>NC_139032.1:63766303-64366303 GCF_964662115.1 Mustela nivalis
TGTGACTCCAACTCTGTGATAAATGTAAGTTTTCTGAGTCTCAGAGCTGGGGCAGAAATGATATTACACAGATGGAGAGCTGATGCACAATTTGAAGTATTGTCACATTTATGTCAATGGCTAAAAAAGTTTTTGTAAGTAGTCAGAACATGTTTTTGCACATTAATCTGATAAAAAATGTCTGAGTTTCTGCAAAATTCCGCTGCCCATGGAGTTGAAAACCATATTGTCAGAGATTCTTGTCATTATCTACAAGGCAAAAGCTAGGCTTCTATAGCACTGTGTGTGTGTGTGTGTGTGTGTGTGTGTGTGTGTGTATGTGTTACATAATAGTATAAAAAAATTCACAAATAGAATCTAATAAGTCTTTGGGTATATATGTATATTGGCTGTACTCTCTAAGTTGCAGAAGTCAGAAATTCAAATCTGAAACACAAACTAGAATCAACTGACTGATGTAACAGATTTTCAAGGAGTCTACAGGTTGTGAAGTTAGGCTGATATCATTAAAAAGCTTGCTTTCTTTCTCTCTCTCTTTTTTAAAATATTTTATTCATTTGACAGGCAGAGATCACAAGTAGGTAGAGAAGCAGGCAGAGTGAGAGGAGGAAGCAGGCTCCCTGCTAAGCAGAAAGCCCCATGTGGGGCTTGATCCCAGGACTCTGGGATCATGACCCGAGCTGAAGGCAGAGGCTTTAACCCACTGAGCCACCCAGGCACCCCCCAAAAGCTTTCTTTTTCTCCATCTTCCAAGTCTCCATTTCTCTTGAATTCATTCACTACAAGGTTCTCTTCAGATATACACCAGCTGTCCTTAACCACATCAGCTTAAGGGTTTTTAGCCTCTATAATTCTAGAAGAAGCACTCCTTTCCTAGTGGTTCCAGAAGTTGCATGGAGAGCTCTGATTAGTCTGACTTAGGCCATCTGATTATCTCTGAACCAATCAATGTAACAGAAAGGATGGACTGACCAGGCTCAGTTGTGTGCTTACCTCTGAAAAGACAGATAGAGGCCACCCTACTCAAACCACATAGTCTGAGAGTAGAGGAGAAGTGCTTCTGAAATGAAAAAAGGGTTTCTGATAGCAGATTAATAAACTGATGTTCATTGTGTGGGTCTGTGTGTGTGTATTTTGTTAAGATCAAATTGTAGCTAAAGTTCATGAGTGACATTGATGAGATCCTGCTCAAATATCATTCATAAATTTGTTATAAATCTTATCTTTTTGTTAGTTTAGGAAATTTATGCTTAGCTACAACTTCTAACTTAAGAAATTAGTGATTGATCTTAGATTGCTATTGAGAAGTGCTAGATGATTCAAGTATTTTTATGAATTCATATATACCAGCAAATACTAAAATAAATTATCATTCACTTTTGTACACACATTACTAAAAATACAGAATAATTAACTTTGGTAATATTAGCTTATGGCTGGGTGTTCCATAGGTTTCAAAAAATATTTGTTGACTTCTGGATGAATATATAAATAAAATCCTAATTAGTTTTTCTGTGTCATTTCATGCTCTTAAAATAATCTGATTTATTTTGGTAAAATATTCCAGGTGTTTGTAAGTATGAAAGAAAAAGAGACCAAAGATCACTAACTAATAAATGTAACTTATTTTATTTGACTTCCATGGTCTTTCAGTTATTAAGTTCATGAAAATAAAGATTATTTCTTGAAATAATAAAGGAATTCTTGGTGGCTGTAATTAGGATTCACTTTAATAATAAAATGTGAGCAAAGATAACTGATGATAATCTAAATGTCTAATTTACTTTGAATCTCTGTGAAACAAGGAATTCTTTTGCGGAATAACAAATTGTTTTGCATCATTCTTCAAATCAGATTCATAAAATGTCATACTAATTATGCTTGAAATATGAATTCTGATGTGATTGTAGGAGCCATTACAGCTTTATTCTGTGTCATCCTTCTTTCAAATGGCAATCATAAAACCTTGAGAGATTTTCAATATAGGATCTTATTTCAGAAATCAACAGCATCTAGAACTAGGGCTCATTGGAAAAGAAATTCAAATCATTCTATGATTTAAGTTACTGAATTGGAATGGAATAATGTTCACTCCCCTAAAATACACAGTTTATTAGAGAAAATAGCTAGAGTTCCAGAACGCACAGCCATAGAATTCTGTCTTTTCAAATTTCTTTATAACTTTCTGTCTTAAAAAATCATACCTCTGTGAGCTTCTGCATTTCTTTCTATTGCTTTTGAATGATGCCCTCTCCCAAATTATCCTGGATCTACAGTGAGATGATGAAGTTGCTAGTGTGTAAAATTTGGTATCCCAAATAATAAGTGAATTCATAAAGCAAGTCTGTCTTCCAGAAGATGGCGTCATATTTTTCCTCAGGCAGCATTCCATGGGATCACCACATGACTATTTTATTAAGTACCTCCAAAGACTGACAACAGCATCCTTTCCACTTTGACCCTAGGCTATCATCAAATACATATATAGAACACTTACAAAACTATACAAACACACCCCCTCAGAGCTCTCCATTTTCTTATATGAGGAATGTTCTGGAATGACTCCTTCATTCCTACCTCTGCTCCTTTCCAGCTGCTCCATTTATGAGCTAATCCAGCCACTACTTTTAGACCTGTTTTTTATTTTCAGCTCCATCATCAGCCTTAGGTCTAATAGCAGAACTCCCTCTCTGGTTCCATTCTTTTCATTCTTTTCAATGCCTTGTGGCATGCCACTAGCACTGTCCTTTTTGGTAGATAGCAGACTTACAGTATTAGAATTTTTTGTTTTTGTTTTTGGTGTTTTTTGTTTTGTTTTGTTTTGCTTTGCTTTGTTTTTGTCTAAAGGCTATTCCAAGGCTAGTCAAAGGCAGAGAGTTCAAGGAGCAAAATGTAGACTAACCTCAAGGTTTAGAGAGGAGGCATCATGAGCTAATAAGAAATGAATGGACTGTGGAGGAAGAGAAAGTTTGTATCACAAACCAAGTTTTACAATGAGAGAAATACTAGTTCTGTGGATGCTCCATAGGTGCACAGGCAGAATGAGAAAGGGCAGTTTAATTAACAAGTGGTGTTGAAAGCCAATGCCAGGGATGATCAGAACAAATGGGATAGGGCTCCCTATTGGAAAGTGCTGCAGGCCTTCCGAAAAGAGATGGACTTGACCAGAGAGCCAGCCAGGATGCTGTTGGCACTAGGATTTCAAATCAGCTGTTTTTACAATCTGTATTGCATCCACATGTGCTACAGCCCTTTCTGCCCTCATTTTTCAAGAGGCTTGGTAGGAATTCTTTGGCAGTGTGATAATTCAACTAGCAATGAATGCATCCCGTTTAGCTGGAAACCAACTAATATTTCTCTTATTCTCAGGGTTACTATGAGAGGCTTTATCAGATATTCTGCCTATGTCCAGATAGACCATGCCTGATATTTTCCTAATCTACTCCTTGTACTAACTAGTTAGGATGACTTTCTTTTTCCCTAGAGATCTGGTGTTTGTCCCTAGTGATCACAATGATCAGTTTTACATTGTGGTGTTCTTAACTGAATACTGGGATTAAATCTGTTCTATCTCCTATGTCCTGGATTCCTTTTCACTTCTGTGACTCATCAAATTTGGATCACTGAAATTAGCTGATTATCCAGGTCATTATCCATGAATATAGTGTATCCAGGCTAGGATATCTAGGGTGATATAATGCAATTGATGTTTTCTTATGATTCATTTATTCATTTTGATTTTATTTATGTTAAATGGACTAAGAATTTCTAATATTTTCAAAATGTCATTCAGGATTATTGCAACATTGACCACAAATAGTGAGGCTATTATTTCTTTCTTTGTACTGAAGTGTTAAAGTGGAGGGAAGAACCAGACCTTTTGTTGAACTTGTCTACTTTTCAGGTGTCAGGTCATTGGTCTTTAGTGTTCTAGGAACTAGTCTTGCATCTCTGAGCTGCTGCCTTAAAGATGAGTACCATTGTAAGGAGTGACTAAGGAGTGAGTAATGCCCTCCCATCAAAGATATGTTGCTGAGCTATCACATGTAGGCTTCATTTTTTGAAAAAAAGGTGTAAGTCATTTATAAATCCTACTAAATTATAAACATAAATGAGTTAACACAGTAAGTTTTTTTTCTGTTGTAAATGATATGTGTTCCCTAGCTTCATCTCTTTGCATTAGAAAGTCACTGGAAAATCAGAATCCTTAGCCATATCACCAGTTACATTATAATTTATTTTTTTGTAGAAGCACTAAGACCATGATTGAAACTTCCAGTATATTATTAATAATTCTTCATTTCTTAACCACAAGTGATTACTCAGCAAAAGTCAATCAACAATAGTTTTGTGAGGAAACTTCAAATAAGTTGGATGTCTTTGCCTGTAGGATAGGTTTAAAAATATTTTGGGAAAACATAGTTTTATATGAAGTAAATGAGTGGGGTGGAAATGTTAAAGGGTAATATGAAGCAATTCTATACCAATTTAAAGCAAATACTTAGCTGGTTTCAAAGTTCAGGGAGTCAGAACATTCTAGAAAATATGATCAAAAGAGACTCATACTACTAGGAATATTAAAGTCTCTTTCTGTTTACAAAGTAAAATATTATGTAGAGAATACAATACTACATGGAAAAGAAGGTTTATTTCCTGTTTGTGCAGTACCAACTACCCAGATCTCCCCAGTGCATGTTCTCTCAGCTACTGGAAATGTAGTGTGTTGATGGCTCATAGCTGTCCCTCTACAGAAGCTGCTTTCAAGTCAAAGGGAGATGTCTTTCCTAAGGTCATGCCCCCAGCAGCCCATATGAATATAGGCCTGCCCCTGGCCTCAATTTCAAATTCTGAAGGGCCACCCTCTCTCCAGAGTTTCCTGTGGGATTAGAAGGAGCTTCTGCTGCAACTGCACCGTGCATCTCAGTGCACCTTCTCCCTCTGCCAAGTCAGCAGAGGTGGCATTCATGGGATCTCTAGTTAATAAACCTTCCACAAGAAAATCTTTACTCAAGAGTGTGTTTCTGGGTAACCAAACCTGTGATGGTACAAAAAATGGTTTTAGAGAGGCCTACTCTATAATGTAATTTTGGAGTTGGATGGCCTCATCACCTGTGGTGTGTAGAATACCAACAGCCTTGGGCATGCTAGAATTCTATACTTGGAAAATTTTCACTAGTGGTGTTGTGGAACAGCGTAACATTGGAAGGAAATGTATTGGCTGGTGCAATATAACAGGCATTTGAGCGTTATAAGAGAAGCAGTAATTCATAAAAATTATGAATCAGATGCCTGTTGTTGGGTAATACTAATGCATTGGAGAGGATAATGAAAGGCTGAAGGTTGATTAAGGCAAAATAAGAAAATGGGATGGCCTTCATGGCAGTATGTAAAGAAACCCTTCTCTTGTAGCAGAAAAATTTGGGTTTGAGAATCAGAGGGACAGAAAAATTTGAGAATCAGAGCTAAGATTTAATTATAAAAGTAGCAGAACTCCAGAGAAATTTGAATTGTCTGCTCTAGGAAGTTCATTGTGCCAAAGTCAGGGACCTGATGGGAAATGTGTGGGATTCTGAGATTTGGAAGGAGGACATCTGGATCACTGCACTCTATAAATTTAGAACCTCAGATCTCACTGCATCTTCCGGGTCTGTGTAAATGACTTACTCTTTACTGTTAATGCTAGTGATTTGTCTTACTTAAAGATGAGGTAGGGGCCTCTTTCTGGCAGGTCAGCACAGGTCCTTATACAGACATACCCTCCATTCCTCTCCCGGTCACCAGACTCATAGTTAGGACCAAATCTTAGCACTCAACTGGGGAGTAACTGGGCCTGCTAAGGGGGAATAAGGACCATATGCTAAATAAAGGAGGTGCAGACTTTAGATAAAATGTGCCAGGACATCTATATAAATGCTGTTAATTATAAAATTCAGCTCCTCTACATATTTGCTTCCTTTTTTGTCTGCATGGTCTGTAGAAATCTTTCACTAGTGTCTTTTTGTCTTTTTCTCCATATATTTCCAACAGAGTTTTCTTCAAAAATATTTTGTGGCAGCATTTTTGGCACATAAATTTTTACTGTGGATATATAATCTTCTCCTTCTATCAGTACTTGAAGAGGTTGTGCCTGACCAGCCTAGCTGTTCCTATTTAGGTCAGCCATAAAGTCAGATTTGTGCTTTTTTATTTCAGGTATTGAGGTGTGCTCTCACTCTTTAACAATACTTACTTCATTGAGTTGTTGTAAAGGCTAAAGTGAAAGCAGTAAACAGTCAATCAATACTTTTTCCATGCTATGTTACTTAACGCATAAGTGTTTAACATAGCTTGAACATTTTATCAACATAAAAATGCCATTGTTTCCCCTTTAGGGCTTCAAATTTTATTTTTATCTTATTCTATTACTATATTCTTTCCCTCATTTCTTCTTTCCTTTCTGGAATTGCCTGAAAGATGTTTTGAGCTCTGCCAATTTGCTTGCCTTTAATCCTTTGTTTTTGTTATTTTTTATTAGAAGGATCTTTGAGGCAGAGAGTCAATTTAATAATTAATCATTTGTTCTAATTGAATACTTTGTTACTACTAGAAAGAGCTACTTACTGTGTTCATGTCTAATTTCGGATACTTCTAGGGAATTAATTCAGTTCACATCATTATTAAAAGTCTAAATCTCAGGGCACCTGGGTGGCTCAATTGATTAAGCATCTGACTCTTGATCTTAGCTCAGCTCTTGATCTCAGGGTTGTGAGTTCTGGCCCTGCATTGGGCTCCATGCTGAGCATGGAGCCTACTTAAAAAAAAAAAAAAATCTTCTAACTCTCCAAAGCCAGGACATTTTAGTTCAGCTATTTAACTGTTTAAACTAGGGGACAGTAGTGGTGAGGTGAGAACTCAGCAGGGGCTGCAGTAGGAAGCAGGTGAGGGCTGGTGTACAGTGTAGTTATGTGTCTTGAGCTATGATATTCTATGGTCCTAGGAACTGACTGAGCAGGACTGTTTAGTTTAAGGCTAAATGGGACTACTTTTCACCTAAAAGCCAAAGAGCCCACTTATCTCATTGTTTTTGGTCCTCAGTAAATGAAATTTTTTTCTCCTTGAAAATAATTTATATATGACCAAAGAGGGAACCAAGAATTACTTAGTAAGTATACAGACTAAGAAATGAGTTGGATGTGCGGGTCATGTCCTATCTAAATCCATAATCATGGTCCCGTTGGACATGAACCTTTCATCTAAGCTGGTATTAGTGATACACCTTCCAAGATTCTCTTGCCATTTGAAGATATTATAGAGATAATAGTATTTGAAAATAATCTCTTTTTTCCCGATAGATGTCAAATGACTTCCTAGTTCCTTGTAAATCTCCTATTTTATGTCAAGCAGAGACAACACTATTCTATGATATGTATTTCGTAGCCCTTTTTATGAAAAAAGAGAGCTAGAACAGGGTTTCTCACCTGGGCATTCTGGAACTTTTGGGCCAGATAAGTCTTTGTTGTTGGGGTAGTGGCTCCAACAGTTTTATGGCAGATGTGATCTTATCCTTTTCTAGCATCTCCCCCAATTTAGGAAAAAAGACCACATATAGCAATTATATTACACCCATGGAGTGTCAGAGATGGCAGGAGGCTTTGCAGTGTTTTGAGTCCTTAGGAGATGTAAGAGGGTCAAGGATATGGTGATCAGTCCTTGGTTTTAACTCTTAATTTTGTTGCATGATCCTGGGCAATTGTTTATGATCTTGGTACTGTCAGATGATTGATCTCTAAAGTCACTGATACTAGCTATGTTATGTGGTTCATAATAGGTACTTGATAACACTTGTTGAATGAATGAATATACTGAATGTTTTGTGAATCTAAAATCACATTTTCACTAGCATTCAAAATTATAATCTATGCTTGTCTAATTTACCACTATAACCCTGAAACCTACCATAATGAGAGGTACGGTGTAAGTACTTAGTAAATGATTATTTGATAAAAGCACGAACAAATAGTATAGATTTCTTAGATTATATGATCATTGACAACGCTATGACTCCAAAAGCCTTACCATATTATTTTTATTCAAAAACCTCTTTCAGTGAAGGACATTATAAAAGACATATGTGTATTTCCACCCATCACTGTTTTATTCCCACACAAGTCCTGGTATTATAATATGTATTTGTCCAAGAAGTGAACAGTTATTGCATAGAATTAGTACTTGTTTAGGCAAATTCCACCCCTACAACAAGTTATGGCTGCTCAAAGACAGTTTCTTTGGTCTTGGAGAGAGCCTCTGTCAGAAGCTAGTCTAATTTTGGTTCCCTTTAAGTCAAGATCACACAGAAAGATATAGGGGAAATCTCCATTCTGTGGCATTAGAAGGACTTAGCTTTCAGGTCCAATTTTACCTACGAGACATGTGTGGTTCAGAAAGTTTTTATCAGGTTAAGTCTCAGGTTTTTCATCTGCTAACCAGGGGTAAATAATACTTGCCTCATTGACTTATCAAGGTAAATGAAAGAAAACACTCAATAGCTGTCAAGATCTGTTCCTTTTTAAAGGAAGCCTACCATTTTTCTTTGGGGTACATAAAGGATATGTTCCAAAAATTTGCATGTGTGTACACAATCAATATTCTGCGAACTGTATTTAAATTGTTATGAAATGGAATTTTTCCTTTTAAAAGAATCTTGCTTTCATTCTTTTTGAAATGGGAGCAGGGTGCCCCTAGTTAGTTTTGAGATTTCAAGTTTGGGTATGCATGGTTTTGCAACACAAATTCCTAGTTGATTTCAGTTAGCAAATAATCATCTTAAATTTTAAATTCACTTTAAATTGAAATAAACAGGGCTTATTCGCCTCCCAGTGAATTCTGGTCCCCAGACCTTTATATTGGAAATATTAAAACAACTGATTTTGTCATAGTAGCGAAGATCTCTGGAAGGGGACTGCTTGGGCTCTTGCCCAGCTCTGGTCTTTACCAACTACATGGCATAAAAGAACCCAGCCTTGTTACACCTCAGTTTCCTAATGTGCAAAATGAAGATAAAAATAGTGCCTACCTCCTGTTGTTATTGTAGGACTTAGAATGGCTATTCATGTCTTGCATATGATAGGTGGTAAAGATAACTAATTAATTAACTAATTAATGCATTTACATCTTTTCAAAACCTGTCTTGGAACTTAGGCTTGTAAATTGTAAAGTCAGAGCTAGCAGAGGGCATGCAGAAGCCTGGGTTTTGTTTTCCAACTTACTCAGAACACTGTTCATAAAGCAGTTGTTTAAAATGGGGCTCTCCATAGGGTTTTTGAGATTCTCTGGTGTATATTTAATTCTATTGCTCTTCCTAAGTGCTTTCAATACACTTAGATGGCTTCACAGTTGAATTTTTCTCTCATCTGTTGTGGAATTCACTAAAGATAGTATATAGCTATAAATAAGCCTAGCCATGCTATTGTAACCATAGCAACCACCAGCCTTCAAATGGGGAGACGGGGCTCACATGGCTGGTCTCATCTTCAGAACAGCCCGACATGTCCCCTTTCAAATTAGACAGCTCAGAATTGTGCTTCACACACAGCACAGCTATTTGTTGCTCTCCACAGAGTATCTATCATTTACTTGATAGTAAAGATAGATACTTATCTATCTAATATATTTCATCTCTCTCTTTAACACGTTCTCTGAAAGAATTGTACTAAATTCTGTGGGGAATAAAAAAAGTGACTTAAGCTAAGTCCTTCCACCAACATACAGTGGGTTCTTCTTAACATTTATGTTTCTTAGGTCATTCCTTCTCTGAAAACTCCTCAGTGGCTTCTTGGTAGATATAGAATTTGGCTCTTTCTTACTTTTTTAGCTTACATTTCACTCTCCTTCCCATGGCACCTTAAATTCCAAGCTTTGAAAATTCTGTGTTCTCTAGTGATGTTCTCTCTATCTTTGAAATTACCTCTCAACTCTCTCATTTGCCTTTCAAATTCTTACCTTCCCCTCCTACTCTCCCCCCCACCCCCAGTCTGGGTTCAAGTGCTTCTTGTGAAATTTTCTCTTATGGTATGGTTTTAAGATTAATTTAATTTACATAGAGGCCACTTAGTTCTCTCTTGTTCACGTGAGTGATTCAGTGGAATTAAGCTCTTACCTTACTAGGTACAAATCAATGAAAAACAAGAACAAAACAACAACATAAAATCCAAAAGTTCATTTATCAAAAAGGAGGGACATGGTAAATGTTACTTAATCTAGTCTCAGCATAGAAGATAGTCATGATTTTTATTTTCTTTTTTGAATGAATATGGCTGGTGAGAGTTGTGAAGGTAGGTATTTGGTGAAGGGTGTTGGGAGGGGCCTTCTTGTAATGACTCTCAAAGAATTTATAGAATTTCACTGAAAATAAATGGTAGATAAAGAAAAGTGAGGTAACTGTGATGTACAGGTGACTATGATAATGATGCCGTTAGTTGAGATAGGAGTCAGAGGAAGAATATATTTGGTGGTGGAGTTATACTTGAGTTTTGCCCCATTACATTTGATGTATTATTAGAACATCCGTGTCTAGGACAAGGTTGGAAATTTCTGCTTAAAACCTCAGGAACGACTTAGAACTAGAAATAGAGATTAGAAAATCATCAAAATATGGGTAGAAATTTAAGGCATTGGCATGAATGAAACTGATTAGTGAGAGCATAGATTGAGAAGAGATGCCTGTTCAAGAAGGAGGTGCCACAGGAGATTCAGAGTGATTTGCTAAGAGAGGGAACATCAAAGGGTCAAGTGCCCTCACCAGGTACAAAGACTGGCCTTGAGTAGCAGGAGGCATTCTCCTTTTGAGCCAAGTGGGAAGGAGCAGAATTTCATGGAAGTGAGTATAGGTACTCTCCTCTGTCCTCTCAGTGGGAGTCAAGGCATTTATGGAGATCGAAGGGTGCAAGGGCAGGCTTACTACCACTTCCAAGAATAGGATCCTTGGGAGTCCTGCTATGGGAAATATTTAGGTATGGGAGAAAATAACTAGGACTAGATTAAAGAAGCTGAAATTGGATAATTTATCTCTAAATGAAGTCTTGACTATTTGTGTGATTTTTTTTATTGGAATTTAATTGTTTGGATGTAGAAGTCAAAATGAATAAGAATGAAGAGATGACATTCTTTCCTACAACATCACTTCTTGCTTGCTCCATTCCAGCCATCTTGACTTCCTTCCTTCTCCTTGAACACATCTGGTATACCAGCTGTTTCCCCTACAGGAAGGTTCTTCATACAAGTAAGCCAGCCACGTGGCTTCCTTCCTTCCTGTCTTTCCTCATATCTGGCCTTATCAATGATGTTCATGCTGACCATCTTATTTAATATAGTAACTTTAAAGCTCTACATTTTCGTTCTCCTATCCCCCTTACCCTTTCTTCTGGCTATAGTATTTATCTTCTATCATATTAAATAATTGACTCATTTATCATGTTTACTCTTTATGGTCTGTCTTCTTTTACTGGTATTGAGCTCCATGAGGACATGGTTCTTTGTTCTGTTACGTATCCTAAGTGGCAGAACATGGTGTGATATATAGTAGTAGCTCAATAAATATTTATTGAATGAAATTCAAGTGACTTAAGAAATGTGAAGGTCAGTGAAGGCATATATTGATTATTAGTTTTTACTAAACCAGAAGCAGAAAAGTCCACTTTTCATGGTTACTTTTTGGATATAATTTGTAACAAATTTCTTAGGTTATAAAATTAAATTATCCTCCCCTCCCTCTTTAGACACCCACTTCTCTGTCTCCCTCCATATATAGTTATAGTTATAACCTACTCTGATAGATCACTCACTCACATCTAAGAATAAAATCCTCTTAATATAATTATATCTCACACAGGTATTTTGCATTCTAAATTTCTTTCTCATTTATTTAATTAAGGGAATTGGATTAGTTCCAGATGTCTAAAAGCCTTTTGAAAGTTGGCTTAAGTGTTTTCTTGGTGTTGGTAGGTAGAGAAGGATCATGACTGTGGTATAATGAAGAGCTTTCTGGTCTACCTCTGAGTGAGATGGCCCTTATTTTGACCATATTTCTCTGTTAATGCTTACCCTAGAAAAAACAGTCACAGTTTTGCCCAAAGAATTTTAGGTAACCAAGTAACTTGATTCAATTATAAGAACCAATGAACTATTTTTATGTTTCATAGAATTATCCTGCACGTGTACCTACAAAGTAACCTTGAGACTATTAGGGGCTATCCTTTCTTTTCCTTGTATTTGAAGGTCTGGTAACAGTGATAAAAGCTTCAGATTAAAGCAGTTTTCTTACAACTTAAAAACAGCAGTGACCTTGGATCAAATTGGAAGTTGGGGTCTCTGCTCAGATGAGCACAGCAGGCTTCTTGCCTTCTCCCAGTACTTGTCTCTCCCTCATGTGGGATCTGGGTCCTGGAGCTAGGGAAGCTTGCTCTCATTCTTCTCTCTACTCTCACACTTAGGAGGCCTTTCACATCTTTACCATGGAAGTAATCTCTTTTAGCTGTTCTCTCATGCTACTAATATTTTCATAAATATTCAGTGGAGACTGAATTTATGGGTGGGCACAGACTTCTCTCATCTCTGGGCTCCTATGCATTCTCATCAGTTCAAACTTGTCTCTTAACATTTTATGAAAATCTCAGATGTTTTCTTCTTGTCCATTTCTGTGATGACTACCTCCTATTTCTACTACTCTGCCAAAGGCAAAACAATCGTGGGATCTATTTCTCCTTGGGGGCATTTTTTTTTTTTTTTTTTGATTTTAGTTCAGTAGGTTACCTTGTGACCTCAGTTCTCTGAGGGGCTCACACATTATGATTTTTTAAAGGCTACCTGGATTGTTCTCATTGTTAAGATAAGAACTACTTTTTCTGCTTATTTTCTACATCTTAGGTGGAAGATATTTTTGATATCTAGAAGGATTCTTTGGTTGTTTCCCTAGTCTCTGGCTATTTCTAGTAACAAACTATAGAAATAGTCCCTGAAAGTATGGTCTTTAGTCTCTGGCTCTTTCTAAATATTTTGGCTGCCTGCTCACATTTTAAAGCTTTTATTTTATTTCTTTCAACATGTCTGACGCAGTTTTTTTTTTTTTTAATATTCTATGTCTAAGTATTATCTGGAATATTTGAAGATCTGATCTGGTGTCTGTTGCTTTTGATGTCTCTCAGTGATTGCTTTTTGTATTCTTGTGTATTTTGGGATTTTTGACTATGAGCTCATGTTATTTGAACTTTTTCTGTGGGAATTCTTTGAATCCAGGATTGAAGTTGAATTCCTTTAGAGAGGATTTGTGGTACTTCTACATGGAGCATAGCAACAACTTTATGTTAAATTATCTGCCTGAGGTTTTTTTAGACCACACTAATAGCATGAGTGGTCGTTTTAGTTATGAATTCTTAGGGAGGATATCTTTTTTCCCTTACCAAGCACCAGGGCCAAGACAGTTTGATTTTTGTATCATGCCATTTTGGAAGGTGGATTTAATTTTATTCACAATTGCACTTATGATATAGCTCTTAGAGATCCTGGCTGCCTCTCATAGGTAGACTTGTAAATTTTTCTGTCTTTTCTACGACATGGGTAGCCATTAAAAAAGATTAACCTCTCTGTAGAAACTTAAGAAAATGCCAGCTTTTGTGCTTGTTTTTCCTCTCACTCCTTCATTTGACCTCTGTGGATTTCTTACTTTGTACCTGTTCTGCAAATGCATTAATTAAAAAAATATTATGTCAGCATTTAATTATGAAGGTCATTTGGGGTATCTAGTATGTCACACTTCCATGAACAGAGTTCCCCTTATAAAATTTCTTTATTCTCATATTAGTGGGGTCTCAGAAGAGAGAAGAATTTGTGCTTTCAATTCATATTGTTTAACTTCAGAAATGAAAGACTTCCTTTCAAAGAACAGAGTATTATTCAAATGGTTACTTAAAGGTTTAAAAACAGATAATGTTATTTAGACTGATTCACAAATTTCCTGTATTTAGAACATCTTTCTCCATAGACTGATATTTTGTTGCCAATTATAAGCATATGACTAATTAGCATATTTCCAGGTTTTCTCGTCCAGGCTGACTGTTGTTAGGAAACATAGGATAGTAAGAGAAGGAAATTAGTCTTGATTTGTACATGTCCCCAAATTCCAATCTCAATGTTTATATGAATTTAGGGTAGATTATCTTTAAAGCAAAAGGGGATTTGATACTCTTTCTCCTTCTTCTTTGAACAACCCATGATTCTTCCAGCCCTTTGATTTAACTCTTGGATTCTATGAGAGAATTCAGCCATGCAGAAAATTATTTGAGTGCCTATTTTCTCGATTTTCCCAAAGATGGGAAACATAAGTACCATCCTAACTACACAGGAAATAAGTTAATTCATTATATACAGTGGGTTAACTTAGGCTAACATTAAGGCTTAATTCTCTCGTGGAACCTCACATGAGAAGGGCTGCTAAACACTTCTTTTCCACATGTCATTCATCAGGGGGACCATTTAGCTGACTCTAGTTCCAAAGAAAACAAAAAACCTAGCTTTTTCCTTTTTTCTTTTTCTTTAAGATTTTATTTATTTATTTGACAAAGAGAGACACAGTGAGAGAGGGAACACAAGCAGGGGGAGTGGGAAAGGGAGAAGCAAGCTTCCTGCTGAGCAGGGAGCCCTTGGGGATTGATCCCAGGACCCTGGGATCATGACTTGAGTCAAAAGCAGGTGCTTAGTGAGGCACCCAGGTGACCTGAAACCAAGTTGCTTCTTCTTCTTCTTCTTCTTTTTTTTTTTTTTTTTTTTTAAGATTTTATTTATTAGAGAGAGAGAGAGCATGAAAGGGGCGAGAGGCTGAGGGAGAAGCTGGTGAGGAGAGGGCCTGATGTGGGACTTGATCCTGATACTCCAGGATCATGACCTGAGCCGAAGGCAGTTGCTTAACCAACTGAGCCACCCAGGTGCCTAAAACCATGCTTCTTAAGTGGGGTTGCAAGAAAAGGAAGAAAAGAGAAGAGAAGGCCATTTACTGTAAATCATTATGGTCTTTCAGTGCCTTTTATATCCCATCTCTAAATGGTAGAGTGACTGAAAATATGCAACAGTTCAGTAAAAAGGACCTGATTTTCTCAGTAAGTCATGGTTTTAGAAATGTCATTTGTTTCCATGACTCAAGGACAGTTTTCTTGATTGAAGAAAACGATTTAAGTGTTATTTTAAAATGTGAGTTTTGGGGCACCTGAGTGGCTCAGTGGGTTAAGCCTCTGCCTTTGGCTCAGGTCATGATCCCAGGGTCCTGGGATCAAGCCCCACATTGGGCTCTTTGCTCAATGGAGAGCCTTCTTCCCCTGCTCTCTCTGCCTGCCTCTCTGCCTGATATCTTTCTCTCTGTCAAATAAATAAAAACAAAATATTTTTTAAAAATGTGAGTTTTCTCTCCCCTAATGCTACCTTTTCCTGTCTTCCGCTCTTTGTGGGGCAAAATCTTTCTGACATCAAAGATTAGAGAACTACTTTAGTTCTATCAACACCTAAATGACTCTTTTTTGTTTTGTTTAAAAGATTTTACTTACTTACTTGAGAGAGAGAAAGAGAGAAAGAGAGAGCAAGTCGGGAGGAGGGGCAAAGGGAGAGGGAGAAGCAGGGTCCCCACTGAACAGGGATCCCAATGCAGGGCTCCATCCCAGGATCCTGAGATCATGACCAAAGCCGAAGGGAGTCATTTAACCAACTGAGCCACCCAGGAGCCTCTACCTAAATGATTGTTACATTTATTTTAAATATCTCAAGTTAATGTGCTTTGGGATAATAGCTATGGTGTAAAAGTACCATAGAGAGTTAACTTTTAATTAAATTATAAATACCTAACACTATGATCTACTTTCTAATAGAATGCCACCAAACAAACCACTGACCAGTGTAAAATTTCAGATTATTTTAATTAATCCTAAACTACTTAACTAATCTTTATGGTATCGGTTACCCCAGAGAGCCCTTGTTCTTTTTTAAAAAATTTTTTAAAAGGTTTATTTATTTATTTTAGGAGAAAGAGCATGAGCAAGGGGAGAGTAGAGGGAGAGAATCCTTAAGCAGACATCCTGCTGAGTGCAGAGCCTGACATGGGGCTTAGTCTCATGATCCCAAGATCATGACCTGAACGGAAACCAAGGGTCGGAGGCTCAATTGACTGCACCCCCTAGATGCACTGAACCTTTATTATTTTTTTTTTAAGATTTTTAAAATTTATTTGACAGATCACAAGCAGGCAGAGAGTCAGGCAGAGAGAGAGAGGGAGAAGCAGGCTCCCCGATGAGCAGAGAGCCTGATGCGGGGCTCGAACCCAGGACCCTGAGATCATGACCTGAGCTGAAGGCAGAGGCTCAATCCACTGAGCCACCCAGGTGCCCCACTGAGCCTTTATTCTAAGATAGATCAAATTCTTTTTACTCTCATATTTAAATATATTTAAAAGCTCTCTCTGTTTTTTTTTAAATTCACTGTTTTTTTTTTTAATTTCTTTTCAGCGTAACAGTATTCATTATTTTTGCACCACATCCAGTGCTCCATGCAATCCGTGCCCTCTCTAGTATCCACCACCTGGTTTCCCCAACCTCCCACCCCACACTCCTTCAAAACCCTCAGATTGTTTTTCAGAGCCACAGTCTCTCATGGTTCACCCTCCCCTTCCAATTTCCCTCAACTCCCTTCTCCTCTCTATCTCCCCTTGTCCTCCATGCTATTTGTTATGCTCCACAAATAAGTGAAACCATATGATAACTGACTCTCTCTGCTCGACTTAATTTCACTCAGCATAATCTCTTCCAGTCCTATCCATGTTGCTACAAAAGTTGGGTATTCATCCTTTCTGATGGAGGCATAATACGCCATAGTGTATATGGACCACATCTTCCTTATCCATTCGTCCATTGAAGGGCATCTTGGTTCTTTCCACAGTTTGGCAACCGTGGCCATTGCTGCTATAAATATTGGGGTACAGATGGCCCTTCTTTTCACTACATTTGTATCTTTGGGGTAAATACCAAAAGTAGTGCAATTGCAGGGTCACTATTGCATAATGAACTTGTTAGGGAATTCAAGGCCCTTCAAATCTAGCTTTTGGTTTAGACATATTACATACCCTTTGTATTAACTTCCCATGACTTTGCTCATGCTCCTCTTTCTACCCAGAGTGCCATTTTCTGCTTTCCTGTGTGGCAAACTTTTATTAATTCCTCCACTATCAACTCAATATCAACTTTACTCTTCTTCTTCAAGAGAAAAATGGCATGGTTCTCAAACTTGGTTATACATGAAATCACCTAGGTAACTTTTATTTTTATTATAAACCCACCTAGGTAAATTTTAAAAAAGCAAGCAAGCAAGAAAGGAAGACTGACCAATTTCTGGGCCCCGTATCCAGAGATTCTGATTTAGTTGGTCTGTGCAGTCTAGACATCAATATATTTTTTGAAGTTTGCCAGGTGAATATAAACTATAGTAGAACCCTGCTAGTATGATTAAGAGCCCAGAGACTGTATCAAACTGTATCAGACTTGAATCTTGACTGTACCATGGTATACTTCTTAGTTTTCTCTTCCGTAATATTGAGAAAATAATGATATTTAATTCCTAGGATTGTTGTGAATGTAAGGTTAGATAATGCAGGTAAAGAGCTTAGCTTAGAGCCTGCCACAGTAATGGAACACTTGGCTGGTTCTCCACCCATGGATTATATCATCCTTGGGAGCAACCTTGTCCTAACGGTCCTTGCCCCCAGCTTCCTGGCCCATCAAGTTATCTCCTCTTCACCTTATCTCTTAGACAAAATAGAGTTGAAGACTTTCATTCTCTCTTTGGAGGAAAAGTGCAGAAGCCTTGTTTGTTTGTTTAAATTTTTATTTAAATTTAATGTAGTTAACATATACAGTATTATTAGTTTCAGGGGTAAAATTTAGTGGTTGATCAGTTGCATGTAACACCCAGGCTATTCAAATCAGGAAACTTTTTTAACCAATCTCCCTTCACTGAACCACTTCTCTGTCAACTGTCTGGAACAACGATTTCTCGCTTTTTCTTCTGTGCTGCTTGGTACTTATAACAGTAAAAACTGTTATACAGGAACCCATAACTCTTTATTTACAAGTTCAATTCTACTTTAGTCTATAAGTTGTCTGAGGGCAAGTTCTATGTCTTTTTTCATTTGCACATCTGACTTCTTGTACTGTCTGGGAACACAGTGGGTGCTCAGTTTGTTGGAAGGAAAAAAAGGAAAAAAGAAATTTGGAGAGAAGTAGATAATATTCCTAAGCCTACTTTAAAATTATGATTGAAAGCCATCTTCAAAAATGTCTCTCAAGAATTTAGATAGAACAGAAGGCAGATTGGGAATGTGAATATTGGAAAAACCTCAGACAACATAAATTCATAATCATGGTGTAGTTGTCATAGACTGAGCTGGAGGAATTTTTGAAAATTGAGTACTAATACCTTAATAATTTCTTGAGCTCTTCAATACAGTTTTCTAATTCTCTGCCTATTCCTTTTCCTTCCCTATTCCTTCCATGTTTGCTACTAAGCTAAGCAACTTTTATGTCATATCTTAAGGTCAGGATACCATAATTGGGTTAATTTCTTATACATGGACTATTGGATCACAATGATTTTGGAAAAGAAAAAGTTGAGGAAGTAAATAGAAATGTTAATTTCTCTTTGCCAGAATGCTGATGAAGAATGCTTCAGGGGGATATTATAATAATGCTGTGAAGAGATATGACTATATAAAGATGCTAAAAGAAATCAGAATTTAATCTATTTATTCTTTGTGATTAAATGGAAAAACCAAAATCAGCTTAATAGTCATGCTGTTCAAGTGTTTTGTGGAATTTTAACAGCATATTTCAAATTTAGTACCAAACTCATTATACAATATTTCAAATATCTAAATTTTGCCATAACTGCAAGATCATTAAAATGTACATTGTCCTTCCCCTGTGGGAATTATATACCACTTCTTATTTATTTGCCTTGGGCTATGTTTCAAAGTACTTAGTATTGCTATTTATGATTCACAGTAGACAAAATAAAAATGAACTATGGTCTCCATTACTTGTAAAATTTAGACAGTGTTATATTTTATATTTCTACTCCTTTGTTTTCTTTTAAAGGAAAGAAAATTTATCTTTCTGTTTATAGGAGTGACAAAGGGTAATTATTTAACATTTTAAAGCAAATAAGAGCAAAACAAAATAAATAAAAATCTCATATAATCTCATCACCCAATACACTTCGTTGTTTTATATTTTATTTTATTATTTTATATTTTATTTCAGCCCTTTTTTCTATGTGAAAAGACATTAATTTAAAGACAATAACCTGTAGATATTGTTAAATACCCGTAAGCTCAAATATTAAAAGTATTTGTACAGCTCACCTTTGATGTTCATTGGTTGCTTCAATGGAAGTTGGGGAAAAGGGATAAAACATGCATTATCCTAGCATCTTACCCAGAAACATTCCACAACAATTTTTGAACAAATGAGTTGAGAATGAGAAGAAACTAGAATCCAGTTGCCGCATGAGAGCTGGAAGTGCAGGTGGGGGTCCAGGTCGGCTACTGTCCAAAAAAGCAGAATCAGAAGCAGGAAGGAAGGGGAGACACAAAGGTTAGCCCCATTGACTATAACAGGAAGGGCCAGAGAAGCAGATCCCACAAAGATAAGGGAGCCCAAGGGATCTTAGATCTTTTCTTTCATCCTATCCTATTTGACATTAACTGCAAAAGAGAGCACAAGAGACAAACCATCCTCTTTCTCTGTACAGATTGAAGTGCAAATACTCTAATCACTCACTCTTTTCCTCTAAAGTGTCTTTAGTTTTGAAGACAAAGTTTCATTATTCTGAATGGTCAAGAAAGGTCAAACTTCAAGCTAAGATTAGGGAAAGGGGTGTGCCCCGCTGGGATAATTGATACTCCATGTTCTTGCAACTCTCAGGCAAAACTGTTGCCTATTTCTTCTTTTATATTAATATTTCATCTAAACAACTAGAAATCCCATGAGGGAGCTACTGTGAGCCCTATTTTACATCCAAGGAAAAGTGAGGTTTAGAGGAGTTAAATCATTTGTTCAAGTTTACACATATAATGAAGAAGCCCAGATTGAAACTGACCAGGAAGGATATTGTGTAATTTTAAAAAATCTTAGAAATCATCAAGATAAGTTCAGGAATACTAAATGAGAGCTTTCTGGGTTTTAAGGTTGTGAACAAAATCCCCTAGTGGGAAGAACAATTTCACATCAGGTATGTAGAACTTATTTCCTCAAGATTTGAAGTCATCTAAGAAGATAATTTGTTCAAGAAAGTTTTTCAGAAATTTACCATATGAAAATTATAGATTTTTAGATACATTTTTAATTTCTAAGTCTTTTTGTTCTTGGGGAAAAGAAAGTTTTGTACTCTTGCAAAACAACTCTATGAGGCAGTAGGTAGACCAGAAAGTGTGGGCCTTGGAGGCAAAGGGAATGAGGTCCAAATTTCAACAACATTATTAATTATCTGTAGAGCACATTGATGTTTCTGAGTCTCTTTGAATTTTGACATCTGTATAAGGGGATAATAATTCCTTTCTTATAAGCTTGCATGCTAACTAAATGAGATTATGGTTTATGAAAAGCTATCTAGAAATATTGGCTGTTGTTAGACAACTATTACTATTCAGAGAAAAAAATTATTCTTCCAAAAAATACCAGATGTTATTCTTGGTTGCATTTCAAAGAGCAGTAAATGTGGTTGCATCCACAGGGTGATTGCTTTGTAAACCAGGTGTGAAAAAGGAGGCACTTAACCAGAGAGTTTCAGTAGTCATATCAGCCAACTCACAAAATTCTAGACCAACTCAAGACCAAATGTGGACCTAATATCCATCTGTTATTTGGGTAAATCATAATTTAATTCATATTTGCAGCTAAACAAAATAGACAAAAGCATCTACTATTGCTTATTCATTGACAATTTGTCTGCTCTCTGTATTATAGCAGCATCTCAGTTGATTATATCTACATTGTAGCTTAGAATAGCCCAAAATGAACTTCTTCAACTTTGGCCAAATACTGAAAAAAATCAGTAAAAAAGCAGAACCACTTTTACCTGGATGCTTAATTAACCTTGTACCATATCTGGCCGATCTTTGCCTTCCTAAAAAGTTCTTGACCATAGAATAAAATCTGAGCTTTTAAAGATCTTCATAAATTAATCTCTGCTATTTCTGACCCATACTTTCTCCTCCTCCCTACATTTTTTCTAATTTCTTGTCACGATAGCTTCTCAGAGTCCCTAACCTTTTCCTTCTTTCTTTCTTGGTTGTCACATCACCTGCATCAGGTCATCCTTTTACTTTGAGACTTGGAAGAACACCCCATTCCAGTGTGGGATCTGGTTTCTTGACTAACTCTCAAGGGGCCACCTGACCCACCATGGGGAGAACCTTGACTAACAGAAAAGGGTATATATATATATATATATATATATATATATATATATACACGAGAGTGAGGGGGATAAAAATATATATGTACACCTGAGAGTATCCACAAGCAAAAGTGAGGGGGATAAAAATATATATGTACATATATATACATATACATATATATTTTTATCCCCCTCACACCTGAGAGTATCCACATATATATTTTTATCCCCCTCACTCTTGCTTGTGGATACTCTCAGGTGTGGCTTATCTGGAAAGGTACCAAGCAAACATGCTTGCTGAGTGCTCTGTGTCTTCACTTGAGAAGCTGTAACTATTATAATGCATTGCATCACCATATATCACATTTTCCCTTGCCTCTTTTTTTTTTTTTTTGTCACTTTTAAGGTCTTGAGCTTGTGCCTTCCACAAACGTGTTACAGCTCCTTAATTCTTACTTCAGACTCTACTTTCTTGAAGATCCAGGCTACAACATTATCATTCTTCAACCCACCACACTTCCCCACTTCCCTATTCTGTGTATATTCTGCTTGGAATGTTCACCCATTCTCCACAATTCTTAAAGATCCAGCTCAGTTGCCTCCATCTCTGGGCTCTCAGGGCAACTGGCACCTCCAGTTGCTCTACTACTAGAGCACTATTTTGTGCATGTAGTGGTGGGCCACTTTCCCTTAAGAGACTGTAATCCCCTTGAAGAAAGAATGTTGTCTTATTTTTCTATTTCTGGCACTCAGAATGGTACCTGTAGGGAGCAATGAATGTTGCTCCATGAAGTTGTTTAAGGAATGAACTGGACTAATTGAGTTCTGTGCTTTTAGTTTTTGTTTTTTGTTTTATTGTTGTTGCTGTTTTGTTTGTTTGTTTTTGGTTTTTCTTGAGCATAATGATCTAATGCTAAGGTATTTTAGAATTATTTATCACTGGAAATTGTTATATTGTTATCTTCATTTATAACATAAAAAGGCTAGAAATCTCTTTGACCTGGAACCAAGAGGAAAATGCAATCTAAATGATTACATGGGAACTTTCTGACAAAATCTCTTACTGATGTCTGTGTGACACGTTTCTACAACTCCTATTTTGATCTAGTTTCTTTTGTAAAAATTGTTAAAGTGATCTGTGCATCTCTAGATGATGTTGCACTAAAACCCCCTGTATTGTGTGCAGCATTTTGGAATGCCCAACGAATTAGGATTCCACAGCTGATCTAAGGACAAAGCATGTTATTGTTAGAACAGTGGCCAATTCAAATGGGTTTATGTGATAAGTCTGGAGGTTAGAAATTTAGGAAGACTTCGGTGGGGTTTCAGTACAATACAATACAATATTTTGTATTATTTAGATAAGTATTAGGGATCTGGAATTATAGAAGCTCTAGGATTGGGTAAATCCTACTGTCTTGAATTTCCTTATCTTGGTATATTGTGTTCTGCAGTGATTCTTCCTACTTCTCCCCCTTTTCCTATGTTGATGTGTAGAAACTAGGCAATCTGGATATTCTCCTGTTGGCCCAAAGATGTTGGGCAAGAGAGACCCACAACCAACATGCTCTAGTAAATATCTTTATGAACAGATGCTAAAGACCATGAAATGTCAAGAAATAACAGAAAGATATGAACATAAACCTGCTGGCATCACCCCTGTCAGATGTAGTGTGGTGAGGGCTCTCCAGGAAGAAAACAGTTTTGCACTTTTGATTTCTCACCTTTGCCTCCATCTGTTTCCACTTTTGTTGAAATATTCGTTATATATTAGACTGTCTCAGGCACAATACCATTTCCTGAAAAGAGAGCTATTTCTCACGTAACTCCTCTGGGTGACTACGATAATAAAGATTTAACAGTGGTAGTTGAGACTGGCAATTCAATAGTTAATGGCTGGTGGTTATAAAGCATCCCATGGAGATGAACAACTGAGTGAGAATTTCAGCATATTGGACTTTGGCAGGCATAGAGTGCAGCAAATGAGCCTCCTGACATACGAAGGCATCCCATTTGATTTGACATCAATTGAAAAACCTAAAGAATGTTCTAAGCCTTCCCAATCTCTCTTCCTACAGAGATAATATCGCGTCATTTCTGAGGGGAGCAAAAAGTTTATTTTGTGCAGTTTTCAAATTTAAGAACTCAGACATAAATTCTTACAATTTGAACAGTTCAACAGATGTTCATATAAAAGGTTGTGAAAGCTTTTTTCCCCTGTTGTCTCCTTTAGTCATTATTCTTGAGAAGTTACTTTAAGAGAAAGACCTTTCTTTTCTCTTTTCAAGATAAAGACTCAAGCCCCAAGAATCTTCTAAAATAAATTATATCACATAACAATTTATTCAGAAAAGAAGCACATGTGAAAATTTCTTAATCTCCCACAAAGCTCTCTTATTCCCATGTAAAAGGCAGTATTATAGTGTAATAATAAGGAGTTGGAGCCCAACAAATTGTGACTATTGGGAGAAAAATATGAAAGCAGAGGCTTACTCTAGGTGGTTCCATTTCAGAGCTTCCTTTTTAACAGCACTGTTTTTCATGTCTATGCTTATGTATTTAACAGAAACCTTTTCTTCTGTCTGGCTGCCCTGTCTTGTTTCCTTTTAAAATTTAACAAGACTGAAGAAGAATGCATCTACTTTCTCTGAATGCCCACGTTCACTCTTGGATCTCTACCTACTTTTTAAAGGAATGGCATTACCCTCACCCCACCACCATTCAAGGAGCCATACAGAGGTCCCCTTCTCTGTCATATCGCCTCTCCATATAGTCACCCTTTTCAATAGTCACCATTCTCTTGCATGGTCTTGCCTTCTCATTCTCCAAGCCATGGTGCTCTTTCAGGCCTTTCTTGTTTCACACATAAATCACTGCTGTGGTCTCTTAATTGACTTCCCCTCATCTGATCCAACTTTCATTGCATCTCATGGCTTATAGAAGGAGATATAAAACTCTCTAGTTTTCATTTAACCAACCCCACTGCCTATGGGACCTCATGATTCCTCATTTCTGGCTAGGCAGTTCTAGTGCTGGTTCTCCCAAAGCATGATGCTATTCCAGGCACTATTGTGGTATAATGAGTAGTGCTGACTGCTTGCATTGGGTATTGAACTCTGGCAAGTAATATAATCCATTGTATGAATGTGGGCAGGTAATGTAACTGCTCCATATGTTTGTTGCCACATCTGTAAAATGTGGATAATACTACTAATATCTACCTCATTGAGTTATTGCAAAGATTTAAGGCAGGCATGTATTAATAGCATGTATTAACCTATAAGACATGCTCTGTAGATGTTGGCTGTTAGTATCATACCATATCATACAGAAGGAGATACTGAGGTGCATATAAGTTAAACAATTTTCAAATTGTTATAAATAGTTGAGTGAGATGGGAGTTTGAACCAAATCTGACTTCAGAATGCAACTAAATGTTATATTATGCAGATTCTCTTTACACCATTTACACTTGCAGTCCTCCCTCAATTGTTTTTATTTATTTATTTATTTATTTGAGGGAGAGATAGAGAACAGAAGCAGAGGTGGAAGGGGCAGAGGGAAAAGGAGAAGCAGATCCCCCACTGAGCAGGGAGCCGGAAGTGGGGGTCAATCCCAAAACTCTGAGATCATGACCTGAGCCGAGCTTAACTGACTGAGCTACCTTGGAGTCCCTACTCCCAAACCCTGGTCACTTTCCTTTAAGGAATAACTTCACCTCCAGAGGACTATTAGTAGCTGCTCTTCCTCTGCTCTGAGATGTCATGGAGGCCATGGGGAGGGAGAAGCTGGCCACAATTTGTGCCTCTAGTCACTCTGCTTGACCCCTGGCCAGGTGTTTGTGATTGCCATCTGTTGACCCCTCCTGCACTCTAAGTGCATTGGGTGAACATGCCTGGTTTGGACAGAGAATATGAATCTCTCAAGAATAGGATGTCTCACTGAGGGAAGCAGAGAAACGCATTTTTTTTTTTTTTTCATTTCACAAAACAGTCTTCCAAAGAGGCTCAAAGCTGGCTGAGAGTCCCAATGGTACCCTCTCTGGTGAAAGGGGTCCATTTTCAATGCATGGGTCATATTCATGGCTTGAAGATCTCTATTATACTCTTGATACTCAGTTCCCAAACAGGAAAAAAACCCTTGCGATTCATAATTATTAACACAGGGCCTGGTGAGATGGTTTAGGCAGAGAAAGGTCCCTAGAATGTGGGAGGAAAGAAAAGGATCTCTTCTGTGCCAGACACTATTCCACACATTGTCCTATATTAATTAATTCGGTCCATAAAAATTTGATGAATACTTAAAATGTTCCAGGAATAGGACCTATAATAGGTCCTGGAATAGGACCTAGGGTGCTGGAATTCATTTGACAGACATATTCCTTGCCCTCATGGAGTCTAGGATCTAGCTGAAGGAAAGTTGTAGGGCAAACATTTTGTATATTTTTTTCCTCAATCCCTGAGAAGCAGGAAAATGTTTCCATTTACCAATGTAGAACTTGAAGCCCAGAGAAATGAGGTGTCTTGCTTCATATTGCAGGTCTATTAAGTTAAGAAGCAGAGTTTCATACCCAGTTCTGTCTAGACATTAATTTTCATATCCTTCTATTTGTCACGGAATCTCTTTTGCCATTAACTTGATGGTTAGCTTTGTAGCCAACATTAAACAGTAAACTTCAGAGGCAAGCTTGTGAAATGTTGACTTATATTGTTCTTTAGGAAATCTGCCAGATCCTTTCATTCAACCTACTAAAAATTCTAAACATCAGAGTTTTGAGTATTGACTCTCTTGCTTAAGCACCAGGCACATTAGGCACAATTGTTTCTATATAACTCAATAACAATTAAAGTTTTTTCCTACCCAGTCCCTTAAGAGGTATATATTGATTTAAAATAGAATTAGTTCCAAGTTAAAAAAGTGACTCAAATGCTGGTATTTAATGTATCTCTTAGCCCCAGTAAAGAGATTCCCAGGGAAATGCCCTAAGGGGTATAAAAATGGAGAACATTATATAGCTACTCTGGAGAGTAGGAAAGGACGTGTGTTAGAATAGGCTTGAGAAGGCTTCCTTGAGCTTGTTTGCATGTCTGTCACAACAAAGATTAATTCCTTACTCCTCTCTTCCTTCAAGTCTTTGCTGGATATTACTTTCCCAATAACATCTTATTATATTTGGTATTTCCTAGCCCCTTTTTTCTGATGTTACATTTTTTTCTTCCCTGTTATATTTTTCTCTGTGGATTTTGTATTTTTTATTTTTTAAAGATTTATTTATTTACTGTGGGGGAGGGGCAGAGGGAGAGAATTCTAAGCAGGCTCTGAATTGAGGGCAGAGCCCCACATGGGGCTTGATACCATGACCCT
This sequence comes from Mustela nivalis, assembly GCF_964662115.1. Lineage (NCBI taxonomy): Eukaryota > Metazoa > Chordata > Mammalia > Carnivora > Mustelidae > Mustela > Mustela nivalis. The sequence continues at coordinate 63,793,127 of NC_139032.1, forward strand.
GAGATCATGACCTAAGCTGAGACCAAGAGTTGGACACTCAACCAACTGAGCCACCCAGGCACCCCTTCTCTGTGGATTTTTAAAAAATCACCTTCCATACTATAAACTTAGCTTTATTATTTGTTTATTGTCTTTCTTCCTATTTTGCACCTCTGGAACATAACCTTCATAAAGGAAGACTTTTTTTTCTTTCATTTTCTACTGTTGTATCTCTGTTGATTAAAATAGGTCCTGGTTCTAAGTAGGCACTCAACCAGTATTTCTTAAATGAATGAGAGATAGAGAACAGAAGCAGAGGTGGAAGGGGCAGAGGGAAAAGGAGAAGCAGATCCCCCACTGAGGATCTGTTTTATTGATGAGGAAACTGAGGTTAGAGAGTATTGCACTATCATTCTGCCTATTTTATGTTCATCCTTATGTTTCTGAGAGCTCTGCCTGTTGATATACATAGATCTAATGAATTCTTCTCAGATAGCACAATATTATGTAATTTGAATATGGCAATTTTATTTTTCTGCTCCCCCACAGACGGGCATTTAGGCTATTTCCAATACTAATGTAACAGCTTGGCACTAGGTGTTGAGTGAGGTGTTTTCAGTTTCCAGAAATGCAGAAATCAGCCAAGACCTAAAGCTAAGGACAAAAGGAAGTAAGTCCTCTACATTCTATGTGGATGGAACCATCAGCCACAGGTGCCACCTGCCTCTCTGCAGGGCTTGGCTGTCCCAGCTGGATATAAGAAGAGGTGTGCGGGAAAGGAGGTAGCCTTGTGGGGAATACTATGTTCACTAGGAGAAGCTCTCTTCTCACCTACCCGTGTGTGTATGTGTATGTGTGTGTGTGTGTGTGTGTGTGTGATTGAGTGGGAATAGGTGTTCTTTTCCTGAATCCAAGAGAAAGAGTCCATAAGGAAATTATTTACAAAGTTCTAGGGTGCCCGAACTGTCCACCCTATACTACATTTTGAGCTCAGGAACATCTTTTACAAAACTTGCCACTGCCTTGGGATGTTGGACAAAGGGATGGAGAGACAGCAGATTCAAGAGGAGCAGCATCAGGAAAACAACTGGAATCTCCTCTACTCATCATGGCACAACTGTGCTTTTGTGTCTGTCTTTTAGGTGAAGGAGACATTACTTTGTTAGTCATTTACAGATTTGAGTTGAAATTTGGTACTTTCTGTGTTGGTCTTTATCATTCATCATTGACTTGAAAGTTGTTTTCTTTTTTCTTAGTTTAACCATATTCTCCTCATGTCCCCAAGTTTCAAACAAAAGGGTTGATGTCGTCAATTTCATGTGTGGTTGTGTAACTGTTACTTCGAGGACATAATGCCTTTAAAATATTCATTGAGGAAAAGTGTGCTATATTCAAGAGCTCTAACTGGACAGAAATAATTCTCATTTAGAACAAAATAGTTTTACTTGAGGGTTTGAATAAATTACCGAAGACACCTAGAGTAAGTTTTTGTTTATTTATGTATTTATTTCAAGTAATTTTTTGAGAGATTAAGAACGGTGTCCAAGCTGCTTTTAAAATGTCCCGAATTAAAAAAAAACAACAAAAAAAAAAACCACACACAAAAAATGTCCTGAGTAGGATTATTTTTGTAATTAAGAATATCACACTTTAATGTACATTTGAAGTGATTAAAAGCATCAGATCATAATGTAATACCAAGACATCATTTATATATGATTTAGTTAATCAGGCACTTCCCACTAGACTTTATTACTTGCCTACCAGGCATTGATGGTGCCGTTTCTGATTTGATCATATCTTCTAGCCAGAGTCTCTCCATTTAGAATGTCTTACTATCATCATGTTTTTTTCTAGAGCTGGGACATCAATGTTTGTGAATGTTTTTTGAAAGATTTTTTATTAAAGCTGTACTGAACCGAAATCACGCATTCTTTACTCTGTGGTTTCTCCTCACTCTTTTCTAAATCTGCTTATTGCATATTGTGTTTGAGTTGACTTTCGTTGCCAAAGTTTTGATTAAGTAAATGCCATAGGTAGAAATTAAATTAGAAGCACTTATCAAATTCCAGCCAGGTGATATCGATCTTTAAATGTAACCTATATATTCAAGGCAGCATGCAGGGTGTGGGCTTGGTGTCTATGAAATGAGCTTAGTAATAAATTGGGTATGCTACATTCCTCATGCTTTTATCATCCATTAACTAATTACTAGACAAGCGGGTGGGGGATGGGTGAAGAAAGAGGGTGTAAATGCTGGAGAGTTTTTTTTTTTTTTTTTATTTGACAGAGAGAAATCACAAGTAGACAGAGAGGCAGCCAGAGAGAGAGAGAGAGGGAAGCAAGCTCCCTGCTGAGCAGAGAGCTCGATGCGGGACCCGATCCCAGGACCCTGAGATCATGACCCTGAGATCATGACCTGAGCTGAAGGCAGCAGCTTAATCCACTGAGCCACCCAGGTGCCCCGAATGCTGGAGAGTTTTGAATGTATAGTATTAGCGAAGAGGAGAGGGCATTTCCTTAGTCCTTTGTTTATAGTTCCTCCTTAGGAATTCTTTCCTACAGGTGTTTCTCTAGTGTCCATTATCAGAGTGTAGGGTGTCTCTAACTTAACTGCATGCACATCAAGTTGGTTCTTCTCTGGAGAAATGCTACTGCAGGCAGAATTTTTTTTTACATCACCACTCCTCACGGATTTTTGTCCAATCACAAGGCATCAGAGGAGCTGCAGCTAATACTCCCCCACCAGCCACTTGCCCATTGCCTTCAATTAGGGAGAACAGGTGTCCCACCAGACAGCTGTAAATGCTGAGGGGGCTTCTGCAGCTGCCAGGTTAGCGCCAGGACTGGGCAAATGAATGGCCAGAATGCTGCCTGAGGGCACCAAGGTTTAGAATTTCCTGGGCAGGGGCAATTATCTCCAACTCAGAAGGTGAAAAAGAACTTCTGTTGAGGCTTTCTCCCTTATGGGGAGGGACTGCCAGCACACAGTGAAGCCCCGAATTAATTGGATGTCAGCCCTGACTTTGCTGTCAGAAGAACTGTGATAACTGGGTCATTCTTATTTTAATCCTGGCTAAGAAAATTGGGGGATTAAAATAATTGCCTGGATATTTCTAGGGCAAGCCAGTATAGAAATTGAGGTTCATGGATAATGCTGATCTCTTCGCTAAATCTTGTCTTGTTTCTACTTCATTCTCTTTCTTTCCCCTCCCCACTTCCCTGCTCTTCTCCTTCCTTCACCTGAAATTTTGGATGGTAGTGAAAAGAGCTTTAGCATTAGAAACACTTGGCTCATATGCCCAATTTTCTGCTTATTACCTGGTATGATTTGGGGCAGATTGCTTTATTTGTTGCACCTCCATATTCTCATCTACCAAATGGATTGTTGTGAGAATGAAAGAATGAGTTAAACGATATGCTTCTGCACCTGGTATGTTGTTGGTACATCATAAGGACTAATTCCTTTATCCTTCCCAATATGATTTCTCCATTTTACTTACTCCAGGTCTTCACAGCTCTAGTCTACAAAGCTTCAAAGATTGTTCTGATGCTCTGGGAACACCCTGGGTTGTTAGAATAATAACCACATCAAGCACTGTTCAACCAAGGTCAAATGAGCTCTATAGCTATTATGTCATTTATTGACTAATTGGTTGATTGATTCATTTGTTGAGAAATTATCTCATAAGCAACCGTGTATTCTGGAGGCTGACTGTATCAGGAGGTGGGGAAGAGAAAATCTTTTTGAGGAGATAAAAGAGAGTTAAGTCTAGGAAGGTAGAAAATTTTCTTAAAAAAGGGAAATGTGCTATTCATGTATGGCATTTTATATAAGACTAACTTTATGTATAACAGCAATAATAAAATTCTACCCCAAATTATTTGTTTGGTAGTTTTATGTTTCTATTTCTTTGTTTTCTTCAAGGTGAGTGTCTTCATGCTGTAGACCACAGAGTGTAGAAATTATGAGCACAGACACATAAGCTCTAGTCTAGAACTAGGTTTACTGATTTTATAATTCAGGTTTAGTCATTTACTGGTTATATGACCATAAGCAAGTTATTTAGCCTTTCTGTGCCTCATTTTGCTCTGGGGCCTAGAACTCAATTGGTAATCACCTGATAGTGTTGTTATGAGGATTAGATGGGTTAATGTATTCAGATGGGTAAAGCATTCAGAACAGTGCTGGTCAGACAGCCCTAAGTGTTAATAGTTACTGCTGGCACATTAATAGCTCTGTAAAGTGGTATTTTATCATGATCACACAGCATCTTTTCTGTATTCTTATTGCTTCAGAGAATTTGTCCTGACTTACTTTCTTAATTTGTATTATAAAGCAAGAATATATGGAATACTCTCATTTGAATTATATACCTGGTCTTGAGATTCCTATATACCATCCCTATCCCTCTCTCTAGCTCTCCTCTATTAAGAATTGCTGAAAAATAAGTGAATAGAAAATAATATTGCGTATTTGGTGGTCTGTGGAGGGTGGTCAGTGATGCAGCTAAAAGCGGAAATGATGGAATGAAATTGGCTGGATTATTCCTGAAAGAACTTTACCAACACTAACGAAATGCAGTAGACCCATTTTCCTTTACAGAACACATCTGGTGTAATTTCCCCTTTGGTCATAAATTTCTGCAGCCACAGACAGCTGAGCAATAAATTCTTTGTTTAATATTTCATAGTCCTCTGTTGCAAGGGGGTTCCTTCACATGATTATACTTGATGTGAAAAAAAAGAAAATGTTCCTATTCAGTTCTCATCAGGTTGTTTCTCTCTGTGATATATATATATGTATATATATGCATTATATATATGTAATGCTTAGTTATTTTTATATACTTAAGCATAATAGGATAATTAAATAGTTTTAATGGTTTTAATTCTCCGTCTTTATGAAATTGTTTCTCTTAATTGTATTTTGAATTTGAGAAAATGAAAGCATATATTTTCTGTAGTTACATAGCTACTTTTATGATTTGTAATTATGACATAGGTAGCCCTAACCCCTCCAGACTCACACATACCCACTGATCACATTTTCAGGTGCAGTATGGCTCGGGTCAGGGGAAGGATTTAAGCTGTCATGTGCTCTCCCTGGAAGATGGTCCATGGCAACAGGCTGGAGTTAAATGTTACTCACCCAGTTCTCTCTTCTTTTATATGGAATTAAAACTCCCCCTCTAGGGGCACTCGGTTGGCTAAGTGGGTAAGCCTCTGCCTTCAGCTCAGGTCATGATCCCAGGGTTCTGGGACTGAGCCCCATGTTGGGCTCTCTGCTCAGCAGGGAGCCTGCTTCCCCTTCTCTCTTGCTGACTGCCTCTCTGCTTACTTGTGATCTCTGTCAGATGAGTAAATAGAATCTTAAAAAATAAATAAATAAATAAAAACTACCCCTCCAATCATTCTTTGTCAGTTTTATTTAGTTTTAATAATTTGAATCTTACAGTGCCTTCATTTCCACAACTTCCAAATTTCATTTAGAATCCCTTATAGTCAGCTGTATATAGTACTGCACCAGTAATTGGAGCTCTGGGGGGGAAAAGGCACTACATCATAGCATACACCTTCATGATATAAATGCTCCCATCATGACTGATTTCAAGATACAGATGTAACATCCCTGAATGAGAAGCTGGTAAGAGATGGGTACATTTGGTGTTTGAGAGCCAATGATGCAGCTCCAGCATCTAGAATTAACAACATATTTTACCCAAGAAGATGAATCAGTATTCCAAAGTTATTCTACACTAGGTGAAAGACATTCTATGTGTGTATGTTAAGTATAAATGTGTGTGTGTGTGTGTATTTTATGTATTTGTGTGTATGTATGTGTGTGTGTGTGTGTGTGTGTGTACCTATCTGTATATCTACATCTCCTTTCCTTTTGTAGACAATTTTGGGCATTTTGATTTCCTTGGCAACTGAATACCATGTGATTGCAAATGAAATCCAATATAACAGCTTTACTCTTTTGGATAAAATCTAAATGAATAAAGAGATTAAGTATAAAAACTCTTCACAATTGGAGAGATGCCTTCTTCTCAGGTTGCTTTTCTAAGCCAGGTGTTCTTAGATTAAAACGAAGAAAACAGAGCATTGTTCCGTTGACCTGGTTTTTAGTTTAACTGTATTTCAAGGAATGAAAGGTCTAATCAAAGAGGTATCTCCGTTTACACTTCCTGAAAACAGACCCAGATTGCTGTAAACTGTGATTTTCTTTTCTTCTTCTTTTTTATCATTCAAATACCGCTGTCTAGGAAACTTCTCTAAGGCTGGTTGGGGCCAAGTTGGGCACAGCTTGGGAAGCTCTCAGTGTCTTGACAATTCTGACTGTCTTTGTTATCCTGAATGACAAAGAAGTTGTGCACGGTACTTAGTGGTATTCAGCTGGCTGTGGTTCTGTGTCCATAATCTCCCACGTAATGATGCCTTCGGATTTCTCTGAAATTCAGTTTACCAGATATGCTGCCATTGGCATGGTGGCAGGAAGAAATGAAGTGACTTTGCTCCATTGAAAAACTGGACCTGATGGAATGTAGAGGCTCTTTTTTAAAAAATTATTTTTATTAGCATATAATGTGTTATTTACTCAGGGGTACAGGTGTGTGAATCATCAGGCTTACACCCTTCACAGCACTCACCATAGCACATACCCTCCCCAATGTCCATCACCCCACCCCCTCTCCATACTCTCCTCCCCTCAGCAACCGTTGGTTTGTTTTGTTAGATTAAGAGTCTCTCATGGGAGGCTCATTTTTATTATCAAGAGGTATTATAATGTCAACTGGGTGGGCAACCTGACTTTAGGACCCAGTACAAAATGAAAATGTCTGGCCCCTTGTTAAAAATTATTAATAATTTCAAGATAGTGACAGCAGAGTATTAAACCATATGTGGGGCCTTTTCTAGTGCAAGGCTCATGAAACCAGAACTGGGTGTCACCATAAGTCCTCTGCATCTTCTCGTGCATGCCATGGAGTCACCATGACAATGGAGCTAGAGAGCTTCAATAGGAACAAGATATACGTGGGTCATGGGATGCCTCCATCAACATGGACATGAAATTTTCCAGTCCTGAAACGCAAAATGGCAGTCACCATTTCCTTCCAGAAGCCACCCTATACAGAGAATTAAAATACACAACAGTAGAATGACAGTCAGAAGAAACACATTAAAAAATTGGTGCAGGGGTGCCTGGGTGGTTCAGTGGGTTAAGCCTCTGCCTTAGGCTCCTGTCATGGTCTCAGGGTCCTGGGATCAAGCCCCACGTTGGGCTCTGTGCTCAGCAGGGAGCCTGCTTCCCCCTTCTCTCTCTCTGCCTGCCTCTCTGCCTACTTGTGATCTCTGTCTGTCAAATAAATAAATAAATCTTAAAAAAAAAATTGGTGCAATATGAAGTCTAAAGGGTCAAACTTGGTACTTCGCTGGCTGAAAGGAGTCAGAAACCTTAAATCAAAAAGGTTCAGTAAGAACAATCTATTTAGTCTGCTCTAAACAAAAACAACTAAGAAAAAAAAAAAGGCTCATTTTCTGCCAGGATTCCTACAAAAGCAGCACTAAAACAAAAGACTATAAAATCTGTGAAGCTGGTTGCTGACTTGGTGGAAAATGCTTAATTAACAACATCTAGAGGTTAAAACACAGTTTAAACTCTCTTTTAAAAAAATGTCAACATCCTCTTACGATCAGTGTATTACACAGATCTACTGTGAATGATTATTCCTACCGTGAAAGGATTCTCCAGAGCAGAACTGGGTCAAAGGCCCACTGTCACTTAAAAATGTAGAGTTGACAGTTCTTATTCTTCTACCTGGAAATGAATGACAATTGAGGACAGCGCTAGAAAATGTAGAGACAGGAAGTGGTAGCTGTCTGAGTGAGAGTCTGGAAACCAGGGAGAATGAAAGGGGGAAGGCTTCTTGCGTGGTGAAGCTGGTCCAGAATTGAACAGGGTGCTACGATATAACCAGGTCCATTTCAGACCTTGGTCCATGGGCCTGTTAAAAAATAAACCAAGGCATGTTAAAAATTTTGAGTTTATTTGAGCAAAAATTGATTCGAATCTGGCAATGCCAAACTGGAAGTGGTTAGGAGTACTCTATGGACAGGACAGTGTGGAGGGAAACATGTGGAGAAAGTGTGGAAACAAAAAGAAATTAGTTGATCTGCTGTATCTTCAAGCTTAGTTGTGAATGGCTGCCCTTAGCACTTAGATTTAATAACCTTAAGGCATTTACAGGCTTAAGATTTTTGGTTCGCTTAGGTAGGCCACCAACGCATTAGAGCCATACTAATCCGATGGCCTCCTTGTTTAATTTAACAGACTATTTCTCACATGACCCACCACAGGTAGTACAATTGTCTTTCATGGCTTCAGCAAGGTCCTTGAAGCTGAGGAGTTGTAAGCTCTGGCTCTAGCACATAGCTCTTTTCTGAGCTGCAGACTCAGACCTCACCTCTCACCACATCCCCAGTCACACTGAGCTGTTTGTCGGACTTGGAACATACCATGCCTTTCCACTTGTTCTTCTCTCTGCCTAGAATTCCATCTTGTGCACTAAGCACCGATACACCCACCTCACTGCCTTTCTAACTTGCTGCCTCCTTCAGATCCTTCCAGACTCAGTTCAAGCCTAGCTCTTCCTGGAAGCCTTCCTCACTTCTCTTTCTGATTTTTATGCCCTTTCTCAACATCCCTTGCCAATTCCTTCTTTCCTATAGGACAAATTGTTTAACTGATTAATTAATTTGTTTCCTTCCCCCAAACAAGAACTTCTCAAAGGGTCAAGACTGACCAGGTCATGTTCTTTCTATATTTTTAGTTCCTTAGCCCAGTGCCTGAAGCATAGTGTGTGCTCAGTAATTATATGTTGGATGAATGAGTGCATAAATAATTAAATGGACACTAAAAATTTCAGAGGGGTAAGTGAAGAAATGGTTTCCACATGCCAGGCTCTTCCTCTAAGAAAAATTGTTTGGGAGTGGTTAGTGGAGAGGTAAGAAGTATAAGCACTATTTACATGTAGTTTAACTAGTTAGTTACTATGGAGAGCAGCCCCAGCTGGAGTGAACCTGGAGCTCGTTTCATCACTGTTTCTGTGTCGGGTGCTGGGAAAATTGTTTCGTATTCTTATGCCAGCTTACAGCAATAGGGCCTTTAATCATGGCTGTTCTGGCTAAGAGTTGGGGTACTCATCTCTGGGCCTTCTCATTCTTTCACTCCTACTTCCTTTCAGCACTGTTCTTTTTGCATCACTTTTGACTGCTTTCAGGAAATTGCTAAGATGACTGAAGTGGCAAGAGTGGATTTCTGCGGTGTGCTCTCACTGTCCCCAGGGCTGTGACTGGGGCTCTCGAAAACAGCGTGATTGGTGACTGGTTGGCTGCTGTCCATTCTTTCTTCTCACTCTCTGCCTGGCACTGACTTTGGCCATTCAAGTTTTTCTCACTTCTGGTTTTACTCCCTGCTAAAATCAGCCCCAGAAAATGGGATCACTTGCCTCCACTGTGCAGTTGCTCTGTAAGGCTAGACCAAGTTGCCAAGTGGTAGGTAAACGAGAAAGTGATAAAGTGAGTTAATTTAAATGACCCATGAAACCCGTGGTATCAGGGTCGCATCCTGGGACAACTCCTGCTCCTTGATTTCAGCACCAGCATAGGAATCTGGGCAGTGGACATACAGGTGACTGGACAGCCAAGCATTTCCAGTTTTCTAGTGTTCTATCCAAAGTGTGTTAGCAGGAAATATACTTAAAAGGAAATAAGATTTGTAAATCCCATAAGTTCTAAAAGGGGCAGATTATGAAAGTCCTACATTGTAAACCCATTGATAGCACCAAGAGCTGTTAGCATGAGAAGGAAATTTGAAGAAAACCCAACCTCTTTACTTCTTAGATAATCATAATAATTAGCATTTCTCAAGAATTTACCCTATACCAGCATTAGTATCATTTTTCTACTATCTCATTTAAACCTCAAAATAACTCTGAGAGGGGCGTCTGGGTGGCTCAGTGGGTTAAAGCCTCTGCCTTCGGCTCAGGTCATGATCCCAGCGTCCTGGGATCAAGCCCCGCATCGGGCTCTCTGCTTGGCAGGGAGCCTGCTTCCCTTCCTCTCTCTCTGCCTCCCTCTCTGCCTACTTGTGATCTCAGTCTGTCAAATAAATAAATAAAATCTTAAAAAAAAATAACTCTGAGAGGTAGGTCTTATTATTCTCATTTTAAAGATGAAGAAATTGATGATCAGGGACGTGAAATAAATTAGTTGATATGATAGAACTGGTGGGTGGTTAGAGCTAGAGTTAGGAAGGATAGGACCCTTAAGTTTTACATCTATAATAATGTTAGTTGCAATTTATTATAGAGTGTTCCAAACACTGGGATTTACCCTTCACTTGCATGAAATCATCCAGTCTTCATGAATGAGAGATATTGTGTTCCTCACTAGACAGATTAGGAAACTGAGATTCAGATAGATTAAGGGGTTTATTCAAGGTCAAGCAGTAGAACTGGACTAGAAATCAGGCCTTCATTTAGGCAAGTGTTCCTTTAATTCCTTCAGGTTATCTCAAATGTCTTAGTCTTAGAAGATATCTTTCGCAATATTATTTTCAGATCCTAGAAGGGAAGGTGGGGGAAAGGTAATACTCCAGATTGCCTCTTGGTATTTTTTACTGTTTTTTTTTTTTTTTTTTTTTGTATTTTGTACTTTTCCTGCCCACTTATGTTCTCTCCCAGGTATCACAAGGGATGAGAGCCTGGAACTACATTTCCCAGAATCCTTTGTCAGCAAGCTTCAACCTCAGATTCCACAGATAAAAGGAATTTGCCGAAAATTTGAGGAAGGAAGCGAAGTAGAAGTCACTATCCCCCTTCATCCCATGTCCTACAATACCCCTAATTCACTCCACTCTAGCCCTCTCAACCTCTGCTGTTTCTCAAACACTCCAAGAGTACCAGACTGTTAGGGATTTTGCACTTGATTGTTCTCCTACCTAGATGGCTTTCTCCATCCCCTGAATCCATCACTTCTTTCAGGTCTTTGTTCAGATGTCCCCTACTCACTGAACTCTGCTCTCTGAACACCTTGTTTAAAAATCGCAGAATTAATCCTGGTGCAATCCTCCCCATTCTTTGCTTCAGTTCTCTTCACAGCACTCCTTGCCATCTGATACGTATTTTATTTTTTAATTTTACTTTTTACTATTTAATCAATCTACTTTCACTAGAATATAGGCTCCCTAAAGGCAGTTACTTCTATCTTTTAATTACTGATGATTCCCTAGTCCAGGAACAGATCTGGCATTCAATAAATAGTTCTTGAATGGATGAGAATAAATAGTGCCCCTGACAGGTGACCATGGGTGGTGACTCCGTGCATGGGGCATCAGTGTGATCCTGAAAGTCAATCATGAGAATTTCATTTGTTTGGTTCCAGAGCCTGCTGTTACTTGCCTTTACTCCTGCTCTTCCTTGCCACTCTGATCTGTGAGGGCATCTGTGTACGATAAGAGATCCAATTCTCCATAAAAAATGCAGGTGGAGTTATCAGGAAGGTTTATGTACAACAGGGAGACTCTGCCAAGCATTTGCATGATCTTTGTTAGGGCAGTCAATGAAAGGCTGCCTACCCTGATGGGGAAGAGGAGGAGTATTTAATCACTGACATTATTTAGAATTGCCATTGCACAGTTGTAAGAGAAAGCAGACTGACTTTTAAGTTGTCTTTATGTATAGGTTTTTATAGAAAATGCTGCCTCTTACTTCTTCATGGGAAGTGGACCGCTCTCACTGCCCTACCTTGGTATACTCAGCACAAAGGTGGCTGAGTTTGTGACGCTGACCTCTAACTGTTGTGACCACAGGGATTGGGACTTCATACTGGAAACACCTCCATCAGTGAACACACAGGTCATTTGCAAGGAATGTTAGTGCAGGCATTGGCACAGATCTTGAATTTGTTGTTTGTCTATTGTTTCTTAATGACCCATTCCTATTTCCAGGTCCTGAATTTCCATGTTGGGTGTGTGGGTGGGGAGGGGAGAAGTTTCTGGGTGTATTATATGGTATATCTATTGCTTTGTAATAAGTTACTCCAAAACATAATGGCTTTAAGGCAATATTTATTTATTTTTCTTTTCTTTTCTTTTAAAAAATTAGCATAATGTATTATTTGTTTCAGGGGCACAGGTCTGTGATTCATCAGTCTTACACAATTCACAGTGCTCACTGTAGCACATCCCCTCCGCAATGCTCATCACCCAGCCACCCCATCCTTCCCACTCCCTTCCACTTCAGCAGCTCTCAGTTTCCTGAGATTAAGAGTCTCTTATGGTTTGTCTCTCTCTCTCTGGTTTTGTCTTTAAGGCAACATTTATTATCTTAGTTTTTGAATGCAGGGAATCCAAACAGCTTAAGGGGAACCTCAGCTTCAGGGCCTTTCACAGTTTTCAGCAAGGTGCAGGCAGAGGTTGCGGTCTTATCTCAGGGTTCAACTGGGAAAACATCCACTTCCAAGGTTACTCATGTGGTTGCTGCCTGGCCTTCCTTCCTCAAGAGGTTTTTGGACTGAGGACTTAAGTTTCTCACTGGCTTTTAGCCTGAGGCCACTCTCAGTTCCTTGCCATGTTGGTTTTTTTTTAGAACATCTCATAATATTGTAGAATGAGCAGGTTAGAGGGCAAGAAAGTACACCAGCAAGAGAGAGAGGATTAGCAAGCCAGAAGTTGTCGTTTTTGTACTTAATCTCAGAAGTGATATCCCATCAACATACTCTGTTAGTGAGAAGCAAGTCACTAGGTCTAGCATAAGCACACCTGAGGAGGAGATTATACAATGGTGTGAATGCCAAAAGGCAGGGATTATTGGGAGTTATTTCACATGCTGCCTGAAACATTGGGTTTCTTCTTCAGTAATTACTCCACATATTTTAAATATTCATGCATTGGGGGGGCGCCTGGGTGGCTCAGTGGGTTAAGCCTCTGCCTTCGTTTCAAGTTATGATCCCAGGGTCCTGGGATCGAGCCCTGCATCGGGCTCTCTGCTCAGCAGGGAGCCTGCTTCCTCCTCTCTCTCTGCCTGCCTCTCTGCCTACTTGTGATCTGTCAAATAAATAAATAAAATCTTTAAAAAAAAAAATGCATTCATTGGACCTTGGGAGTGGTACTTTCCTGAGCCAGATCCTATTTTTGCTGTATCTTATAGAAATTCCTTGAAACTTCTGGCTGATTAATGGGTTTATTTTCTGGGTTATAATAAGGATGAATTTTTTTTCTGCTTTAAGATTTCAAATGGAAATTGGGAGGGAAGAGAGTTGAATATATAGAATCAAATATTATTTTTATATGAAAATGATTTTTTCTGAAATACAAAGGCACAAGCAGTACAGTTTTGAGGTCTTGCATATGAAGATGTCTTACTGTTGGTGTTTACCCATAAAAGAATTGTGTGGATATCTAATATTGATACATATTCATTTTCCCTCCGAACTTTGCTGACATTAATTCACCATCTCTTCATTTTTGTTATTGTTGTAGAGGAGAAGTCTGAGGCTAACTAGGTTTTCAGTCATTGTTGGTAGATACTTTTCAAAGTTTTCCTCATATCACCTAAGAATTCACCATTTCAATATGTGCTAATAGTGTCCTACAGCAATCATTCTGTCTGAGGACTTCTTCCAGTGTATGGGCTGAAGATTCATGGGAGTTCAGGATAAATATCCTTGTTTCCTGACTCTGTGGTGGATGATACTGACACTGAGGTATGTTCTGTGTTCCTTGATTTCTCCATTAGGCTTAAGTTCTTAGTCCCCATAGCTGCAGCCAGCTCAATAAAGAGCCCTTTAAGATTCCTTTTTCTTCCTTGTCTCATGTTCCCAAGCCCCTGTAGGTGCTTCCTGGAAGCATCAAACCCCTGTCTCAGAATCTGCTTTTGGGGGAACCCACTAGAAGACATTTTTTTGTAGGTGAGTTTCTTTAGGTTTAGGTAACTTTATTCAGAAGTTCAAAGATTTTTTTAGAAATTATTTATCTTTTTTTTAAGTTATAGTCAAATATTTATTTAAAAATCGGATACACTACCTTAGCATTTTCCATTAACTGAGGATGCAGAAACTGTGATAGGCATCACAACCTTTTGCTTATGTGCTGCTTTTGTGGGAGTCTTAGCAGCAGCATTGCACAAAAATAAATTCAAAATAGGTGAAAGATCTAAATTTGAGACCTGAAACCATAAAAATCCTAAAGGAGGACACAAGCAGTAACTTCTTTGACATTAGCTGTAGCAACTTCTATCTAGCTCTGTCTCCTGAGGGAAATATGCAATATAAACTGTTGGGACTACAAATGTTGTATGTTGTATTTTGAAGTTGGGACATCAAAAGAAAAAGCTTTTACATAGCAAAGGAAACAGTCAGCAAAACTAAGAGGCAACCAGCAGAATTGGAGAAGATATTTGCAAATGACATATCTGATAAAAGGCTAGTATCCAAAATATATAAAGAACTTCTAAAACTCACACCCCCCAAAAGGAATAATCCAATTAAAAACGGGGAAGAGACATGAATAGACATTTTTAAAAGAAGACATACAGATGGCCAACATATGCATGAAAAGATGTTCACCATCCCTCATCAGGAAAATGGAAACCAAAACTACAATGAGATGCCACCTCATACTTGTTAGAGTGGCTAAAACAGCAACACAAGAAACAAGAGTCTTTGTTGCTTTAACTAATTTTTCCTGGACTTTAGAAACCCTTTAAAAAAATAAATGCTCAGTTTTCCTCAGCTTAAGGATTTGATAAAACTATCGTTTTGATTATTTCTTCTTTTTAAATTTATTCTGATTTTTTTTTTTTAAGATTTTATTTATTTATTTATTTGACAGAGAGAGAAATCACAAGCAGGCAGAGAGGCAGGCAGAGAGAGAGAGGGGGGAAGCAGGCTCCCCGCTGAGCAGAGAGCCCGATGCGGGGCTGGATCCCAGGACCCTGAGATCATGGCCTGAGCCGAAGGCAGCGGCTTAACCCACTGAGCCACCCAGGCGCCCCTCTGATTTCTTTTTTAGGAAGTTCAGTTTGTTTTGGTCTCTCTTCCAAAATCACTAAATATCACTAAATGTCCAAATATTCTTTCTCTGTTCTCTTCTTCCATATCATTGTCTCTCTCATTACTTACATATATTTATTCTTATTCCTTGCATTCTAAAAATGCTTTTCAAGTTTGTTATTTGTTACCCACATCACTCCTTCAGTTTTCTGCAGCATCAGTTCTGCTCTTTGCTTACTCAGTGGGGTCTTAAATTCTGCTATTGTGTCTTTCCACTTTCTCATTATCTTGTCCTTTCCCCCTTTCTTCTCATCTAAGCTTTTAAAATTATTTGTTTTGCTTTATGTATGACATATCTTTTATACTTTACTTGAAATTTTCTTGTAGATCCTACACTTAATGATAGAGAGCTATGCCCTCTCTGGGTCTTAAGGATGCTACTTTTCCTTCTTGTTCTGAAGTTTTGTATTTATTTTTTTCATATTGACATTTCCTCCTACTTGTCCTTGCTAAAGATAACATCTATCTAGACTTAATATTTATCAACAAATAAGGTGATTACTTTGGCCTATCTGCTTCTCTCTGTTTGTTCAGAGGTCAAATCCCTTCCTCAGTTCCCTTTGGAAGAGGGAAGATTCCTATACACAGGTCCTGGGATTCATTTCCATTTTCTAGCAGGCATGAATTCAGTGAGGGCTTCTCTTTCATTGCCCAGTACTCAGGGACATTAAGAACCATGGTTAAATTTCCTAGGATGCTCCATGCCGTATCTAATTGTGCCTACTCTTAACCCCTCCCTCTATTTTCTGCCTTGTTATTCGCTAGGATTGATAGACCCTGCATGGCTGTAGTACAATGCCAGTGGAGGTGGGAAAGAGTAGTTTCAGAAGCTCAGAGGTTGCCACTCTCCATGGGAATATAGGGGGATGAATTCTCAGAGCAGACCCTACATGTTTGTCTAAGAAACATGTTACATGGCAAGGGTTATAGTAGATTTTTCCTACTTAGTTCATGTGGTTCCTTTTTCATAAAGCAAATTTGTCTAATGCCATGAGCTGATGCTTGGGTCAATATTCTAAATCCATGCACATATTTCTTATAACTTTACTGGTTTATCTCAGATTCTGGCATTAGATTGCATGACAGACTTAATTTTTAGTGGCCTTGTAAATTGTCCTCTTTTCATGTGTTACCATTAATATTTCTCTGAAAGATTGGGAGGTACTGGGTAAGTAAATGTTACTGAGATCCTCTTTTAAATGAGAGATCTCATTCTTGTGTGTACTACAATAAGTGTGTAATAGATTTTGTCTAATTAGTTGAATATAATGTATAGCAATAAAGCTTTGTGATTTCTCATGTTTTAAACTTTACTCATAAGCAAGATTATTTTCTATTACGGGATTAAAATATCATCTCTTACAAATAACTTTATACACCTGCTTTATACATATCCTATAAATGTCTACCTTAAAATTAGTTTTGAGGCAATCACCCCAGCTTCAATGTATCTGCTGATCCTGAGGAATATTACTGTCAAAAATTATGATGAAGTACCCCAAGGTGTACATATTCATGGCTATTGCTCCATGTCTAACCTCAGAATTCATGATTACATGCAATGTAGTGACAGAAAGTAGGGGGAAGAGAGTCAAGAAAGCAAAACACAAGACATGCAGAGTACTTCTCCATCTTTAACAGGTATTAAAAACATCAGCTTGAGAGTGATTGATGTGCAGGGGGATATCATAAAAGTGCAGGATTTTGAAGACCTTTTTGGTTATGCTAAAAATAAAAAAATGTGAAGCTAGACTTCAAAATTCATGTGCTTGTCCATCTGAAATTTAAACACTAGTCCTGGCCACCTTTGATTAACAGTAGAGCCACCAAACTGTTCATGGTATAAAGAAATACATCTGTGGACCAATGTTGCTTAACACTGATGAGTAGAAAAATATGCACATTTAGCGATTTTTAGGAGTGTGCCAGAGAATCGTCTTTTATGGGTTTCTGAGAACCAATTGTGTGTGGGTCTCTCCCATATTCTGCTCAGTGATATCACAATGGTAGCTTGAAACCACCTGTGTTTGGAACATTTATGTCCTAGAAATTGGCAAATGCTACATTTAGGGTTCCCCACCCTCCAGCCAGTTGTTAAACATTTGTCAAGACATCACTATTATTAGGGCCCTTTTTTACTTTCTTTCTTGTTGACTTATGTGATTATAGTTTATTTATATTAAACTCTTTGGCCTTCATTACAGTGATTGAGTCTGTGAGTGATTGGATTTGAATTTTTGTAAATTTGCTTTTACATAAGAGGAGAATCCCATATTTAAGCAATGGCTTGCACTTTCTTTTTTATAAGGAATTGTTAGTTGTGGCTAATAACTGCAAAAAGACAACAACTGTAAGCTAAATCTGTGACTTTTTTTTGATCATTAATCTTCCCAAACTAAAAGAGGCACTTCTATTCTAGGTTACTTAGCTTTAATATCTTTTTGGGTATTGTAGGCACTGCTACTATAAACATTGAGGTGCGTGTGTCCATTTGAATCACTATGTTTACAATGTTCGGATAAATACCTAGTAGTGCAATTGTTGGGTCATAGGGTATTTTTAACTTTTTGAGGAACCTCCATACTGTTTTCCAGAGTGACTGTAATTGCATTCCCACCAACAGTGTAAGAGGGTTCCCCTTTCTGCACATCCTTGCCAACATTTGTTGTGTCCTGAGTTGTTTGTTAATTTTAGCTATTCTGAAAGATGTGTGTGTCTGTTATATTATATAAAATTTATATATATAATATGCATAATATATAATATACAATAATATATAATATATAATTTATATATGTTTATATATAAATATATATATTTATATCTATATAATTTACATAATATAATATATAATATACATTATATAATATAATTATAATATATAGTATAATTACATTATAATTATAATGTATATAGTATATATAGTATAAATACATGGTGTGTGTGTGTGTATATATATATATATGAATATTACTCAGTCATTAAAAAGAATGAACTCTTGCCATTTGTAACAGCATGGATGGAACTAGAGGATATTATGCTAAGCAAACTAAGTCAAGTCAGTCAGTCAGAGAAAGACATTTTACTTATAAGTGGAATTTAAGAGGCAAACAGGTGAACATAGGGGAAGGGAAGGAAAAATAAAATCAGATGAAAATATAGAGGGAGGCAAAACACAATAGATGCTGAACTCTAGGAAACAAACTGAGGGTTGGTGAAGGGAGTAGGGTCGGGGGTGGGGGAACTGGGTGATGGGCCTTAAGGAGGACACTTGATGTAATGAGCACTGGGTGTTATGTGCAAATGATGCATCCCTAAATTCTACCTCTGAAACTAATAATACACCATATGTTAACTAAACTGAATTTACATAAAGAATAAAAAAGAACTTTAATATCAATTAGAGGCTGGATGGCTCCAGTTAAAATAATAGTGGACTTAATTTCATTTGCCCTAAAGAGTGTTTCATAAATGAGTGTACCTAGTTTAGAGTCTTGCTTCCAGCTCTGTTCCATCACCCTAAAGCATGGAGGCCTCATCGTCCTGAAGCCTGGGGGGGTCCATCACCCGGAAGCATGGGGGCAGGTTGTCTGAGAGGAGCACCCTGAGAAGAAAGGAAGCAGGGGCTCCAGGAAACTGTTGGCTTTGACTCTGCTGCCCTCCATTTCTCTCAACCTCCTTGGTATTTCTTTCGGCCTCAGTCTTTCCAATTCTCCTTTCATCATGATGTAGTTGCTCGTTTATTGTATTTCTTAGGTTGCATTCATACCTCAATTTAAAAAAAGAAAAAAAATTTAATTTAATTTAATTGAAAAAAAGAAACAATTGATGGGAAAGCCAACTATATGCTCATTTAGGTTACCTAGATAAGAAAGCAATTTGTCATCTCTAAACTGTTATCTTAAAAGTGGATATCCAATATTTATTTGAAGAAGAGGGACTGTCAACACTGGTTAAGAATCTTTTGTTGTTTCAACATAAAAGCACTATTCCTGTCTATTTTTCAGGACGAATTTACATGTAGTTAACTGTGAAAGGAACTGAGGACATAGGGCTGACTTAACTGGCACCATATTTTCAAGTTAATTCATAAATATTTTAATGTTCTGTAAAGAAGTGCTTCTCAAGTAATCATGTGCATATCCATCACCTGGAAATCTTGTAGAAAGCAGATTCAGCTAATTCTCAGTCAGTTGGTCTGAGGCAGGGCCTGAGATGCTGCATTCCTAACATGGTTTCCTCTTGCTGCTGATGTTTCTGGTCCATGGAGTATCCTTTGCGGGGGTGGGGTGGGGAGGGGTCCACATCCACTTTATTCTGACTTAAATGGAAGCATCAGTATTTCTGTATGAAAAGGGGAGAAACATAAACTAGTTTTCTCTATTTAAACTTCCCTTTCTTTTCCTTCCTTCCTTCTTTCCTTCCTTCCTTTAACTTATGAAGCCTTAAGACAGTTTCTTTTTGGGGGGGAATAAGTGCTTAACTGGCCTCTGACATTAAAGAAGTTCCCCATTTATTTTGTATATTTTTTCAAAAATGGAAGTGTATGCTCTTAGGAGTGAATATATGATTATGTGATTTAAGAATATCATTTCAAGATTGCTGCTTTGAACATGAGGTATGAAAGCCCTGGTAAGTCTATATTTGACTGTTGTGAAAATCATAAGATTTTTATCTATTCTTTAGTAATCTTTGTAGAAAATATTCTCTATAGTAAAAAAGGACATTGAAACTGAAAAAACATGAAACTCACTCATGATGATTTAAAGTGAAAAATTAGGCAATGATATTTCTGTAAGAATTGTCGTGATAACCATGTGAATTTACATCTTCATATGCTAGCACATTATAGTATATAAATATGGGGATATGAAGTTGCTCTGCATAAAGTGGATCCCTCACCCCACATGAAGCTTTCAACTATATAAGTCTGAACAAACCACAAGCTGCCTATGATGTGTTTTTGCTAGGCACATATTAGACGTTCAGTAAATATTTGTTGAGTTAATTGAATCAAAAGGAAATTTATATATGTAACTTGTATGCGAACCGGCATAATTTAAACAGTGCCTACCACAAATACATGCTTCTAGAAGTGATCCCTCCCATACTAACCTCTTCAGACCTGGAAGATAATCTATGTTATTTTGTTGGGCTTTATGATATGATGCCCTCCTTTGTCTGTAAAGCTCACCTCAACCATTTCAGCCAACACTGAGCTCTTTTCTTTTGAACACAGTTATTCTACCCCATGTTTCTGCCATTTGTATTTTGAAAAGATTGTATCTCCAAAAACACTGAAATTCTTAAAATCAGAAACAATGTCATTTTATTCTCGTGGGTTCTATTGCACTTAGCACAAAGCAGGTATTCAATAAAAAAATGATTAAACTGAGTTATTGTTTTAGTAAGTGATTGTTGATGAGCCTTTATTTATTAGATATCTCTCAGATATTTTAGGGAAGTCCCATTCTATCCAGATTCAATGAAACAAACTATGTCATTGCTTTAAGAAATTTTCTTATGACTCAGCCTTTGAAACACTCACAGAGTAAGATATCTCTCCATTACAAAGGCTTAGGTATGTTTCTCCAAGGCTCAGCTAGACATGGTTGTCAGTGTATTTCCCTAAGGTCTGTTGAGGATAACTTTGTTATATTGCCATCATATAGTATTGGTTGATGTTTTCTCAAGAATCAGCTAAGCATGATTTTGGTATGATTACTTCAACCAACTAATACTCTGAAAAGAGCAAACCCAACTAAAAATTGAGGAAACAACTAAATATTTTAAAATGCATATAATAGCTACCTGCCTGAAAACTTGCTCTAGGTGATATACTATTCTGTGTTCTTCATTTTAAGAATTTATTTTTTCTTTGTAACAGCAGTATGAGGTAAAATACAAACAACTAGGTATTGCTCTCTCAAGAGCATGAGTATTAAGTTCAGGAATTATTTTCTGAGCACAATAAAGATGGTAATTTAACAAATAAATGTAATCATTAATAACATGAATCCATTAATTGTTACTAATGTATGCCATGCCAATACTGCTAATATAAAACAGAAAGGTTGTGACAACTTGGATGGGCCTAGAAGGTATTATGCTAAGCAAAATGAGTCAGACAGAGACAGACAAATACCATATGATTTCACTTACATGTGTATTCCAAACAGCAAAACAAATGAACAAACAAATAAACAGAAATAGACCCATAAATACAGAGGATAAATTCGTGGTTGCCAGAGGGGAAGGGGGTGGGAGGATGGGCAAAATGTGTGAAGAGGAATGGGGAAAAAAACAAAAAGCACAAAGGTCTAATTTTTAGATAATTTGTACAGTGCTATGGACATAAACTAGAAATACAAAAGTTCAGAGATTGTGTAGCAGTCTTCTTTAGACTGGATGAAACTGCTAAAAGCTATCAGTTAACCTACTACATAAGTAACACTCTTGTCAGCAATGTGTTAGACCAAAGGGTTTGTAGAATGATTA
Source organism: Mustela nivalis (assembly GCF_964662115.1). Lineage (NCBI taxonomy): Eukaryota > Metazoa > Chordata > Mammalia > Carnivora > Mustelidae > Mustela > Mustela nivalis. Next base: position 63,814,721 of record NC_139032.1, read on the forward strand.
GAAATTCAAGAATGTCCTCTGAGAGTATAGTAAATGTGTCATTAAACTCAATGCCAAACACAAATCTGTCAAGTAGGAGCAATTTTCTATCTCCTAGGTGATTGGGAAACTCAGATCAACTCCAATATGCCACACTGAAGGTTTTTGAGTTGTTTCGTCGACCTAAATATGCAACTAAAGTGCAGTTTTGGTGAAGCCTATTAGGACTGCAAGGATGGAGCACAACTGCATATGTGGAGAACAGATTGCATTAGATAATAAACCAACGTGTACTAGATGAGTTCAAATGGGGCTAACCCAAGGACAAAGAGAATATAAACTTATATGGTCATTTTAAATTATAGCCTCAAAACAGGCCACTTTGGGTAAATATGACTGGGAGAATTCAAAAGTCTGAAGGAAGGCTCTGAAAACTACTGTCTTCACAAAACAAATACAATCTTAAGCAGTGGTGATGAATCATGTGTGACAGCCACACCCACACATGCCCTCAGTGTCATCCCTCAAAAGAAGATGAAATGAGCTAAAGATGTTTAATGTCGTGGGGTGCCTGGCTGGCCCAGATGGTTGAATGTCTGCCTTCAGCTCAGGTCATGATCTCTAGGTCCTAGGATTGGGTCCCATGTTGGGCTCCCAGCTCAGCAAGGATTCTGCTTCTCCCTCTCCCTCTGCCTCTCCCCATGCTCATGCTCTCTCTCTTTATCTCTCTGCCTCAAATGAATAAATACAATCTTAAAAAAAAAAAGATGTATTATGTCTCATTTCTACGTTAAGGATGTATATCTCTTAATAGGGATTCTATTATATCTTCAGAACATTAGTTTTCAAGCATGTCTTTTGAGCTATAAGAAACCTAATATCTTGTAGGTTGGTTTGTTTGGTGTTGATTTCTTAAGAACCTGAGGAAGCTTAAAACAAGAATATAAATAAATAATGGCAAAATTTAAATATAGAATATAGGAAAGTAAGAGCAGGATGAATATATGTATGCTTGGAAAGACAACAGTGAGATTTTATGTAGGTTGGTCTATTTGCTCCTCATTTGTAGTCCCCATATAGTGCAGGCCAACTCTCGGTAAAGCCTCTTTGACAAGTGACAAAGGGTGGTTGAAACGAATAAGTCATGTGGATTATAATATTTGAAAGATGGTCTTTTCAACAAATGATGCTGGACTAAACATCCACATGCAAAAATAAAATTTATACACAGACCTTCACTAAAATTAACTCAAAATGGATGATAGAACTAAATGTAAAATGCTAAACTATAAAACTCCTTGAAGGTAATAAGGGAGAAAACATACATGGCCTTAGGTATGGTGATGACTTTTTAGATATAAAACCAAAGGCATGGTCTATGAAAGAAATAATTGCTAAGCTAGTCTTGACCCAAAAAACAAACAAACAGAAGCAATACCACCACCAAAACTTTCTGCTTTGTGAAAGACAATGTCAAGAGAATGAGGAGACAAGCCACAGACTGAGAGAAAATATTTTCAAAATACATATGTGACAAAAGACTATTATCTGAAATACACAGAGCTCTTAAAACTCCACAATAATAAAAAACAACCCAATTTAAAAATTGGCTGAAGACCATAACAGACACCTTATCAAAGAAGGCATATAAAAGCAAAAAAAAAAAAAAAAAAAGCATATGAAAAGATGCTCCACATTACATGTCATCAGGGAAATACAAATTAAACAACAATGAGGTACCACTATATACCTATTGGAATGGCCAGAATCTAGAACACTAACAACATCAAATGTTGATAAAGATGTGGAGCAGCAGGAACTCTTAATAATTTCTGGTGAGAGTGAAAAATGGTATAGCTACTTTGGAAGGGAGTTTGGTGGTTTCTCACAAAACTAAACATACTCTTATGGTACAATCAGGCAGTCATGCTACTTGGTATTTATCCAAAAGAACTGAAAATTTATGCCCACATAAAAACCTACACATGGATGTTTATAGCATATTTATTCATAATTGCCAATATGTAAAAGCAACAAAGATGTCCTTCAGTGGTGAATGGATTAATAAACTGTTATATACAAAGAAAAATTACTCAGCATTAAAGTGAAATGGGCTATCAAGCCATGAAAAGACATGGAGGAAATTTAAATGCATATTACTAAGTAAAAGAAGCCAATCTGGAAAGGTTGCATACTATATGATTTCAACTATATGACATTCTGAAAAACAGAAAACTGGAGACAGTTAAAAGATTGGGGGTTGGGAATTTGGGAGGGATGAATAGGGAGGATTTTTAAGGCAGTAAAAATACTCTGTATGATAACGTAATGATGGATATATGTCATTACAAAGTTGACCACACCCATGGAATATACACCACCAAGAATAAACTCTAAGGTAAATTACAGCCTTTGGGTGACTATGATGTGTCAGTGTTGGTTCATAAGTTATAACAGATGAACCATTCTGGTGGGGATGTGGATAATGGGAGAGGCTATGTATGTGTGAGGATGGGGGTATGGGAAATCTCTGTACCTTTCTTTTAATTTGCTGTCAACCTAAAACTGTTCTTAAAAAAAAAAAGAATTTTAAAAAATCAGGTAAGTTGCTCTCTTACTGCCTAAATCCTGAATCAAGCTGTCTTTTTTCCTTCAAAAGGTAATTAAAAAATCCCACAGGCAACAACAGTCTCTTAAATCCAGGAAATCAGTGGTTTTTCAAATAAAGCCTTTTGGGGGCGCCTGGGTGGCTCAGTTGATTAAGCCTCTGCCTTCAGCTCAGGTCATGATCTCAGGGCACTGGGATTGAGCCTCACATTGGGCTCTCTGCTCAGCAGGGAGACTGCTTCTCCCCTCTCTCTGCCTGCCTCTCTGTCTAGTTGTGGTCTCTCTCTCTGCCAAATAAATAAATAAATAAAATCTTTAAAAAAAATAGAGCCTTTTGAATTCAAACTATATTTGATACAAAAAGAAGAGGTAGAAAATCATTATTTACTATATAAATATAAATATTAGTATAGTAAATGTAAAATTTACTAATATAAATATAAATAAAATAAATATTTATACATAAAATAAATTATTAGTAAATAATAATTTTTAATAATAATTATTGTTATTCACTAATATAAATTTGCTAGCATAAATATTTATTCTACAGTTACTACTACTCTGAAAGGAAACATAAAGAAAAACATTGTAAATTAGTCTCCTTATTTCTTGAAATCTCTCAGACAATCATGCTCTGGATTTCTCACCAGCAGATAAATTGGCTGATACTGTTTTCACAAGGGTATAGCCCAGCCAGATGATGATTATTATCAAGGAAGAGGGGTTTTGGGGGGCATAAATGAGAGGAGTTGAAAGATGAAATTACATGAAAAAATAAAGTCAATTTGAGTTTTGTGAATAATTCAGCTCATGGATTTAACTTACTTTCAGAGATCTACTTACTTAGTTTTTGAGAAATGAAGGTTTCTTTTATTTCCAGATTATAACTTAGAAGTCAAGGGTTGGTAACATTACTCAGCCTCCTAGAAAGTGGTGAATGGTATAACCTATAATGTTTTTAAAATGGAAAAGAAAATGAAAATTAAATTCCTTCTTATCTCCCTCATTCCCTCTTTCCCTCCCTTTCTTCCTTCCTGTTTTTTGTTCTTGCTGTGTTCCTTCTATTAAATCAGTTTGTTGTTTTGAAGAGTTTATAACTACTCATTTTTGTGAAATACACAGTTGTCTTAATACACTCCTTGGAAAAATGGTTTACTTCTTTGGCCTACTTGATATTTTACTCATAGAACTGTTGGTCTATAATTTTATCATGTCTATGGTGGCTACAGGGCTAGAGTGCACATCTTAGCAAAGAGGCCACAGTGCAGATTATTAGACCTGGGGCAGCTGAATGCAGTCTGGGAGACTGAAGGAGATGGGGCTTTCTTTCTAGTCTGGGGTAGACTGATGGATGAGATTGGATTCACAGAATGACATAGAACACTTCCCTGTTTGGTCTGCTCAGGACTTGTTTCCTCCTCAATATTTGTAATTTGCGTTTGAATGTCTCTGGTTGGAAAGCTTAATGAAAACACAGGAGAAGTTCATGTTGCATTTCCTCCCTCCATGACTCCCATTTTTACACTTACCTTCAGCAATTCTGAATTGATAAATAGATTGGGACTGGGTTTGGCAGCATGTCTATATGCATAATCTCTTCTGGGTTAATGTGTGACTCGTTTAACATGTGACTTAATGGGTATCTGTTTTCATTTTTGGATCTTTGCAGGTCTCTCTGAAAATCTCTAATGTTGGAGGCCATTGCTTGGGCTGAAGTTAATTGGAGGGCCAGAACACACCCAAATCGGAAGGTAGGTCATTAATTAATTTATTCACTCAACACATACATATTAAGTATCCATTTTGTCCCAACCATTGTTACAGGCAAACTCTTAAAGGAAAAAGCCGGGCTAAAAGGATTCTATGTACAGAAGATGAATCCAGTGTCAGAAATGTTACTGTCCTGGGTTGTCCACATATTCAGTTACAGACCTGAAACCCAGACTTCTCATCTAGGATTTGGCAACTTCTAGGTATGGTTCGTCATCTTCAAAGGTACTTGAAGACTATAGTTATAAACTATCAGATTACTTCTTCTTCAAAGTTTATATATTTTCCCTTGGCTTATCATTTATTAAATTTCTTAAATGAGGCAATTTTGAATAAGGGACCCTGTCTTAAAATTTACCCAAAACCAACATTAGCACCTATATAATACAACTTGATCAACATAGAACAGTATTTAAAATGACCTGGCAGGGACGCCTGGGTGGCTCAGGTCATGATCCCGGAGTCCCAAGTTCGAGTCCCGCATCAGGCTCCCAGCTCCATGGGGAGTCTGCTTTGCTCTCTGACCTTCTCCTCGCTCATGCTCTCTCTCACTCTCTCTCTCTCAAATAAATAAATAAAATCTTTAAAAAGAAAAAAAAAAAGACCTGGCAAAAGTAGTTCTCCTATTTGCAACACTGAAAAGCTCCATGTGTCCAATTACAGTTATGGTCTCTACTCTAAACTCTTACCACTACCCACTAGGGCTGTATTGAGAAAACAGATTTAAAGGCCCAGACCAGGAGTTTAGGAAGAATATATAGCTTTCTTCATATAATAATACTAATAAGGAAAGATACCATGTATTGAGTATATGCTTAATGCCATACATAAATTATGATGTTACCAGTCTTTCAAGTTTGGGGACAAAAAATGGGTCATTTTATAAGCCAGGAAGTTTTGTTTGTCTTTCTGTGAGTAAATTTGTTTGATGGTTACTGTTGAAGCATTGTTGATCTGTTGAAGCATTGTTGTGTTTGGACAATAATAGCCAAAATATCTCAAGATAAGTAACTAATATAGTTCTGGTTCCAATGACCAGGAATTGAAAAAGCTGCATTTTTTTTTTTTTTAAACTCTCAGTCATTTGATGCTGTTGCTGGTTTTCTTTTTAAGCTACAAGAACAAAGGAGAATCCCAAACAAAGATTGTTGGGTTCAGCTATCAATTCCCAAAGAGCTAACAAACACTAGAGTATCTAGATTCAGCCATACTAGTTAATAGGAATCCAAACAAAGAGCTAGTGGAACTCCACGAGGACTCCTTGGGGAGTATATCAAGATTTTGTGCGTGTTAAAGTCCTTGTACCTGTGGGCTGGGGATTAAAAATGTCCTTTTTTATTTGTTCAACAGTATTAGCAAAGTAGTTCTTAGAGTTTATTGCTAATACTGAGGCAGCTCTAAGAAAAATCACACCACAATGAAAATGCTGGCCCTTGCTGAAATGTGTATTATGTAGGTAGTATATCTTGTCTCCACAGACAACTGTGTTTAACTTAAATAATTGTAAGACTTTCTAACTCCTTGACGTTAGGAAAGGAAAAATTAAATATCAAGTGATCATTGTCACAGAGGAGGAATATGGTGGGATAAAACATAGAAACAAAGAAAACTTTCTGGCTTTGGTTTCTAAAACCTAAATTTTTGGAAATCTATAAAGAACTGTAGGCACACATAAAATATTTGAGAGTTTGAAAAAAGAGGATTTCTTTCTCCATCTCCCAAATCCAAGCAGGAATAAGTTTTCTTAGAAGGAGTGTTGTGGTTGTGGGGAAGAAATGGAAGGGAAATGAAAGAGTAGAGATTTGATAGAGAAGAGGTGTCTTGGATCCTACCCCCGGGCAGAATCGTAAAGCTGAGCCAATCACTGCCCACTTGGGTCTGGAGTGACAAATCAGAGTGAGCTCAAGATTTCTGCTAGTAATTCTGGAATAAATAGTCTCTCCCTTTGGAAAAGGTAAACTCTTTTTGTCAGCACAAGGGAAGTTATCTTCAACACAAAGTTAACTAGAACAAGGAAAGCAAACCCAAGGGCAAATTCAATGAATGGGTGGCCTCCTGATCAGCATCAAGAACTGCTGTATTACATGTGGAATTTAAGAAATAAAGAAAGTGAACAATAATAAGAGAAACAAACAAAAAACCAGACTTCTAAATATAGAGAACAAACTGGTGGTTGCCAGAAGGGAGGTAGGTGGTGGAGGTAGGTGAGACAGGAGATGGGGATTAAGAGTATACTTACCATCATGAGCACTGAATAATGTATAGAATTGTTGTATCACTATATTGTACACCTGAAACTAATATAACATGTTAATTATACTGGAATTAAAAATAAATAAATAAAAAAATTTAAAAGTTAAATTTAAAAGTTAAAATTTATGTTAAATTGCATGTGAAGCCCACTCTGTATTTGAACTTTTCACCTACATAAGAGATCTCCTTTATTATTAACAAAGCCAATCTGAATTAGGTATTACTTGGAATCAGTGTTATCTTCTGTGGTAAGACAACTACCATTTTTTATGTACCCTCTGTCTAGGTCCAAAACTTTAGACATAAACTCACTCAGTTTTCATATCACCCTGGAAAGTGAACATCATTGGGGCGCCTGGGTAGCTCAACTCGTTAACTGTCTGACTTGATTTCACCTCAGCTCATGACCTCAGGGTCATGAGTTTGAGCCCTACATGAGGCTTTATGCTGGACTGGGAGCCTGCTTAAGATTCTCTCTCTCGCTCTACCCTCCTAGCTCCACTGCACTCCCTCTCTTTCTGAAAAAGAAGAAAAGAAAGTGAATATCATCATCTCCATTTTACAAATCAGAAAGCCAGGGTTCAGAATGGTTGTTCAAGGTGGCAGAGCAGGGATTTGGATCTGCATCTATTAAGACCCCAAACCTGGATTCTTTTCTTTCTTACCATATTATATCCCAGTTATATATTTTTAAAATATATATAGATATTTTATTAAAGTGCTTTGTTCAATGTATCACATGCTTTTTACTGACTTTTCTTTGAAACAACTTCCAGCCACCAATGTTTTTCAAGGTATAGGCCACATAGTGTACAAAGCACAGTTTCTTTACTATTGGATCCCCAGATAGGATTCAGGAAATACAAATCAGTTATAATAAAAGATTAGAATCTATTTTGAAATAGACTCAAGTATTTAAGGAGCAGAATTGAATGCACTACATTTAAGGTCTGCCTTATATGGCAACACAAAATAGCAGAAAGTGTGGGGGTTTGTAGTTAGATAGACATGGCTAAAAATTCCAGCTTTAAGACATCTGGGTTTATAGAGTGGCAGATTAGATGTGCCTAATAGATACACCACCAAAACCTCATCGAAAATCCTAAAGAATACAAAAAAAAAAAAAACAAAATTAACAATGACAATGATAGTCAAAGAAACAAGTTCAGAATCTGGCCTGACTTTTCATTGCATCATTGAAGGCAAAGGACTGTAACATGTGCTTCACCTGAAACAGTCTCCCTGGAGGGTATTGAAAACCTGTAATGGGTCTCCTCTCTGTATACCTACTCCAGGATAATCAAAAGTCAGAAAAAACAGTCAGAAAAACTTTGAGCCATCGTACAGTTACTCATAAAACATCCACTAAGCCCGATGGAGCTGGAATCATCTCTTCCCTGCTCTACAACCCTCAAATGGCGAGCCTTTCTCTCTAATCCACACAGTGAATACAACTGCAAAGCCTTGCCTTTCGCATCTGAATGGGTTGGAAGGAGGAGCAGGGACCATCAGTCGAGGCTGTCTCCTGAAAAACACTGCGCTTGGAGTGAAAGACAAGTAAACAAAAACAACAACAAAAATACACAAGCTACAGGAGGCAATTAAAAAAATACTGACAAGGGGATGAAATTCAAGTAAATGTGGCAAATGTGGTGAGATAACATTTTGAGATGCTAAGCTGTTTTTTCCCTCCTGATGCTTCCTTTTTTTTCCCCTGAACCTCCCACCTCTGCCCCATTCAAGGAGCTGGGGAGTTCTGTCCTCCTCTCACAGGGCAGGGGTGGGACAGGATAGAAGATAGAAACACAGGAATATTACTGACATTATTTCCAAAAGCCTCAATTTTCAGGTGACTGGAGAAGACGTTAGGCATGGACAAAATGTTTAGGGTTAATGAAAAAGAGGTTTACCTTTCTACCCCAATTGGAGAAAGGGGTCGGATTGTTTCAGGGAGAAGATGGATCCTATATCCTGCTTTCTGGAGGAGGTCCAGGGTTCAGAGAAGAAAGAGATATGGTAAATTTAGAGAGAATGGGTCTCGATCAGTTTGGCAGAGATTTTGGTATCCTGGCATGACATGGAAAATTAGAGTCTATTTTGTGCCCATAAACTGAAAGGAAATTGGGAGAGAGAACCCTCAGACCAAAGTGGGGCAAGTAGAGAAAAGCTAGCGATATTTTTTTCCAGTGGAGACCTAAGCAGCTTGATGACAGAGAACCAGAAGAGGAAATAGCCACCTCAGAAGAAATTTTCATGGGCATATGGTATTAGATTAGAGGCCCTTCCTTGCCTCAAATGCCATAGCACTGTGTAAGTCACTCAGAACTTAGACACATCTCTAAGGCAAGGGGAGCAAACCCCAAATTACCTGAGCTTAAGCTTTTGCCATCGTAGTGAAATAAGAAATAAATATTAGGTCAAGTTACAAATAATTATTATAAAGTTATATTTATTTGCACATCTGAGATGTAAACTGAGATAAATAACAATTACATTGGTTTTAATGATAAAACTTTCATATTACAACCTTCACTTGGGTCCATTGTTTCTGCTCAGTAAAGGAGAATCTTTTAAAATAAAAATAAATCCTATTGATAATTTTATGCCACTTTCTGAGGTAACTGGAGATTCCAACATAGGTTATAATTTGCTGTAATAAAGACTTCAAATTTAATCTAGAGACTTAATTCCGGTGGTTCAACAGTTTGGTAATAAGAACCTAAGAATCCAAAAAAAAGTTAGTGCAAAATTGATTTTATCCATTTCTACTCACGTGAATCAAATAAACCCAATGGTGTAAAGTTGGAAGTCCTGTTAATGAAATACACTTGCACGCTCATTCCCTGACCTTGGGCTAAATGAGACCAGTAGAAAGATCATTTATATAACTGAAAACCGTCTCTAAAAGCAGGCAGGTTTTAAGCAGTCTTTACATCAAAGTGGGTGTTTGGAGAGAAGCCGCTTTCATAGGTCCATAGAACACTTTGATGTCTGTCCTTCTCTCCTTGAGATTGGAGAGCACTAAAAGCCTCTGAAAGCTTTGCCCAACAACTCTGCTGTTTAACTTACAGGTAAGTTTTTTAACTAACCTTGGGAGACAAATAATTCAGATGATGACATGTGATATTTTATTACCGCCTTCTAAAAATAAAAGACAGAGGAGTTTATTTGCTGTCACAATTTCCAAAGGACAGCCACAAAAGGAAAAACATACCATGTTTCCAGTTTTTGTCTCACTGTGCTAAAAGCTTCGGAAGACTATGTGCTGATCTTTCACATTGCTTGTGACTAAGACACAGTCTTTTCCTCAAAGAGCTCAGAAGCCCTTGGGGAAAACAAACGGGTACCCCAATCATTACAATTCCATGACGTGAGTATTTTGATAAAGACATGGAGTTGGCACACATTGCATACTGCTTGGGCCAATGGGAGGATTGCAAGTTGTCACTGACGATGAGGATGTGTAGTGGCAGGCAGGCCACGGAAGAGCCGTGGTCAGCCATTGTATTCAGGGCTACCCTTTTCTCCAAAGGGGGCCGATCTTCTTACATTTCCCATTCCCAACTGGGGCTGATAAAAATGGATGCTCTATTCCTAGGGGCAGAATTCAAGACTCAGAGGCCCCAGTTGGGGAGAAGTCAGGCAGAGGCCCAGACAGTGCCAGGCAGCAAGAGTGAGACAAGTCATTACCAGAAGCAGGGGAGTTCCTGAGAATTTAACATAGCAGATGGGCCTTCTAGGAAATTACTACATGCTTTGTTTTTCCACTGCCGTGGCCTCATTGGTGAGAACTGAAAGGCATAACAAATTACCCTGTTAGGAGGTTCATGAAGGCATAACTTGACTAAAGCCCCAGCTCTCCTTACTTCTAGAGAAGGAAAAGAAAACTTTTAGGTATTGCCAGATTCTGATGGCAACATCAAGATATTTCTGGTGTTAATCAGGGGCTGTTGTGGGCAAACTAGAGGTAAGGGTTAACCCCTTGTGTGTCAGACCGCTGGTACCATGTGGCCACCTGAGCAACATCAAGTTACCCCAGACTGTGAGGCAAACTGGTGGTTCCACAGGTCTCCTCTCAGGCTTTCTCTAAACCCTCAAAAGGTGGGGGAAAGAAGGGGAGAGAGAGTCCCTGGGTCAGAAAGAAGGGAGTGACTGATACTGGACTTCCCATGGATCCTTATAGATGATTCTCTGAATTGGTCATTAGTAAGAGTTTCTCGCCTTGGCACTGTTGACATTTTGGGCCAAATGATTATTTTTTTATGGGCTCTGTTCTGTGGACTGTAGAATGTTTAGCAGCATCGCTGACCTTTACCTGCTGAATGCCAGTATCATCTCATCCTAATCGTCTCCAGACTTGGCCAAATGTCTCTTGGGGTTCCCCATTTGAGAACCACCATACTAAATAATGATGACCAAGTGAGGAAAAAAAAAAAGAGAAGACATTATTGGAAACTGAACCTTGTGGAACAGGTCTTGTAATAATAGCCTTGTAATTATTAACCCTTATGTATCAAGTCATGTGCTGCAGGCATTTTGTAGATTTATTGGCAGCGACAAAGGATAGCGTTAAGGGCCCCCAAACACAAAGAGACATCCAGTGCAGGCAGGGTTGAATTTGGGAAACAGAGCAGAAGCCTTTAGTCCCATCTGGTGAAGGTTCATACCAACTCCCTAATGGGGTGTAGCTGGACATTTATTCAGCTCCCAAATGAATACTTTTTTTTAGTTGTTGTTAAAGATTTATTTATTTGAGAGAGAAACTCCAGAGGACTCTATGCTCAGCCCAGAGCCCAATGCGGGGCTCGATTTCACAACCCTGAGATCACGACCTGTACCAAAAACCAAGAGTTGGATGCTTAACCAACTGCGCCGCCCAGAGACTCCCCCAAAATGAACATTCTTTATAACTTTCATGTATAAGTTACCCATAAACCATATGTGTGGCTTTCATTCCAGAATACTTACATTATCAAGCAGCCTATTGTTTATCTTAGAGTCCTTGATTAAAGAATATGTTAGCTAGTTTTAAATCTTGGGTGAACCCTAACTGAATAGTGGAGTCAGGTGTCTGATGCTTGCAATTCCTGGAGCAAAACCAGGTGAGCTGTGAGCAGCCTTTGAAGGAGTGTTGGTTCTACCTTGCTTGTCTCTTTCTGGATCAAGAAGGAAGGACAAGAAGTCAGTACCTTCAGCCCTCTTCCCCAGGCACTTCTCAGGCCTCCCTTGTGTGGTTTATTTCTGCTTTCCAAGCTGCCTGTGATAATCCTTAGAGAAAGCTCAATGGGGCCCAAGGGGATGAGAGCCACAAGGTTGCTGGGTCCTCACTGTGAGACCCGCCCTGGTCCCTTCTGAGCTGTGGAACCAGTTTTCTCATGATGCCTGTCCTGAGGTTCATTCTCCTGAGTTCACATTTTTCCAATCTGGAACAAGTAGTTCTCTTTCTCCACTGTTATTTCTTCTCTCTGAATTATCATCACAGAATTTGATGAGGGGTAACCTCAAAAATTATCCAGCCGAATATCTTTTTCCCTCCACATATGTGTAGACTGAGGACCAGAGAGGAGAGAGAGTTGTCCTACCTAAGGAATCCTAGCTTAAGGAGAGTATACAGGAAAGAAGACTGGGGATGAAACACCAGGAACAGAAATATTTAAAGGACAAGAAGGCAAGACACGCTGAGGAGAGTCAGACATGTTGGAGGAAACCTGGCTTGAGAAATGATGGGGAAGGGTCAGTGGGGAGGGTCAGAAAGAAGGGAGTGACTGAGAGTCCAGCACAGTGAGAGGACTCTCTCATGCAGACAGGACCTTGGGACACTCACGTCCTGTGGGGGAAAGCCAGGCAGTAGATGTTGAGGAAGGGACAGAAGGAAACTCCAGAGTTTGGTGATGAAGCAGCTTTGTCTTGGAAAAGAGGGAAGATTTCATCCTCTAGTTACCTATCAATGTTCCTGAACACTTGGAGCATTTGGGGGGATTCCCAGTGGTGTAAACAATAGGAAAAACTGACCAGTGAGACTGTGAACAGCTCTCCTTGATTGTAGAGCCTCCTTGGGAACAGCAGGATTTGTATGCAGTAGAGGAATGGACCATGATGAGCAGAGGGCAAGGGAGAAAGAGGTGACTTCAGTAATTCTAGGCCATTTCTCTTGGTGGAACACAGTGAACCATCAGCTCTGTTAAGGAAAAATGCACTTTTGCAACATAATTAAAAAAATTTTTTTTTCAAATTTCCATAGCTTTTGAGGAGCTGATGAAATAGATGTCTGCTCATTACGTGTTGCAGAGTTATTTTTCTGCCGGGGTGGGGGTGATTTTATTCTCAGGGGAAATGGGTGCTATATCTGTAAATCTCAAACATTACATGCATCAGAGAATTCAAGGAAAAAGCTTTTATTCTCTTGAGAACAACACAAATAGCTCTGGTTTCTTCTACCTCTTGTTTAAAGCCACCTCATAAAGTGCTATCACAAATAAGTTACAAGGATGAATTGTTTAGTGCTATAAAGTTTTCTGTGTGCAAATACATACACATACTGCATTTATACTCCACTTGTTAGTGGTACTGTCCTCTCTAAGAGCACTTTAGAAGACTCAATATGGATTTTATTATTTTATTCACTGAAAAATAATAAATACAAATAAAAAATCTGCGTGTTAAAAGGTAAATAAATGATGGATATAAAAAATATCAAATCTTTATACTAAAAACTGAAATCTAGCCATTTGGTAATGGAATACTGATTTCCTATTCGTGTTGTTTTTCCTTGTTAAAAACCAGATGGTAGTTCTCAAAATTCAAAGTATAAACGGCAAAGCACAACTTCCATTTTTGTTCCTTTTTTGTGTTAAATGATAAACTTTACATTGGCCGAGCGGTACCTCTGATGACTGGCTCATGGTAGAGACTTCTCAACCATTAGACATGACCTTTTGCACCATATTCCTTGGCAGAAGGAATTAGGTCACCTAATTCCATTTCCATTTCAGATATCTTTTTTTTTTTTTAAGAGTCTTTCTCCCAAATGAGCCTCATCTTTTTTTCTTCATATTTTCTACATAGTCTTCCTTTTGCAAGTCCTTCAGCTGAGAGTTAGGATTCCATAAATATCCCCAAAGTGGACTGGGGTAGGGGTGAACTTAGGAGTATTTGATATGCGCCATGACCCAAACTATGAGGCAACTTCAAAACTAAGACTCTCAATTTTGCACACTCAGAATCAAACCTTATATGGCTTCATAACATGGACTTTTAATTTCAGGCATTGTCTTATTTTCTCTGTTGGACCTCCAGCACCTGGTTGAGTTTCTGGCAGATAGGATACTTTTGCTAAAAAATTCTTGAATAAATAGAGGGAAGACAATGCTGTGGCCTCATAGAAACAAACATTTTCAAAGAAGCAAACACATTTGGTTTGGTCTAGGTGATTGATTTTGTCCATTTTGTTCACATTCCGAAACAAAGCCTTCTGTTATTTGACCAGATAAAAATGGGAGCAACATTTGGGCATTCAAAGCTAATAGCCATAATATAGATGTGTGGGTAATGGGGCAGCAGTATCACTGTAGATGAGCAGGGCAGATCTAGCTGATGTCTAGAATTCAGGGTGCCAAAGTGAGTCACCTTAATCTTCCTGAGGGTTACCAGCATCTTCTGCTCTCACAGGTTTAGGTATGCATGGTGAAGTTATACCTGGGTGACTTAGAATATGTAACAGTGGAGAAAGATTGGTACACGAATGGGCAAGTGATCTCAGTTTTGATCTCATTTCCATTCTTAAATTCCTGCTATTATCTCCTCTGCCACAGGAGAGAACTAAGGGAGAGTCTAAAATCATAAAACTTCTTACCGGTTGCAGGTCCTCCATGTTTGAAGGCATCATTTGCAAAAACAAAATCATAGTCACCTGAATTGTAACTCATGTGAGGACATACACAGTATAGAAATGACAGCCTGAAGTAGCTCTCGTTGGGATGGTCACTGAAATAAATAACCCCCCCAAATCAATTCTTACATAAGCCACTGATTTCACATTCTTTCAGTTTCCTCAACGCAATGAGATGAGTCATACGAAAACCTGCCCCTTTAGTGGACTTGTTCGGTGTCCCTTATTTCAGGAGGAAAATAATCTGATAACAACAGAAGTATAAAACAAAGCATAGCCACCTGACTTCTCAGGTAAGTCCTGCAATTACCTCCTTCATTTGACAGTGGACATTCGAAATAGCCTTACAGACCATTGGCAGTATTCCATGCTATGAAGAGGACTACCGTCCAGTATAAAATCTATGGGTTAAATTTTATTTCAACAACTAGTTCAAATGCCTGTTTTTACTCAGGCTTTGCACTCTCAAGTATAGCGAGATGGGTCCTGTGATGCTGTACTTGGAGCAACTTGGGTATGCAACTATTTGGGGACTCCCTCTGCTTGTCGAGCCCAGCTCAGCAGCTGCTCTGAGTTGGTTTGGAGATTCTTGGTCTCTTGTAAACTGTAACTGAGGACAGCTCAGTGGTGGAACTGAGGCAATAAAGCCAACTGTATTGCATCAGGGCCCCTGGGGCTATGAGGAAACTTCATGATTTGACAAGTTCCACCCGGTAATGAATGTGGGCATTGAAGAGTCTGTCTAACTGGTTCACCATTCTATCCTTGAATCCAACACACTGCCTAGCTTATGGTGGCTGCATATATTTGTAATATATATCTGTTGAGTACATGAATTCAGAGCAAAGCAAATTGGTGGTGAAGAATGAGCCAAAAAGAAGAAAAAGATTGTCCTCTACCCAAATAAGTTTGTTTGTTAAATATTAAACGAAGTTGGCAAGTTTCTTTTGCACTCAGGAGCGTCTCAGATATTTAGTATGTACTGTGAATCCTCAGGAGAAGGATTTAGCAAGGCAGTTTCCCAAGCTTTTTTTGAGCATAAAACCCTTTGTTCTCAAAGTACTGATTAGCATCTCTCTGCAGTACTTGGACTAATGCATTTAAAAATCAGTATGATATAATAAGCAAAAAACATGCGCTCGACCTGATTTATTTTGCTGCTTTTAGAGGTATTGGTGGGGTGGGGGTGGGCACATGCTGGGCCTTCATGACAATTGAAGTACATAAATTTTAGATGAATCCATAGCATCTATAATCTATTTTGATAATAAGAAAAATTATTCTGTCAGTCCTGAAGTAACGTTAATCTTAATCTGTTAAACAGTTGAAAAACAAATTATATTTAAGATTATATAAGCACAGCGTGGGCGTGGTTCTGGGGTGCATCTACGTTCAAAACACCAGGGAGCTTGTTAATTGTTAAATAAAGTTCCTGAGCCTCATCTGCTCTCCAGAGTTTCTGGAGACAGACATAGGGAGGTCTAGGTATCTGCATTTAAACCTATCCCAAATGATTCTAAGGCAGTTAGGTCAACGGATGACAATCTGAGTAATACACATGTAAACAACATTACAATATATCATTGCTATGGTCAAGCGTATCCAGTTTTTTTTTTTTTTTAATTTTTTATTTTTTATAAACATATATTTTTATCCCCAGGGGTACAGGTCTGTGAATCACCAGGTTTACACACTTCACAGCACTCACCAAAGCACATACCCTCCCCAATGTCCATAATCCCACCCCCTTCTCCCAAACCCCCTCCCCCCAGCAACCCTCAGTTTGTTTTGTGAGATTAAGAGTCACTTATGGTATCCAGTTTTTCTAATCAGGGCTTCTCTCTCTTGCCAGTTCATGCCTTTTAGGCATTTTATGTTCTGTATCTCCTCCAGTTTTGGAACAGATTGTAGCTGTCCTATATTATGGTACCAAGATATATGTCCTTACAGGATGTAGGCAACCTCTGCATGGAAAGAGGTAAGGAAAGTCTAACTCAGACTTTGCTTGGGGACCTATTTTTACCAGTTACATTTATGGGTAAGATCTCATGTCAGCAAGGGTTGATCTTGTATATTGTTGGAAGCTGCAGGAATGGTGGGGAAGGGAGAGATGCCATCCAACTAAGGGAGATTGGGTAAAACCCTTTTGAGACTGGATTCCCTCACATCTGTCAAGCTAATGGGCTGGTAGGATGGGGAAACATGATCATCAGTGTCATAGGCTCTGAATTCAAAGTATTTTGACTCTACTACTTAATAGTTCTGGGATGTCAGCCAGTTACTTCTCTGAGCATTGTTTTTTTTTTTTCCTTTTCTTTTGTAAAATGAAAATAACCATAGTATGTATCCTATGGTTATTTTTGACATTTAAATGAAATGATTTCAATAAAGAATATAGCCTTGTACCTGGCATATAGTAAGCAATTAAGAGTAGCAGTTATTATCTTGAATGACAGTGGCTTTGAGTGCCTCTGTTACAGTATTTGCCATCTAATTAAATCTAGTGATATTAGTGATATTGTCCTTAAAAAATAGAACAAAATAAGAACTATGTGATCTTACATGGAGTAAGGTTTAGAGCTCAATGAATTTGGGATTGGATATTAGCTCCATCTTTCACATTCACAAACTGTATGAAATTTGGGCAAGTTATTTAACCCATGTGAACCTATTTTCTTACCTGTAAATAAGGATATACCTAAGGATAAATGATGACTGTCATCATTGCCATTAACTTTGAGTTGCTCAGGCACTTGGCAATTCATTGTCCTTATGGGATCAATTTAAGTGTTCCTGTATTTTTCTGAACCTCATTTCATTATGTTGAGTTCATTGAGAAGATTCCCTGACTTTCCAAAAGGAACAAGAGAATGCCCAGAGCTCAGGCCCAACTGGAGTTCCAAGATCCATCCCAATCAGGGAATGAGTGAGAATAGGAGGCAACCATGAGGTGTGGTGTGAGGGGAAACCAGTTTCTAAATCCAAGGCAAGGATGAGCTCAGGAGAAATAGAAGTTCCAAAGTGTGCAAGACCAAGTTGGGAGTGAAGACAGAAAGCAATGTACGAAGCAAAGGTCTGGAAACGGCATAGGCAAGTCAGATTGAATGTGTCCCAGAGGCAATGTCTGGAAATATTCTTTAGGCAACTCTCCAGAATGAGAGAAGCCTTTCAGGAAATTGCTAGATGAAGCCCTTGGTTGGTAAAGAAAATGTTAAAGGAACAGTGGTATTTTTGGACAGTGCCAAGTAGTCTAAAGTTACCATTATTCTTACTTTCCATATTATACTTTGAGCTCCTTGAGACCAGGGCTTGTGTCTTATTCAGTTCTGAGATTCTGAATTTCTAGAAGTCGGATAATAAATATTTAATATGAGTTGGTTCAGAGAGATCAAGGGATCATCCTTGTGTATTTCATCCCCTTTTATTTTAGGTGACTTACTAAAATACCTCGGGGTCCTTAAGCTTGATTCCAGGCTTTGCTGAGAAAGGTTTTTTTTTTTTTTTTTTTCATCAGTCCAATATTTTTTTGTGATAAGAATTCAATTTTTTAAAATTTATCTAGAATAGTTATCGGACAGAATATATTTCTTGCTTAGTAATAGTGTTTATATTATACAGCAAGGGAAATCTAGAAACATTTGGGAAGCTTCAGTATTTTTCATACCTTTTTTTAAAAAAAAAGATTATAAATATCTATGAAAATAAAAATGGAAAAAGTAATTTTTACTTTGCCAGATAAGTTTTGTACTATTATTTTGATATAATAAAAATTAAAACTTAAAACTGGGCCTAAATAAGGATGTACAATTTTGGATCACAATGACACTGTGTGAGGATTTCTTATAAGTCAACTGGGGTACCATATAGAGACACATATTTGTGATGTCGCTGATGGAAAATGAGAAAATTTGTGTTACTTTAAAGAAAAGGAAATTAGAAGACATTTCTTATAATTCTTATTATTATCTCTTAATTTTCAAAGAAAGTAATCACAGGATAATTTAGGAATATTTACATAAAATTCTAAAGAACTGTATTCTATTACAATGTCTTTTTTTCAAACACTACTATACTGCAACACCTGTCGTTTCCTTAATCAAGGAAGATCTCTTTTTCTTTTTCATTTTTTTAGTTGGGAGCAGTACTCGGATGCAGAGATTTTTTTAAAAAAGTATTTTATTTTATTTTTTCAGTGTTCCAAGATTCATTGTTTATGCGCCACACCCAGTGCTCCATGAAATACGTGCTCTTCTTATTATCCACCACCATGTATACCTAACTCCCCCCTCCTCCCCTCCAAAAGCCTCAGTTTGTTTCGGAGTCCACAGTCTCTCATGTTCGTCTCCCCCTCTAATTTCCCCCAATTCACTTTTCCTTTCCTTCTCCTAATGTCCTCCATGTTATTCCTTATGCTCCACAAGTAAGTGAAACCACATGATAATTGACCCTCTCTGCTTGAATTATTTCACTCAGCATAATCTCCAGTCCCGCCCATGTTAATACAAAAGTTGGGTATTCATTCTTTCTGATGGAAGTGTAATATTCCGTTGCATATATGGGCCACATCTTCTTTATCCATTCGTCTGTTGAAGGGCATCTTGGTTCTTTCTACAGTTTGGCAGTTGTGGCTATTGCTGCTATGAACATTGGGGTACAGATGGCCCTTTTTTCACTCCTTATCTATTTTTGGGGTAAATACCCAGTAGTCTGGATGCAGAGATTTAACTCTTGATCAGCAGGACACTTGAAGACAGAGCCTATGATTAGGAGCGGTTGAGTTGATTCTGCCAGTGGGATGCACTGAGGCCTCTAGATTGCAGCTGAGGTCTAAGAGTGCATGTGGCTTTTTTGGTGTGTCTTTAGAATGGAAAGAACTCTTTCTGTAATAGTTGGCTCAGTAGAGATGGTCAAGGTCACTTAATATTAAATCCCATCTTAGAAGGGATCTCATCTTTCTTTTACTTCTCTTGTCTTATATTTTTTTTAGCTCTTCTCTATTTTAGAGTGACATCATCACCAACACCCTTATACCCACTAAGCACAGAATTGTCATTTGATGAATTTAGATAGTAGTTTGTCCTCAGCTTTAGTTCTGCTTTTCTTTGCTGTTGACTGTAGTAATAAATTACAATGTAATGGCTGTTACCACTTACCACATGTTTATTCTGTTCCAGACATGATGTTAAGTTGTACATACATATTTTTTCCGCCATCACGATCACCATGTCAAGATCATTCTAAATGTAAGTAATTACTAACTGCTTGCAATTACAAAGAGACTAAGTCCTTGTTTCTCATTTGGGAGTTTCCTGTTTTTGCAGTCTTTTTTTCCCCTTGTGATTACTGGCATTTGAGTGATGATTGCAGAAGACTCCTAAAAATGCTGCAGTCGGTTCTAAAAGCCTTTGGTGGTATTTATCACCTAAAGTGTTCCTTCTGCTGGTTTTCTTAAGGAACAGACTCTCTCTCTGGAGATGATTCAACTTCAGCTTCTACTGTTTTTCATCCCTTTGTTACTATTGGCATAATTTAGTTCTCATTTAGAGTTACAGTTGAAGGAAAAACAATTATGATTGTTTTCAGGATAGTCAAACTTCTTTATCCCCATTATTTTGTCTTTACACAAATGTAACAAATTATTTTGTCTTTACATAAATGCCAAATTTCATCTGTAGTTGTTAGATCAGAATGTTGATAATTCTGGGTAAATAGAAAACTGAACTTCCATGAACATGATTGAACTTAAAGTTAGACTTGAGTTTCATGTCAAGGAATTCCACTTTGTGCCAGTGTTGTCATCGTCATCAGAAGCATGGCCAGATACAGGGCTCTTGACCACCTTGGCTACCACTCCAAAAGTCTTAGCATTTAATATTTGCAAAGTGCATTCAAGTAACAAAATCCTATGTAATCACTAAGACTTTCTTAGGAGATTTGCTTCATTAATAAAGGAGGAAGGGTTATACCCTCATGGGGGCTCTGATGTCTTCAGACTCAGGGGCTGCGAACATTACATCAGGCACAGTTGTGTGTCCACTTCACACCCTAGGCAGGGGAGCAGGTGACCAGCGACCTCTGTCAAGTTGTCTTCCAACCCTGAAATACAGAAGTCACAACTCCACCTCCAGATCTCAGCTGCCTTTGGAATGTGATGTGACTATTAACGCAAATGAGACTGTTTCTCTTCCGCGCAGCAGCATTTGCTCAGCCGAGCTGCAAAAACACATGAGCTGATTGGCCTTTTAATAAGCTTCAGTGATCTTTTTTCCAATTTTAGACAGACTCCACTGATTTCCCCTCTCCCACGGTGGATGGACCCCTCTGGTGACATTTCAGCAGGTAGTGCTCAAGGTTCTAGAAGAGGAATCTGTTTATTATTATATATGTACATGTAGTATATTTGTAAACACATTGAACAAGGCCTGGAATTATATCCAATGGTATCTTAAAAGTGGCAGCTTGTATACATACAAAACCACACTCATATTATCTCTGAATAATTGAACCATAAAATGCACGCTTCTTTGAATGTTCTGCAAGAGAGTTCCTGTATGGTTAAGTAGCCCCTACTGTGGGAAGAATGTAACTCCTATAAATCTTACAAATCTGTGTAGCCTCACACAGTCCGCAACGCCCACTTCTGCAACTTTCCAATATACTTCCGTAGAAAGGGGGAAGTAGAGGTGCTTATTCTTTGAGCCAAGAATAGCAGGTTTAAGGTGTCCTTCTTTACGAATTGCCCCTTGGGATTTTAAAATCTGAGTAAGTGATTCATCCATTTAGAAGTTTTTCTGACTCATTTTCTGCCCAAGGTACAGGGAGGGTGTAGTGGTGGTGGGGTTGTTCCAGCGTAAGGCAGGGGATTGTTGGGAAAGGCCTGAGCCAGGACCCCGTTATGGACCAGGCACTCTGGACACAGTGCTTCGATTCAGGGTACATGGCATTCCGAAAGCTGCAAGCATGGAAGCACAAAGACACAAAAATACCAGAGTACAAGAAATGAGGTAGGAACTCCAATTATTAATGCCAAAAAGAAAATTTTACACATTGTTTGGAGATCCACAGTAAATCAACTACATCCTGGTAATGGAACCACATTGCTTGGGGGCAAAAAAGTATGGGGACTTTTCATGCATGCATTTACAAATCTTTATAATTTTGAATTATGTGAATATATTACTTTAAATTAGAGTAAAAATTAAAAAAAAAACTTTCCAAGATCTTTTCTGCCAATTATTTTACACTCCCCCTGCCAAGAAGTTAATGTGTGATGTGGTGTGTGGCGGGGCCTTTGAAACCGAGTGTTAGTGGCAGAGCAAAAGTTTTTTAAGACAGTCCTCTTATTATTTCTAGGGAACTTTTGAGGGAAGCCCCAGACAAATTTGATTCAAGAACTGTACAAGATTAAAAAACCCAATAAAAAGAAGGAACATTATGAAAGATTGTCCAAGAATTCTCTCCTAAAATAGCTCGGGGTCTAGATTATTTTTATACCTGAGGTTTAGCCAACCTTTTAAATGAGTTATTTCTATGCTAAACTATTCCTGTTCATGGAACTAGTTGCTCTTGAATCCATTTTAAAGAATAACTCTGACATCAAAAACTGATAAAGGCAGCATAAAAAAAAACCCCAAAACCTGTCAATTTCCCCTTTTCTTTGAATAGCGGCAGTTTTTCATAGCTTCAATGTCCTAGTCTATACTGGACTGCTACTGGGAATGAAATTCTGAAGTGTCTGTCAGAGATGGCGCATGTTCTTGTCTAAAGATTTTAAAGAGGAAACTTAAATGCCGATAGGAAGGAAGGACAAAGAGGGGAGAAAATAGATTATCAGCTCAAGCCAAAGATTAGACTTCCTATTATTCACTTCTGTTACAGACTAGATCCCCATAAAAGCCTTCCCTGTAATAGACACATGCATACACACTTGCACACATGTGCACAACGCACCCACATCCTACTACACACAAACCCACTTCTCCATTTGTTTCATACGTTTCTACCTGTATTATATACAGCAGTGATCTTTGGTATTGTGCCTGTTGCTGCCACACCACAAAATGTTTCAGGTGGTGTATTTCCCATCAACTCCTCAGCCTCCTCTTGTCCTCAAACTCTAACTATCCAAGCTAGGAGCTTCTTTCATTTGCTTTCCAGGTGAGCTGATTTCTCAGGAACACATCTCCTGTCCGTTTTCCATGGGTTCTATTAATCTGGTCCGGTTAGCACTGTCCTTCCAAGCACCTATTCCCAATTTCTTTTGTGTGGATCCTCTTTGTACATTTCGTTGTTCATTTTCTTGGGAATTTGGGGAAGGGAAGCTCTCACCATCATTTTGTCTGGAACTATCTTTGTAGCACATGATTAAATAATGCACCTGTACATTTTACTAAAACAGTAGTTTTACTAAAACTGTAGATTTTTGATGCTCTGAGGAGTCCCTCTTACCACAGAATGAGAAAACGAGGGCACACATTTTTGTTTTTGTAGTACGTTTTATCGTGAAAGCAGTTTGTTGATTTTACTTTGAGTGTAATTTCCTTCTTAGAGAATTAGAAATAAAGAAACATATATTTCCTCTATTTCTTCACATGCCTCAAGGAATGCTCTTATTCCTTATATTTGTCTTCCCCTTGCATCCCATGCAGAACAATTAACTGTGTCTGTACAATTATTCTTGCTCTTCTGTAAAGAATTAGCAGTGTTTCCCGTGCATCTTTGGAATTCCATTTCTTATCTTTTATACCACATTACTCTCTCATAACCAGTTCTAGCTACAAATCTATTATGAATTATTTTATGGACAATTTATTCTTTTCTTTCCAAAGTCTGAGTACGTTTTTATTTTTTTTCCCCTGTTACCACTACGTGACAAGTGTTTCAATTTATAATTTTCTAGGAATTCCTTTAATGTCCAAAGCATCTGATAAAATACACATGGGATCACAAGCTTCCATTTGCTTCAGTACATTTTCAATTATAGATAGTGGAGTGCTTAGACCTCCTGAGCTCCCAGAACATATATAATCTCCCATAACTGCTGCAGATCTCCAGCTGCTTCTAGCATCGCCCAGACTGGGGGCCTCAGGTGGATCAGTGTGCGAGATAGTCCACGTGGGATTTTAAACTGTGTTTGTTTAGAATCACAGATTGATGCTTGCCACCACTGCCTCTCAAACACATTTAAAAGGAATAATAAAAGCTCTGGCAGCCTGGTTTATTTTCCCTTCCACCCCAACGTAACTATTGGAGAGGAAACATCACAGGGGAGTGGAAATATTACAAGCTCAGACTCAACAGATCTGGTTGGAATAGAGTTTTACTACATATTACATGCGTGACTTTGGACAAGGCCCTTAAATTTCTGAGTCTCATTAAAATGGGGTTTATATGAGAAGCTACCTCAGAGCCAGGACTATTGTGAACATGGATAGGGTAATGAAGGAGACAATAAATGAGTTTTTGAAATAGAGGGTAGTGTCACAACGCTGTCATCTGTCAAAGTTTACAAGATCCATAGGCCCAGATTTTAAAGGCTGGTGGTGAGGGCCGGCTCTTCCCTCCCCTCCCCAGCCCTCACTCTCATCGGTGGCTGTCACTTTCCTCTGCCAGCAATTCCCTGGCTCACTCTTGAGGACAGGTTTCTTCTGAAACAGAAGCTGAGGCCAGCGGTAGGCTGCATCTTTCCTCTTGGGGACGTTGAGTTTCAAGTGTGAGGAGTCCAGTGGGCAGTTAGATTTAGAAACAAGAAGCTCAGTAAACTTAAAAATCAACAGAGAGGACTTGAACCAAAGAAATAATCTCAAATAGAGAATCAGCCTTTTGTATTAGGAGGCCTATTATAGCATTCTTCACAAAAGAAGAAAAGAATTAGAGGCCATCCAGACATCCAGTAATAAAAGATAGTTAAGTAACACTGAAAAAAAAAATTCACTTGGTGAGATATTATGTAATTTCAGTGGTTATATTTATGGATACTTTAAGTAATTCAGAAAATAGGTTGTAATGCTTTAAAAAAAGCAAAATGAAAAACAATATACAATTTGGTTACAGTTACAAAAAATAATTTTGTAATAAAAAAAAAATACAACACCAGTTCAGATGAAGTACACCAACATGTTAATGGTAATTGTCTCTGGGTTGTAAGTTTTAGGTGATTTCAGTTTTCTGAATAATTTTCTCTATTTTCACATCTCCAGTCATGGACAGATTTTGTAGGCAGAAAGGGTGGCTTTTGCCAGAAGACTGACTGGGGTTTTATGAGGGGTCTTAAAATGTCACATTATCTTGGAGAGTTTGCCATGGCCCAGGGTCAGCCCTCAGGCTGTCACCTTCCAGTGTTATCAGAAGGTTACTTGCCTAGGCTGTAATCCCAGCAAATGAAGGTGGTTAGTCTTGAGAGATATTTTATCATGGCCAGAGGGAAACATAATAAATCATCCCTGCCCACAGCAGAAATCACCTCTCCAGTGATGGAAAAGCTTGTACTCCTCTGTCTGAACAGTGTTGAATGGAACACAGTCAGCCTCTGGCTCTGCCTTTCTCTTTTCCATGCATTATGCTGACCTTCATCTTTGCATGTAATTCATTAGGTTTCTGCTTACCAAATAGTTTCACGATCCAGCCTTCTTCCCTCAGTTCCCTCCCAAGTCACATCTGTTTCTTTCACAGGCATTTCTGGTTCACTTCCATCATTGACTAGTCCTATCCATTGTGTGTAAATCTTATTTCTAAATTCTTAAAAAAAACACTTTAATATCATCCTCATGTACTGGTAATGGCTTATGCTCAACTTCACAATGCGAAAATAATTTTTGAAAAGATGCAGAGACTGGTTTGTTTGTTTTATAAACACACCCATGAGTGCACTTAGTTGTGTGTATATTTTTTTTTTAAGTAATCATGCCAGAGGCAATCATCTGGCCATTGCCAAAAACATTCTTGATTTTGCCATTTTAGCTTGATCACCTGCTCAAATTTGAAATGATTTTTGACTGTTTCCAAATTACTCATTGACTCTGAGAGAGCATAGAAGCTCTCTTTAAAAATCTACAATAGGCATATCAGATAAAGGGCTAGTATCCAAAATCTATAAAGATCTTATCAAACTGAACACCTAAAGAACAAATAATCTAATCTACAAATAGGCAGAGGACATGAACAGACATTTCTCCAAAGAAGACATCCAGATGGCCAACAGACACATGAAAAAGTGCTCAACATCACTCAGCATCAGGGAAATACAAATCAAAACCACACCTCGCACCAGTCAGAATGGCTAAAATGAACAAGTCAGGAAATAACAGATGTTGGAGAGGATTCGGAGAAAGGGGAACCCTCCTACACTGTTGGTGGGAATGCAAGATGGTGCAGCCACTCTGGAAAACAGCATGGAGGTTCTTCAAAAAGTTGCAAATAGAGCTACCCTATGACCCAGCAATTGCACTACTGGGTGTTTACCCTAAAGATATAAATGTAGTGATCCGAAGGGGCACGTGCACCTGCATGTTTATAGCAGCAATGTCCACAATAGGCAAACTGTGGAAAGAACCTAGATGTCCAGCAACAGATGAATGGATAAAGAGGTGGTATATGTATACACAATGGAATACTATGCAGCCATCAAAAGAAATGAAATCTTGCCATTTGTGACGACATGGATGGAACTAGAGGGTATTACACAGAGCGAAATAAGTCAATCAGAGAAAGACAATTATAGGATCTCTCTGATATGAGGAGTTTGAGAGGCAGAGTGAAGGGTTTGGGGGGTAGGAAAGGAAGGGAGACGAACCATGAGAGACCCTTAATCTCACAAAACAATCTGAAGGTTGCCAAGGGGAATGGGGTAGGGAAACGGTGGTGGGGTTATGGACATTGGGGAGGGTATGTGCTATGGTGAGTGCTGTGAAGTGTGTAAGCCTGACGATTCACAGACCTGTACCCCTGGGGCAAACAATAAATTATATGTTAATAAAAATAATTTAAAAAATAAACTTAAAAAATCAAAGAGAAAAAAAATACTGAGAATGTAAAAAAAAATTTTTTTTTTTTAAAAAGTCTACAATAGTTCCTGGAATCAAGATCCACAGAGGAGATGCAGAGGTTACTTACATTGGGTCATGACCACTTTCCTGGAAACAAGTGTCAGTAGAAGAGTAAAACCACCAGGATCCACCAGCCCAGAATGTCAGCTAAAATATCAGTTGCTAACTTAGTGGCATATCTCATCATCACTCAGACCTTGCCATAACCACAGCTGTGGGGGGACACTTCTAGTCACTGACTCTGCGTTGGCTTCTAGTGTACAACAAATAAAACTGTTTTATGGCTTGTGAGAAGGTCTTTATCACCTTGAATTCCATAGTTCCAAGAAACAAATAAGAGGAAGAAAGCTAGGAATTGATGGGTAGCATTTGATGGGGACTTATCATATTCCAGATAAGACATAATAAGATACCATTTATCAAATTTATAATATTTAATTTTCATAGCAACCATCAAAAATATATTAATATCCTTATTTTGTAGAAGATGAGCCTAATAAGGTTACAGAGATAATAATTTGCCAAATGTTATGTTTAGTAAATGATGCTGGAATTTGGATCCTGTTTTCCACAGCTCAGGCTTTCTCTATGACCCTGAAAAGCAGAATTCTCACAAGGTTCATTCTTGACTTTTGGGAAAGGGCTTATTATTTTCCATTTTGGGAATCTGGGAATTCGTGCATTACACAAAGGAAATTTTATCAGAATAAAATTGGTCATCCTGATTCTGTGGGGGTGAGGGGTAGGCAGTGGCGGTGTGTGTGTGTGTGTGTGTGTGTGTGTGTGTGTGTGTGTGTGTTACAGGCCTGCAGTACCAGGAAGATAGTCCTGTGTTAATAGGGTGAAATTTTATGAGATGTTTGGGAAAGCATCATACTTCTCCCAAATGCAGATTTCTCCTTGAACTTAAGAAGGATACAAACAGTAATAATAATAATAGCTTAAATTTATTGAAGCTTTTCTCTGCACAGGCCCTGTGCCTAGAACTGGCATGCAATAGTGGCTAAATGTAGGCTTTCAGCCAAAAATATGCCTCCCAAGGGATGAATCATTGAACATCTCTCCTGAGAGGTGGACTAAGAGAGATATTTAATTATGGAAAATAGCGCTATAGAGTGAATATTACATATATATTTTACATAAATATATTTATATGTAATGGGAGACTGGGGGCATAGGCATCTCTCAAGAAAACATTAAGGAATCAGTAACGGCTTCTCTAGGAACATTTGACTGCCCTTCTTAGTAGCTATTGTGCTCAGAGAAGTGGAAGAGAGTTGTTGGAAAGAGTCTAAGTTCTACAGATTCAGTCCACTTGGAGTGATAGCCATAAGGGATCTGAAAATAATACGTGCAAATTGCATGAAAATGTAAATTATTATTATTAGAAATGGATGATGAATTTGGCTATGAATGCAAAATTTTCTTTTCTTTTTTTTTTTTTTTGTGGGCTTTTTTCCTTTTGTGAACGAAGGATAGTGTTTCCCTGAAGTATCCTGGCTCACATCCATTCCTCTCTCATGTTTGCGCCATGTAGCACTGATACATACATACATCGATGTGTGGACCATATAAACTTGAGGTGGCTTTTTCTCAGGTGAATTGTAATGGTTTTTCACAGTTTTTTCCTTCTAAATTTAGCAGTGAGGGATCTCCGCTAATTTTAACAAGTGTGTTCACTCCCATAAAGGCTTCCTTGTATTTTCTAGGGTGTAATTCTTCTACACAGTCAGTGATATTTTCTGTTCCCTGTGGACCTGATGCTACAAGCTCTTTCTCAGGCAAGCATCTTATCGATCTTCCTCAGGTCTGGCCAAATTAGACCCGGGGAGTGTGAAATTGGTGAATTCACAGTTCTTGTGTCTCACTGTGACTCTATTAGGTCACCTCTTTAGAGTCTGGATTTAAGTCAATCTATGATTCTGGGTAAACCATGCTAGCTAGTGAAAAAAAAGTTACTATGCACATTTCAAGAAACAGGGCCATGTAGGTTCTAAAAAACATAAAGTACAGTGTTTTTCCAAATTAGTTTTATAATACCTTCAGTGGCATATTTTTGTAATTCCATAGATTATACAAAATTCTTTGGGAATACATGGTATCATTTAACCATATGAGTTAGGTATTACTGTGCTCATTTTGCTAGTGAGAAAACTTAATCACAGGAAAATTATAATTTATTTGTGATCACAGAGCCATTAAGAGGCAAAGCCATAAGTAGACCTGAATCATATGTTCCCAAATCCTGTGCTCTTTCCTAAAGATTACACTGGTTTTTCTGCAAAAAGACTTAAAAGTCAAGTGGAACTGCTGAATTTATATGGGATATTTTTAATTGGGTAATAATATAATAAATTAGATATTACAATTATGTATTGCCAAGGAAAGAAGAAGTTAGTCTGATTAATACTCTGTGAGATTAACCATTGTCACTTATAGGTCCCTAAAGAAACATCTACTGTCAGGCTTTGGGAAGAGAAAATAACTAGCCTAGAACTTTAAGAAAACATGCAAAGGTTTAATCTCATAGAGTGTCCATTAGAAACTTCTGGTTGGCTTCTTTGAATACAACTGAATGTGTGGTTATAGAGCCAAGAAACAGAGGTCATTTTGACCCCCACCTTACCCCATGTTTGTATTTCTCGAACACCTACTATGTGCCAGGTTCTGTGCTGACTGCTAGAAGTGGAGCTGTGAAGAGAACTGTGTCCTCACAAGGTGGAGAGAGGAAGCTCCAAGGTCTCTTCCTCTTCTTGTAAAGGTATTAATCTCATCATGGGGGTTCTCTGAGCATGATCTCAACTAAACCTGATTTCCTCCCAAAGACCCACCTCCTAATACCATCACACTGAGGGGCAGTGCTCTAACATATGAATTTTGGGAGGACACAAACATTGGGTCCCTAACACACACCATGTATATTGTCATATTGCCATTGAATTTTTAGTATCTCGGTGGATAGGTTTTATTTTATTTTTGCAGTTCAGATTTCAAATACTACATCATAAAATTCCAGTAAGCAGTTCATATCTTAACAATGATTCCTTAGTTTTTGCTATGATGTAAACTGGCATGTTCCTGAATCACATGTTTTAGATCTCTGCAAGCTTTACAGAATGCAAAGTGTGTGTTACCTAGCGCATAATCTATACAATCACTAAAACAAACAAACAAACAAACAAACAAACAAAAAACCTTAAAAGTGTAGTGTAGTTTCTAAAGGAAACATTCCCCAAATGTGGAGAATTTCAGGTGGCATCCACGTTCTTTGATAATCTCTGAGATATTCATCATATAGAGGACTTCATTAGTTTCAGAGTGTTAGCTGGAAATAATTCATAAACATAGTATTTTCTATCACAGTCTTATTTTTATATTGGTATTTCCATTATCTACTTGCTGTTTTCCTTGGTCAGAATCCTCCTTAATGTTGACTAATGGCACCAAAGGGGCAGAAAATGGAGACATTGAAAGAGCATGTATATATTTTCAGCTATAAAATTCTCACCAAAAGAGTTGAATGTTTGAAATAGAGCGCAAATATAATTGGATGCTTAAAGCCGAACACAAGCATAATTAGTGCTAGAGTGGATTTGGTTCCCAATAAAAATGTAAATGATTTAGTTTAAAATATTTGGGATAAAAATTCTAATTCTAGGTTGTGAATTTAAGAATGTATTTGATAACAACTATTGAACAGATAAAAGTATAGTTCACATAAGGTGTAAATATTCTATATGTGTGCTTAAAAGCAAGTAGTTTTGGTAATGTTTAATATTTGTGTTACAATTCAAATTAACCAAGAAATGTATCACATTTTTTATGAAATACATGAAACTACTATGGTTTTAAAATTAACTAGAGTTTAATGGCAAAATTTAGTAACAATTATAATTGTGAGTTAGACTTAAAATATGAAAATAATATATTTACTGGACATGAACCTAAGTAATTTTGAGAATCACCTAGCCCTTGAGCATCTAGCAGAGGTAGAGATGCTGATAGCATTTGATAAGGACTTGATGAATAAGTAAATATTTAAATATATATGTTTTCAGATTATTTTTCTTATATCTGAAATCTTTCTTTCCAAAGAACCCCAAACAAACCTAATTAAGGGATGTTCCTTTTCCCCCACTTACACATTTTCCCCCCATAAATCAAGTTGAGTTCTGCATATTGATAGCAAAGAAGATTATGACCATTTTTATTTTAGAAATTCAAGACACACGTTTCTGGATGCCAGAAAGAGGAAATAGTTAGATAAAAGGGGTAGAGCTTTGTGAACAAAATATATTTATTAAGCACAACTGGGAGTAGTTGCTTTGTGCCAGAGACTACTCTTAGCTGTCTGAATTATACTAATAATTTCCCATGTAACCAGCAACCTGCATTCTAATAATTTGAAAAAAAAAACACTCTCTAGCCGTAAACATGCATAAGACTTAAAATTTAACAAATTTGAATCATTATATCTTTAAAATTACTTTATATCTCATAGTTGGGTGAAAACAATCATTGTTCTGGTTGAGTAGATCAATGAAATAGAACAGAGATCCCAGAAATAGATGCACATAAATATAGCTGACTGATCCTTGACAAAGGAACAAAGGAAATGCAATGGAGCCAAGATAGTCTTTTCAACAAATGGTGCTGGAACATCCAAACACAAGAAAATGAATCTAGACTCAGACTTTATGCCCTTCACAGAAATTAGCTCAAAATGGATCTCAGAACTAAATGTAAATTTCAAAACTCTAAGACCCCTAGACAGTAGGGGCCTTGGGTTTGGTGATGACATTTTAGATAAACCACCAAAAGCTTGATTCATGAAAGAATGAACTGTTACATAAGCTAGACTTCATTAAAATTAGAAACTTCTGCTCTGTGAAAGATAACATCAAGGGATGGACAAGACAAGACACAATCTGGGAGAAAATATTTGCAAAATATTTGATAAATATTTGATAAATAACTGTTACCCAAAATATACAAAGAACTCTTAAAACTCCACAATAAGAAAACAAACCCCCAAATGGACCAAAGACCTTAACAGACACCTTGCCAAAGAAGATACATAGATGGAAAATAAGCATATGAAAAGATGCTTCACCTTATATGTCATCAAGGTAATGTAAATTAAAACAAGATACCACTACACATTTATTAGAATGGCCAAAATCTGGAACACTGACATTACCAGATGCTGGTGAAAATATGAAGCGACAGAAACTCTCATGTATTGCTGGTGAGAAGGGAAAATGGTATAGCCAATTTGGAAGAGTTTGGTGGTTACAAAACTAAACATATTCTTACCATACAGTTCCAGTAATCATGTTCCTTGGTATCTATCCAAAAGAGTTGAAAATTTATGTTCATACAAAAACTGGCACATGGGGGCACTCATCCCAATGTTTGTAGCAGCTATGTCCACAATAGCCAAACTACGGAAAGAGCCCAGATGTCTATCAACAACTGAATGGATAAAGAAGTTGTGGTATATATACAATGGAATACCATGCAGCCATCAAAAATGAAATCTTGCCATTTGCAATGACATGGATGGAAATAGGGGGTATTATACTGAGCAAAATAAATCAGAGGAAGATAAATACTCTATGGTTTCACTCATATGTGGAATTTAAGAAACAAAACAGATGAACATAGGGGATGGGAAGGAAAAATAAAATAAGATGAAAATAGAGAGTGAGGAAAACCACAAGAGACTCTTAACTCTGGGAAACAAACTGAGGGTTTCTTGGGTGGGGTGGGAGGCAGGTGGACATTAAGGAGGGCATATGATGTAATGAGCACTGGGTGTTATATAAGACTGATGAATCACTGACCTCTACTCTGAAACCAATAACACACTATATGTTAATTAATTGAATTTAAATTTTAAAAAGAGTAGTACACATTGGAAAAAAAACCTGCACATGGACGTTTGTAGAAGCTTTATTCATAATTTTAAATACTTGGAAGCAACAAAGGTGCCCTTCATTAGGTGAATGGATAAATAAAATGTTACATCCAGACAATGAAATACTATTTGGTGCCAAAAAGAAATGAACTCTCATGCTATGAAAAGACACTAAAGAATCTTAAATGCACATTACTAAGTGGAAGGAGACAAACCATAAGTGACTCTTAATCTCACAAAACAAACTGAGGGTTGCTGGGGGGAGGGGGTTTGGGAGAAAGGGGTGGGATTATGGACATTGGGGAGGGTGTGTGCTTTGGTGAGTGCTGTGAAGTGTGTAAACCTGGTGATTCACAGACCTGTACCCCTGGGGATAAAAATATATGCTTATAAAAAATTAAAAATTAAAAAAAAGAAACCAATTTAAAGGCTGTATAATGTATTATTCCAACTATATGACATGCTAGAAAAGGCAAAACTATGGAGACAGGGAAAAAAAAAATCACTGGTTGCCAGGGATTGGGAGTTGGGGAGGGGTATGTAGGTAGAATACAGAGGACTTTTAGAGGACTCCATTTGATACTGTAAGGATGGATAGATGTCATTATGCATTTGGCCAAACCCATAGAATGTACAACAGCCAAGAGTGAACCCTAAGGTAAACTATGGATTTGGGTAATTATGATGTGTCAGTATTTGTCCATGAGTTGTAACAAGTGTACCATTCTGGTTGGGAATATTGATAACGGGGGAAGTATGCAAGTGTGCAGGCAGGTGGATATGGGGAATCTCTGTATATTCTTCCTAATTTTGCTGTGAACCTAAAACTGCTCTAAAAAACAAAGTTAAAAAAAAAAACCATTATAATCTTATTCCTACTGTCCTCCCCATATTCTGGTTTTCTGCTCCCCATCACCCCCAGTCAGTATCTTTACTATGACAAAAGAATTATGGCTTTTTCTTAAAAGTAATTGTTCTATAAGATGTTACTCTATATTATATCACAGCAAAAAATATATTCTTCAGGTGTCTTATGGCCAGTACATACAATTTTCTGACTCAGATTTGCAGTGTAAAAAGGTGAGAATGTCCTGAAATTTTTGTATGTGATTCGATGTTTGCTCCATGAATTCTTCTAAAGTCCAAATGCAGAAGGAATGCAGCACAGTCATTCTCAGATCTCATCTGGTATCTCACACAAATACACTGCTTTATGTGACACATTGCGTTCTAGAGGATTTGGTCAGTAGAGCATTAGAACAATAACTGTGTTTACCATGTCAAGATATCATTTCAAGTATGTAAAGTATCTAAGTGGCCTACATAAGTTAACTCAGAATGACTTAATAGGGAAGAGACTATTACAGCTATTTTCCTCTCTGTTTTAAAGATGAATAAATGGAGGCACAGCAAAGTTAAATAGATGTCTCCGGATCAGAAAACTACCAAGAGCAACATGCAAAAAAAAAAAAAACAACATGCAGAATGCTAAACGGAGGTAGTCTAGATCCTGAGTGGGGGCTTCATCTGCCCAGCGGCCTGCACCCCAGGACTCCATCGGTGACAGACACTGGAGGTAGGTGGGCATCTGTATTGTTAGCCAGCTCTGTAGTTGATTTTGATGGATATTTCTGAGTCAGATAAACTAGGGTTTGAATTCTGGCTCCCATATTTATTGGCTGTATGAAGTTGGGCAAGTTTTTTAATCTTTCTGAGTCTCAATTTCCTTACAAATAAAATGGGAAGTTATTTACTTTAGAGTTATGGGTGAATTAAATGAGTTATCATATGTGAAGCCCTAATACAGAATACATTTTTAGGCAAGAGAAGGTATTGTTATTGTTCTGGAGAGTTTACCAGATCTTTTTATGCTCAAGTAATATTCTTTAAGAAGCATTCTTTGGCATGAATAGAGCAGGTATTTTATCTATAGTTTTTTGTTTAGGGCCTACTTTCAAATTATGCTTTTTCATTAAGTCAAGAAGAAATAGATTTACTGTCCATGTTTTGTCATAACTTCCAAGAAGCACTTTGACATATTTCAGAAGAACTCTTAAAACAGTGTCTCACAGAAATATATTGCTTAATGGGACACATTGTGTTATAGAGGAACTGGCTCCATGCCAGTGAGTATCCTGGCTTTCTTTGGGTCCCTTGATGAATGGGAAGCAGCTGCTTAGTATATGGGACAAGTCCTTGGGCATAAAAGATAAAAATCCAAACAAGACCACATTATTTGGGCCTGTCATCTCTTAGGAAAGACACCAGAGAGCACTGACTGATGTAAGGAGATAATATATTGGAATATGCCAGTGCCCTTATGTTTTATACACCACCTTTTCCCATTTCAGCTGAAGACACTCATGACTTTAAGAATGATTGGATTATTATAAAAGAGAAACTGTTTAATTTTTGTCTTCTAAATTTAGCAGCCCAATTCAGAGAAATACTTGTGAAAGCCAACTCTTCTGATGTGCAAGATCTAGGCTGTTTGAGAGGAGAAAAGCATTTCAGAAATCCAAAGGTAAAACCCTGAGGGAGCAGTGCATAAAGTTAATTGATACACAATAGAACTTAAGAGGCTGGGTGACCCGTCAGAAGTCCCCAGGCTGGGATTGACAGTGAAGAAAGGACGGACCCTGGGGAAGAAGCCAGTGGGCTCCGGCTTGGAGAGTCTTCATTGTAGGAGAAGGTCTGATGGAAAGCCCAGTCTCTGCTGAAATGAGCACTTTCCAAGGCCAGAGCCATGAGGTTGTGGGGTATCAGCTTTACCAGCAGACTGTTCATCACAGTTTGAGGAGTGGCAACTGCAACAGTTCCAGCAGGAGTAATTCTCTCTGTGCCCTGACATTTCACTTGGCCCATCTAAAGGAACTTATGTGGCTAATCTACTTTGACAGCACAGAACACTCATAGCCCCTATGAACAAAAGAGTAGAGCCCCAGATTTATCACTGGAAATGTGCAGTGAAGGGCCTTCCCAACATTTGGATCTAAGCAGCTGAACAGAAACAACTTTGTTTTTCCCCAGTTGGGAAAATAGCCAAACATAGTATTACACAAAAACAAAGTTTTTGAATGTACAAATTATAACCATCATACCCGGTGAAGAACAGACATAATGTACTTTGTAAGAATGATTTATGTCCTGTTTTTGACAGTAAAGTTAGTCGCCTTATTAGCTTACGAGTAAATAGTAGGAAAACGGTTGAGCAGCAGAGTAAGAGGCAGCTGACTCTTAAGTGAGAGGAAAAGCAAAGGTAATAATGGGTGCATTATTTGATTTTCCACTGCAGAAATCATTTTGTGGCAAATTCTGCCTGCAGGGAGATCATCCTTCCTATTTAACTTGTAGGAGATCATTTAGAAGGTTTGCTGGACTTGGCTGTATGGATCCTTCAGCTCCCAAGTACTTTTACAGGTATTGTTCCATTTCTTCCTCCTTATACCCTCATGAAGAAGAAAGCAGATATTTGTAAATCCTACATTACAAAGGCTGAAGAGTAATTTGTAGGGTAGGGAAACTGAGGAGCAGAGGAACTAAATGGCCTTGGCAAAAGCTATTGCCATGGATCCCTTTTGACACCAAAAAGGAGGTATTTATAATCATTTGATAAATGCATGTATGAAGAATGTAGATTGTTCTGAAATCAATGGCTTTGAAGTTCTCTGAGAATGTTGCCGAATTTGAATTTCTCCAGGAAATCAAATATACTATTCCCATGCAATTTAGGGATTTTGGAAGGAAAACAGCAGCTTTGATTTTATAATAAAATTATTAGTTACTCATTTTTCTTGGAGGGGACTTCAGTTGGAATTTGAAGGGCTTTTATGCCTAAGTCAAAGCTACTGGGGTAAATAATTCTTACTTAACACTTCCAAGCAATAGTCAGTCACTGCTTCAGTCCTTTCTGTCTTTTGAACTTTTTATCATCACCTTTCTTGGCATAGACATGTAAGACTTAAGTAACTTTATAGTTGTCTGATTTGCTGATGCTGGATTCTTAGAAGGGTCTTGGCACAAAAAGGTAATGAAAGCCAGGATCCCTCTTGAGACTTTTATATGTTCTCTGTCATGTGATGAATGAAGAAGATAGGACATAGATCAGGACAAACGTCTCTGATTTGGGAGTGAAGATTGCATGAGTAGACATATTCCTCCAGTAAGTAGCCCCAGTGTTTGTCACAGGTTTTGAGTGGTTATGGTGATGTGGGTAGAGGTGAATGGCAGACTAAAAAGGGTTTTAGTGGATGATGTGATTTTGTGACACACGTAAATCTATGTAAAAAAGGTATCCTTTGAGTCTTATAGTATTATATGAAATAAGTAGGGAAGGTATTATTTCTATTTTATGAAGAAACTGTGGCTCAGGAAGGTAAAATGACTTGCCCAATGTCATACACCCAACCATCCATATTTCTCCTTGTTGGAAAAAAATATAACATGGGATTCAATATGAGAATTCTCCAAGAGAAAGTTGAAGGTTTTCATAACACTTATCTGTAACTCAATTCATTGCATGGTTATGGGGGAGGCAATACTCAAGGGTTCCTTTAATTGCTGGGGCAATGGGAGTCTCCAGTGATATTTTGGACTATGAGTTCAATTGGGAAGGCACCTCAAACTCAAGGTTAAAGCCCAGTGTTGTAACTAACATTAACAGTAAATGGCCTGGGTAGGAGATATCAGCTGGTGCATTTTCATGTTGACATAAACAGCTAGAAAAGACTCACTGAATCAGCTGTGGTCCAAGAGAGATGGGGCACAATGAACTCAGCAATCTCTGAGAATTTGTAGAAAAGTCAACTCAGCAGGATTTCAGGTAGAATTAAGCAGAGGAAGTCCTCAGGTCTGAGGGCCATTTTTCATCCCTCCCCTTGCCAGGCTGCCAAAATACCTCCTTTGCAAACACTCCTGAAATTATTTCAGCAGCATTTATCTCTTTGATTTCGGGAGAGGGTCTGTGCCTGGAGTTGGCAAACACGGCTGTGGGCCAGATGTAACCCACTGCCCGCTATTGTAAGTGCAGTTTTTTTTTTTTTAAGATTTTATTTATTTATTTGACAAAGACACAAGCAGGGGGAGTGGGAGAGGGAGAAGCAGGCTTCCCACTGAGCAGGCTTCCCACTGAGCAGGGAACTCGATCCTAGGACCCTGGGATCATGACCTGAGAAGGGAGACGCCCAGTGACTGAGCCACCCAGGCACCCCTGTAAGTGCAGTTTCATTGGAACACAGCCACTCCCGTTTGTTTACATACCGTCTGTGGTTGCTTTCATACTGGGAAGGCAAAGCGGAGAATCTGCAACAGAGACCATATGGCACAAAAATTTTAAAAACATATATGTATATATATATTCACTCTGGCTCATTATGGAAAAATGTGCTGATCTTTGTCCTGTACTATTACTGGCAAAATGCCTTAATCTCAATGTTAGTTCTGATTACACAGGAGCCTGAACTACTGTGTTGAAAACTCTGAAACCATTTCTCTGGCCAATGAGAAAGAGTGCTCAATCAATGAGTAGGATCTGGTGTAGAAGCGGAAGTCGGGATTGATGGCCCTTGTGCCAAGTTTTTGCCATTCCCTACTGTAGGCTTTCAGCTCCCCGCACTGCTGACAGACCACCCTCAGCCAAGAAAGTCCCCGATGCCTTGAGGGTTGTTTTTCATAAAAGGCAGAGGCAGGTGACTTCTAATGCAAGGCAAGTCCAGCATCTTGCCAAATAGATGAGTTAAGATAACTAATCACATATATGATTTAAACGCCATTAACTTCATTCCGTGATTTATAAGTGCTACCTTATCTGTTCCTACAGATCTGGGGAGATACTTGTTTTATTTTGTGGCAAAGGAAATGAACTTAAGGAAAGTTTGGCTCTTTCTAGTATTTAACCCAAATATGGTTCCAAAGCCAGTAATTTTCTAGGTCTGCTGGTTTAATTAATTTTGAGAGGAATCATAATGTCATTATCAGCCTTTCTCACTACATAAAATTTAACAATCAGAAATTAAAACTGTAGATCTAAGAGAAATATCTCTGGGAGGCTTAAACTATGGGGCATTCATACTTCAGTGTGTATGTAATACCTTAATAAGATCACTTTCTCTCATAAGAGAGAACTCTAGTTTTGAACATTGTATAAATATAATAGGAAGTAATTTAGTGGATTTTTTTGGCTTGATTTTTGTTTTAGCAAAGCAAGTTAGGAAAGCAATGTTGGAGCATGATGTTCGTATGGGAAACCAGTATATTCAGAGATCTAATGTTAGCAAAGGAGAGGATTTCAAACATATCTGGGGTCCAATAGGTAGATATGAGACAAATTATGTCTGGCTGGTGTTTCATTCTATGTTGTTTTGAATGCAACTAAAAGAAATTTTTCAGCAATAATTTATGTTGAGGGGTATTTTGTTCAAAAAATGGATGTTTTTCTTATGGAACTGAAGGACAGAACAGTATCGCTATCTTCAAAAGGAGCTTGTTCTAACTGGGAATTCCCTCTTTCTTTCTCTCTCTCTCTCTCTCTCTCTCACACACACACACACACACACACACACACCCATAACTACCTACTTCATTCTTCCATTTCTGTTTCTCTACATTTGTGTTGGAAAAATTATATCCCCAGATAAGCAGCATTACCTTTCAGAATCGATCACAGATTTAGCATGAAGAATTACATAATAGGTCAGGACTTTAATTTTCAAAACATGATCAAAGATAAGAAGGGCCAGCAACTTATTCAAAGCAGTTTTAAATAGTCCCATGTCCCTCTGAAGGGGAACAATTTCTATGGAATCTGAGACGGGACTAAAATTTTTTTAAAAAACAATTCTTTGGGGCTCAACATTTTGAAAGTGAGTTCAGTGTCTTGGAGTTGGTGAGGGAATGAGGATTAGTGTGGCAAGAGCCAACCTTTTCACAGATCTGCCTAATCAAGTCTTGCTGGTTCCTTCCTGAGATAAAGGGAGAAGTTTCTTGTATTACCTATCTTAGGAGAAATGAAGAACTTAGTTTCTTAGGCTTAGTTTCCTTTGCTAGATCAAAGCTTCTTTGGGACTCAGAAATTTACTTCCAGTTATTCTCTGCTTCA
Organism: Mustela nivalis; assembly: GCF_964662115.1. Lineage (NCBI taxonomy): Eukaryota > Metazoa > Chordata > Mammalia > Carnivora > Mustelidae > Mustela > Mustela nivalis. The sequence continues at coordinate 63,854,281 of NC_139032.1, forward strand.
CACAGTCCTGAGATTAAAGGGTAATATAAAAGCTATTATTCCAGCCAACAAGTCAAGATCCTCAGGATGGATAATATGAAAAACAAAATAGAGGCAGACTGGCCAGTGACTTGTTCACGGAAACATTTTTACTTTTTTCTCTTAAGGTGTTTTTGTTTTTGTTTTTGTTCCTTTTTGGTGGGGGGAGGTGGTGAAATAAGTTTTATTATTTTTCTTTTATTTGTTATTTTTTAAGATTCTAGTATAATTAACATACAGTGTTATATTAGTTTTAGGTGTACAATATAGTGATTGAACAATTCTGGACATTACTCAGTGCTCATGGTGATAAGTATACTCTTAATCCAGCTCACTTATTTCACTCGTCCCCCGGTGACCTACCTATGGCCAAGGAATGCAGGAAAAGATGCTCAATGGCACGGATCATCAGGGAAATGCCAACCTAAACTACAATGAGGTATCACTCATACCTGTCAGAACAGCTAAATTCAAAAACACAAGAAACAGCCAGTGCCAGCAAGGATGTGAAGAAAAGGAACCCCTGACCTACCTCCCCTATGGTAACCATCAGTTTGTTCTCTATAGTTAAGTGTCTGGTTTATGGTTTGTCTCTTTTTAAAAATTCATTTGTTTTGTTTCTTAAATTCTACATATGAGGGGCATCATATGGTGTTTGTCTTTCTCTGACTGACTTATTTTACTTAGCCTTGTATCGTCTAGCTCTGTTCATGGTATTGCAAATGGCAAGATTTGGTTCTTTTTTTATAACTTTTTTAATAATACTCCATTGTGTGTGTACACACACACACACACACACACACACACACACACACACACACATATACACACACCACTCTTCTTTATCCATTCATTTGTCAAAAGATATTGGGCTGCTTATATTTGGCTATTGTAAATAAGGCTGCAATGAACATAAGTGTGCATATATCCTTTTCTTTTAAAAGATTTACTTATTTGAGAGAGAGGGAGAGTGAGAGAGTACAGGTGAGGGACAGAAGGAAAGAGAGAGAGAGAACCTCCAGCATCCTCCCCGCTGACCCCAGAGCTCCAGCTCACAGCCACAAGATCACGACCTGAGCCAAAATCAAGAGTCAGACACTTAACTGATGGAGCGCCTCAGGTGCCCCACATATAGCCTTTTTAATTAATGTTCTTGTTTTCTTTGGATAAATACCCAGAAGTAGAATTGCTAGATCATATGGTGGATCTACGTTCAATTTTTTGAGGAGTCTCTGCACTGTTTTCCACAGTGGCTACCCCAGTTTGTGTTCCCACCAGCAGTGCGAAAGGGTTCCTTTTCTTCACATCCTTGCTGGCACTGGCTGTTTCTTGTGTTTTTGAATTTAGCTGTTCTGACAGGTATGAGTGATAACCTCATTGTAGTTTCAGTTGGCATTTCCCTGATGATCCGTGCCATTGAGCATCTTTTCCTGCATTCCTTGGCCATCTGCATGTCTTCTTTGGAGTGTCTGTTCATGTCTTCTGCCCATTTTTAATTGGTATATTTGGGGGGTTTCTTGGTATTGAGTTGTACAAATTCTTTGTGTATTTTGAATACTAACCCTTTATTGGGTATGTCATTTGCAAATATCTTCTTCCATGCTGTAGATTGTCTTTTAGTTTTGCTGGTTGTTTCCTTAGCTATGCAGGACATTTTTATTTTGATGTTTTCCCAATAATTTATTTTTGCTTTTGTTTCCCTTGCCTCAGGAGACATATCTAGAAAAATATTGCTGTGGTTGTTGTTAGAGAAATTACTGCCTGTGCTCTCTTCTAAGATATTTATGCTTTCAGGTCTTGCACTTAGGTAGTCTATTTTGAGTTTATTTTTATGTATGATGTAACAAAGTAGTCCAGTTTCATTCTTTTGCATGTAGTTGTCAAGTTTTCCCAACATTTTTTATTGAAGAGACTGTCTTTTTCCTATTGCATATTCTTGTCTCCTTTGTTGAAGATTAATTGACCACATAATCTTGGGTTTATTTCTGGCTTCTCTATTCTGTTCCATTAATCTATGTTTCTGTTTTTGTGCCAGTACCATACTGTTTTGATTACTGCAGTTTTGTACTCTATCTTGAAATCTGGGATTGTGATATCTTTGTTTTTGTTTTTCTTGTTTAAGATTGCTTTGGCTATTCAGTGTCTTTTATGGTTCCATACACATTTTAGGATTGTTTGTTCTGGCTCTGTGAAAAATGCTATTGATATTTTGATAAGGATTGCACAAATCCATAGATTGCTTTTGTTGGTATGGACATTTTTACAATATTTGTTCTTCCAGTCCATGAACAAGGAGTATCTTTCCATTTGTTTGTGTCATCTTTAATATCTTTTATCAATGTTTTATAGTTTTGAAAATACATGTCTTTTATCTTTTGATTAAGTTTATTCCTAGGCATTTTATTATTTTTGGCATAATTATAAATGGGATTTGTAATTTCTATTCTGTTGATTCATTATTAGTGGATAGAAAGGTAACAGATTTCTACACGTTTTTGTATCCCGCAACTTTACTGAAATCATTTATCAGTTCTAGTAGTTTTTTTGATGGAATCTTCTGGGTTTTCTTTCTTTCTTTTTTTTTTAAATTTATCTTACATGGTGTTGTATTGTATGTATGTTTGAATTTATGTTATATAAATTCAAGTTAGTTAACATATATTGTAATATTGTTTCAAAAGTATAATTTAGTGATTCATTACTTACATATAACAGCCAGTGCCCATCCCAACAAATGTCCTCTTTAATGCCCATCAACCATTTAGCCTGCCCCCACCCACCTCCTCTATAGTACCCTCAGTTTGTTCCCTTATAGATTGCCTCCCTCTCTGTTTTTATCTTATTTTTTAAGGTTAATTATGGATCTCTTATGGATTGGCTTCTTCTCTGTTTTTATCTTATTTTATTTTTCCTTCCCTTCCCCTATGTTCATTTGTTTTGTTTCTAAATTCCACATATGAGTGAAATCATATGATATTTGGCTTTCTCTGACTGATTTATTTTGCTTTGCATAACACCCTTTAGGTCCATCCATGTCGCAAATGGCAAGATTTTGTTATTTTTGATGGTTGAGTAATATTCCATTATCCATATATGTCATATTTGCTTTATGCATTCCTCAGTCAATGGACAGTTGGATTCTTTACATAATTTGTCTATTGTTGATAGTGCTGCTCTAAACATTGGAGTATGTGTGCCCCTTTGAATTAGCACTTTAGTATCCTTTGGATAAATACCTAGTAGTACAATTGCTGGGTCATAGGGTAGTTCATTTTTAACTTTTTAAGGCACCTCCATACTGTTTTCCAGAGTGACTATACCAGTTTGCATTCCCATCAACAATGCAGTAGGGTTCCCCTTTTTCTGCATCCTATCCAATGTGTTGTTTCCTGAATTGTGAATTTTTGCCATTCTTTCTTGTGTGAGGTAGTATCTTACTGTGATTTTGATTTGTATTTCTTTGATGATGAGTGATACTGAGCATTTTTTCATGTGTCTGTTAGTCATTTGTAAGTTCTTTATTGATTCTGGATACTAGACCTTTATCCAATATATCATTTGCAAATATCTTCTCCCATTCTGTTGGTTGCCTTTTAGTTTTGTTGATTGTTTCCTTCATTGTTCAGATGAAGTCCCAGTAGTTCATTTTTTGCTTTTGTTTCCCTTGCCTCCATAGACATGTCTAGTAAGAAGTTTCTGCAACTGAGGTCAAAGAAGTTTTTTCCTGTTTTCTCCTCTAGTATTTTGATGGTTTCCTGTTTTGCATTTAGGTCCTTTATCCATTTTGAATTTATTTTTTTGTATGGTGTAAGAAGGTTGTCCTGTTTCATTCTTCTGCACATCACTGTCCATTTTTCCAACACTATTTGTTGAAGAGAGTGTATTTTCCTCTTGGATATTCTTTCCTGCTTTTTTGAAGATTAATTGACCATATAGCTGTGGATCCATTTCTGGGTTCTCTGCTCTGTTTCATTGATCTATGTGTCTGTTTTTGTGGTAGTACCATACCGTCCTGATGATTACAGCTTTGTAATACAGCTTGAAGTCTGGGATTGTGATGCTTCCCGCTTTGCTTTTCTTTGTCAACATTACTTTGACTATTTGACTATTCAGGGTCTTTCCTGGTTCCATAAAAATTTTAGGATTATTTCTCCTAGTTCTATGAAAAATCCTGGTGTTATTTGGGTAGGGATTACATTGAATGCATAGATTGCTTTAGGTAGTATAGACATTTTGACAATATTTGTTCTTCTAATCCATGAGCATGAAATGTTTTCCCATTTCTTTGTGTCTTCAGTTTCTTCCATAAGTGTTCTATAGTTTTCAGCTTATAGATCTTTTACTTATCTGGTTAGGTTTATTCCTAGGTATCATTTGCTTTTTGGTGCAATTGTAAATGGGATCAATTCCTTGATTTCTCTTTCTGTTCCTTCATTATTGGAGTATAGAAATGCAACAGATTTAAGCAAGTTGATTTTATATCCTGCAACTTTGCCAAATTCATGTATCAGTTCTAGGAATTTTTTTTTTGTGGAGTCTTTGGGTTTTCTACATAGAATATCATGTCATCTGTGAAGAGTAAAAGTTTGACTTCTTCTTTGCTGATTTGGATGCCTTTTATTTCTTTTTGTTGTCTGAATCCTGAGGCTAGGACTGTGTGAACAACAGTGGTGAGACTTGTTCCTGATCTTAGGAGAAAAGCTCTCAGTTTTTTCCCATTGAGGATGATATTAGCTATAGGTTCTTGATACATATCCTTTATAATGTTGAGGTATGTTTCTTCTATTCCTGTTTTCTTGAGAGTTTTTAAAAATTTTTTATTTCTTTTCAGCGTAATAGTATTCATTGTTTTTGCACCACACCCAGCGCTCCATGCAATCCGTGCCCTCTATAATACCCACCACCTGGTTTCCCCAACCTCCTACCCCCTGCCCCTTCAAAACCCTCAGATTGTTTTTCAGAGTCCATAGTCTCTCATGGTTCATCTCCCCTTCCAATTTCCTTCAACTCCCTTCTCCTCTCTATCTCCCCTTGTCCTCCATGCTATTTGTTATGCTCCACAAATAAGTGAAACCATATGATAATTGACTCTCTCTGCTTGACTTATTTCACTCAGCATAATCTCTTCCAGTCCTGTCCATGTTGCTACAAAAGTTGGGTATTCATCCTTTCTGATGGAGGCATAATACTCCATAGTGTATATGGACCACATCTTCCTTATCCATTCGTCTTGAGAGTTTTTAATCAAGAAAGGTTGTTGTATTTTGTCAAATGCTTTTTCTGCATCTATTGAGAGGATCATATGCTTCTTATCCTTTCTTTTATTAATGTGATGTGTCACGTAGATTGATTTGTGGATATTGAACCACCCCTGCATCCCAGGAATAAATCCCACTTGATCGTTGTGAATAACCCTTTTAATATACTATTGGACCTTATTGGCTAGTATCTTGGTGAGAACTTTGGCATCCATATTTATCAGGGATAGTGGTCTGTAATTCTCCTTTTTGGTGGGGTCTTTGGTTTTTGGAATCAAGGTAATTCTGGCCTCAAAGAATGAGTTTAGAGGTTTTCTGTCCATTTCTATTTTTTTGGAACAGCTTCAGAAGAATAGGTACTAATTCTTCTTTAAATGTCTGGTAGAATTCCGCTGTGAAGCCATCCAGCCCTGGACTCTTATTTGTTGGAAGATTTTTGATTGCCAGTTTAATTTCTTTGCTGGTTATGGATCTGTTCAAATTTTTATTTCTTTCTGTTTCAGATTTGGTAGTTTATATGTTTCTAGGAATTTATCTATTTCTTCCAGATTGCTCAATTTGTTGGCATATAATTGCTTGTAATATTTTCTTTTTTTAAGATTTTATTTATTTATTTGACAGATAGAGATCACAAGTAGGCAGAGAGGCAGACAGAGAGAGAGGAAGGGAAGCAGACTCCTAGCTGAACAGAGAGCCCAATGTGGGGCTCGATCCCAGGACCCTGGGATCATGAGCCGAGCCGAAGGCAGAGGCTTTAAACCACTGAGCCACCCAGGTGCCCCAATATTTTCTTATAATTGTTTGGATTTCTGTGATGTTGGTTGTGCAATATACCCTCTTTCAGATGTACTCTAGGAAGGGGAGCATTCTCCCCCAGTACAACCTAGGGGATCCCCATACCATGATATTTTGTGCAAACCCTACCATGCTGCTTCCTCCCTCTCTCCCTGATTTCTCTTCATGAAAAGGGCTCCCTCCCCTTCTTGGCACTGCAGCTTTTCTCTCCCCCAGTTTACATCTCTGAACCTCACATCTGTCATGTTCTCTCCCTACAAGTATGCAGATTGTTTTCTTAACCATCAGATTGATTTCCTGGTCATTCAAAATGATTTGATGTTGATCTAGCTGTGTTTGAAGGGTGAGACAAGCTCAGAGTCCCCCTACTATCCATCTTAATTCCTCCTCAATGTTCACAAAATTTTAAGTAAAAAGAGAAAATTGTTAAATGAAACTGAATATACAATATGACCAAATTTTGTAAAATATATATATGGGTAGATGTATATATAGACAAAATTTAAAATATTGATTAAGCAACAGTTATTTCCAGATATTAAGATTATGATTATTTTTCTCTTGTTATATTCTTCTATACTTTATAATTATTTTAAATCTTTACCATATATACTTTGGTGTCCTAGAGAACTATTCAGTAACAAATAACAAAAAATAAAAATGGTTAACAGTAAGGATTTCTCAACAGTAATCATTTTATTTGAAGGCTGAAATGCGTATTCCATGTGTACATGATGAAATTTACGAGGTAATAGAGGAATCAGAAGTTTTTATTGCTAATTGTCATAACTATAACACTCCAGCTAAGCAAGCTTATAACCACAAATGCTAGTAAAAACTGAGTAAAGATTTACAAATCTTTTTCTAATTAAAGACAATTTCTCACACTTTTTGACAGAATGGGGTTACACTACATTTCAAAAGAGCATATTATAAATGAATTTATATTTGAAACAATCCACTTACTATGAATTTCACAATGCTATGAGAAGAAATCAATGCAGTCCCCTTCAGTTTTGATGCCATCAAACCATACAACAGCAGCTCTTTCAGGACTACCCTCCTCCCTTTTTTCAGTGTATGCATATTATCGAAGTTTTGCTCCTGAGTCAATGATATTTCTTTCTGACAGACATTCAGAAAAATCTCTAATTCTAGCAAACTAATCTTCCTGTGTAGTCTGTTCTGCTGTTTTACAAGGAACTGTATTTTCAGAGTTGAGTCTTTTTCCTTGGCAGTAAGAATGTATGTTTCCAATTCTCCCATAGGGAGGAAAAAAGAAAGAAAGAAAGAAATCCCTGACATACCATGAGGCCTAGCATGAAATTCCCTTGAATACAACTGAAAGTGAAAATCTGAAATTGATTTCTTATGGTATTGTTCTTGGTAGATTTTGTTTTTTCCTGTTTGTATTTTGGTTTTTTGTTTTTAACCTTAATATCTTGGTCTGAGCTTCCTCCGAGTTGCTTGAAGAATCAGAATGGACCTAATACACCTGAGAGATATGCTTGCTGTTGTCAGATATGTCACTAGGGGAGGGGAGGATGCATTTACCTTTAAAAATTGAACTAGCTTGGGGCTCTTGGGTGGCTCAGTCTTTTAAGCATCTGACTCTTGTATGAAGTCACAATCTCAGGGTTGGGAGATTGAGCCCCGTATCAGGCTAGGTGTAGAACCTGCTTAAGATATTCTCTTTTTCCTTCTTCTTCTGCCCATCCACTAAAAAAAACAAAAACTAAAACAAACAAAAAAACAAACAAACACCAAAACAAACAAAACTTAAACTAGCTTTATCATTCCTAGGCTGTTTACCCTGGAACACTTGTCATCATATAGAAAATAAACATAGATTTTCTATGTCAATCTTGGGGTGAGTGAACAATTAGAGATTAACAGGAATATTTGTTATTCAGATTTAACCTTCATTCTGAAATAGTTTAAACAATGAGTATAACTTAAACAGGTCTTAATAACATACTAAGTTCTTCCACATCTTACCTCAACTCATTTTCTTAATGAACAAGTGAAGTAGGTATCATTACCATCATTCCTATTTTATGAAAGAGGAGAGGTTCAGAGATAGGTACATTGCTCAAGGTCAAACAGTTGAGTTCTCCAAGAAAGGATTCAAATCCAGATCTTCACTGTTTATTTCTTAGACACCAAATATCCAAATGCAATTGCTTAAAGCAGAAAATGTCCACTGTGACTTTTTTGTAACTCATTATTAGTTCTTGTAAAAGAAGAAGAAATCATTGACTATTCCAAATCCCTTAATACTCAAACTATGGAAAGAGCCAAGATGCCCTTCAACAGACAAATGGACAAAGAAGGTATGGTCCATATATACAATGGAGTATGATCTCTCCATCAGAAAGGATGAATACCAAACTTTTGTAGCAATGTGGACAGGACTGGAGGAGATTATGCTGAGTGAAATAAGTCAAGCAGAGAGAGTCAATTATCATATGATTTCACTTACTGCTGGAACATAAGGAATAACATGGAGGACATTAGGAGAAGGAAAGCAAAAGTGGGGGAAATTGGAGGGGGAGATGAAACATGAGATACTGTGGACTCTGAGAAAAAACTTTAGGGTTTTAGAGGGGAGGGGGTAGGGGGATAGGTGAGACTGCCTGGTGGGTATTAAGGAGGGCACATATTGCATGGAGCACTGAGTGTGGTGCATAAACAATGAATCTTGGAACACTGAAAAAATTAAATTAAATTAAAAAAAAACAAACTAAAAAAAAATCCCTTAATAGCAAATTACAAATCAGTAATTTTTAAGAAAAAGCCCAATTTATGCCAAGTAATTATGTTGATATCAATTTGTATTTTGTGACTTATTTTATAAGCCATTTCATCCTTATGAATCTGGAAAGCCTAAGAAGAATATTTATGAAAATATGTATCTGTGCAGAATCAAAAGAATGGTCCAGCCCCTGGATAACTGCTGGATTCAATTCTGCAGAACTGTTACTGGTAGTAGACTGACCTTTAATTCACAGTTCTCAAATATAGGATCCCAAAATAGGAATATGAATATAAAAAATAACTTTTAAGGCAATAACAAAAACTAAGATTCTTGAGGAATGTAGTACAGGAATATGAGGGAAAGCTCCTCTAAGGAAGACAGAGCAGATTGGAGAAAGAGCTTATTTAGGCTTCACCTCTTGAAACAGATCCAATCTGAGAAGTTAAGAAAGAACTTTGCACTTCTCCTTCTATCTGTCTCCTAAACTAGAGGACCAGCAACTATACCAGTGAAATGGGAAACTTACCAGTTGTTCTGATATAGATGCTTCCCATGAGATGGTTAAGATACCCTACCTCACTTTTGTGTATTCAGAAAAAAATAACTTGATAAATATAAGAAGTGAACTTTAATTGCAGTAAATGCTCTAAAAGGAATTTTTAAAGAATTCTTTCAGTTCAGAATAAGTAACAATGAAACAGTAGGGATAGAGTATTTCGTATGAACAGAACAAAGATGCATCAGAAGATAGAAGAAACTGCTGGAAAATTTGACCGTGGAGTGCAAATTATGCATCAATGTGCCCTCTAGTTGAGGACAAACCTAATTAGCAGATTATTTGTTTATCTGAGATACAGGGTTAAGAGCAACCAATTTACTGTCAAGTCTGGATAGAATATACCTGGTTGGATGATAAATAAAGAGATAGAAACAAAACTAAACAATAGAGGGCTGTAGTAAATTAATACAAAACAAGGGGAAGGGATATTATTCTGAAGGGTCAAGGATAAATTTGTTCAAGAAAGTAATTAGCTGTAGGATTCAGAAAAATGTTTCATAAAACCTGACTTCTTTATCAGAAAGGAAGAAGCAGGGCGCCTGGGTGGCTCAGTGGGTTAAGCTGCTGCCTTCGGCTCAGGTCATGATCTCAGGGTCCTGGGATCAAGTCCCGCATCAGGCTCTCTGCTCAGCAGGAGCCTGCTTCCTCCTCTCTCTCTCTCTCTGCCTGCCTCTCTGCCTACTCGTGATCTCTCTCTGTCAAATAAATAAATAAAATATTAAAAAAAAAAAAGAAAGCAAGAAGCAAAATCCTTAAGAGACAGAGTACTATAAGAAAGCTATAAAGAAACTATAAGCTATAAAGAAATCACAAACTAAACACAAAAGAAAACAGAACAAAATGTAAAGGAATATGGATAATACAACAAAGATTTGGAGGCAACAAAAATGCAATAATGGCACTAAAAATATCCTCTGGTAATGGTGGACCAGATTACTTGGATTGATTTCCTTACCGAAAACAACTAGGAAAGCTGGACAAAACATAAACAATATTTCTTTGAAGGCACTAGAGAGCTACTAACATAGAAGACATTTGCAAGAAACAAGATGCAGGAAAAGAAACAAATCTTACATATGACACTGCTTTTCTCTTCAAGAAAGCTGCTGATTCTGAATGTGTCAACCTAGAGGTTGAGAAATTAGTCAGAATTTATGGCTGACTAAACAGGGCCAGTGGTGTGACAAATGAAGTTGAGTCCACCAAAGTAGGGAAGCTATAGTTCACATACTTGGCTTTCAGGAGGAACCATGAAAGGCTATGAACTAGGAGTAAGAATACAGCAGAGGGAGGAAGAGAGCAGCCATCTATATTGTGGTTCAGCAAACTTCTTTTCAGGGCCAGATGATAAATATTTTAGACTCTTTCAGGCCATACAGTCTCTGTTGTAACTATTTAACTCTGCTGTTGTGGCATGAGAACAGATACAGACAATAAGTAAATGCATGGGCATGACTGTGTATTCCAGTAAAATTGTATTCACAAAAACTGGCCTAGAATCCTGTTCTTCATTAGCATCTGGGATTAGTGAGTAGATACTGGTCATGATGCCAGGGCCAAACAGGCAATCAGAGCGATAGACACTGGCTTCCTGAATGGGAGGGAAAGACAAGGTGGGATTCAGAAAATCTCTGTTGCAGTTTGGGATTACTCTGTGTAGTAGACAGAATAATGCTCCGTGCAAAGGTGTCACAGTTCTAATCCCTGGAATCTGGGAATGTGTTAGCTTACATGGCAAAGGGGAATTAAGGTTGTGATGGAATTAAGGTTGCTAACCAGCTGATCTGAAGATAAGTAGAGTATCTTGAATTACTCAGGACAGCCCAGTGTAATCACAAGGGTCTTTAAAAGTGGAAGCAGACAGGCAGGAGAGTCAGAGTGAGAGAAGGGGATGTGACTATGGAAGCAGAAATCTATAATTATGATATAAGAAAGATTTGATGGGTCCTTTTGGCTTTGAAGCTCGTAGATAGCCATGAGATAAGGAAGAAGGCAGCTTCTAGAAGTGGAAGATGCAAGAAAATGGATTTTCCCTTAGGTCTTCCAGACAGGAATATAGCCTTGATTTTACCCATTGAGACCAATTTTGGACTTCTGACCTTTAGGCTTATAAAAGAATAAATTTGTGTTGTTTTAAGTCACTGATTTTATGGAAATTAGTAACCGCAGCAATAGGAAATGAATACACTCCTTGTACCTGGGAGTGGGGCTGACAGAGCATGGGGGTGAAGCACCCCTATGCACCAGGAGATTCAGTGCAGAGTTAGAGAATGAGGCTGAGGCTAGCCAATCGCTTTCTTTGTAGTTGAGCTATGCAAACTAACGAGGTATCAGTTCTCTAAGCTCCATACTCTGGGAATTAAGATCAGGAACAATTACCCAGCTATTCATAATCCTTCATGATTTAATGTTTCTTTAAAATGAGCAAGTCCATAATTAACTCAGTTATTTATTTATCCAGCCCTTTTATTTCCATCCCTGCTGTTTGTTTGATTAGAGCACAACTGATGAGATTGTGACTTAGAAAATTCACAAATGAATATTGCTTTTTATGAAAAAAGACCTTTCTCTGCATGACCTGAAGCTAAATAAGTCTCATTACATATAAATTCATAAAAGACAATAGTGGTAGGATTTTATCTTTGTGGGTACAAAATGGTGACATGAAGGACAAGAGGGAGAAAGATGAAGGTTAACCCATAAAGTTCTAATTTAAAAAATAGGATATAAACATGGGATGTCTTAGCTTTTGATCAAGACTTAAAGGTAGAAGATAGCATGTTCCAAAGTGAGTGGTTTTATAGAGCTAAACAACTCACACATATTGAGACTAGACAAGGGTAAGTTTATTGGAGACCAGAAAGGATTTTGTGAAAATGTCTTCATATAGAGCTACATTCTCTAATGCCTAACCCATTCAAGGAGTGTGGGCAGCATGGGAGGAATGTACTTCCTTTGCCTCAGTTCCAGTGAAGGGGGGAAGATTTCTCTCCTAGCATTTGGCAGACAGTTGATTGATGGCTGATTCATGCCTGAGAGTACCGAAGAGGGAGATGCTATCTGAAGCTGCTCATGGAAGCAGAGGAAGCTGCATCTGGAGAGCGGTGCATTTCCTTCCAACAGTGGGCCAAAGGTACCTCGGTCCTGAGGAACAAGCATGGAATTCATGTCCATCATAAGAATGTTGGCCTGGGGTCACTTAAAAAGACATTCTGATCATTCTGCTCTGACAGAGGGTAATTACAGTGGAGAAGTTGATGGTGAACCATGGAGTACAAAAAATGAAGAATATTTGTGATGGCCTGCTAAAGGAGAACCCCCACATGGCCAAGAAATGTGTGGTCAGGAAAATGCAGCAGGAAATAATCAATAGAGCAGAAAAGGACCCCAAGAGTTGGAGTCATTTTTAAACATCTGCCAGGTCCTAGACAGGATTGTATCAGCAGTTAATAAGACCTTAACTACCTTCTTCTCACCCTGTCCCCAGACTGCTTCTTTTTCCTCTCCCTGCTCTGAACTCAGAAGGCCAGGAAAAGGAGTAGTGGCTGCTCCTTAAGTCTTCTGAGAGAGTCTTCAGAGGGACAGTCAGCCCTATATGGTTCCTTGTCTGAGTAATGTAAAGGTGAGAGGCTATGTCTATTGGTCTGAAACAGGAGAAGGAGAGGGAGAAGATAAAAGGCTGGGATGAAGATGGAATTATGTATTTGAAGGTCATGGGACATAGCTGAATGCATGGGACTGTGCAAAATTCCCCAGGGAAACTTCTCCCTACCCGCCAAAATAGGAATATGGAGAATGAATCTGTGAGAAACACCATCAGTTAAGCGGTGGGAAGTAGAGTAGGAGTTTGTTTTAAAAACTAAGAACAGCTCTTCATCTAGCTCTTCTTTTGGTCAAAGGCCCCCATTTATGAGATGTTTTCCATCAGGGCTTCAGTCTGTGATGTAAAAGGTCATGAGTAAAAGGTCACCTAGGAATTAAATCCATAAGCTTGATGTTACCAGTCTGTAGAAGTAATGAATGGAGCCATTTAGCCAGAGATGTAAAAGGGAATAGAACTACTATGGAATGAACTTGGGGTTATTTATTAGTCCTTTGAATCACACTCTTATTTGCTTTTATATATGAATAATAATACTGCCAGTAGTGTCTTCTAGAATGCAACTAAATGATAATAACTTTAGTAGCAATAACTGCGATTTACTGAGCTACACTCTTCCAGGCCCTGACTTATATTGCACAATATTGTTAATCTTCCCTGGAACAAAGACGGGAAATTGTATTGACCAAGGACACGAATTAGGTCATGATAGAGAATTCTTATTTCCCATGCATAGCATCAGTGAATGGTTTGTTCCAGTCTATTAATTATTTAAATAGTTATTATCTATGTTTGTCCTTCTTGCTTGAAATGAAAACTGCTGATCTAAGCTTATCTGCGTAACATCTTGTAGCAATACAGAGAGTGTGTGTAGCATCTTTTTTTAGCAGAGAAAAAAGAGAAGGAGGAATTTCACTATGAGCCAGTCAGCATTCCAGTCATTTTTACAGACATTATCTCATTTCATTATGACAACAAACTTGTGAAATAGGTAGTTTACCTTCCCTTTATAAATGAAAAGTCCAGGTCACTAAGTTAATAAGCAGCTGAGTTCAGGTTATAGTCCCAGTGTCTGATTCCAGAGCCTAGAAGGTAGAATTAGGCCCTTATTCTTTCCATAATATCATTCAGAAAGTTATTTTATGTCATATTTAATTCTGTTTCTCTACATGCCCTTGAAGTAGGCAAAAATGAAATGATACGATGCTGATTTTACAGACTGAACATTTGTAGAACTGAGCGTAAGAACCAGACTAGGTAATCTAATGAGTCAATGTGTTTTATGCTGGAGAGCCTGCTATTTTCAACTATGATTGCCTTGTGATGGTAAGCTGAAAAAAAATGCCCTCCCCCTAAAAAAAAAATAGATTCTAATTCTAAATTAGATAAATAAATAATTCTAATTCTAAAAAAGGTTCTAATTTTCAGAACCTTTGAATATCACCTTATTGGGCAGATTGACTATTACCTCATGTGGCAAAAGATATAATTAAGTGAAGGACATTGACAGACAAGAGTTTATCCTGGATCACCTGGGCCCTGAATACAATCACAAATATTATTTTTTAAAAAAATATATTGATTTATCTTAGAGAAAGTGCATGTAGGTGTGCACATGAGCAGGGGTAAGGGGGTGGGGAGGGGAAGGAGCAGAGGGAGAGGAAAAAAAGCAGGAGAGAAGCAGACTCCCCACTAAGTGTGGACCTCTACAGGCTCAATCCCATGACCCCAAGATCATGACCTGAGCTAAAATCGAGCTGGATTTTTAACTGACTGAGCCACCCAGGCAAACTGAGTCATATACAGTTTTACAAAAGAGAGGCAGAGGGAGATTTGAGACAGAATGTAGAAGAGACTTATGCACAGAGAAGGTGATATGAAGATGGACCAGAGATAGATGCTACTATAAGCTAAGGAATGTCAACAGCATTGGAAGATGAAAGGAATAGATTCTATCCTAGAGCCTAAGGGATTGCAGCCCTGCTCACACTTTGATTTCTGATTTCCAATCTATGGAAATATGAGAGAGTAAATTTCCATTCTCTTAATCCACTGAATTCATGGTAATTTTTTTAAGGCAGCCTTAGGAACCCAATACACACCTGTTATTCACTCTTACTTGGGAGATAATATATTCAGTAAGTAGTTTTCCTAAATCCTTGGACGATGCTGGGAGGAAAAATAGTATTGTGATTATATGTTTCTGAAATCATAAAAATATTGGTTTAAATTCAAACTTTATCACTTATGATCTTGGGTAATATATTCAATGCTTCTCAGTATCATTTTCCTTATTTATAAAATTGGGAGGCTTATAATATCTACAAAGTAGAATGGTTTAAAGAATTAAATGAGATAATGCAATAATAATGTAAAGTACTTAGCACAACACTTGATATAGGAAAAATATTCAGTAAATGCTAAAAATAACAAGAAGAATATGAACCCAAGGGACATTTTTGAAAATATAAAAAGTAAGAAAATTATCTTGATATGTTATACTTGTAAGATAGAGTTACAAGAAAATGCAGAAAAATAAAAATAAAAATAAAAAGGAATGATTCTTCTGAAACCTTATTTAGGTGATTTTGAGTTTTCTAAATTAACATTTACCATGAATATAGATGAAAAAAATAATAAAATGCTAGTAAATTCAATCTGGAAATACTTTTAAGAAGATAATATATCATGAGATTGCGGTACTTATTCCAGTAATGCAAAGTTGGTCTTATATTAAAAATTCAACCAATGTAATATGCCACATGAAAAGAATAAAAGATAAAAAAAGATAAAGATAAATAAAAGATGCCTTAAAATTAGCTTAGTAGATACAAAAGAAAAACTATTTTACCAAATTTAACACTCTACAGGCTAAAATTCTTAGTGAACTAGGAATGGAAGAAATTCTTAAGCTGATAAAGAGTATCTTAGAACATGTCTACAGATAACAGTGTACTTAATTGTGAAACATTAAACCTTAATTTCTTTTAAAATTTGAAACAAGAAAAGGATGTTCACTCTAACCACATCTATTCAGCATTGTATAAGAGCTCCTAGACAATGCAATAAGGCAATTAAAAGAAATGAATGGTATAAATATAAAGAAAGAAATTAAACTGTTGTTTGTAGAAAAACAACTAACTAAAACTAATAAATTTAGCATGGTTACAGAATACAATTTCAAGATGAAGAGAGTATATTTCTACAACTCAGAAGTAAAAAATTGGAGCTTTTATTACTTGACTTTAAGACTTATCATTACCAGAAATTTAGACTAATTAAGACAACATGATATTGGTATAAAAAGAGTTAGAGTCTAAAAATAACCTTACACAAAGATAGTTCATTGATTTTTGACCAAGGTGTCAAGTCAATTCAGTGGAAATTATTTATTCATTTAAAAGTAAAAACCAGAGTGCTAAATCTTCTAAAAGAAAGCACAAGAGAATATAATTGCAAGGTAGGCAAAATTTTTTGAAAAAAAAATCATAAAAACACTGATATTACAAAACTTTGATCAATTTGATTTTGCTTAATCAAAAATTTTTGTTCATCAAAAGATACATTAAGGGGGGTACTTGGGTGGCTCAGTTGGTTAAGCATCTGACTCTTGATTTAGGCTCAGGTTATGATCTCAGGGTTGTGATATCAAGCCCCAAGTTGGGCTCCATGATGGGCATGGAGCCTACTTACGATTCTCTGTCTTCCTCCCCCTCTCCTTGCTTTCTCTCTCTCTCTTAAAAAAGAAAAAAAGATACCATTAAGGAAATAAATATACAAACAATTAATTGGGAAAAAATACAGTATATATGTCCAACAAAGGGGTTGTATCTAGTATATATATATAAAGAACTCCTATATATCAAAAATAACTAGATGAACAACCCAATTAGGAAGGCTTGAGCAGATACTCCCCAAAAGAAGATATATAATAGCCAATAATGAAAATGGCCATGAGAAAAGGACTTTAATATCATTAGTTGCCACACAAATGCAAATTAAAAATACAACAAAACATCATTCACACCCACTGTAATGACTAAAATATGAAGAACTGACAACTTCAAATGTTGGTGACAATGTAGAGCACTGAAATATTTGCTAGTAAGAACATAAAGTGGTAGAAACAATTTTGGAGACTTGTTGGGCATTTTCTAGTGAAACTAAACATATATATCTTCTAGGATTCAGCAACTTCATTTGTAGGAATTTACTTAAGAGAAATGAAAATAAATGTTCACAAAAGACCTATACAAGATTGTCTATAGAAATAAATTTTTTGACAGCTCCAGACCAGACACGAACCAACTGTCCATCTAAGAAAGTGGATAAATACATTACAATATATTTACTTAATTGACTTATATTCAGCAATTAAAAATAAACTATAAGACATTCAATTATTTGGATAAATTCCCAAATCATTATATTAAGCAAAAGAAGTCAGTCACATAAAAGTACATAATGATTCCATTTATATGACATCTAAAAACTGGTGAAACTAATCTGTAGAAGTGGGATGGGGGTTTGGGGTAGATTGCAAAAGGCCATAAGGAATGTCCTGAGGATTATGGAAATATATCTGATTTGGGGTGATGATTATGTGGGTGTAAGAAGTTGTCAAAATTTATTGAACTAAACCTATAATATCTATGCATTTTTATTTTAATTACACCTAAATAAAAATACAAAAACCAAATATTTACTGGGCTTCGTATTTTAAAAATTTCACAGAAATGTAACTATTCCAGTTTGCTATGCTTTCACTAAGAGAAGGGCAGAATATTTAAGAAATACATATTGAAGCACACAGATTCTTTTTCATTCTGTAATAGAAATGTAGTCTGCATCTATTGCTGTAGTGTGAAGGGACAATTCAAAACCAGTATACAAAAATAAAAGTGGATGTTTAATTCCCTTAGATGTTGGAATTTTAATTTGCCAGTATTCCATTGTCAGATCTATTGTGTGGGTAGAACAGTCAGGATCACTAAAAGATAGGTTTCTGGGGACCTACACCATGAAACTGGACTAAGCTCAGGCACAGGTATATATTCCCTACCCAAAACTATAGAATAATTGAAATGGATGTTTAAAAAATAATAATAAATCCACAGAATGCTAACAAACAGGAAAATGTGTCACTAGACTAGAGATAATTAATAAGAAAATACGGTTCTGAATTGATGGAGAAAGTGCAGCTCAAAACACACAAGAGAAGGAAGACTTGTGTGCTTCTGGGGGTACTCCAAACTTAGAAACAATGGGCAAAAGGAATTGGAGGACTCCTGGGTGACTGGGGAACAGTGTTCAGAGCTCCCTAGCAAGCTGGTCTTTGTCCAACTTCCAATTTAAGGTTGAGCAAGGGAAGCAGATGTATTTATCTACCCGTTCAATTAGAAAATGTGGATAGCTGGGCTAGTGACAGAGCATCACCCCAGTAGCTAGGGAAACCCAGAAGAAATGCTGTTGACACATTGCATCCTGAAGTATATTTTTCCCCTTCAACATCATTACAAGAAGCAGGCACTATACATGAAGAATAGCCATAAATGAAAGAGTAAAGATGATAAATTATGTAGAAATCACACAACCAAGAATCACTAAATATTTGAGAAAAACAATACCATAAAAGATACACATTAAATTCAACCAAAGAAAAATACCAAAGAAATAAGAACAATGGAGAAAATACTTTTACATATGTATAATTAATATTTTCATAAAGATACTTATAAGAACAGGTAATTTAAAATGACCCAATTAGAGATTTTAAAAATGAGTAACATGATCAAAATTAAAAAAGTAAAGTCAACCAAAAATTAAAATCAATGGACTAGGAGAATGGATTTAGCTAGAATGAATCAGCTAGATCTGAATGTATTAGCTGAGAAATTCTCCTAGAGTTTTTTTTATCAAATTAGAAAGCATGAGAAAGTTAACTGAAGGGGAATATTACATAGAATTTCTAATCTGTACCTATATGAGGCAATAGAATAGAGATCAATTAATAAAAGAAAGATTAAAGAGCATGCTATATAGCTGAACAAAAACAAAATTTTAAGTAGAAAAATCTCTAAGAGAGATAAGTAGTATTAAAAACAAAAGAACAACTTGTTTCAGGACAATAATTTTTAAAAAAGTTTAATTTCAGGGGCACCTGGGTGGCTCAGTTGGTTAAGCCGCTGCCTTCGGCTCAGGTCATGATCTCAGGGTCCTGGGATCGAGTCCCACATCGGCTCTCTGCTCAGCAGGGGGCCTGCTTCCCTTCCTCTCTCTGTGATCTCTTCCCTTCCTCTCTCCTACTGTGATCTCTCTCTGTCAAATAAATAAATAAAATCTTTAAAAAAAAAGTTTAATTTCATTTAATAGTAAATATATTTCCTACAGAGGCATAACAATTGGATTTATACCAGACTATTCTAGATTCCAGAAGCCAGTGAAGCAAGCCTTAAAAATTCTTAGATAACATTATTTTGAGCCATGAATTAAGATAATACGGACACTTTAACGTCAATAAATTTGAAATTTCAGTGAAATAAAAATTCAACATAAAAATTCAACTTAGCTAAAACTGACACAATAAGAAGTAGAAAGCATAAATTGTCTTTTTATTGCTTTCTTTAGGGGTAATGTTTAGAAATGAATTATCAGACATTCTCTCCTTTATCTATGCATATAGCAGCTCCATGAGGGGACTATTTCTATGAAACCCAGTATGGTTCTGTACAGTGAAAAATTGAAGATCCTTTCCCTTCCCTTTCCTTTCAGACTACATTTAAGAAACTTTCCCATCATGCCTGTTACACCTGTACATAATGTGGACATTAACTGCTCCTTGCCACCTATCCTATATAAATAGATGCTGATGGCAGTCTGGGTCCAGGCAGAGTTATATAAGCCTTGGCTGGAACAAGAGAGTGGGAACATTCCTCCATATAAATACTTAAATAGATCTTATTCTTCCTATTTTCCACAGATTGGTGCTAAGGCAAAGTGGTAACTTTTTAAGCATTATCACAGAAGGAGATCATGGTGATAATTTGTTTAAAACAAATTAATTTCTGATTCTATATGCTAACACTGTATATAAAATATATTTTGCCTAGGGGAGGATGGGTGAAATAAGTGGAGGGACTAAGAGTATACTTACTGTGATGAGCACTGGGAATGCATAGAATTGGTAAGTCATTGTATTGTACACCTGAAACTAATATAGCAGTGTATGTTAACTATACTGAAATTAAAATTAAAAAAATAATAAAATACGTACCAGTTAAAAAGAAAATAAATGTATTTTGTGTACATTTTTAGGTATTTGTATTAATTTAAGAATCAAGTTAATTAAATGAATATTGTCAAAACTGAACAGACAGTTAAGTAGGACAGATTCATGGATTATAAAAGTTCACTGAGAAATAGCTAAGTGGGCAGAAGGTCCTCATAGGTTATACATGGGATTAAGTATATAATCCACAGTGGGATTTCTTTACTAAAAAATGGCATGAGCTATGCTTTACCTAGTAAGTAAAAACTACTGCTTGGTTCTTTATTTTTAGTGCTCATCTAATCATTTTGGTAATAGAAGTAATAGTAATAAATTATAAAATAATGAAATATCAACTAAAAAAACCCTTGTGTTTCTGAGAAACTGGTAAACTTTCTTTTTTCTGTAGTGTGATTCTTCCATGTTCTGCATTTTGCTTAGGCTGTGAGAAAGCACCCAGAGTGCACCCGGGTGGCTCCGTTGGTTAAATGTCTGCTTTCAGCTCCGATCATGATCCCAGGATCCTGAGAGGAGCCCTGCATCAGGCTCCCTGCCCACTGGGGAGCCTGCTTCTCCCTCTGCCTGCTGCTCCCCCAGCTTATGCTCTCTCTCTCTCAACAAATAAATAAATAAAATCTTAATTAAAAAAAAAAAAAGAAAAAAGAAAGCACCCAGGAAAGTTGGAGACTCAGTTGCATAAATTCCATTAATCCATGTGGGTAGTATATGACCTTCTTTCTATCTTCTATGATATTGGTGTTCTCTTTCCATTTGTATTTTATTAACATTTTTATGATTGTCTTTCAACATGAATGTATATATATAAATGTATAACAAAATGATACAAATTATGGCATTATGGGAGAAACTTTATGGGTAGTCTCAAGTAACTTCTTTTATTTACCCAATTTCCCATTGTGTTCCCTTGGTCAAAATCTAATCTAATTGGTTTATTGATGTATTAGTTTGCTAGAGCTGTCATAACAAAGTACCACAAACTGAATGGCTTAGAACAACAGAAATTTATTGTCTTAAGAGTTCTAAGGCTAGAGGTCTGAAATCAAGATGTTATAGGTCCATATTCCTGAGGGCACTAAAGAAGGATCTGTTTCAGACTTCTCTCCTAGCTTCTGGTACCTCCTTGGCTTGTTACAGCATAATACCAGTCTTCATACGGTGTTCCATCTGTGTGGGCTTCTCTGAATCTAAATTTCCTCATTGCATAAGGACATCAGTCATACTGAATAGAGGCTCACTCTACCCCAGTATGACCTTATCTTAGCTAATTAATTCTGCAATGACCCTATTTCCAAATGAAGTCACCTTCTGAGGTACTGGAAATTAGAACTTCCATGTATGAACTTTCAATTTAATCAATAACATTCAGTTTCTACCTATCCTCCAAAGAAGCCTTCCATTACTATGTTCAATTGTAAGTTGTATCCCCTAGAATGGAAAGCTAAATTTCAATATTTGTCAAAACTTAGATGGGAAGAAATCTATTATTTCATTCCCCAAAATATGTCTTTTCATTGACAACTCCTATAGTTCTTGGCACAGTCATCCAGATGTCTGCAGTGAGGTGATAAGAAATGAGCACCTTATCAAATGTTGCCTATTAGGCTAGTTCATTCCCCTTGATGAATACATAGGGCTGGTGGCCATAAGGAATTGTCTCTTGTTTTAATTTTTATTTGCAGACATTTATGTGTGTTGCCCATTTTAAGATAGCTCATCTATATACACCAGTCATTCAGGTAGACCAGCGTTAAAGATTGACAGGAAATATGAGTAAATGCACATTGAAATTGACAGGTGGATAGGCTGACAAATTCAGAGCTGCTCCAAAGCAGCTTCCGTCTACTCAGCTGGAGCCAATCAGACCCCAGATACACATCAGAATCCTTTAGAAAATGTCATTAAGTGTTTGTTTCTACATTTTTACAAAGATCTTGTTCAGACAGTGGGGAAGTTTCTACATTTTTACAAAGATCTTGTTCAGACAGTGGGGATGATAAAAAATGGTGATAGCCTAATTTTTCTGCTGAATTTTGCACTATGGAAAGGACTTAGTTATTGGCAAAAGGCTCTGCTACTGAAGAGCTACCTGCTGCTCCTCACTCCCACCCAGTGGAGAATGATGAGAGAAGGTGCAGGAGGCAAAAGTACAACTGAATTTTCCAAACTACTCTTCTCAGATTCCAATGACCTTTTCTTTGTTAGCAATGTGCAAAGCCCATGGAACCAACCACCACAGATAACATTTGTGAGGGTACAACACTTTGAGTCTGTTAAGTGGTATGAAGTGTATATTAAAGGGAAAGTCTATGTCTGCATGGGGCTTACCTTCAATAATAATAATAATAATAATAATGGAATATACTATCTGCTAGACACTATGCCAGCTGCCTAACATATATCTTTGAATCCTCTGAATTTCTTACAAAGAGAGAGGATTATTTTCATCACTACTTTAACAGATGAGAAAGCCAAGCTAAGTGAATTGCTGTTATTAGGGAGTCTGTTTCCTAGCACAATGCTCTTTCCATTCTCTATTGAGTTCATTGCATATGTTTTTATGTATATAATCCATCTAGATCTCATCTTTTGGTGTGTGTGTGTGTGTGTGTGTGTGTATGTGTGTGTGTGCGTGTGTACATGCTTCTGAACTCATTGAGCTTCATAGGAAAGATTTTACCCCCTCACTCGCCTTACTGCCCCTGCTTCATAAGAAATCAAACCGTACAACATCACTGCTCCTTTCCTATAGGTCATAATGTACCTCATAGTTTCCTGGTGACTGTAGCATAATTGAGTCATTACATGCTCTAGGATGTGCTTTTGTGTAGCCTATGACCCCTGGTAAAGTAAGAAATCTCTGAAGAGGGACAGAAAAGTTCTAGGTTGGAAGATGCACACTGGCTGACCAAGGATTGAAACCTGCTCACAGAGGTCATTTCTTGGTCAACACAGGATTTCATTGTTTGTATTTCCAAAGAGGTTTCAACTTTAAAAAAATCAAAGATGCCATGTAAAACTGGATTTGCTGCTTCCCTTGAAAATCAGAGAAATTAATTAATCAATTAATTAATTTTTAAAAAGGGGTGGGGTGCGTGGGTGGTTTAGTCATTAGGCATCTGCCTTCAGCTCAGGTCATGATCCCAGGGTCCTGGGATCCAGCCCCACATCAGCTCCTGGCTCAGTGGGAAACCTGTTTCTCCCTCTCCTACCTCCCTGCTTGTGTTCCCTCTTTTGCTCTCTCTCTCTGTCAAATAAATAAATGAAATCTTTTAAAAAAGCAAAATAAAGAAAACCAGAAAACTGATAACACTTTGCCCCTTTCCTGTATGACAACCCCTTTCCTGTCCTTTAGAAGGACACACTCTGATCCACCCCAGGGATGTCCACTAGGAGTCTTGGGACTGCAACCATGCTCAGATTTCCTCAACTACTCTTATTGGTTACTTGACAGACTCTTTGAGTTTGCCAAGTACTGTTTTACTTAAATCATGACTACCGGCACTGCTAGCAAGGCATCTGTTGAGGACTAACTAGCTAAGACTGCCCCTTTTCGTTGATGGTGGGTTTCGAAGCTGTGTGTGGCTTTTATTTAGTAGTCCTTAATCGTGCTGACTGCCTCCATCACTCACAACGAGAAAAATTTTCTGCTGCTAAGCAGTCAAGGGAGAATCCAACTAACCCCTCCCTGCAGCTTCGTCACCCTCCTTCCTCAGGGTGCATGAAGCAGAGCTCTGTGGGACTGTGGGAACCTCTGAGGAGATCCAGGAACTGTGACTGCTGCTTCAGGAATTTGAGGGCATCTTTTTCATGGACATGAAGACTCAGATCCTCTATATTTCTCCCACCCAGCTACAAACCATCTAGAGATTTCACTCCCTTCCTTCAAACTGAGGAGAATGACATGAAGTGGAGAAAGTAAGGATTTATCAATTTATCCTGGCAACATTTTAGTGCTGTGTTCAGAGCTAGAGCTAGCTCTCTTGTATTTTGATTCGACACATATTTCCCGAGCAGCTTCTGTGTTGAAAGCACCATGCTGGGCAGAGTGGCTGCTGGTCCCACTCCACTTTTACAGAGCACTGACACACATGATCTTATCTAACCCAATGGGTGGGGGGAGGACTTTATTGTGCCTGTTTTTTCTTTAGATGATATAACCCTGAGGCTGAGGAGGACCTTATCCAATGCCAGTGTGAAAAATAAATGAAGAGCACAATCAAGACTTGAACTCAGGGTTTCAGAGTCCATTCCAATGTCGTCCATAGACTCTGTAATGTTAATTTAGGCCATGCCATTTTAGAGGAAATGGTCTCATTGAAACAAACTGTGTTCCTCTGGCTTCTTTCTGTTTACTAAGGTTTATCAAATGGGATCACAAGTGTAGATAAAAAGATCTTCTCCTCTACCATATAGAAGCGACCATTTTCCTATTTAATTCTGGCTCCTGGCAAAGGAAAACTGTTATACTAGAAGAGGGAGCCATCATTGCAAATGCTGCTGATGTCCACCATTATTGGCACAGATGCTGATCTTTAGGACAAAACCAACATACCGAGCCAACATTGCAGGTGGCGTGGAAGTCCACTGCCCACGCTACTGCTAATACTCATTAACGTAGGCATGAGGGGGCACAGCAGCCACTGGACATTTGAGGGTATAGGCACCACTGATGTGCCAAAACAGAGCTGTGTTCCTATGTGCACACCCATGATATACTGCTGTTTGAGGAGTGGACACAGAGCTAAAAGTGATTTAGTTCAGTGGAAGTGGTGATGGGATGCCCCAGAGCCAAGAGTTCCTTTTCTATTAGACCTAGTAACAAGTGGAGAAAAAGTGGTGAGAGTCCTGCTTTCTTGGTGTCCAGGCAAGCACAGTCCACATTCACTTTGAATCAGGCACTCTGATGGGTGAGCAGAAGAAGGCAGTAACATTTTTCCTGGGATGAGACATCCTTAAGAATCGCATTTACTGTCACATTTTATGCCCCGATTCTAGTAGGAAAGCACAGGTAGTCACATGCCATTTATTAATTCAACAAACATAAACTAAGCACCCATCATATGCCAGGCAAAAGACCTACCTCCTTCATCTTCAGATCGCTCCCAGGTTAGAAAGAGGGTCACAAGATAAATGTCATTACAATGCAGTATGGTGAGTGCAGGCTAGAGATAAACCACAGGCACTATGAGAACATAGAGGAGGATCCTTGGCACACTTAGCACACTGGGAATGGAATGGCGGAGACAAGGTTTGGGTGGGTTGTGCTAAGATTTGGGCCTGATCTATATGAAGTCTTTGTCAAGCTCATGAAGGACCTTAAGGATCAGGCCAGGGAAAAGGTTAAACCAGTGAGTGACATGGTCAGATTGCATTTTAGATAACTTCTAGATTCAGAGCAAAAATTGGACTGGGGAGGGGAACAAATAAGAACATTCCACATTCTCTGGGAAGGCAACGCTTGTGAACTGAACAACTTTGGGCGCTGTATGGAAGGCGGGAACACCCACCACGCCAGTCAGATCAGCCTGGCAGTCAGAGGGGTGACAGCTGTTCCAGACAGTTTCCCTGACCACCCTGTGGTGCAGGAGCCTCTTGGGGCGGGAGGGCAGCTTCATCCTGCCTCACCGCCAATGGACACCTGTCTGACCACACAACACAGTGCTTGGCACGTGTACCCACTAGACCTTGGCAAAGCAAGGAGCTTCCAACACCACTCTCATCTTCAGGAGCCTAGAGAAGCTGACAGTAAGGAGACCTCAGACCAGCCTTAGTTGGATATTGACAGCAGCGGTGGTTATAGAGTAGGGCTGGGCCTGAGGCCAAATGAGTTGGCAGGGTCTGCCTGGCCTCTGCCTTGCCCCCTTCAGCTCCATCTGTCTAATAGTGGATGTCAGCCTTGAAGGGTGCCAGCCTTTGAATCTGGCAATTGAGAAAAGGAGAAGAGGACATACAAGATGTATGCTTATGGGTGGAAGACTGCCTATAACGTTCAGAGGTAGGAATCAGTCACAGTGTGACCAGAGATATCTTTAAACCCTGTTCCCATCCTTTGCTAGTTTCCCCTTTTGTCTGCCATTATCATTCTTAAAGAGATTCCCAAATCAGTGTATCCCTAAAGACATTTGCGACAGGGGCCAGGGAATGAAAACCTAATTCAAAACGACTTAAAAGATGAATTATTTGCTCAAGTTACTGAAAAATCCTTGAAAAATGATACCTTAAGGTATGGCTAGGTTCAAGGGTTCAAAATCATGCAAAGGCCTCTCTCCTGGCATTCGTATGCTTAGAGCATTTTAAATGCTTAGAATGCCAGGAAAAGGAGGTATTTTCTTTCCTATGAATAAAAGTCCTGGGTTTTAATTTACTTTTCCTGGTTTGGATCTTCTTCCATCTCTGAGACACCACAAGGCTAGGGCGATGGGAGTTTCTGATTAACTAGGCTGGGTCTATGCCCATGCTTGGAAGTGGGAGAGATTTTATATCCCCAAAATACAAGGATTAGTGGTTGAAGAATGGTGGTGTGTTAGAGGAAATATAGATACCATTACTGGTCAAAGAGAGAAAACTGCAAGCCAAAATAACAGAGGCTAACCTCATTAAATCTTTGGCTTACCAAGATGTGTAGACTAAGGGCAAATAATTCTGATGAAGATTATCTGCTGATGATAATGATGGTGATGTTAATTATTATTGGTATTTTATGAAAAGATAACATAGTATAGTTATATAGTTTGGTATATAGTTCAGTAATTTTCCTGGTTTTCCTAGTCAGAAGAGTGGTTCAGGCATTTTGCTGAGTTAACATACCACTTACTGGTTTTAAGGGCTATGGAATGAACCAACATCTAGGAGGCATACTCTTCAAAAGTTTCCTTGAGCCTCATGTCACAAGTCTAACCAACATCAAAATTAGATGGTTAAAATAAAATTTCCGTGATTATACTATTCCAGTAACACCTTAAGGTTGTTTTTAATAAGCCCTCAAGACATTTCTCTTATACCTTTCATGGAACTGTTATTTTATCAAATACATTTATAAATTAAAAAGAACATGAGTACACACTCAGAATATTAGACATAAGTTCCTCAGAGTCCTATCTGGAATTCTTGATATCAAATTCTCCAATTACATTGGCACCAAATATTTAACACATATTGGCTAAATAGAAGAAAGACTGAATGAATGACTTCTTACCTGATATGTTACCCAGCTATCCATAGCTGGGTATGCATAGCTGGGTATGCATAGCTGGGTAACATACCTAGCTATGGATAACTAGGATAGATAACTCAGGATAACATACCTAGATATAGCCCTAAAGGTGGAATTGCTGGATCATATGGTCATTTTATTTTTAATTTTTTGTGGACCTGCCATACCGTTTTCCATCATGGCTGCGCCATTTTACATTCCCACCAGTAGTGTACAGGGCTCTAATTTTTCCACATCCAGAGTGCCTGGGTGGCTCAGTGGGTTAAAGCCTGTGCCTTTGGCTCAGGTCATCGTCCCAGGATCCTGGGATCAAGCCCTGCATTGGGCTCTCTGCTCAGGAGGGACACTGCTTCCTCTCCTCTCTCTCTTTCTGCCTGCCTCTCTGCCTACTTGAGATCTCTGTCAAATAAATAAATAAGATTTTTTTTTTTTAAAAAAGGATACTCAAAAATACTCAAAAAAGGATAATATGGGCACCTGGGTGGCTCAGTGTGTTAAGCCTCTGCCTCAGGTCGCGATCCCAGGGTCCTGGGGTCGAGCCCCGTGTCGGGCTCTCTGCTCTGCAGGGAGTCTGCTTCCCTCTCTCTCTCTGCCTGTCTCTCTGCCTACTTGTGATCGTTGTCTGTCAAATAAATTAATAAACTCTTTAATTTCTCCACACCATGTCTGTGGCCCTAGCAAACTAATACAGGGAGGAATTACACTGAATTTGTAAGTTGCGTTGAGGGAGGGACATTTTTAGATAGGCTGAATTTTGTAACTTTAGGCTGAATGTATAAAAATGCTCAGCCAGCAGCCAAATGTATACGAGTTCAAGTTAGTAGAGGCATTGCTCCTATATTGGGATCTATGTAAAAATGTGTTCTTTTTTTATTGGAATTGAGTTTATCTTTAGAGTGGCAGTTTTCTTACAATGCTGGTTATAATTAGAATATATTTACCTGCCCTACTTTAACATGGAGGAATATTGTGCTCACACTATTTTTTTCCATTTTCCTTTAAAATATTCCTCTCATTAAACTTCTAGGGCTGTACAAGTCAGTTTTAGGCTAAAAATAGTATTGTTGCTATTGCTGCCACAATTCATGTGGAAAAAAACATAGCCAACTTTTTTACAGGAAAGGAAAAAATAATTTCCTGAAAAATAATTTTTTTGAATTCTTAAGAAAGCATGAAAGCCACACTGACAAGGAGTTCCTAAACTGGCAATGGATTAAGATTTCCTGCACCAATTTAATGGTTTTTATTATTTTCCTATAGGCAGTACAGAAGGCAGGATTCTTCAGTTTCTTTCTAACAAACGCATTGCTGGGGACAGAGGTGAAGAACAGAAAATGAAGAATTAGACTCATGGTTGGGAAATGACAACTAGTGGGCCAAATCCAGCACACGACCTGTTTTTGTAAAAGAGAAAGAAATTGGAACACAGCCATTCTCTTTCTTTTATGCATTGTCTGTGGCGACAGAGTTGAGTAGCTGTGACAGAGACCGCATGGTCCACAAAGCCTAAAATAGATGCTATTATGAAATAGCTTGTTGATCTTTACAAAATCAGCTTGTTGATCCCAGAGCTAGACTCTTAATAAGTGGTGACGGAGTAATTTAAAAGTAATTTTAAAGATGAGAAAAATGAGAACATTAATATTATTGAGAGCAAAGGGTTCCATGTTGGCAGCACGGGACAGACTGAAGAAGAGAAATAGATGGGCTCTGGCAGACTAGCCTTTCCTGGATTCTGTAGAGTCAGCAGACAGAAGATCCTAGCCATGGAATGTTTACAACATGTGACGTACGAGGCAGGCAGAATCATGATTCTCACAATTCCTGGTGATGTCTCCAAGAAAAGGTAAGAATAGCACCAGAGGTGAAACCAAACAGTAGGGGAGTCAATGATAGGTGTCTGGGTCTCACTTGTGGGGTTGTGGAGCGCTAGGTGGGATTTCCAGCAACAAATATGCATGGATCCTGGGGGCTGGGCCCTAGGAGGTAGTCACCTAGAATACAAATCATGGTATGTGGGGGAACCCAGGAATCAGAGCAGATGCAATAGCAACCAGCATTTAGTTTCGTGTGAGTGAGACGAGTCCATAAATAAGAAAAGATTCTTGAAAATTTCTATCAGTCAGGGTCCCAGGAAGAAACACAGGGCACCCTCAAATGAAGATAACCTGAAAAGGGCACCAGGGCTGGTCTGTGTGACTGATAGAATGTGGCAGAAGTGATGGCATGTTACTTTAACATGTTTAACATGTTACATGTTAGTTTACAAAGGACTGCAGCTTCTGTCTTGGGATCTCTCCTTCTCCCTCTCTGTGATCATTCCTAAGAAACTCTTTTACTGTGTGCATGAATGAAAGAGGAGACATAATCTTGACACCAATCACCTGGTCCTTCCATTCTCCCGCCCTGGCCTCAGGGTGGTTGTGATTGGAGCTGAGACCTTTTATAGTTTAATCTACCTCTCCCTCCTATTCCCCATCCCCAAATTCCTATCCATGAATGCAACACAGTTGCATTATCACCCAACACAGTAATAATAGAAGTGTTGTAAGTGAAATTGTGGGGGTGGTCCTTTTCACTTTTTGAATGATTTCTTTTGAAGAGAAAAGAAGTTCTAACCATTATTGCCTTAACTATTCATCCTACTTATGGGGAAGTTAAATAAATTAGAACATTATCATTATTCTGGCTGGATTAGGAAACTGCCCTTTGAATAATACTGTACTTTGAGCCAAAGTGCATTCTCTTTCTGAACCAGAAACATTAGAATGGGCTTGATTTATGTTTTCAAAGGGGTAAAAGGTATCTGCAGAACCCTGTTTTGCCTTTCTCAGTCAATGTCCAGTTTTAGATAATTACATACACAAAACCTTAAAAAACAGTGCCTCGTGTCATGATAGAGTACCAAGTGTCATGATATTTGGGAGACTTTTTCAGAGGAGATCGGGCACGTTCAGGGTGGTATGGCCGTAGACTGGGAGACTTTTTCAAAGTGAACATGTCACCAGGGGAAATTTATTTTTGGCTATGTATTTATTCATTCAGTCTTTAAACATTTACTGAACATATAGCACTTGCTAAATTTCATGAGGTACCAGGACCATAAAAAAGAAATAAACCTCTGCCCTTGAATGGCTCACAACCAGCCTAAGTGGGGTTTAGTCAGAAGTAAAAAGAGGGTTTACTGTGTTGGGAAGATTATGGAGATATTTTTATAATTGTTTTTTAACCTTAAACATATACAACTTTCATTTGTTAATTATACACCAATAAAGCTAAAAAATTTTTCTTTTTTTTTTTTTTTTTTTTTTTTGCATATGGTTGTCACACACTGTTATATTAGTTTCAGGTGTACCATATATATATAATGGAATATTTCTCAGCCATGAAAAATAATGAGTGCTTGCCCTTTGTGATGACATGGATTGTCCTAGAGGGTATTATGCTAAGTGAAATAAGTAAGATAGATAAAGACAAATACCATATGATTCATTTGTATGTAGAATCTAAAAGGTAAAGCAAATGAATAAACAAACAAAAAGCAGAAATAAATGCATAAATACAGAGAACAAATGGATGGTTGCCAGAAGGACTAGAGTGGGGGGTAGGCAAAATGGGTGGAGGGGAGTGGGAGATACAGGCTTCCAGTTATGGAATGAACAAGTCACGGGAATAAAAGGTATAGCCTAGGGAATATAATCAATGGTTACATAACAGTGTTGTATGGTGACAGACAGTAGCTATACTTGTGGTGAGCAGAGCATAATGTATAAACTTGTTGAGTCCCTAAGTTTGTAACGGTTTTTAGCATTCATAGGAATGTTTTTATCCTTTTTAATAATAAATTGCTAGTTTAGGGGCACCTGGGTGGCTCAGTGGGTTAAGCCTCTGCCTTCGGCTGGGGTCATGATCTCAGGGTCCTGGGATCGAGCCCCGCATCTGGCTCTCTGCTCTGCAAGGAGCCTGCTTTCCCCTCTCTCTTTTCCTGCCTTTGCCTACTTGTGCTCTGTCATATAAATAAATAAAATCTAAAAAAATTTAAATAAATTGCTAGTTTAGCCCTTATCTGAAAAATTTTTGGCATTTTTACCAAACAAGAAAAGATGGTCATATATATGAAATGTCTACAAGAAGAAAACATTATAAATCTATTTGTCTCATTAGGGTGGTATTTGAAAATAATAAAAATTATAGGTAGAACAATTCAAATGGAAATAGTGTGTTTCGTAATTATTATAAAATATTAGAGAATTTATGCATATACTGCATCACCACAGAGTTGTTATATTATTTCAGCATATATAACCTAATGGAATTGTTTTCATATAATTTTTTAAGAACTGAGACATCACTATAACGTCTCTAACTTTGGAGAGTTTTATGTTCAAACATTGTATCTACTAATGGTTTTTATTGATTCTAAAATTTTTTTGTATTGAAACTATGCTTTGAACAGCTAGTTCTATTTAAAATTTAATAACTAGGTCTTCTTAAAAAATATAAATTCCTATACAGTTGGGCGACAATACTGGGTTTTGCTGATATACAAGGTGAGGCAATTAGATGTGTTTATTTGTGGGTGGAGAGAGGTGCAAAGTTTAGGGATTGTCCACTAGGTAAGGGGATGAATTCTAAGTCTGAAATCTGAATTTAAGGGACATTGAAAATACCTGAATACATGAGCCCCTGGAAATCTTAGCATTAATTTCTCTCAAAACCATCTGCAGATGTGTGCATATTAATTGGCTTCGGGCATTCTGTTACCTAGGAGGAGTAACACATTAGATTGCTAAAATTAGAAGGAAGGCAAAAAAAAAAAGTGAAAATGCAAAGCTTGATGAGCCAATGTAGGTGGGGTGATGCAACAAGAGACCCTGACTGCTAAGTGGGAAGGGTCCTTAATCTCAGAGAGATGGGAGTGCCAAAAAGTGCTTGAGGCTTTTACTGGAAAACAATGCTACCCCACGCTTAAGTCTAGTTCAGAGTGTGGAGGGGTGAGGCTTGGGGTTAGTCCCCATTCACACCATTCACACCATCCACACATTTTTTACAGCGTGCTTTTCATTTCATGGATTTGAATACATCAGTGATGTGTGAGGGGGCGATGGAGGAAGCCAGAAGGAAAATTGGAAGGCAGTTGGCTTTCATCTGTTTTATTTGTTTAAGCTTAGGGGAAAAAATATTCTCAGCCTTTTTTGAAAAAAAAAAAAAAAAAAGAAATCACAAGAATGAAAATGTTAAAACCACAATAATAAAAGAGCTGTAAGTTACAGAGAGCTCATTGTACACTCAGCACTATTAAGTGTTTTATGTGCGTCATCTCATTTAATGTCCCCTGTACTTCCCCTTCTTTCCTCAAACAGTAAAACGCTCTTCCAGAACTTCTAGTTGAGCCTCTCCTAGCTGCACCATAAAAGGATTCCATTTTATTTGCAATCCAAATTTGTAAAGTCTCCTTCACCCTTGACCTTGTTGGAGCTTTGAGATTGTGAACGGGGTATCCCTGAGCAGCAAAGGGAGTAGTATCCCTTGCCTCCTTATCCAAGGCCAGCCTCAGACAAAACAGTGTGTGTTTCTTGGCCAGGCAGCCCTGGACACTTATCATTGTAGAAAATATTGTCTCAGAACCATCCCTATTGATAGAACTGCCACGTTGAGACCTGCAACTACCCCAGCCCTGCCTGTAGGCTCCAGGTCCTACCTACTTACTGGATTCAGAGCCCTCACTCACCTGGTGCTTATGTGTACAGTGCCAGGGCAGGGAGAATGGCTTTCCTGCCTCAGGGCCCTGCCAGTGCTAACATCCTGGAATTCAAGTGAACGCTATTCATTGCTCTGGGGGAATCATCTATCTTAGATGTCTTCCAAGAAGCCTGGTGCTAAGGGGAAGACCTGAGAAAAGAGGCAAAGAAGGAAGGGGCCCCAAATATTGTGAGTGGTGCATTATAAAGACTTTGCTGCTTCTTGGGAGAACCCCTGATCTCCTCCCCCTCCCTGGTGGATAGAGACTCAGACACACTTTAGCAAAGAGATGCTGCAGTTCTATTCCCCTCAAAGAGCTACTGAGAGAATGAAGCAGCCACTAACAGTGCACTTTTGCTTTTAAAGAGCTTTCTCTTTCTCTTGTCCCCTCCCTTCCTTCCTTCGTGTCTTTTCTCCTAAACTTTGCTTTTGTTGGTGGTATCTTGACATGCTGTTTTCTCTCCTCCGGGTGTGCTCTAGGGTTAGGTCTAATTGTCCTGCTGTTCTAGTGTCACTTGGCATTATTATGGGGAAGATGAATGGGATAGGGGTCAGAGTTCAGCAAGTAGGCATCTGCTCGCTCGCACTGCATAGAAATGCTCAGAGGTGATCTTTAATGAAAGCTTGGAAAAGATTTGCACAGAGTAGACTGTCTTCTGTCTCTCCAGAGCTGGGATGATCAAGAGGCAGTCCTTCTCTGGAGGGACCAAAAACGAATAAACAGAACATAATAATATATTTACAAGGAGTTCCCGACTTGGGATGTCTTTTCTTCTGTTGGAGAGGAAATGGAGGGGAAAACAGGGTGAAACAGAAAGGAGGTTGCAGATAGAGGCTCTTCAATGGGTCCTAACCACTGGCTTGTTTTGCTCTTAGAACAATCTCACCAAAGAGTTTCCACTCCACTGGTGAAGCCTCTCAGCTAGCCTCTCCTGCGGCCTCAGGTTACTGTGTCATCGCCAATGCGGGCTCAGGTTCTCCCACTGGACTCTCTTCGTCTTGACAGTTCTTCCACTCTACCAAGCAGCCAGAATCCCCACTCAGGAAGAACTGCTTTGGCACTGTAGGCAAGGGGGACAATGGATCTATTGTTCTTTTGGCCTTCTTGAATAGGGCAAATGTCTCCCCCATCTAACCTTGTCATCAAAAGAGGCTGAATATGGAGCCCTAGGAGACTCCTCTTCCTTCTACTCCTGCTTTGTTCTTTGAAAGAGGGGTTCTGTGTACCTTCCCCGCCCTCGCCCCATCAAACCTGTTTTGGGACTCAAATAGACAGTTGCCTTTTTCAGCTCTTCACAGAGTGGAAGTTGAGAGGGGAAGAAAGAGGCACAGACCAGGAAACTCATTTCAGTTTAAGTACGACCTGCTGCCTGTGATTCCTTCCGGACCGGGGGAGACCACCACGGGCCCCCGCAGCACAGAGGCAAGAGATCGCGGCCAGGAATCCCGGCGCAAGCGCTACAAATACACCCAGAGGAGAACCCGGCGTTACCCAGACTCGCAGCCGAAGCGGTCTCCTAGCATGGGTCGGGATCCCATCACCGGCTTCCCGCACCGCAGGCGCAGGGAGTCCCCGCGCAGGGCGCACCTTTGCGGGTGGGTCTCCCTGCTGCCTTCCGGGAACCCGGCCGAACCCCTTGCTACTGGGTGGGCGCAGTCTTGCCAGCCTCAACCCGCAGCTCGCCCTCCTCCCTCTGCCAGCGCTCCGGAGTGAGCGCTCGGTGTCCCTCTCTGAGCATGCGCAGCCTGGCGCTCTCCCCGCCTCCCCCCCCCCCGCTCCCCCCTCCCCGCCAGCCTTTTGCTCCTTCCTTTCATTAAACAAACAGGAGCTCCTGAAACCTGGACCCTGTGCTAGCGGCAGCGCGAAGAGGAGGCGGAGGAGCAGCCAGAGCGCGGGATGTGCGCCGACAGGGATCTGTGATCCCGCGCCTCCCCCCGCACCCGCCCCACGCGCGCGCGCGCACACACACTCACACACACCCGCACTCACATATACACACACTCGCACAAACACACTCTCGTACACGCCCGCGCCGCGCGCTCGCCGGCTCGCTCTCCCACGCAGGCGGAATGCAGCAGAGCCTGGGGAGCGAGTCTCCGGCCGCCGCGTGAATGCACCTCGCCCCCGGCAGCCCGACGACCCAGTAGGGCGCGCGGGAGGACGCTCCGCCACCAGAGGTGAGTGGGGCTCCCGCAACCGCGGGCGGCTCCGGGACACCCGGGCAGCTGGAGGGGTGGGCAGGCTCTCGGCCGGACGCGGCGGAGCAGGTGGCCCAAACCCAGCTTGCGGGTTTCCAGGTGCAGATGAAGGCGGCGCCCGGGCGATGCAGGGGGAGAGGGCGATCCCAGGGAGGGTCGCCTCCTGCGAGGTGTCAGATGGACCCAGCAGAAAGCTACACCCTCCCTGCTCGTAAACTTTCCTTCCCTGTCATTTGGGAAACGTGGAGACAAAGGGGGCGTGGAGGCTCCCTCCGTCCGGTTCCACCCTCCTGGCTGCATTCGGGGCTGCGACGGGAGCCGGCGTGCGGGCGGGGGCGCCCTGCAGGTAGCTGGTGCCAAGTCCTCCCGCCCGGGCAGGGGTTTGGGATTCTCACCCGGGCTGAAAGCGTCGCCTTTGATTTCCCCTCAGGCGTGGGCACCTGTCATCCCGCCCCAACTGCACACCCTAGGCGCGTCGTAGTGTGTGTGTGTGTGTGTGTGTGTGTGTGTGTGTGTGTGTGTCTGGGGGGTGTCACCTGGAGAATTGGAAGGGCAGCT
Organism: Mustela nivalis; assembly: GCF_964662115.1. Lineage (NCBI taxonomy): Eukaryota > Metazoa > Chordata > Mammalia > Carnivora > Mustelidae > Mustela > Mustela nivalis. The sequence continues at coordinate 63,890,270 of NC_139032.1, forward strand.
TTTGGCTTTCTCATTCAGCGCTAGTGCCTGAGGCGTCGGGGTGAGGCTCGGGTCAGTGCGGGGATGAATGATGAGTTACTGAAAGGCTTCCCATAATCACCTCCTGGAAACGTTGGGCGCCGGGATCTCTCCTCCCCCGAGAAGGTGCTGTCTTCCCGCACACCAAGGCGGCAGCACTGGGAGCTGGGTTGGGGCTGCTGTGGCGGTGGCTGCAGCTGGGAGAAGCTGGGGCTTTATTTTTGCCCTGGGGTTTTATGACACACACAGGTGGAATATGTGGAGGATTCTGGGTTATTTTTCTTTGTGGGGATATTGTTTTCCCTTTTAACCTCTTTCGCGGGAGGGACTCTTTGCATCTAGGTATCTAGGTGGTGGGCAGGCACCGTTCTGAATATCTCCTAGGTCCCAGGGAAGAGGTCCCCAGGAAAGGATTTCCTAAAATGCCAGCCCCATTGGGGCGGGGCCTCAGAGTGCGGAGCGCCTCCCGGCACCTGGGAATCGCCTCGAATCTAATGGCTCTTTGAAACAGCAGAGACTGAGTCAACGTTTGAGGAGTCCAGGACTGGGACAAAGGGGACTGGAAGAGGGACAGACGGTGGCCATTTAGGATAGGAGTGACTAGAAGCTGATTAGGCAGGAGGAGGTTGAGTGTGAGGCAAAGTACCCTGCAGGTTTCACTGAATTCATATACCCCTTCTACTTCTGTGTGGTGGCTTTTATTCGTGGATGGGACTCTAATATGGAGATTTCTGGAATGTCACATCTGGGGTAGAAAAGACTTGATTATTCCTGGGCTAACCTTTAATACAGTTACAAATTAGTTCTTTAACTCTAGAGAGTGCCATGTGCCAAAGTTTCTCCATCTTGACCGTTTTGTTCTCTGGGATGTGCAGACAGGTATATCTTTGGCTTTTCTGTATCTCAGGACCTTGGAAGAGGGGAGTGTGGGGAACCTGGAAACCAAGCTGATGCTGACGGAAGAAAACACTAGAAGCTCAGATCCAGAACTTGTGGCTATGGGTTGTCAGAGCGTTTCCTTCATTTTAAGATGATAGGTAGAGAACCTCTCTTTGCTGCTCTGGGGACCTTTTTAAATTTTAATTTTTAACATTTTGTAACCTCTTTGAGGCGGGAAAGAGCATAATATACATGAAGCTAATTGAGAAAGGTCACAGATAAAGAAGACTTTGACTCACAAGTCAACATAGCCAAAGGTGAAAAAGTTTTTGGGAAAGAAAAAAAAAAAAAAAAAAAAAAAGAAGGGGAGGAGGACTGGGAAAGGAATGCGTATTATTAAAACAGCTTAATTTATATGATTTTTTAAAGTTTTTATTCAAATTCCAGTTAGTTAACACACAGCATAATATTAGTTTTGGATGTATAATATAGTACACTCCATAATACAGTTTTTATTCTTTTTAAAAGCATCTAGTAAGATAGAAATCTGAAAGGTTTTTTTCTTTTTTAAAAAAACTAGTGAAGACCTTTCCACATATATTTTCAAGTTGATATTGGTATGAGGGGGCTTAAATATAATTATCAGCGTTTGTCCTTTTTATTTCATGGTGAAATTCTCATCATTTGTTTTGTAAAACTTAACAAGGAAAGATTTTATTTTATTTTATTTTATTTTTTTGCTTTTTAGTAGAACTCTGTTTTCTCTCTTTATGACATATTTCCTCTTCCTACATTTGCATTATGTTCAGAGTCTATTTACTGAGTATTTAAGTATTTAAGTATTTATCCCACAGTTAGCATTGGAAGTCATATAAAAATAGGTAACATAGTTCTGGGCCTCAAAGATTTTATGATCTAGTTGTAGATACAAGATTAACACACAGGAAATAATTAGAGAGTAGGATAGCTCTGTACTGCACAGTGAGTTTATAACATGTATTCTATATACTCCAACGTCTTTCTTGGCTTTTCTCAACATTCAGAAAACACACATCAGCACTTATTATGTGTTGGAGGCTGGGGGAGAACAACAACAACAAAAAACCCATAAGTAAGTGGCTTTCAAGGTGGGGGAAATGGGTATTTACCTAACTATGGTGCAGTCTGTTTAACTGTTATAATTATAGGTTAAATCAAAGGTCAGTAGTACAAACATGGTTTGTGTGTTTTTCTTCCCCTGGGGCTTTGAGATACTCTTGAAAAATGAATAGTCTTTTACCAGGTAGGGAAGGATAGAAAGGACAGTCCAAGCAGAGGAAATGTGTGAAAGTGTTCAATGAGGTAGGGTAAGCCATCCCGTGTGGCTAGAACACAGGGTGCTGGAGTATAGATACAGAGGTGAACAGCAACTGGGTAACATTAATTGACAACTAATATTGTGGAGTTTGCATTTGCATAGAGATATGCCCAGGATGCTGTAAAAGCATGAAGGGAGGGCATCCACCTAAAGGAGGGTGAGAAGATCAAGAAGCTTTCTTAGGGAGGTTGAGGTGAGAGGAGTCTTGAAGGACAAGGAGAAGAGGAGGGCTTTCCAGCCAAAAAAACAAAACAAAACAAAAACAAAACAAAACAAAAAAACAACTGCATAAGAACTGGAAGCAGTTTTGTGTGGCTACAGTGAGAAAAGTAGGTTCTTAGCCCCATGGAATAACTAACTATCATGGCAGAGGTCAAGTGTGAATGGAAATATCCCAAGCAAAAGAGCTTTATCCAGAAGACTTGGAAAGAGTTTGAATGAAAGTTTGAGACATGATCAGATTTGCATTCAAGAAAGATGACTGCGACCCCAGTGTGGACGATGGATTGGAGGTGGGGAGAAGGAAGGCAGGGAGCTTATTGTGGAAATGTAGGTGTGAAATGATGAGGATGGTGGCAGTAGCATGGAGAGGAAGAGATGTGTCTGGGAAACGAGGGGAAAAAGGAAAGCCTGCTCATCTAAGAAGGGCCTCCTGCCTGTGCCCCATCCTACCTCCTTCTTCCTCAGCATTCACTTGTGTGGTTCTACTTCCTGTATTTTGAAGCTGAATCTCCAGCCTTCATCATGGTCTTGGTACAGAGCAGGAACTCAATAGATATTTGTTGAATCAAAGACTAAATCAGTGATTGGGAAATCCAGTCACGAGGTGACGATCTCTCCGCTAGAATAGTAGGAGCTAAATCATGACTTCATTTCTCCAGGGTGATCACCCTTGGGAGGTCAGTGATGAAATGATCCAGGGGGAACTACCTCTATGAAGAGCTTTCCTATGAAGTGCCAATAAGAAGCATCATTGTGGCATCACACTTTTTATATTTAAAAATTATCATCAGCCCATTGTGGAAGCAACAGCACTTAGCACGGTTCCTGATTGATAGCAGGCTGGCAATAAATGTGAATTCCTCTTTCTTTCCCCCTCGTCAGAATATCCTGATTTCATGTGCTTTGCTCAAACTTTCAAGAGAGTCTGGAGGTAGGGAGTTTGTAAGCCACAGCGTCTCATTTGAAGAGCTCATGGTATCTTGGCATCCTGGAATGAGGGCCAGACAACCCATGTTCCAACCACGCAGTCCTGGGAACTGGGTTCCTTACTGAACCAAACCAAATCAGTTCCAATCTGAAAACTTCCAAGCAGTTCCCATCTTGAGTTCCAGTCTTAAAATCCCACAGGAGATGTCAGAACAGATAAGAAACATGAGAATTTCTTTTCAGGTTGACTACAGAAGATGAAAGAGACCAAGTGTCAAAGATAGCATTTTGGGTTTGACCTTTGGATGGGTGGCAGCAGAGCAGCGGGGAGGAAAGTTAGCTCAGAAAAGTGAAAGGCTCAACACCATGTTGTGGACATTGATTCTGAGGTGACAACTGACTCGTTTTGGAAAGCGCATAGTACAGATCCCAGGGTGGAGTGGTTTCACAGTAAATGGCAACTATTGCTCTTATTAAGGGGAGATGGAGAGAGCAGGAGTTCACAGAGCAAAAAACTAAATCTCAGCATTTAGCAAAATTTTGGGATGTGGGAGAGCAACATGTATCAAAGAAAGTTCCAATAGCTTGTCTCAAGTTAGCAAGACAGTAAGTGGCAGAATCAGATCTCAATTTTAATAATCCTGTCAACTGTCTCTCCTTGTCAAGTGTGTAGATTACCAGGTTGATTTTAAATACGGAGAAGTTGAAAAGATTGAAAATAGGGCACTGAAAAAAGACAGTGAAAAGGGGTTCACTGTGACCATTAGGAAAGCAGCGTTTGTACAGCAGTTTGCTCAGAAGCCGTATTTCCAGGGGTTGAGTGGGAAATGGGAGGTAAGAAAATCCAGGCAAGGCGAACCCATCAATCATTTATGAAGTCTGGTGGGGGAAGAGTTACGGGGCCATAGGGAGAAGAAGGTACAGTGAAACTCCTAACAGTTTTTATCAAGGGGGAGCTGGTGGAGAGAGCACGTGTCTCAGGGGAACAAAAGGTGTGGGAATTGAGAGCAAGAGAGAGGAGACAGAGGCGGACGGACACCTCTTTGCAAGAGCATAAAAGGGTGGATTTGAGAAAAGATGTGGAGTGTGCTCCTCTTTCCCATAACTAAATAACTAAGGTGCTTGCTACAGCCAGATCCTTGAGTGTCCTGGAAATTCAAGGAGCCTCTGAGTGCCGTACTCTAAGGGTGTCACTTGGGCATACAGGATGATGAACCTTGTTCAGACAGTATGGTGGCCAAGAGCACAGACTCTGGAGTGACACAGACTGTATTTGAATTTTGGCTCCACCACTCAGCTGTGCAACTTTGGGCACATGGTTTACTTCTCTCTGCTTCAAATTACTCTTGGCTGTAATAAGGTGATAACCATCTTATCCCATCAGCTAGACCTGTGACAACTGGTTAATATATGGAAAGCTCAGCACAGAGTAAGTGCTCATTATATGGTAGGTATTCTGTGTGACAACAGTGAGGTCCCAGACAGAAAGTTCTGACGTTATGCTCAGGACCCCCATGATTGTGTGCTTTGGTGTTCATTTAAAAAAATTAATTTGGTTGGTTATAAAAAGCTGGCTCTCATCCTGTCTTCCCAACTGTAGGAATTAAATCAGCACACAAATATGGCAGGGGCAAAGCGGCACCACCATCATACGCCTAAGTGGCGTGGCTAAGTGCTGGGTGTGTCTGCTTAACACATTTGCCTTGTTGCCTCCTTCTCGTGCCTTTCTGGGGAAGGTGCAAGTTTGTTTGCCTGAGGCTGGTCCTGGCATTCTCCAGGCTCATAGGTGTCACAGAGCAGCTACTTAGCTGTTGAGCAAATTGTTTGCAGGGAAGTGACTACGTGTATTAATTATAGCACATCTCCAGTACTGAAGGACATAAACTCTCAGTATCTCAGATGTGAGATTTGCAATACTTCTTGGGAAGTGAGAGCCTTCCATCTTATTGGCTAAGTGTGCGGTATGTTCTAAAATCACATTCCAGTGGAAATGGAAGCCCTACCATCTAGCTAATTGGCAACAGAGTAGTGAGTGGAACCCAGGTCTGACCATGACCCAGTGCTCTTTGCCTTATACTCTCCAAATACTTTCGTTACTGTTCTGTAATCAAAGACTGGTTTTGCTTGTTTGTTTCATCTACCCCACTTATACTAAGTACCGCCCATACTACACTTACTGAGGTTCCCAACTGAGAATTTTGTTGCCTCTGGGTCTTTGGTCATGCTGTTCTCCATTTGTGGAACTCCATTCTTGCCTTCCCTGACTCCTTTAGTCCTTTAGGCCAAAGTGTCTTCCTGGGGAAGATTGTCCTGGCCTTTTAACTAGGGTTGGCTTTTCTTTCTGTGTGTTTCTGTAGTCCTTAACTTTGTATTTTCAACACCTCACAGAACAATTGTCACATAGTAACTTCTCAGTAAACACCGTGTGTTGAATGGTTGGCTCAGTGAATGAATCTTGTCCTTTTGAGTCATCACTGATGTTCTAATAATGCAGCTTCACATTGTAGAAAATCATAGACTTTGCAAGTGCACAGGGTGGCTGGAAGATTTCTAATAAGACTTCTAACTGAAGCAAGATGTGGAGACTGAGAACCAGAAAGGTTCAGTGACTCATCTGAGAGCATGTAACCAAGTAATGTGAGGACTGGGACCAGATGCCAGTTACTGATTTCAGATGTAGGCTCTACCCAAGGCCTGGATCAGGGTGAGCTGAAGGAGGAAGGGTTATGCAAACACATGGTTAATTCCCCTCTTTGTTTAAAATGTTGACATTTTGTTCATCATGGATTTTTGGCAATAATTTTGATTTTTTAAAAAAATTTACATTAAAATATTGTTTATCTTGATTGCTGAATTTCTTTTGGCTCCTTTCTCAATTTGCCTCCAATGCAAGTGCCCCATTGGCCTCACTCTGGTTCCAGCTGTGCCCTTCCGCAAAGTAAGAGGGAGAATATTTCATAGCCTCCCAACACTAGTGTAAGAATGCAGTTACACTACGTATGACATAGACCCAAATTAGAAATATCAAAGGAAACACCATTCAACATAGTGGTGGGAGCTGTTAATAAATATTTCATTACCTGGCTGCTCTGCTAATTAGTTATCATTACATTCACAGTATAAAGCAAGGCCAAAAGAAAAAAACGAAGTTGAATAAAAGCTCTGTCTACCTATAATCTATCTATCTCAGGTCTAAGGACAGTGTAAAGATAATCTTCATCTGTAAATTTTTATGTCTGTATATTTGAGTTTTTTGAAGACCTAAGATGGAAAAAAGAGAAAATTATTCTACCCACCAACTTGGCTGGTTTGGACTTGTGTTACTGCTGGCCTGTTTTGAAGATTTGTGGCCAGAAATTTAAAACAAACAAACAAAAAAACCTTGGCTATTTCTACCAAAAAATTAGGAAAGGAAGGAAAAGGACTGTTAATAGAGATGAGAAGAAAAGTAAAAGGGAGGGAATTTTGAGGGGGCATCTACTACACACCATCCACAGCATTATTATGGAGTGTAGAAGAGGCTTGCATATTATTTCCTTAATTTCTCCAGCATGTGGGAACAGACATTAATATCTCATTCGACAGCTGAACAAAGGTCAGTTAGCTCTCCCAAGCTTTCAAAGCTAGAGCTGGATTCCCACCTCGGTCTGAGTTCAAGGCCTGTGCTCATCCCCCTTCATCCTTCTGACTCTCAAAGGATAGGGGTGACAGATCACCCCATCACCTTCTGATGCCCTCAGAGCCCTAGGTACAGGGTGTCAGCAGCTTGTCTGAGTCCACTAGATGGAAAGTCAGCAGTCAGCCCCCCTCCCTGCCATTATTCCCACCTTCTTTGCTTCATTTATCTTTTCCCATTCATCAATAACAGCAGAAAGCAGAGAAGCATACACATAGGAAATAAATACCCCTCTTTGTGTGAATGTCATAAATTTTTCCATGACGTGAAAGCACATATTTTATCTTGCCTCCATTATGTCAGAAAGGGCTTTTTCTTTGGGCATTATGGCATCAAGTGTTCTAGAAATGCTCACAGACACAGACTGAAGAAAAGGTGATCATAATTACTGGAGCAAATCCATCACAATGAGGGGTAATGGATTTGCACGGCTGATGGTCAAGGGTTTCCGGGTGCTCTTTTTATGGATGTTTCTGATGAATAGCAGGGAGAAGTGACCCCCCACTCCCAACCTTTTAAATTCAATGAAATCCATAATCAAGTGAAATCGGATCTAATTAACAAGAAATAAAATCTGGTCGAGAGCAATGCTGTTGAGCCCAGAGCTCTAGCAGCTGAGCAGGCTTTATCATTAGTCCCATCTTCAGCCTTTGCGAGCTGTTGCTTCCAGGCAAACCCACACACTCAAATGCTCTAATAACCAGCCCACAGCCTTCTCTCCTGGGGGTCACAGAAACTGAAAGAAAAAAAAAAAAGTAAGACCATTTCATTCACACTTGTATTAACTGGAGAAAACATTATCTCTGTGTGGTTCCCCCTTGCCCCTGCAGTGTAAAAAGCAAGGCAGTATCTTTAGGTTTGAGAAAATCTTTTGGGTTTCGTTTTTTTATATATAGGCTGACAGGTAACATGTCAGACAAGCAATTCCTGGCCAGACTAGTTTGGAACAATTAGAGTATTTTAGCCATCAAACCCCTCAACAATGGTATAGGTACCACAGTGTGATAGAAAATGCATGTAATGAAGTACGGGGAGTAGAAAGTAAAAGTCAGTCCTGTTTCTGCTCCAAACTCTTCCGTAGAAAACCACTGTCAATTGCTTTGTGTATGAGCCTCCGACCTTTTTGGTTCATTAACATTTACATATGTTGTTCTTTTTTTCTTTTTCATGGTGAGATTATACTTTACATACTATCTTACCATTTACTTTGAGTTACAATTTCAAATGAAAGCGATTTTTAGGGTAATAAGCGTCTGGTAAATATTACTGTTGTATGAGAAGGGTGAGAGCTGCTTTCTATCCTAAAATAGGGCTCCGCTGACATATGCTACGGTTCTTTGGCCATTTGTCCCCATGTATATTTTGTAGATATGGTCAATGAGCACATATTTTCTGAGCTTCTTCCAGGGACCACCTACCACCATGTGTTTTCCAGGAGCTTACCTTCTATCTAACAAGAGATAAAATAATTAGGTGACTTAATTCGAACTTAATGAATGGCAACAGCTGTAAATTCTCCTTGACTCACACAATTGCTGGAAGGGAGAGTCTAGTCAATTGTCTTATTTCTTTTAGATGAGAAAAGGGTCCATTGAGGTTAACTGACTTCTCCAGGGTCCCCCAGTGATTGGAGACGCTGGGATGACAGGCTGGTTTCCAGCTTTGGAAGGCAACGCTGCTTCCAACCTGGGAAGACAAGGCTACAGCCTCGGAGGGCACCACCAAACAGCCCTCACATCTGGAAGAGGAATCAAGGGTACTCACTTCACAAACACTGGTTTGAGCAACGAATCCCTAGCAAATTGAGACTCATGCTTTATGTAAATATTCCCACCACAAGCTGCTGCTGAGACTGTCTCCCCATCCTTACTCCCCTCCCTGCCTTTCTAACCACTCCCCAAGGTCTACCTTCTCCTCCCTGGCCTGATACTGTCCCACTTTACTAAGACTCTGAAGTTAAGCAATAGCCTGACCCTAACGTTGAGATGAGAGGGTGCCTTCCTTACCCAGGGAGGGTGTTTTTCTGTAAACAGACTGGCAGCGATTCATTTTTTAGTTTCCCTTCTAGCCATCTTGAACCTTAAGAAATGAGTACCAAAATAGCTGAATTTTACCTGCCAACTTCAATCAAGGCAGGAGCTCTTTTTTTATATTAACTGATGATTTTTTTCTTCGTGGTGAGAGCATAAGCAATGCTCTGATTCCTAAATGCTCTAATTATCTTTCACTGCTATGCAGGCGAGATCCTGTGGTGGGCTAATGGCTTGGGCTGTGGAGACAGATGGAGCTGGGTTCTAGCCCCAGCTCTGCCTTTCACTGGCATTGCAATGTCAGGCCGGGCCCTTTGCTGTTTGAAGACTCAGCTCTCTCATCTGGGAGACGGAGATAATAAAAGTATCTTCCTTCCCTGGAAGAGGTTTTGTAAGGAATAAATAAATTACTTGCCATTAATAGAGAGTTTAGAACATAATAAGGACTAAGGACATTGTAGCTACTATTACTCACTATTTATTACACATATATGATGAGCAGCCCTCAGAACAACTTAAATGTCAAGCTTTTAAATGCCCAGTTGTCACATTTTCTTCCATAAAACTTTAACACTTTTTGTTTGTTTTTTGTTTTTTGTGTTTTTTTTTTTTTTTTTTTGGAAATTAAGACTTAAAGCAGGAAGCTGAAAATATGCATCGTTAACTTTGGTAACCCCAAAACTTTGTCAGGTCTATGTCAGAATATCACCATCAGCTAGTCCTAATGCATGAGCCATGGAATTCAGAAGCTTGGCCGGGGTGGGAAAATAGAGGGGTTTTTCAGTACATCAAAGCTCTGCTTTAAGAGTAAATCTCAGCCCTCATCCTTTGCTTCTTTCTACTTGGATGGACTTGCTTGGGAATTGATGAAAATGTATGCCTTTCTCAAATATGAAGACAACCTTATGAAACACTCCTGGTGAAATACGTACCATAGCTCCAATTTTCCTTAGTTTACTGGTAGGTTATCCAGTCACTCATTCAGTGCTCAGGTCTCCCCTTTTGCTCCAGGTAACGAGAAGCTATCCAGCTTCTCCTTTCCAGCCTTTCTTCTTGTGGGTGGTCATAATGGATGTACCCAACATTGAGGCTTACCGGATCTGAGCTGTCATTGGCCAGGATCCAGAGAGCTGGGATAGAGAATGTTACCTTGATGTGCATCAAAAATGCAAACATTCTTTTACCTCAGGACTTCCCACTTGCTGTCAGCACAGTCTAGGAGTCCTGCTTTGCAAAATGCTACATCTTTCATGCTCTTACCACTGTATACATCATGTCTTCATCAGACAGAGAGCTCTTCTCTGGTCACTCACCCAGCCCATTCATCTTTTCTCTACTCTTTTCTTTTCTCTTCTTCCTTCCTCCCTCTTTCCCTCCCTCCCTTCCTTTCTTTTCCAGAGAGAGTGGGAACAGGGGGAGGGGAGAGGGGCAGAGAAAGAGGGAGACAGAGAAACAATCTTAAGAGGGCTCCGTGCCCAGCACAGAACCTGATGCGGGCTCCATCTCATGACCTGAGCCAAAATCAAGAGTCAGACTGAGCCACCCAGATGCCCCATCTTAAGCTCTTTACTCTGCTTTACATTTCTTCATTAATATTGACTACCACCTTACTTTCCATATATATGCTTATTATCTATTTGTGACCTGTCTCCTCCTACTAAAATGTAAAAAAGATGACAGACTCTATATGTCTTGTCCCTTTTTACATCCCTAAGACCTAGAAGAGTGCCTGTTACATTTTGTAACTTTAATTGAAATTTATTGAATAAATGAATTAAAATGTAAAAATAATTGTAGGAAACCAGTAGAAATCACTTAATATAAAAGACTGAAGATGAGACAACATCTAAAAATGTGAGATAGCTCCAGAGTTCTGCTCAGCAGATCTGGGAATGCAGACTGGGAATGAGGCCCAAGGTAGGACATGGTCACAGAGGATTGCTTGAAATGAGCCAGAAGGTCTCAGTTAAGCGGCTGTCACATGGGGTGCTGGTGGGTGGTGCACATGCCAGCAAACTTATTTTTGTATAAGAATCCATTTTACTGTGTACAACTTGAAACATTAAAATATTCTTCCTGATTGAGCCAAATTATCCTCTCTCTAGCCTCATGGGGTCAGATGACCAGATTTAGGGGTGCAACTTGCATGAAGAAGGTAAAATTAAATGGTGCCCAAAGAAATAAAATTTTATTTTATAAAAAGACTCCTTTATATAGTGCTCCAATAAAATGAGCTAATAGGGCACAGATTAATAACTCATTAATTAATCACAGATTAATTAGCAGATTAATCACACATTAATTAACTCACAGATTAATAACTTTGGAAAACTAAAAACACTTAGCATGCATACCGTCTTATCTTTGTATGTCACCCACAATTAAAGAAATGTATATTTGTACAGGAAATCTAGCTATCATGGGATCTTTAAATATGAGGTTATACCTGGTTTCTAGGTTTGGCTTGGGGTGCAGTGTTGACAGGTGTTCCGTGTGGTTTGTTGCTTTTTTGTGATCAGGGACACAGCAACTGGAGGCAGCTCTGTGAAGGGCTGGACTGCCCCACAGTTGTCCCAGAGTTTCTCCTGGAGGAGCTGTACAAGGCGTGGCAGCCTTGCCTGAACACTTGAACCTGAGTCTTGATCTCTGTGAATTTCCTTGGAGAACAGTTATTAGTTTTTTTTCTAAAGATTTACTTATTTATTTGAGACATAGAGTATGTGATGTGGGAGGCCCTCAGGCCATGGGGGGCGTGAAGGGGAAGGGCAGAGGGAAAGGAGAGTGAGAAGCCTCAAGGGACTCCCACTGAGTGTGGAGCCCAACACGGGACTCGATCCCAAGACCCTGAGATCATGACCTGAGCCAATTGAGCCACCCAGGTGCCCCTAGTTATTAGATTTTTTTTTTTTTATGGTTCTTTTGCTTTGAGCAAAAGGTTCCACTCTCTTAAACATCAGCTACACAGAAGAAACTTACCAAAACTCATCGAAGGGAAATGTAAAAATTTTGGAGGTTAGCTATGTTAAAAAGAGAATATGGTATAGTTGTTCTTAGTCAGCCTTCCTAAGAGTCATCAGGAAAAGCCAGTCTGGCAAGTGATGAAAAACTAAGCTAAATCTTTATACATGAAGAGAACAGAATTTATAGGAAAAGAACTGAAAGAAATCTAAACATTCAGAACTGGTGAATTGATTGCCTAGTGTTACTGGAAGGATGAAATCACTAGAGAATAAATCAGAATTTATCAGTTCATAAATACCTTTTCCAATAAGGCATCTGGCAGATACAATGTCCTATAATCTTTCACCAGAGGGTGATCCCCAAGAGGGGCTCTTCCTCCTCTCTTCCTCCCAGATCTCAGTTTTGCTATAAACCTTTGTTCTTCTTCCTTTTCCTCAAATTCAAGATCATTTGTTGTTAGGGGACAATTCGTGGAACGAGGGTTTCTTTTTTCTCTTGTTTCTCCAGAAAGCCTGTGGGGACCATCCCAAGGATACTTATTGTCAAGATTTTTTCCGGCTTTTTAGTAGCAAAGAGAAATATCTACCCACCTACAGTTTCTCTCATGTTCCCCTCCCAGGTGCTAGATTCCCGCCCCTCCTCCCGACCTGTTTCCTAAAAATAATGCTAAGTTGCCTTGAAGGTAGATTCAACATCCAAGTAAACCTGTTTCTGAAAATGCAGAACCACAGGAAGAAGCTTGAGGACTTTTCTTTGTCTTCAAAAGTGATTTTGATTCATTTCTTGATTTGAGTTTAGGAAATGGCTGTAACTTAAGAGATTATATTTTGGATCAAAAGGAAATTTTAGGGACGCCTGGGTGGCTCAGTTGGTTAAGCAGCTGCCTTCGGCTCAGGTCATGATCCCAGCGTCCTGGGATCGAGTCCCACATCGGGCTCCTTGCTCGGCAGGGAGCCTGCTTCTCCCTCTGCCTCTGCCTGCCATTTTGTCTGCCTGTGCTTGCTCTCTCGCCCTCTCTCTCTGATAAATAAATAAAATCTTAAAAAAAAAAAAGGAAATTTTATTGAATTCTAATTCCCTGGATGATACTTTACAAATGAAGATGATTTAAATATTATTAAATTGTGAATTAAAAAGAATAATTGTTCCATTATTATAGGAGATAAAACACATTGTTCACCTAAACAATTTTTCTGTATGAGCTTCACCCAGTATAATTTATCCTCTGGTATTTTCCCCAGTCTTAAACCCCTTTTCTTTTCTTAAAGAGTTAAGAAACATTTTTCTTTTTTTAAAGATTTTATTTATTCATTTGACAGACAGAGATCACAAGTAGGCAAGAGAGGCAGGCAGAGAGAGAGGAAGGGAAGAAGACTCCCTGCCAAGCAGAGAGCCTGACATGGGGCTCGATCCCAGAACCCTGGGATCATAACCTGAGCCGAAGGCAGAGGCCTTAACCCACTGAGCCACCCAGGTACCGCTTAAGGAACTTTTTAAAAAATATATATTTTATTTTTTTGAGAGAGAGCACAAGAGGAGGGAGGGTCAGAGGGAGAAGCAGTATAATTTCTCCTCTGATATTTTCCCAGTCTTCAACCCCTTTTCTTTTCTCTCTTTTCTTTCCTTTCCTTTTTTAAAAGAGTTAATGAACTTTTTTTTTAAGAGTTAATGAACTTTTTAAAAAGATTTTATTTATTGAGTTTTTTTTTAAAAGAGTTAATGAACTTTTTAAAAAGATTTTATTTATTTTTTTTTGAGAATGAGCACAAGAGTGGGGAGGGTCAGAGGGAGAAGCAGGCTCCCCACTGGGCAGGGAGCCTGATTCAGGACTCAATCCTGGGACTCCAGGATCGTGACTTGAGCCAAAGGCAGACGTTTAACCAACTGAGCCACCTAGGCACCCTTCAAACCCTTTTCTACAGAGCTACCTATTCCTTGCATTTGTCTTTGTCTATGCTTTTACCCATTTTATTTTATTTTATTTTAAGATTGTGTGTGTGTGTGTGTGTGTGTGTGTGTGGGCACAGGTGCACACATGAGCATGTGCTTGGGGGAAGGGCAGAGGGAGAGGAAGAGAGAAAGAACCCCCAGCGGTCTCCACACTGAGCATGGAGCCCAGCCAGCAGGGACTGGTCCCAGGACCCCAAATCACAACTTGAGCCCAAACCAAAAGTTGGCTGCTTAGCCAACTGAGCCACCCAGGCGCCCACTCCTGCCCATTTTAGACAACTCTTGCTGCTAATCCTTAATGTATGACTCCCATCCCTTCCCCCCTGACAACTTTGCAGCCCATACCCATCCCAGCCCCTGAAAGAGAACATAAAGATCACTTGGAAGTGGTGCTGTGTAGGGAAAAGTATGAGATTTCCATCAAAAGATCTGAGTTTGAGCCTTGATACAACTGAGGTTGAGCCTTTTCTCAACCTCTCTAGATTTCATTGCTTCATTTATAAAACGAAGACAAGGGTAACTCATAAAGAATTGTTTTGAAAATGATGAATGAGAGGGTAAACTGAACAATTCTACAGAAGTGTTCATTTATTCATATAATATTACTAATTCAGCACCATCATTTTATAGAGAATGGAGAAGAGGTAACTCTTCCAGAAATGCAAGGCTCGCACTTTCACTGTTCATTTGGCATTTGAAACCAAATCATGTAGTATGAATCAGAGGGAAGTATATGTGTTGGCTGAGGATATAAATCACCCAAGGATCAGATGTGTTTCTCTTTAATATGACTTGGAGGTGTTCTGTGGTAAACAGAGTTTATGTTTGGCATTTATACAGGGGACCACTTTACCCAAAACTTCTTTTGTTTTGCCCAAAACTTCTTACCTAAAGCTATTAAATTTTTTGCTTACTGTGTTCCCATTTTAATATGATGTGTGTCAGAGGGGTTGGGAAGATAATCATCCTTGTTTTAAAACCTGTAGGTAGGGGGTGCCTGGGTGGCTCAGTTGTTAAGCGTCTGCCTTCGGCTCGAGTCATAATCCCAGGATCCTAGGATCAAGCCCCACATCAGGCTCCCTGTTCAGTGGAGAGTCTGCTTCTCCCTCTCCCACTCCCCCTGCTTGTGCACTCTCTCCCTCTCTCTCTCGCTCTCTCTTTCTCACTGTGTGTCTCTCTCTCTGTCAAATAAATAAATACAATCCTTTTAAAAAAACTGTAGGGGGGGGGGTGTTGCTTACAGAAGAAGAAAATGGAGAGGACAGAGAGAGGGAGGGTGACTCCAGAAGGAGGCAACTATTTCAGATGAACCTAAACTAAAAGCAGAAGCCTTACCAGATAGGGCTGTGGGGACTGAACGCATCAACTGCAGTAACAAGGGTCTCATGTCCTTAACCTCTGTAGAGCTGGAGAAAACAAAACTCTTGTGATGAAAATCATCAGGAAGAGTCAGCTGCATGAGTAGGCAGGTAGATTGAAGTTTTAATGACAAGCTAAAGTTGAAACTGGACACATTCCTTTGATTATTAGAAATCTGAGTTATGTGGTAAATGTTTGTTGAATAGGTGAATAAACGAAGAGCAGTGGATAAGTAAGTGAACCCAAAGAGTCATGAATGAATGGGATTCTGATGCCAACTTCATGCTAGATGCCCAGTGGAGCAACTTAGTTGGGCAATGGATAGGGAGAGTGTGAGCCAAAAATGTTCTGGGTTAGAGCTTCCCAATGCCTTCTCCTTTCCTTACTGTTGGACAAAATATCAGCAAAACCTTCAGATACAGACACGCTAAAAATAAAATTTAGAATCATATTAACTAACAAACACTGGTTTTCTCCTACAAAATCCAGTGTATACATTCCTTTTTTTTTTTTTTAAAGATTTTATTTATTTATTTGACAGACAGAGATCACAAGTAGGCAGAGAGGCAGGCAGAGAGACAGGGGGAGGCAGGCTCCCTGCTGAGCAGAGAGCCCAATGTGATCCCAGGACCCTGAGATCATGACCTGAGCGGAAGTCAGAAACTTAACCCACTGAGCCACCTAGGCGCCCCCAGTGTATATATTCTTAAGCGAGTTTGTGTCTATAAGTGCCCTACACCGAGGGGCTGCTAAACACAAACTTCACTTTCTCAGTTGTTCCATGGGGACTTTACCAAAGATAGTTGCTTTTGTGACCTTTTCCTGGTTTCCTGCCCTATTCTCTGAGCTCCCTTTCCCTTGCATGTCTTTTTTTTAAAATTTTTTATTTTTTATAAACATATATTTTTATCCCCAGGGGTATAGGTCTGTGAATCACCAGGTTTACACACTTCACAGCACTCACCCAAGCACATTCCCTCCCCAATGTCCATAATCCCACCCCTTTCTCCCAAACCCCCTCCCCCCAGCAACCCTCAGTTTGTTTTGTGAGATTAAGAGTCACTTATGGTTTGTCTCCCTCCCAATACCATCTTGTTTCATTGATTCTTCTCCTACCCACTTAAGCCCCCATGTTGCATCACCACTTCCTCATATCAGGGAGATCATATGATAGTTGTCTTTCTCTGCTTGACTTATTTCGCTAAGCATGATACACTCTAGTTCCATCCATGTTGTCGCAAATGGCAAGATTTCATTTCTTTTGATGGCTGCATAGTATTCCATTGTGTATATATACCACATCTTCTTGATCCATTCATCTGTTGATGGACATCTAGGTTCTTTTCATAGTTTGGCTATTGTGGACATTGCTGCTATAAACATTCGGGTGCACGTGCCCCTTTGGATCACTACGTTTGTATCTTTAGGGTAAATACCCAATAGTGCAATTGCTGGGTCATAGGGCAGTTCTATTTTCAACATTTTGAGGAACCTCCATGCTGTTTTCCAGAGTGGCTGCACCAGCTTGCATTCCCACCAACAGTGTAGGAGGGTTCCCCTTTCTCCGCATCCTCGCCAGCATCTGTCACTTCCTGACTTGTTAATTTTAGCCATTCTGACTGGTGTGAGGTGATATCTCATTGTGGTTTTGATTTGTATTTCCCTGATGCCGAGTGATATGGAGCACTTTTTCATGTGTCTGTTGGCCATCTGGATGTCTTCTTTGCAGAAATGTCTGTTCATGTCCTCTGCCCATTTCTTGATTGGATTATTTGTTCTTTGGGTGTTGAGTTTGCTAAGTTCTTTATAGATTCTGGACACTAGTCCTTTATCTGATATGTCGTTTGCAAATATCTTCTCCCATTCTGTCAGTTGTCTTTTGATTTTGTTAACTGTTTCCTTTGCTGTGCAAAAGCTTTTGATCTTGATGAAATCCCAATAGTTCATTTTTTCCCTTGCTTCCCTTGCCTTTGGCGTTGTTCCTAGGAAGATGTTGCTGCGGCAGAGGTCGAAGAGGTTGCTGCCTGTGTTCTCCTCAAGGATTTTGATGGATTCCTTTCGCACATTGAGGTCCTTCATCCATTTTGAGTCTATTTTTGTGTGTGGTGTAAGGAAATGGTCCAATTTCATTTTTCTGCATGTGGCTGTCCAATTTTCCCAGCACCATTTATTGAAGAGGCTGTCTTTTTTCCATTGGACATTCTTTCCTGCTTTGTCGAAGATTAGTTGACCGTAGAGTTGAGGGTCTATTTCTGGGCTCTCTATTCTGTTCCATTGATCTATGTGTCTGTTTTTGTGCCAGTACCATGCTGTCTTGATGATGACAGCTTTGTAATAGAGCTTGAAGTCCGGAATTGTGATGCCACCAACGTTGGCTTTCTTTTACAATATCCCTTTGGCTATTCGAGGTCTTTTCTGGTTCCATATAAATTTTAGAATTATTTGTTCCATTTCTTTGAAAAAGATGGATGGTCCTTTGATAGGAATCCTTGCATGTCTTTTGATCTATGCTCTTGACCATTGTAGAAAGCCTTTGTTGCTGATCCCTAATGAATGACTCCCATCCCCTTCCTCAGACAACTCTAAAGTCCAGACTTCCTCCCAGGGCAGCAGGGGAATTACCACGTTCCACGTTTTTCTTTTCCAGCATCTACCCTGATTCATCGCGTCTCTTATTCTTTACCAATGTCAGTGCCCCCGTTTCATCGTTTAACTTTTTCTCAACCATTAATTCCTTTCATTTATTCTTTGTGTTACCATCCTCTCAAATCTTGCATGTGTTTTAACGTCTTTATCTTCTTTTTATGTCCCTATTAGTATATAGTGTTTATAGCGAAGCTTACTGAAATCCAACCTCATGTAGTCACACTGGTCTTTCTAGATAACTTAACTTTCCTTCCCCAGCGGAGTTGTTGATACCTTTCCCCAGTTATACTTTTACCCTTGAGACTCCTCCCACATGACACCAAGCACTTTTAACCCTTTCTAGAATTTTAGATTAGGGAGTTCTGTTCCTTTATTCCCCGGAGTTCTTAAAATACTCCTTGGCTATCATGAGCTCGCACATTCCTGTTTCCCTCATTCTGCATTACTATCGCTGAGAATAAGTTACAGCCTAGTCTACCTAATGACCTCATCCGCTCTGAGAAATGATATCACAAAACAATGTTAGGTCTGTGCCTGAGCGCCGGGTCAGTCAAGTTCTGTTTTAGCCAGTAGGTGAATATTTGTCTTTTATTCCTGATCTTCCTCACTGTGGTGTCAGTTCTGTCATTTGCGTCAGGAACACACCATTCCTTTCCTTGATTAGTCCAGAGGTCTCCACGGCACTCCTACAGTGGTGTCACTTCAGTTTCTCGTCCCTTTCATTTCTAACCTCCAGTGTAGATTGTAACTGGTGTGAATCCATCCTCAGGTCTGAACCATGTGGTTTCCTCACCATCTGATGCTCTTTGTTTGTAAATTGAAACTATATGTTTATCATGGTCATGGTATAGGTTATTTCTTCCTCCAAATACACCTGTGACTAGTTTATTTTGAGTAGTATCCCATCTTTGAGCAGCCCTTTCATTTCTTTTACTTGTTGGCCCATTTGATTATGGTCATGTGTTTCTTTTTCTGAGGCTGCTGATTTTGTCTAAGATCTTACTAAGAATTTTAGGAAGTGAATCTTTATTGCTGGTGGAGGTGTTTTAGCTTAGTGAAGTACGTCTTGTCATTTTCCTCAAATTGTACCATACTGGTAGGTGGGCACCCAGCCTGTTCCATAGAAGAGGCTCAATTAATATTTGTCAGTTGACTGACTGAGTGAATCATCTGCTTCTTTATCCAATCTGCCATGCTCAGGAGCTGTTTGGCCCTACTTCATTCCTTTTTTCTCTGTGTCTTAAGAACTATGTCAAGAGAACTGTGTCAGAAAAACAGGTCCATAAATAGATCATTACTTACAGGGAGAAATTCCAAATAGCCTTGTTCTGTGTCCAAGAAAACATCAGGGCTCCTGAAAAGCAATGCAAAAAATCACAACTAAGCTCACTATATCATTGGGAAGACAAAAGACACAGACATGAGACAGCGTGATCCTTGATCTACTGAGTGTTCGAGGTAAGATGCACCAGGCCTTCCATGAACTGATTAAAAACCACAGAGATCCTAGAGCCCTTAGTGTAATCTTGGTACCAAGTCTCATATATTCCTGTAAAGTAGGAGAGAAGAACACAGTGTTTGGGGATGCAAGACCGTCCCAGAGAAATGGGGCTCCCAGTGAGTTAGTAAATGAACCAGACATTCCTTTTCAGGAAGAGGTTTATTTTTTTAAGGTAAAGTATGAAGATTGATGTGATGCTGTCTCACTTCAGGGAGATTCTTAGAAGCATTGATTTTATAATAGGAAACATGCGCATCTCCTAATGCATCTGCATTGAATGCTCATGCTTCAATAGCCACAAATCCTCAGAGGCCAGGAAAAATTCTGTTTCAGAGCCATTGGCTAAAGAGTGGCTATTCACTGATACACAGACGAGAACTTGAAAGGTAGGGGAAAATACTAGCGGTACATATGGCATGTAATAGGTTAATGAACATACTATCAAAGAGCACCACAAAATGATAAGAAATAGACAATAGTAAAATGAGCAAATGTACAAACAAGAAACTCATAAAAGGTAAAATGCAAATGTCCATTAATTACATCAAATTTATTAATATTCAGAGAAAAGCAAATAAAGACTCTAAATACCATTTTGCTACCATTAGATTATTAAAAAAATTTGTAAATATTGTTTTTATTCAGTGGTGACAGGTATGTGCATATGTATGTATATGTGAAACAGACACTTTATAGACTGCTAATGGTTGTGTGAATTATTACAACAGTTTTAGCACTTAATTGGCAAATATTTTCAAAACTGAAAATGCACATACCTTTTCACTCAGTACTCTGATGTTGGGGGAAGATATCCTGAGGAAATGAGATATCCATGAGTTTTTAAGGATATATATATAGATAGATACTGATATAGATATAGATATAGATATATATCTCTACTAATGCAGCATTTAGTCATAAAATATGGAAAAATATCTGAATAGTTTATTAGTAGGGCACTGAATAAATTATGGAATACTAAATAAATTGTTATATTGTGCCATTTTGAAAAATGTGACTTAATGTTTACTTACCTGGAGGGATGTCTGTTATTCTTTGGGAAATGGAAAAAGAAAATTAATAATAGTAATGTGTGTGTGTGTGTGTGTGTGTGTGTGTGCACGTGTGTGTGTATGGCTTACCATGTGCCTGGTAACTATTCTAAGTTGCATATATTACTATATTACTTCATTTAAATATTATAGTAGCAATTTACAATTGAGAAAATAAAGCAGAGAGGCCAAATGACTTCCAAGTCCACACAAATGCTTAGTGATAGAATTTCAACCCTATGGATTGGCTCCAAAGTTACATTCGTTTTTGGTTTTTTTTTTTAATGCAAATGCCATTTTATTTTTATTGAGTGAAAGTAGCTATTGCATTTTAATGAAAAAAACCTCAGTAATAACATAGATTTGGAAATTGTGTCTTCTAAATACATTAATCAGTTTTCAATTCCCAAGCGAATTATTTACTCGGTATCTATACAGAAATAAAATTTAAGAAGACCAAACTCTTTCGTCAAAATTATAACAAAAATTGTTTCTAAAACTTTACAGTTATAACTTAAGAAAATACACAATGAATTAAACTCATCCCAAATGCTGTGTTTTATTAGATGTAATTTACCTTTGTAAAATTATAGATTGTCAATAAAATGGCTAAATGGTATAGCAGAAACAAATATCAAATGCCAGAAGTAAATAAGAAATTTACATACATTTAAAATAATATGGCATATCTATAAGTGATCATAACCCCGTATCTGACACTCTAAGTCCTGTTACTATTCAGCGCTATCTTTGGGGATCATAGCTTACGATACTTCTTTTAAAGTGTGTGTGTCCAAAATTGCAGAAGTGCCTCTTTATAAGGGAGATAAGATCTACAGTGCTACATAAGCCAATCAAAACTGACCAAAAAAAAGGTGAAATGTACTAATCACAACCATAGGTTATAGTGTAGAATGCAAATCATGAAAATAAAAATGGTAGGTAAGGAAAGAGAAATCTTTAGTGTCGTATTCCTTTCTGCTTTTTACATTTCTACTTTCTTAGGTCTTCTCTACTCTTCTTAGTGAAGTTTTTTTCCTATTTGTTTTCTTCTAAAAACAAATCAAAACTTAATCTGTTTTTCCCTCCTACCTTCTTCCTTCCATCCTGCCTTTCCTCCCTCCCTCCTGTCTGTTTAGATGTTTCTCCGTAGAATCAGTCTGCCGAAGGGACTGACGTTTGTATCTCCATGAAAATAACAGGTTGGGGGTAAATATTGTCTTATATAATAAGCAGAGTACAATGTGTTAGTTAAATAATACATTGCCAAAACAAAAGAGTAAATAAACGTTAAGTAAGTGGATTGGGTTTTTATATCATGCTACATAATATTGTGTCATGTAATTAATGAATAGAAATAATTATTCTCCTTGTAGCTTTAAAATTGAAATTATATGGCTGCCTATATTTTTCATTTCCTGACCACATTATAATGATAAGACTTTCTTCTTCTTCTTCTTTCTTTTACTCTTCATTTGTATTTCTGACTTTATTAAAAATCCATTACTTATGGTGATCCAAGCAAAAATTGCCTTCTGAATCCTTCATCTCATTTGTAATTTGTAGCCACTATCTGAGGGAAGTCCTCTCTTAGTTTGGTTTTCAGTCTCTTCGGATCTGTCTTTCCTAGTTTGGGAGGCTAGAAATCCAAGATCAAGACCCCAACAGATTTAGTGTATGGTGAAGACACTTCCTGGTTCACAGATGATCAACTTCGTCCTCAATGCTGAAAGGGCCAAAGTTGGCACTCTCATGACCACAGAGTACTTTGTCCTAAATGATAGTATCATAAGATACTTTTTTGTGTTAAAAAAAACAAATAATCATATATATGTACATATCTATGCATATGTATGTTAAAAAGTGATGCTTCTAATAAGAGACTTATTTTAAAAAACAAGTTGCCTAATCTATAACATAGAGCTATTAATAACATCTGCTTCACAGGCTTACAGTAAGGATTAAATGACATAACCCACATAAAATATTTATCATAGTACATATGACATAATAAGCATATAATTAATGGTATTTGCTATTCTTATAAACACTATACCTTGAATATGATGATGAGTATGGGCTAGACTAGTGGTTCTCAAATGGTGGTGATTTTGTCTCCCAGTCCCAGGGCACATGTGGCAATGTCTGGAGACATTTTCGGCTAACACAATGTAGGAGAGACAGAGCTATTGGCATCTAATGGGTGGAGGCTAGAGCTCCTGCTAGACATCTTGCAATGCACAAGATAACCTTCCACAGTAAAGAATGGTTTCATCCCAGATGTCAATACTGGCAAGTTTCAGAAACCATGATCTAGGGTGTTCAAGGCCTCAGTTGGTGCAGCTGAGGTGGCTGAGATGACAGGGTGATTGTGGCTTCTTTCTACACTTTCTCCCTGTAGGAAGCTAGGCTGGGCTTGTTCACAGGATGGTGTAAGGTTTCCCAGCAATAAAGGAGGGCAAACCCCAATGGGTAAATACTCTGTAGTCCTTTTTAGTCATGTTTTCTAATGTCCCATTGACCAAACAAGTTCTGTAGCCAAGCTCAGATTCCAGGGGTAGAAAAGCAGTCTCAACTTTTTGATGGGAGGAGCTGCAAACCACTGTGGCTTTTTTTTTTTTTTTCTTCTTTTTTTAATCTACCACTGAAGGGAGGCACTTTTAACTGAGACTCATTCTGCTAAACTGCCCTCCAGGAAGACTGTACCAATTTACTCACCCAACAGTTGCCTGTATTTCATTATCTCACAAACACTTCTAAGTCGGTGTTAAAAAGATATTAGCACTTAGAGTCTTTGATCAGTCAGGTGAAAGTAAAAGGGCAAAATAGAAATAGAACAAAATAGAAACTTTATATTAATTCTTTTTTGATGTTTCCACTCAGAAGAGACCAGATTCACATGTTAAAGAAGCTAATAGCATCTCAACTTGGATGTCAGATAGTACCTAAGCCAGGAGACATGAAAGGATTTATTTTCTCTCACACACCTGCTTCTCCTACACTTTCCATTTCAGTTAACGATACCACCATAATCCAGTCACTTGAGGCAGAAACCCAGGTCTCCTCTGGCTACCTCCCTCTTCCTCACATATATTTCAGTCAGTCACCTGGGCTTCTATCACTTTACCTCCTACATGTCTCCCATGTAATTCCATGTTTCCCCATTCCCATCACCATAAGGTTAGTTTATACTCTTATTATACCTTGCTTGGATCATTGCAATATCCTCTGTGTCCACTATCAATTCCCACACCACACCCCACCTACTCTAATGCCTCCAGAGTTATCTTTCCAAAACAAAAATCAGACCAAGTTAATCCATGACAGATATCCCTCTAATCTCCATGTACTTTGTGGAATTTTCATGTCCACTAAGAATTAAGTTCAGATGCCTTAGTAGAGCATTCACATCCCTGCTCTAGGAAAAATGATCATACTCTACCCATCTCACAAGGTTGTTTAGATAAATAAATGAGATGCTTAATGTATGTATGTTGGATGAATGAATGAGTATGTGAATCAACAAATGAGTCAGTAGATAAAAGGGAAGTACTTTTTGTGTGGCTAGAGTAAAGGATTTGGAAGTTGTAGGGAAGAGATGTAGCTTGAAGGGTAGTCTGGCACTGGATTATAAATGGCCTTGCATATCAGGCTTATAAGACAGAGTTTTATTGTTTAAGAAACCAGAGCACATGATAATCTTGGCTACTTCAAATATTCTCTAGAAAGGGAAATATCAAACCCTTTTAATAGTGTATCTCAATGTCAAAAATTATTAGTTTGAATGTTCTTGTCCATATTGAATCACAATTTCCTGATGAAGTGCAATCCTCTTTGGTAGCCTAAATTCTATAACCTGACTTTTGCCAAGTCTTCCAATTCACAAGATAATTTCCAGATCTTCTTTTATGCATTCACTTCTTTGGATACAACCTTTGACCTATATCAGAAAATAATCCCAACCACATTTCTGAAGTATGTGTATGACAGTCAATTGGAACAGAATCCAAAATGGCTTTGGTATACTGGAGCCAAGGTATAATATTTCTGTTAGGCTCTCCCACCTGTTTTTCCCTGTGCTTTGCACAAACCCAGTAGCTCTCTTTCAGATAGAATTATTATTCAGTACCTTGTGATCTCTGAGGTTACTGACAATTGATTTCTTCTAGTGCCTGTCCCTGGTGTCAGTCACTGAAATCCTTGATCATCAATGGATGGTCAGAATTGCAGACAAATAAATGAATAAGGAAAAAATAAATTAATTGAAGGACACTTCTTTGTCTCCAGTCTCTGACTCTTGCCATGCTGCAAACCTCTTCTGTATGCATTTGCTGTGTCAGCCCAAAGTGAAGCAGACAGAATGGGAATTGAGGAAGGCCATTAGGAGCTGAACCAGCAGGAACCCGATAAGGAGAGCCCCTGGCCCTGCTTCGAGGATGAAGGCAGGCATGGTCTGTGGCAGGAGTGGAATGGAAGCACTTTTTTCTGTGCTCCTTGGTAACAGCATGGCCATTTGATAAACAAAAGGCTCCATGTGGACTGCTTAACCTGAGCTCATCAGTTCAGTGTCTAGGACTGGGAGTCCCTTTTACTTGAAGCTGGTGACTGGATAAAGAGCCTATCAATGAAATGGGGTTTTTGCAGTTTTAATAAGATCAAGTTCTATTTCCCTTGGAGGATCTGTGTTCTGTATAGAATCCTCTGTAACATTAATTTGTTTTTGAATTCTTATGCTAACAATGAACAACATCTACCTTTATTAGTCCTTTCCTGTGCTGATCCAAGAAGCATCCTTTTGTTGATACACATCTAATAAAGACAATCTCTAAAACCAAATAATAGACTGAAATGTGTCATTTCATTCAAGACTGGGCTCACCTTTAATTCACCAGCAGAGACTATTGTATTTGTCTTTGTGAAAGCAATTTCGTAAGTGTTCAAGTAAATCAAAAGATCAGCTAATTAATTCCTTATAGAATTGGATTAGATGCTCACATTTCGAATGGCAGCTTTATGCTTACTCATTGTCTTGAGTAACCTTAAATATTGTTGCTATCTTCCTGTTCCATTATTTATGTAATCACTAGCCCTTGGTATTCTGCTTCAGGTCATATAAAATCACTTACAGATATTTTCAACATATAACATACACACAGAGACCCTTTATGTCATAATCCGATTTGTTGGGTTTTTTTTCCCCCCTGCATGACCTCATGTGGGAATTCTTGCTTAAACTTTATTGATCTGTCTGTTTTATTGTGCTAGGCTATCTAGTTCCACATCACATGGGTCAGATGGAGAGGTACAGTGAACAGACATACGTATTTTGAATCTTCTCTTGCTAGTGGGCACAATTAACTTCATCTCTTTTGAGCTGAGCTGTCCATTTAAAGTCATTGTTTGCTTAGAATGCATTTGCTTAGAAACAAACATAGTTTACATGATATAAATTCCCAAAGCTAACTATCTTCTCCATCTGTATTTGGCAGTTTCTACTTCATGCTGGTTAGTAACACAAAAGCAGTAGCACAAAAAGCTTCCATTTATTGAGTCTTCTTAACCGTCAGATTCTGTGTAAGTGCTTTTCTTTTTTTTTTTTTTTTTTTTTTTTACATTATGTCATTAATCCTTCAATATTTCAGGGAAGTGTGCCCTATTATTATCCATAGTCTTTAGGTGAGAAACAAGAGACCCAAAGAAGCTGAGTAACAATGAGTGTATATTAAACATCAGGATTCAGATCCAGTTTTCTGACTCTCAAACCTATGCTCTTAATCTTTTTATTGTATAGGCTCCAAAGGTAATCTGTTCCATCTTTCAGTTGTTAAATGTTTTATTTTGAATGTCTTTGAAATATATCTTCCCATAGCTTCTACTTGTTGGTCTTATTTTGACAGTTTTGGCTAAGTGAAGTGGCTTTCACTTCTCTCCGTGCAGTATTTTTTATAGGAGAAACATAACTAATTCCCTCCAGAGATATGTATTGGGCACTTGACCTAAAGGATTATATATCAGCATGAAAGTGTCATTCATTCCTCAGGAACGCATATAACTTTTATAGAGACTATTCTCAATGTCCCTTTTTCATCTTGGTATTTCAGGAACCCCGTCTTGGGTGTTTTCTGTCCCCTGGTTCCTTTTTCTGGTCACACATCTATATCATATCTGGACCATGCTGCACCCACAACATCCTCTCCTACTAAGACAAAGACACCTTCAAGTTTCAACCATTCCCAGGTCTTCTGCAGATTCTGAGGTCATTTTATGGGTCTGCACAACTCAGTGAAGAGGAAAGGGATCCAGTTTCATTCACGAAATCAGGTCCCCTCACTGTTAAATGGAGCCAAGATCTTATACCTACCTCATAACACACCTACACATCCCAACCAGGATTAAATTAACATCAAATCAAGAGTTTCAGTCCTTGGCCCTAAGGACTACCTAAATGTAACCCATAATACCAAAAAAAAAAAAAAAAAAAAAAAAAAGTCCACCTTCCACATACTGTGATAGATTCTTATATGTCTCTAGTCTCCTTTTGAGTTTGAAGATTTCTAAGGCTGGTAAAATTTTATTTTGACAGATAGCTTGGGATCCATTAAAATCTCTTAGTGCAGTCATGAACGGCCATTTGTCTCTTGGTGAGGTGATTCAGTACCCAGCTGCAGAAGCCACAGACAACGATGCTGTCCTCTATTACTTTCTGGGCTCAGTTACCCCTAGGATTTGTTGTCAGTTAAAGGAAACAGCTAAAGATTTTATTTATTTATTTGACAGAGAGAAATCACAAGTAGACAGAGAGGCAGGCAGAGAGAGAGAGGAGGAAGCAGGCTCCCTGCCGAGCAGAGAGCCCGATGCGGGACTCGATCCCAGGACCCTGAGATCGTGACCTGAGCCGAAGGCAGCGGCTTAACCACTGAGCCACCCAGGCGCCCTTAATCAGATATATTTTAAAAGATTTTATTTATTTATTTATTTGAGAGCGAGAGAGTATGTGTGTGCCTGTGAGTAGGGGTGGGGAGGAGCAGAGCAGAAGGGACAGACTCCATGGTGAGCACAAAGCCCACTGTGGGGCTCTATCCCAGGACCCTAAGATCAGGACCTGAGCTGAAATCAAGAGCTGGTCGCTTAACCAACTGAACCACCCAGGTGCCCCCAACTTTATAATCATATTAATAATGACAACTAATTAAGTCTCAGGTACTAAGCTAAGAAAGTTACGGGTCCTCTCTTATTTAATTCCTAAAATTGCTTTCTGAAATGGGTATTGTTATTGTTATTATTGGTGAATAAATGAAGGTTCAAACAAGTCAAGTAATTCCCTCAAAGTCATAGAGCTAAGGAATAGCTGAGTCAGGGTTAAATCAAATCCTACCCCCCCACCGCGGCCCCAACCACCCTGCCTCAAAGTCCACGCTCCTAGCCATTTGCAGGGAGACACTCCTACTTTGTGATTAACCACGAAATAGCCTTTCTGTCTGTTTTACCTGCAAGGGAGTTTTTCATTATTGTAAAGTAAATACCCTCTCAAATAACGTGTGTGTGTGTGTGAGCTTTTCATTAATATGCATCAAATGGAAGCATATGATTTTCAGATGGATTCATTTCTCGTTTTGACTGCTTTTATTAATTTGAATATCAAAGCACTTGCTTGTTTATACACATTGAAGAATGAGCACTCTAAAAAGAGACAAAAGCAACTCTCTGAAAAGGTTTTGGCATGTTTTTATGAGTAAAAAATAGTTTGTATGAATCACTCAGGGTTTGTGTGTATTATGCACAATAAACCAAATGAGTGTAACAAGTTAAATTTATGAATTAAAGATCTGGTAATTCATCAACCACCTGTCTGCGAAAGACTTTGGAATTCAGTGTATATAAAATGTTTCCTATGATCGCATGGAGGGAGTGTGCAGTATCACTACAGAGTAATGAGATTTAACATATACAAGAATTTAGATAATCCTTATCACATATTTTCTTTAAAATGCATTAAAAATAACATATTGAGAGCAAGCTCGCCACTCTATAGCAACCTTGGAGGGACTTTATATATCTCAGTGTATGTTTTCCTCCCTAAAGTTCTTATTTTAGAGGGTATGTATATATACTTATTCCAATAATACTGTCATTTCTTGAAACACTTTTAAAAATTCCCTGGGTAAAGAATTTCCCCCAGAGCCAGTTTATAAGGTGTTGAAAAGTAATTTGCTTCAATTTATAACCTCCCTCCCTTCTTTAACAAAATGTGGTGATTCTTCATCCTGTAATCCATCTGATTTATCAAACCAAGCTCTGAACTGTTTTTGACTGTTTCTCAAAATGAAGCCCACTGTCCCAGTTTTGCCACTGAAGAAATCGAAAGCACTATGGAGGAAGTCCCCAAAATGCTGGAAATAATTTAGTTACCTCCCCAAGGTAGATAATACCCTGACTGGGTCTACATATCTTCGGGTGGACCGATTCAGGTCTGCCCTTAAAAAAAAAAAAATCACATTGCTCTGAACACATTTGTACATTTTTAGCTCTGTGATCTCATTTTGCCATTCCAATGTCTTGAATCTTCAATGAAACTAGAAGCAAATTTCTAGCCATTGTGAGGCAATCTTTTGACCTCTTCTTCCAATTAACTTTCATTTATGGTATCTTTTTTTTTTTTTAATAACATGTTAGTCAGGATATAACTTGCAAGACACTTTACAGTTTTTTCTGAGGGAGGCTTTCAATAATTTAAGAACTTGACTGTGGGATATACTTCCCAACACCTGATTAAAAAACAGCTCAGCCAGACATTTGATTATAAAGCACAAGTTACTCTTTTTTTTTTTTTTTTTTTTTTCTGTTTTTGCTTTTGGTACCTTGTTTTTGTTTAGTGAGATAGAAATAAATACCACTGAAATACATATAAGCAATTACACAATTTTTCTTATACTGTGCCTTTTATTACTGTGACTTATTATTCTGTAATAGGAAGCCTGTATCTAAATACCATTGACTTTTAAAAGTATTCATAATCGTCAGCATGCTAAGCGACATGGAGAAAAGGAGGAGTTGTTTTGTCCTGTAAAGAGGGAGCATATGTAGGGTCCTCAATACAGTAGTGTAAGTGTCCCATAATGAAGACTCCTTACTGTTGTGGAACAGACAAATGGATGATTGGCCAGGGTCTCTAGAATCAGTCGGAAATACTTTAGAGTGATAACCCAAAATCAGAGCAAAGTCTTCTGGGTGAGAAAAATCAAGAAATACTGTATGTCTGGCTTGAGTCTAGACTCTTCAGAAGAGACAAGAACTGTCATGCCCTTTGGGAATCACTTTGAGTATTTGTAAATAGCTATATTTTTGTCCTTCAGGTCATGTAATTGCATGGGTCAAACTGAAAGTAGATAAAAACTAGAAATTGTTAATGGGTACAGTTTCTATCTTTCAATCAAATTTTGCCTTCTTCAAGTATTTCTGGGGCATTCACAGTTAGGACAAGTTTTGATGTGTGTGTTGGGTATGATTTCCCTCATAAAACATGAGGATTTCATGGAGATAAAATAGACCATATTAAAAAGCACTCACCACCACAATACAGCAACAAAAACTTCAGGCTGATAGATATTCTCTGAAAGAAGACAATTAAATATATATATATGTATTTTCTAGAGAATAAATGTGCTGATACCTGGATGTATTTCAGTTAGCATTCCTGAGGCCATTTATAGGCTTCTCTTCCTTTAATATTGGTAGCCCTGAGTTTTGCAGAATAAGATGCCTTTTGATAGACTTTATATTTAAACATAAAAAAGCTACAAACACCCTTATAGTGTTAGATTGTAGGCATAAATATTTTATGTATTTTAGACTCTATTGTTTCAGATTTAACCCATTGCATTTTGGGGAACATGTCTAGAATATCTTTTAACAAAATGTAACAGGGCATTGAAAATATTAACTCATGGAAGATGACTAAAATTGCCTGAACTTCGTGTTTAGCTAAAGATTCTTTCTCAGAAAAGACTCTCTAATGAAAGTTAGATTAGTAGGTAACAATTGCAAGATAAAGCAAAGAAATAACAGACCCTATATTATCCTATGACATAACGCTGCTGCTTCTTTTTCCTTTTTTCTTTTCTTTTCTTTTTTTTTTCTTTTTAGTGGGCAGCAAAGCAAGGTTATTGAATGATAGCAAAGTGATAATACAGAGTTCCTGAGGAGGGAGGGGACCAGAGAGGGTTGCCATCTGAATTGCTAAGTCAAGGAGTTTTTATGGGTGTGGTGGTGGACTGTTTTCATCTGACCAACCCAACCAATCCAATCAGGGTTTTCTCATATGCCATAATGCTTCTTTCCTGGATAAACTTGTGCTCGAACACCTCATCCTCTGACTGTACCCACCTACCTCCCACAATTATACACCGTTCTGGGCAGGGAAAGTGTTGTGTCTCCTGTATTCCCCCGGGTTTGTGTTTGGCAGGGTGGTTTGCTTTGGACTAGTTCCTCATTGTGTCCACCTGAGTTCTTTAATCCTAACGGTGATAATATCTTAATTTGCTATAGAGTCTCAGGTCCTGCTCAGAGCTTGGTTTTTGAAGCAGGAAGATGGTGCTCGCCTTAATACAGCTCACACTGCCTTTGTAGGATTTCAGCCAACTGTTTTACATGTATCTCAAGTGGTGAGAAACTTGATGTAAACTTTCCTTGACATAGCTAGGGTGAGGTGATATATACGTTAGATTATGTTTTCTAAAACATATGAAGTGTTTATTAAGAGTTTCAGAAAATCTAAAAGCTACCGGATAATATACATTTCACTCTCTTGAACCAGGTGATTATTCCTTTTCATTTAAAAGAAACTCTGATTCTGTGAACTTTGCTTTTCTGGACCAAGCTGCAAGTCCCCAGTTGACAGACCATAGGACTTCCATTCCTTTACTTCATGTTGACCCTTTGTAATAATCCAACATGATACCTTTACTCTTTCACTTTCCAATCCCATCTCTACAGAGACCATAGTGATCTTGAAATGTCAATCAGATCATCTCACTTCTCTGCCTGCAATAATGGGTTCTCAGTGCTCTTAGAGTAAAAATCAAATTTCTTACCATTTGATCCAGCCCCTCATTATAAATTCCAGCAGAATCTTGTCTCTCTCTCCCTTGTTTCAATTAAGGTAATACGAACTGCTATAAAAGCTTAGCTCTGAAATCTCATGGCCTAACACCCATGGAGGTTTTTTTCTTACTCACGTTGCTGGGAAGAAGAAGGGAGCCTGGGCCTTTGCTTCATGTGGTCATCTGGGGGCTTCGATGTGACAGTTTAGCCTGCCACTCCCACCCCCATTCTTTTGGCCAGGATTCAGTCACATGACTATGCTTGTATGCAGAGGGTAGGGTGAGAAATAAAATCTTTTATTGGAAAACCATCTCCCCCAAACAACACTCTAACACTGAAGGGGCATTCTTTGTTGGAACTGCTTCTTCCCCATGACCCTGACACATGGACCTTCAGCCACATGAGTTTCACTGTGGCGTATTTCTACCTCCAGGGCCTTTGCCCATGTTCTTACTCTTCCAGGAACATTTCTGCTGCTCTTTTTTTTTTTTTTTTTAAAGATTTTATTTATTTATTTGACAGAGAGAGATCACAAGTAGGCAGAGAGGCAGGCAGAGAGAGAGGAGGAAGCAGGCTCCCTGCCGAGCAGAGAGCCCGATGTGGGACCCGATCCCAGGACCTGAGATCATGACCCGAGCCGAAGGCAGCAGCTTAACCCACTGAGCCACCCAGGCACCCCCATTTCTGCTGCTCTTAACATGAGGGGTTATTCCTTCACTTTTTGCTCCTGTCTTAAGCGTCATCTTCTCAGAGATACCCTGCTTGCTTACTGTCTTATATTCTGAAATGTTTTCTATATTTATTTCTCAATTTATATTCATTGAAGTTTAGTTGACATAGTGTCGTATTAATTTCAGGTGTATAATGTGGTAATTTGACAATTCTATACATTAGGCTCACTATAGTAAGGATAGCTTCCAGTAGTCTGTTACCATGCAGTCTTTCTTAACCACCTGTCAAAAGTAAGATGTTTCCAAGCAGCTTGTGGGTTTCCATTATGGCACTTATCATAATTAATGATCATTTGAATTGTTTATTTGTTTTTGTCTGTTTCTCCTACTAGAGTGTAAGCGCCACGAAACTAAAGATCTATTTGTCTTTTATAGCATTGAATTCCTAATGCCTGTCCTGGTGCCTTACACATAGTAGATGCTTAGTAATGTTTGTTTTCTAAATTAAGGTAGAAATAAAATAAGACTAAAATAAAATACTGGGGCGCCTGGGTGGCTCAGTGGGTTAAGCCGCTGCCTTCGGCTCAGGTCATGATCTCGGAGTCCTGGGATCGAGTCCCGCATCGGGCTCTCTGCTCAGCGGAGAGCCTGCTTCCCTCTCTCTCTCTCTGCCTGCCTCTCCATCTACTTGTGATTTCTCTCTGTCAAATAAATAAATAAAATCTTTAAAAAAAAATACTGTAGGGGCGCCTCCCTGCTTGTGCTCTCTCTTTCTCTGTCTCAAATAAATAGATAAAATCTTATTTTTAAAAGATTTTATTTATATATTTGACAGAAATCACAAGTAGGCAGAGAGGCAGGCAGAGAGAGAGGAAGAGAAGCAGGCTCCCTGCTGAGCAGAGAGCCTGATGCGGGGCTCGATCCCAGGACCCTGGGTTCATGGGTTCATGATCTGAGCCGAAGGCAGAGGCTTTAACCCACTGAGCCACCCACGTGCCCCAATAAATAAAATCTTTTTAAAAATACTACTACTTACCATTAATATGAATTTACAAATTTATGGTTCTATGACCAGGTTTAACACAGTACAGTCAACAAATCGTGATACTGTGTACTGACACTTCATGTTAGCCCAGCATTTTTTTGAACAATCATAAACTGACTATTCCACTTAGCTCTTGTTGCACAATACCTCACCTCAAAATTTAGTGAATTAAAATAGCAATAATATGCACCTAAAACTGATGTAGCATTGTGTGTCAACTATATGTTAATAAACAAAACAAAAACAAACTTAACAAATCAAATTCCCATCAAAAGATGGCTAATGTAACTTTTATTTTTTTTTAAAGGTTTTATTTATTTATTTATTTGTCAGAGAGAGGGAGAGAGAGAGCACAACCAGAGGAAGCAGCAGGCAAAGGGAGAGGGGGAAGCAGGCTCTCCATGGAGCAGGGAGTCCAAAGTGGGTCTCGATTCCAGGACCCTGGGATCATGACCTGAAAAGAAGGCAGGCACTTAACTGAATGAGCCACCCAGGCACTCTATATTGCAACTTTAAAAATATAATTATTTTTTTAAAATTTAAATTCAATTAGCCAATGTATAGTATACCATTAGCTTTTAATATAATGTTCTGGGGTGCCTGGGTGGCTCAGTGGTTTAAAGCCTCTGCTTCGGCGTGGGTCATGATCCCAGGGTCCTGGGATTGAGCCCCACATTGGGCTCTCTGCTCAGCAGGGAGCCTGCTTCTCCCTCTCTCTCTGCCTGCCTCTCTGCCTACTTGTGATCTCTCTCTCTGTCAAATAAATAAATAAAATCTTTTAAAAAAAGATATAATGTTCAATGATTCATTAGTTGCATATAACACCCAGTGCTCATCACATCGCATGCTAATGCAACTTTTAAAAAAGAAAATAAGTCTGCTGGAAACAGAATTCGTACATACACATGGAATCGATGATGAGGAAACACTATTTTAAAAAAACAACAACAATAATTTTACCATCTCCCAAAGATTTTCGTGGGTCAAGAATTCAGTCAGTATTTGACTCAGATAAGTGTTGGCTTATTCAATAAGTATTCAATAAGCATTTGGCTCAGAGATTTTCACGTGGTATGGTCAAACAGTGGCCAGTTCTCGACCAACAATGGGGCCAGAGTAGACACAGAGGCTAGAGGTTTCCAGACCAATTATTCCTGTGAGCAAAGCAGAAGCACATGCATTTTTATGACCTA
The DNA here is from genome assembly GCF_964662115.1 of Mustela nivalis. Taxonomy (NCBI): domain Eukaryota; kingdom Metazoa; phylum Chordata; class Mammalia; order Carnivora; family Mustelidae; genus Mustela; species Mustela nivalis. The sequence goes on from NC_139032.1 coordinate 63,924,857, forward strand.
CCTTTGGAAGCATTATTTCACATCTGCTCTGTGCTGTTGGTTGAAGTCTACAGTTTCAAGTGTACAGGACATAGCATTGGATAGGAGGCGTGTCAGAGGATTTGTGGACAAATTTTTAAATTATCACATTGACCAGTAAGGAAGGAATCCTTGAATTTTGCTAAGTGTTTGAAGGAATTGTTACTAGGAGCCTTTTTCTCTCCCCTATTTTTTATATACTGCACCAAGGAATTCCATGACATTTTTTATTTTTTAATATTTAATTTATTTATTTGACAGAGATCATAAGTAGGCAGAGAGGCAGGCAGAGAGAGGAGGAAGCAGGCTCCCTGCTGAGCAGAGAGCCCGATGCGGGGCTCGAACCCAGAACGCTGGGATCATGACCTGAGCCGAAGGCAGAGGCCTTAATCCACTGAGCCACCCAGGTGCCCCAAATTCCATGACATTTAACTTTGTCCCTGCACAAACGTCTTTAAGTAGCCCACATATGTATGTATTCAGGACTTCCTATTTGAAAAGTGCCTCCTCTGCAGGGTACTGTAGATATCATATCATGAGCAACCTGACCTTGAACTGAGTGCTCTCTCCTTTTCGTACCATTGGAATGAGGCTGCACTGATCCTTAATGTCGCTTTGGCACATTTGTGGAAACGAGCTTTTTGCAGCCTAATGAATTTGGATTCCCAGCCTTAATATCCTACATAACACTTTCTCTGTTTTCATTAAAGTAGGGTTTTGTTATTGTTGTTGTTGTCTTGTTTTTTTTTTTTTTTTAAACAATGGCACAAATATTCGTTACTCTGGTCAGAGTTTCAGAGGAAGACTTTACCACCAATTCTGGGATCCTGCTGTATAACCATTTTATATTTAATGAGGTGTTTTAGAAGGTGGATAATTTGGTTTAGAAAACTCACAAATGGCCATAATGTTCCAAGCTCCAAAATGCACGTTAATCAGTGCAGTCCTCTGGGGTTTGCTTTGTTTGTTTTGTTTGTTTGTTTGTTTGTTTACTGAAATGTTATAGTTAGACATATTATACTATTCCAAGTATGACCTTGAACAAGGATTCAGTGACTTTTAAAAAAGGACACTTTCTCTTTAAGAAGAGTTTTTTGTATTTACAGAAAAGTGGCAAGAATGTTAGAAAGTTCTTGTGTAATTTGTGCTGTTTCCCATATCAATAACATTACTGTGCTACATTTGTCAAAATTGAGGAACCATCTGAGGGTTTTGAAGGGGCAGGGGGTGGGAGGTTGGGGGAACCAGGTGGTGGGTATTAGAGAAGGCACGGATTGCATGGAGCACTGGGTATGGTGCAAAAACAATGAATACTGTTAAGCTGAAAAGAAAATAAAAGCTGAAATGAATACTGTTAAGCTGAAATAAAAAATTAAAAAAAATTAAGGAACCAATACTGACACATTATTATTATTAACCAACTTTGTTTAGATTCCTTCAGTTTTAACCTAACGTTTGTTTTCTGTTCCAAGATCCCACAAGGACACCACATTACATTTAGTTGTCATGTCTCCTTAGACTCTTCTAGACTGTTATGAACTTTACTTGTCTCTGACCACCTTGACAGTTTTGAGTTGCAAACAGCAAAAATGGATAGGGAGGACCAACATTATATTGTTCCATTAGGAAGTTGAATATCAAGACTGCGAGAGCAAATTAAGGGCAAAGTAGCTGTGTGTTTGAATCCTGGCGGTAGCATTTCTAAGCTGTGTGACTTCAACTCAGTTCCTTAACCTAGCTGAGCTTCCGTTTCTTTATTGTTCAGGCAAGAAATAATAGTACGATCTTTATAGAGCTGTTGTGAATTAACTGAGCTAAAGTATATATTGCACTTAGCATAATACTTAATGCTTAGATGACCCTCAACTGTTATTAAAAAGTGTCTAAAAGGGCTCTTGGGTGGCTCAGTGGGTTAAGCCGCTGCCTTTGGCTCAGGTCATGATCTCAGGGTCCTGGGATCGAGTCCCGCATTGGGCTCTCTGCTCAGCAGGGAGCCTGCTTCCTCCTATCTCTCTCTGCCTACTTGTAATCTCTCTCTGTCAAATAAATAAATAAAATCTTAAAAAAAAAAAGTGTCTAAAATATAGGCCGGTCCTCAAGATTATTTCAAGTATAAGACAGCTGACCTTGTATTATAATGGCAGTGATAGCAATTATCTTAGTGCCACTTGTTGGGCACCTACCATGTACCAGTCACTATTCCGAGCTCTCTTCATGTATTAACTGAATTAATTGTACTGAAAACATTACTAAATCCAACCAATCTTAATAACTTATTTCTAGGAAAAATGGCGTCTGAAATTTTAGATGTACAAGAAAAGAAAGAGGAGAGTCCAGTGTAATAAATTCATGAGACTAGGGTAGAAATGTAAGTCAGCATATTGATGAAAGCTGGGGGAAATGAGCAGAGCCGAGGTCTGGGTGTGGGTTTTAAACAGAGGTATCTTGGAGCAGGGTTTTCAACCATCCTTGAATTTATGATAAAATTTTCCATATCTTCTTTCTGAGGACTTGCTAGCCAGGCTTGGGGGTGCGGTGGTGGGGAAGGGGCAGGATTTGAGGCCTGTCCTAATGCTCAAATATTTGGTGTGGGTGAAAACTCACTATCAAAAAAGTATGGAAAATGCTCTCACTTCTCAGGGTGCCAGTGGCTTAGAAGAAATGGAAACCTGGCCTCACTGGTTCCATGATCCCTTCCCAAATACCCAGAGACAAACGTGCGTGTGGCTTACTAATTAGGTGGAACCACCCTAATGATTTGATTGCTGTTGTGGCTTCTACCAAGAGAGTGTTTGATTCATGTAAAGCAATCAGAACTATAGCCCAGTACTAGCAAGTGAAGACTGGCAAGAATGTCAGTGCCAGGGAGTACATCCCCTTTGCTCACTGTGTACAGGGGTGATCAGGATAGGAAGGAGGGTCTGTTGGCCAAAAGACTGCTTAGAATTACTGTCTATTATTGTGGGCAAATGTTTCATAAAGTAAAACAGTGACTTCCTCCCAGGATAGCTTTGGGAGCTGAGGACAGAGGAGGAAATTAACTATTGAAAAGAGTTCCCTTGATGGTGCTTAAGCTGATCCAGGCTTCCCTAGGGGCTGTTGTTACTTTCCATGTGGATGCTCTTCAGGAGGAAAGAGAGAGAACAGGTAAGCATCTTTGTTTAAACAACAACAACAAACAACAACAACAACAACAAAAGCAGCAATGCTGCAAAATCCCATACTTAATTTCAACAGCAGCCTCAAATTGGTGGCTATCAGCAAAGTGCTGGGTGTAATTACTTTTTTAAAATTCTTAAATAGACAAAATGTTAGATATAATGATTTAATACTAGAGATGAAATTGAGGCTGAGGAAGGTAAAGCAACCTGCCCAAAGTTCAGCAATGGGATGTGACCCCATTCCTGTCATTTCTACAATCTGTGATTAGAGCCATTGTGCTGTAGCTCTGAGTCCTGAATACCATGGCAGGCCCAAGCAGTGTCGAGGACGTTCTTTCTGTGTGGAAAGGCCTGGCCATCCCAGTGACAGCTTCCTGACTTAGAAGAGACTGTAGAGACGCCACAGGTTCTCAGCCTGCCTGCACAGTGAAATCACCTGGAGACTTGAAAACATACTGATGCCTGAACCCCACTCTCAGAACCTCTGATTTCACTGGGCTGATGTAGCATTGTTGTGGAGATGGGAGGTATTTATAAGGTTCCCCAGTGGTTCCAGGATGATCCGAGGCTGAGCACCACTGACCTAGATCAGCTCTGACTGCCTACTCTTGTGACCCACAGACTAGCCAGGCTCAGCATCCCCTGGGAGTTTGTTAGAAATGTAGACTGCTAGGACCCACCGCCCATGATCTTTCTGCATACTAAGGTTTAAGAGTGGCAGTGCCCAGCTGAAGGATGGAGGAGTTACACAGCAAACGAAGGAAGGGAAGGGTGTTCTGGATAGATGGGTTAATATGCAAATGCTCAGAAGAGAATTATTCAGGAACTAGAAATAGGTCTTTGTGACTGAAGCACGGATTACTGAAGGATTATAGGATCCAACTTCGCATGCAGGCTAGACGTGCTTCTGCCCCAGGACTTCGCACTGCTTACTCCCTCTGTCTGCAGGGTTCCTTCTCTGTCACCTCAAATGATATCTTCTTGATAAGGTCCTACCCTGATGACCTCCTTTAAATTGTAAACTTTCCTCCAAATCTTCACTCCCAGATTCCATTCTCTGCTCAGTTTTATACAAAACTTGTTACCTTCTAACATGCTAAATGATGTACCATTTCGTCTTCATCGTCGTCGTCGTCGTCTTCTTCTTCTTCTTCTTTTTTTTTTTTTTTTTTTTGGTCTCTGCATGTCTAAGAGGGAAGCTCAGCGAATGCTCAGATTTGGTTTGATTTTCTTGCATGCAGTCTCCAGCGCTGAGAGCAGCACCTGGCATTTAGAAAGGATGCTTACTATATATTCGTTGTGTTAATGAATTAAGTTATGAAGAGCTAAGGAAGAGGTCATGCTTAATTTACCTAGAACTTGATTATGAAGCCCTTCAAGAGCCTCTTCAGGACTTCAAGTGAATAAAGAACAAGAAGAGATATGCGTTTGATTTTAGGAAGTCCGTCTGGCTGCCATTTAGCTACTGGACTTCAGGTGTGGGCAAATTAAGAGACAGACAAAAGGCAGAAAAGCCTGCTGGGTGACAGTCGCAGCCCCAGGCGAGGGGCTGGAAAAGCTGCAATGCAGTAGGGGCCCCTTAGGGGGCAGCATCAGTGGGGGCTGGGGAAGCGGGGGAAGAGGAGAGAAAAGTCATCCAGGGTTTCTGCTTTAGGCAACTAGAGGGATGGAAAGCCATCACTGAGCTGAAGAGGGTTGAGGAAGAACGGATATGTGGAGAGGAAAAGTAAAGCTACTTCCATGTATGAAACTCTAAACAGATAGAACCTGAAGGGAACTTGAATTTCACATTCTTTAAGCAACAATATATATTTAACGGCTGACCCTGTGGTAAGTCCCAATGAGTAAGTGATATTGGTTCCGAAAAGTAACTACTATGGGCTAGAGATACAATGTGAACAGGGCAGATAGGGAGCCATTGGTCTGCACTTGAAGAATTCATAAAGGGAAATCAAATGTTGTGGGAATCAGAGCAAGAATGAGAGAGACCAAAAGAGAGATTACTTTCAGCTGGGAGTCAAGGAAATGAAACTTTCTGGTAATGGTAGCATTTACATGGCAGCTTCAAGGAAATGTCAGGTTTAGAAACATTGAGAAGACAGAGGAATCAAGGGCACAAAGGCCAAAAAAAATCTAAATCATACGTCAGGAATAGCAAGTAACCTAGCCTGTCAGGAATTTAGACATGGGGTAAGGGTGTGCAATGAGAGGCAAACACAGAGATCCCAGAAAGCCAGGTACAAAATTGTCAACTATAAGATTCTCTAAAAAATTAGCCCCAAACCTAATAAGTGATCAGTAGGTGTCCATTTAGTAGGTCTGTGGATCATTTTTTAATGGGAGTGATGGTTCCAAAGTGCTGTTTTAGGAAGATAAAAAGATTTCAGTAAAGATGGATTCGTCATTAAGTTAAGGCAAAAAGCTGGGCAACAAGGATATTTTAGTAGTATACTAGTCAGATAGGCTATCTACTGTCAAATAATCCTTCTATTTTAGTGTCAGCACCATAAAAGTATCCCTCTGGCTTTTCCAGCAGTCCACTGCAGGGGTTCCTGGTCGGGCGGCTCCTAGAGACACACAGCTCTCCTCCAAATTGCAACTCAAGCCTCAGCCTCCTTCTATGTTTGGCTTAGTCATCCTTTAGTTCTATGGAGTCTACTCCACTCAGCTCATAGAATGCAGAGGAGAAAGAGAAGGTGAGCAAACACGCACACCCATTCCATTAGCTAGAATGCAGTCACATGGCTGGGACATCATCCCATGGGATCATCCCATGGGACATGTCCCATGGATGGGACAGCCATCTCCCATGGCTGGGAGGCTGGGACATCATCTAGCTGTGTGCCCAGAGAAAAAGGGAACCGGTAGTGTGTAAACTGGTCAGGCTCCGCGACAGTCATGAAGGTGAAAGATAATGAAAATGAACTGAAGGAATAGAGAAGAAGATATGTGTTCAGTAAATATGAGGAAAGTAGAATTGGCAGTAAATTGCTACTGAATAATTGGGCAGGAGAGGGGAGGGTGGGCAAATGACACTGTTTGCAAATGTAATTCCCATCAAAAAGAGATGTTTACATCACAGGCCATTGAAATTATAGGTAAATATCTCTCCGATGCTTTCTATTTGAGAGAGTGACAATATTGTAGCAACTCACGGGAAGATTCCCAGGGACGTTTACAAGCTCTTGCGTCAATATGGAAGCTTTTAGTTCTATGTTTGTTTGTTTTTAAAAGAAAGTAACTTCACTGTTCATGTGTTCTATTAGTTAAAAGTTTAAGAAAGCATGAATCCACATTTGTGAGGCTTAGGAATACTTTCTGCTTTGCTAAGGGATAAACAATGAATGAACACAATGGGAAAAACCTGGTATTTGCTTTATGTATCTACCTTGACGGATTGTTCTGAGGATTGTGCAGGCAATATAGGTAACATAACTAGCATAATGTTTAGCTCCTAGAAAATAAAAAGTAGCTACTATTATTGTGTGGATATAACAAAGACAATTATGGAGGAATGGGTCTAGGTTAGGTGAGCTAGCCACTAAGTCATAAATCATGGCATGTTTACGTAGCATGCTGATACTTTAAAAGTCTAATTTTGCTGGGTTATTTCTCAAAGGAACGTCCAATTCAATAGCAGCTCCCCAATACAGAGTTCTCAGCTGAAATTTGTTTTGCAGCAGCTCTATTGCACAAATTGAGGCAGCTGTGCACAGCATGTGTTTCATTTCAATGACTATATAGTGAAGGGTGTTATGCAAAAGGCCACTAATCAGGGAAAAGGCTCTCTTCAATTGGCAACTTCTCAGGGCCACATGCAAAGGGAAATTTGCATGTTTCATTAAGAAAGAACCACCCTATTGGTTTGTGTACAACGTGGATCATTTACATTTTCTGTTTTTAAAAAAATGCTTAGATGGTTATTTCCAATCCCATGCCTTCCCTCAGTTCATTAGCCTGAATAAACTAAGTTCCCTTGGTGGAGAAATTGATTGTAGAACCGTGGGTTTCTCGGGGCTGGTTTTTGCTGCATACCCAGATAACCTTAATAAGATTAGCCTTGTCTTTTCCTATGGGCATTGATGATGGCAATCTACCATATTCTCCAATTAAAATCTTTGTCACACTTGACTTTTGTTTTGCTTAATTTTTACATTGTGTTCAGCTTGAAGAATAAAAGTAGATTGATCTGTTTTACTTCTTCTGAGTTAAGTGGTTCCTTGCACAGATTTCCATACCCTGGCTCATGTTTGTGAATCTGCACTGAAGCAGACGGTGCTAATCTATATGAATCTATTTTATGGAGAAAGAGGATGAAACCATGAATATTAATATCCTATTATCATGTGATGATATTCTAAACACATACAACCATAAAAAATTCTCAAAATATGAAAGGAAAGGATCACGGGGTCACCTGTATAATTTCTGTCCCAAAGAAACAAAGCTAGGAAAGAACATGAAAACAAAATGTGATTCCAAGCTTTGCCATAGTAACAAACTCGTTCTGAGGCTTCAATTCTTAGTTAAAGGGTGAAGTCCTAGGTGGTGCCAGAAAAGTAAACATGGCATCCTATGTGGTTTTGGATCAATAAGATGCAAAACATTCACTTGATGAGTTTGTGAATGTTCACATATATTTTAGTTTAGGTGATAAGCTATTAGAGAAATCAAGTATGGGGTTGGGATGTAGCATTTTTTCTTTTCCCTGGGAGGAGTTCTTAGAAATGGCTCCAGGATTTGAGCATGGAATTTTGGATTTCGTTAATCATGTTAACTCCCTAATTTTTCTCCAAAAGTAAGGTCCAGAGAGAGGAAACTGCTTGCCTAAGAAACTGCTTGGCCCCATCATAGGTAGGCCATATTTGTAATAATAGGACCACACATGCTCCTCTCTTTGAATAAACATCAAGGCTCTGCTTATTCTTAAAGAAAATATTTTCTCAGAGGTCATGGGGCAGTACAGACCATGGTACAAACAGGTTTCCTTTCTTTAGATGTGACTTCATCTCCTAATCTCTTTGTTTGCTATATTGGTCATTCATTCACTGCTGAACATCTCTATGTGGTAGGTTTTCTGCCAGATTTAACAGGACAGACAGCAAAAAGGGTGAGGGAAGCTCACCGAGTATTGGGCCAATTACCAAGTGATTTTTCCCGGAAAACAGTCTGTATAGTAGAAATGCATTTGGTACAATGACTGTGTGGGTGGAGAATTATAGATACAAGTTTATGAAGTGCCATTAAAACCCTCCAGCAGTGATCTGATTCTAACATGCAGTGTTTACTTCCCTTCCCAACCCAAAGAAATTAAGGAGATCACTTACTGTGAGCCACAGAATAGGAACCAAACATTAAGCATTTCCTGAAAATAAACTCTCTTGGCCAACAATTGTGAGAAACCACTCAAATGAATACTGAAAAAATGAAGATTTTTGTAAGAGCTGGAGAACAGACAGTTGTTAAATAACCCAGTGTCTAAGAGAAGTGATTTTTAAATGTTGACGCTTAGTTTCAAAACCAAGTTATTTAAAGGGCTCTAACAACACATTAAAAAAATCTTGAAAATCAGCATTTTCTTTTACAGATTTGCAGTTTTGGTGCTTTATCAAGGGCAGATGCCCGAGATCATAGATGGGATCACAACTTTACATCAAAATAAATTTTAATCTGCTTAATTTTGAAATAGTTTGCTTACAACATCAATCCCCCTCTTTTTTTTTTTTTTAATAAAATAGCTTGATTTTCTTTGTTAGAACAGGCTAATATTACTCTATCCCTGCATAGCAGAACTGACATTCCACCAACTTTGTACGAAATTATACCTCCTGGTCTAATTTTCTAATTACAAATGACATGTGGAATAAATTTTCTAATTACAGTTGACATGGGGAACAAAAGGTTCTTGGATGAGAGTCCGGGAAAGAGACCAGTTAATGTAGAGCTGCTAGGTGCCTGTCTGGCTAGCGATGGAAGTCCTCTCGTGACTAGAAAACTCAAGCCACAGATCTGGTCTCCACAGAGTTGTTTGTTCATCCAAAAATTATTTATGATTTGCCTCCCAGAACTACGAATAAACCAGAGAGGCAGAGGAAGTCCCTGCGAAGGGAAGTTATTCTCTGTAGGGGAGACAAGGAATGAGCAAATCATTACAGCATACCTTCAGACAGAGTAAATGCTGGTGATAGGAAAATGACATAGGACAATGGTATAACCTGGAAGTGGTACCGGTCCCCTTAGTGAGGGTGGTTAAGAAGGCCCTTCTGAGAAATTGAAGATCAAGGGGAGAACAGATTTAGGCAGAGGGAACCATAAATGCAAAGCCTGACTTGGAGCAAGCATGAGGCACGGAGGGTCAGAAAGGCGGCCAGTGAGGTTAAGTATATTGAGTAAGAAGGTAAGTATTAGGGTATGAAGGTAGAGATTTGATAGGGGCCTGAGCAGGAAGAGTAGGAGTTCTCCAAGAGGAGTCCCTAGACCAGCAGAGGCAGCAGCAGCATCCCTAGGGTATATGCAAATGATGTACATTCTCGGGCCCCATCCTAGACCTCTGAATCAGAGGCTCAGGAGAGTGGCCTGGCAGTCTAAATTTTAACCAGCCCTCTCAGTGATGTGTACCTCGAGACCCACTGAGCTACATATAGACTTGTTTGCCATGATAGGGAATTTGAGTCTTAGTCTTCACTGGAGAGTTGTAAGCAGAAAAGTGAAAAAATGTGATTTAGAGGTCGAGAAGGTAACTTTGGCCTTTGTGAGAAGACTGGACAGATTGGCACTTCGTCTTTTATGTATGTATTCTGAGTAAAAATTATAGCTCAGTAGGAAAGAACAATTAGCAGATTCATGCCGAGCTCTGTTTACTTTTATTGTGAGGAATAATTGTGTTCAATCTCATGCCTGAATTCCAGATGTCAGTACCTGAAAATGCAAATAGTAATTCCCTACTGTGCCATGTCAGATAACTGAAATTCAAACACACTTGTGGAAATGCAAACCCATTATCAATTGGTTTTGGGTACTAATGTCTTAAGTGAGGCAGATTTTCTAATTGAAACAAACAATTGACTTTAGCAATGAAATGTAATTAGGACAGTTATAAATTAATAAGTTAGTTGTCCATTTTAATCTGAATATCAGCCCAAATTTGGAAGGGTGTGTGTGTGTGTGTGTGTGTGTGTGTGTGTGTGTGTGTAAAATGTGCTTCCTAGACTGGGAACTTACCTTCCTACCATAAAATTCTTCTGGATATTTATGGAGTCTCCAAGGGATGATACTAGAGTGTTCTAGAACAGATCTTCTCAACCACCCCTTATTATCTGCCATTTTCCCTTTGCTTCTTCTCCACTTCCTTCACTTCCTATAATATGCCTAGTAAGGTTAAATGAGGGTATGTTATTTGTGCCTTAACTACCACAGGTATACTTACAGCACCTCCCCTTACTAGAAGTGCTGCCTTTTGTTGTATGTCCTCTACCTCTGTGCCAAAATCCCAGTAGGCTAATGCTAAGGCATTGAAGAGGGAAATCCTGCACACCCTGCTGGTGCAACAGAAAGATGAAGCCTAAGGAAGTGCTGCCTCTGCTTCTCCAGATCTTACATTGTGAGACAGACCTACTCTTTCTATTCCTGCCTGTGCCCCTGTTCTCCGTGGGACTCCAACAGGATGCCTGCCACTTCTGCTTCCTCAAACACATCCACTTTATGTGCTTTGGAGTAAATTTCCTCTCAGTACTTTCTCATTTGGCAAGCTTTACATCTTATGCTCTTGTAAAATCTAGAGTCTTGTGACCTACTGCAGTCTGGTCTGGTGACCGTGTAGGCAGATATTTTATCCCACTGTCATTGCTCATTCTCATCCTGAGTATTCTCTTCTCTGTTTCCTTTGTAAGATCTTCTGTTTCCCGAATTTCAGGAGACTTGAATTTTGGCCACTCCTTGCTTTTGTGGGTGGGGAGTTGAATTTGAAAGGACAGCACTGATACAATACATACAGTCCTTATTTTGGCCACGGCTTTCTAATCTTGTGTTTCTAGAGGCAGTGTTCACAAGAGTAAAGAGTATGAGAGTGAGACACACCGGGGACCACGTGTGTGAGTGACTTTGATCAAGTTCTTCTCTCTCTAGCTTTGCTCCTTTGTTTTGCTGGAGCACATCCTTCATTTCCCAAGAAATGGTGCATGAGAGGTAAGGTTAATTTTTTTAGAATTTTTTTTTTTTAGAATTTTCATGTCTGAAATTATCTTTCTCTTATTCTCACATTAAATAATGATATTTGGAAATATAAAGCCCTTCAGCTTAAAAACCACATTTTCCTTAACATATTTAAGGCATTGTTCCATTGTCTTTTCATTTCCAGTGCCATTCAGATTCTTCATTCTTTGTGTGAAATCATTCTCCCCACTCTGGAAGTCTCTTGCAGCTTTCCTTTCTCCCTAGGATTTTGAGATTTCCCTGTGAAATGCCTTGGTGTGGGTTTATTTTTACCCATTTTGTCAAACGATCATGCTGGTCAGACTTGAAATCTGAGATTCATGGTTCACATATAGGAAATTTTCTCTAATTATTTTAAGGACGGTTCCTTCTCTGTTTTCTCTATCTCGTTGCTCAAAAAAATTTTTTTAATGTGACACAATTTGAAATCTCTGGGTACTAGAGGTTTGTTGACTCTGGTCTTCTCTGTAGGGTGATTGGATGGATTCTGTTCTTGGGAAACTTATGGCATCAATATCCTTAGAATTTTCTTTTTGTTTACAGTCCCCAGATAAGACTCTTCTAACTGTCTGCTTGACTGCCAACTTCTGGAAGCTGAATGGATGTGGAAAAAAGCTGAGGTCGGAACATTCAGTCTATAAATGCTCTATAATTACATTTTTCTCGGTGTGGGGCCCACCTCACAACTGTGCCTGGTGTCTCCCAGTTCAGAGATCCTCTGTTTCCTTTCCCCAGAATAAAGCTCCAAGCTCCTGCCAAGATGGAGCAAGAATAAGGGGGAAAGACTTTGTGGGAGCCAACTGCTTCTTAAGCATTCCTTCTACAGATCTTGCAATTGTGAGCTGCATCTTCTCTACCCCTTCTAGAAGTATTTGGTGCCATTGATTTTTGAGCCTGCTGGGAGTTCTGCAACATAAAGCAGATTGCTTCTTGCCTTTCCCTGCTGCTGGTTTAGAAGTTTGCCTTCTGAGCCTACAAAGTTACTCACCACCCATCTATCTACTTTCTAGCCCGCAACCTTTTGGTTTATTGTCTTCCCCTCCCATTTTGGCCTGTAAGTTCATGCAATTAAAAAAAAAAATAGCTTACTTGAAATTTAATGGGGTTTGAGAGAGAACAGGATTAAATGCACGTGTTTAATTCACCCTTTGAAATCAGAAGTGCTTTCGAACTTATTTCCTCCCCTCTAGTCTCTGAATTGGGTTGGAAGGAATGGAGAGTTTTATGAATTATGGCATCTCTATCCCTACACTTCCCCATTAGAAAGCAGAAATAGCTACAGTAAGTTTTGATTTAATTTTTTCCCCTCTGTGTTAACGTATGGACATGGTCCAATTCTATTTCTGTGTAAGATAAGATGAGCAGGATGTATTTAAATTTAAGAAAGAGGAATGGAGATTAGGTAATGGCAGAAATCTCCTGACTGTGGGATGTTGAAGTGCGTTATCAGGGGAATCCGCTGAAGCTTGTGAGTAGCTGAACTGACAAAGAGCTTAGAGCAGAGGCAGGGATTTTAACTTGGCTGGCGTTGCCTTTTAAGTGAGGCGCGGCAATTAGCACAGGAGCAGGGACACTCTTCTCTTTGTCTGGATTAAGAAATATCTGCAGTTTTAAGCAAATGCAATGCTCATTGATGGCTGTTTGCATATTGCGGAGTTGTCCCCAAGATCAAGTCCCTCATATCCAATTAGGGCCTGGGCATCATTTCTGAGAGGGGTGGGACTAGTGCTGGCAGATGGGCAGTGACTCCGTGAGGGTGTTGGAGGGATGGAGGGGGGTCCAGCAGCTGCTATGAAAAACACTGAGCATGTAACCACCTACCCATTACTAGTATACCTTCCAATTTCTTGTCAGAGAAGTGGCAGCTGATTACTCCTCTGCTTCTACAGAGTCCTTATGTTTACCTGCTCTCCCTTCTATTTTTCTTCTCTGTTATTTGTCATGTCTAGTTGCAACATAATTTCATCTGGAGGTGTTTTTTGTTGTGGTGGGGTTTTTTTGTTTTGTTTTGTTTTGTTTTGGTGGCTTTTTTCTTTCTTATGTTGAGGGCTGGGGTGTTGGGGTGAGCAAGAAAGCTTTTGTTTTTTTCAAGGAGGGGATTACGATTCTTTTAGTGTGGTTCACCATGAGCTTCCTTTAATTGTGCGTCTGCTCCCTCCTATCCTGAGGCCGGTGCTGCCGGGAGAGCACTGTCCTTGCTGTGCCAGGAAATCGGGTTGGATTTATGGTTAACTGCAAAATCAAACTCAAGGAAATAAAATTGGCGTTGACTTCTCTGCACCCGAAGCCTGGACACCCCTTCCTTGCCTTTTTGGGTTTTGATTTGGAAAGACAGCACACTTATTTCTTCATCGTCTTCATCATCATCATCAACAACAAACAGGCAGTTTCTTCCTTCTGCATATGCAGCCTTGTCAAACGGGTACCACACTCTGCCTACGCTACAAAATGTATACATACAGTGTACCAAGTACAAAATGGGAGCCATTGAAAAGAGCTTAATAACCACTTCTAGGAGAGAGTCAAGTCTGGAGTACTGATGGATCTTTGAAGAGATTTAGAAACAACAGAGAAACTCAAACGTAGTAAAACGTAGTAAAATGTTTTACTTGGGAAGGTCAAACAGGGAACTTTTTATGTGCTACTAAAGGGTTTTCTAAGTTGCTTCAAGGTTACTTTCTTTCTGCTATTATCTTTAAATATTGCAAAGTATTGTGACAGGTCTCACAGACATAGGTAAGATAAAATGCTTACTTGGGGTGCCTGGGTGGCTCAGTTGTTAAGCATCTGCCTTCGGCGCAGGTCATGATCCCAGGGTCTTGGGATCGAGCCCTGCATGGAGCCCTGCATTGGGCTCTCTGCTCAGCAGGAAGCCTGCTTCTCCCTCTCTCACTCCCTCTGCTTGTGTTCCCTCTCTCTTTACCAAATAAATAAATAAAATCTTTAAAAGAATAAAAATTAAAATGCTTACTTATTTGGCCAGGGTTTTCAAATCCCACTAGAGGCAGTGTGGCACAGGACTACAGAGCATGCGTTTTGGAGGAAGATAGGCCTGGGGCCAAATGCGTGTGAGCGATTTTGATCAAACTGTGAAACTCTCTAAATTTCAGGCTCCTTATTTGTAGACTGGGAATGCTGTTAGTGCTTCTCTAAGGATTGTGGTGAAGCTGAAATGAACAAATAAAAGGAAACTGCCCAGGATGTATCAATGTGGGGCTGCTACTGTCATCAATGTGACTGGTAGTGGAGTTATTATTATTCAAACAGCAGGATTGTTGGCATAGGGAAAAGGAGGGAGGAGGCACTAGAGAAGTGGTTTGGGTGTGAGCAAAGATGAGTGAGCCCAGCCTGCTTCTCCTGTAGGATTTGGTGGAATATCTGTATAAACTTGGTCCCAAGGTACAGACTAGAAAATGATGGAATTTGTACTAGTTCTCCCTAGAATTTCTTGTATTACATGCCAGACCTCCTTGATAGGTATAGCTGTTAGTCTCATTCACAAGAGCATGTCTTCCTTATCTGTATCTAATCTCAACTGGTCTGCAGACTCAACCAGCAGTGAACATTGATACTGTGGAGAGAATTCCAACAGAACAATAAAAAGCATGAAACATATTGTTTTAAACTAAACTATTTTATTTATTTATTTTTTAAAGATTTTATTTATTTTTGCGAGAGAGAGAGACAGAGAGCAAGCACAAGTATGAACAGGGGGAGAGGCAGAGGGAGAAGCAGGCTCCGCACTGAGCAGGGAGCCCAATGCAGGGCTCAGTTCCAAGACCCTGGGATCATGACCTGAGCCAAATGCAGCTGCTTAACTGACTGAGCTACTCAGACACCCTAAGTAAACTATTTTAAAATGTCCCAATATTCAGAAGAATAGTTGGAGAAAGTAATAAGGACAAGGAAAATTATCAGAATTTTCATACCTTCTAGCTGATAACATTTTTTAAACCTGGAGAGAGTATTTAAAAAAAAAAAAAAGTTAAGCTAAGAAAATAAACAGGATTTAAAGGATCGGTGATTCACAACTGGGTTTCTGGGATTTAAAACAAACAAACAAAAAAGGTAATGCACAATCGGCGGTGAAGAGAATTAACACTTAGTAAATGAAGCCTTTTCTTTTTCCTATGTGTCAAATCGAGTGTATTTCATAAAGGAGCAGAACCTCTTCAAATAGATGCAATGAAGCCTCCTATAAGCATTTCCTCCAGGGACTAACAAAAATCAATTGCCTACTCAAGGTAGATCTTTAATAAAAGATTGAATCAAAATGGTATTGAAAACTGCATCAGCTATAAAGGAGTGTCCCTTAAGACAGGTGATTTCCCACCATACATACTCTTCCCGACAGGTTCCATTATCTACTTAAAAGGAGAAAGTTTGATTGAGGAATGCCATGTTGAATACAAAGATCTATTCTTTCATCTGTTTACTTATTAATGGTCAGATACATTATCTTAAATAACAAAGAAAGGATATCTCTAAGCCTTGTAATAAGAGTGAATATATTTATGTGTGTATCTCAAGAGAATTCCACTTGGCTGATGATGCCTAATTAATCTTTATAGTTTGTTTGTAAGGAGGATGCAGTTTTAATGTCCTCTAATCTGTAGATCTAATAACTGAGGAGCATAGAAGATAAATTGTGTCTGCCTTGACTGGATGGCTTTAAAGGGGTTCTCTACAGTCTAAATAATGGAGCCCATGCTAAGCTTTGTCCATGAGGAGATTTTGACTCACGGCTTCATGTGTGGTCAGACCAGAAGCTGCTTAAATAGGGAAAAATCTATGAGAAATGTTCAGGTGGTCCCACTTCTTGGAGGAACAAACAATTTGTGCTATCCCTTTGGGACCTACTATTTGGGGCCTATCCTCTTTTCTAAATCCTAGGATCTGGATGGGTTGGGGATGCTGTGCCCAGCAAGGCACATGGTGACAATTCTTCCCAATGGGACAGAGGACTAAAATTTGTTATATGGCACTAGATCCCATGTGGTTGGGGTGTATGAAGAGTGAAAGCAGAGTGGCAATGATGACGATGACAATGGTGACTTATTTTATTGACTGTCACTCTGTGCCAAGTGTTCTATTTGCTTTATTTAATCAACATAGTAATCTGTTAGGTTAGTGTCATTACTATACCCAGTTTAAAGGGCAGTAAGTAAAGCATATGACTTTTATTAGTAAAGAAAAAAGTGGAAAATCCGAGGTTCAGAGGGATTATTTATTTTTTTTCTAATGCAGGATAAGGCAGTTCACCCTACAAGGCTCCTTTGGCCTTCTTACAATTCAATTTTTGACTCAAGGATTTCTTTGAAACACTGCATGCAGGTATTGGACTAGATAATGCAGGGAAATGAAAATGGCCAGCTGTCTGTCTTTAAGAAATTCAGTCTGGTTTGGGCTACAAACTCAGATACCTTCAGGGACAGCCATGAAGCACAACATCAGTGAGCATGAGAGGGTGAGGGCCCAATGGAGAAGACATATCCTATCTAAGATGGTCTGATTATACAGCATTAACACCAAGAATCCCTACCACAAAGGCAGAACTCTCTGGGCTAGATTAGGTCTGGAATTACTCTGCATTTCATGCAGATTAGGTATTCTGATTTCTTGGCCAATAAGATGTTTTCTCTGTGATTTTTCATATTTAAATAAAAATGTAGGATCTTTACTTCTGGGATATGGAAACCTTGATATGGAGACTTAGGAACTTGCGATGGCCATCAACTCCTGCTTTGAAGGAAGCCCCTGTAAGTGAGAATGGAATAGGCTCATGGAGAGAAGCAGAGATAAGAGATGGGGTGAGCAAAAGTCTAAATGGCATTCATAGCCCCAGTCCCAGTTGTTGTTAAGGCTCAACAGTACCTTTCCTACAGTAGCTCTTCAACTATTTCTTCAGTAACAGAAAATGATACTCTAGAATATCCTTTTAGGATATTTCTCTTTCTCTTTTATTTCAGCCAAACTAGCTTAAATTGCATTTCTGCCACTTGTAAAATGGCTTGATTAATTCCCAGGGCTGTCTATGAGTCCAGTTAAGAAGATGGGAGACAGAGGAGAGGATGGGATCCGCCCACAAAGCAGAGGGCCATATGGAGCCATCCATGTCTCTAAACCTAAATAGAGAGGCATGTGTACTCAAAACCAAACAGTTGGGGTCAAAATGAGAAGACAAAAGGAGACTTCAATTCCTGTTGGAAGTGACACCAAAACCATAAATAATGAACCTTTGCCAGAAAGCTGCATGGAATGGGATTCTGATATGCTGCCGTAGATCAAAGACAGGACCCTTAAAGGAGGGGGTGCTGGGACTACTTTTCAGAAGGAGGAAGTGATACTGGGGTACTGGGACAATATGTAAAGTGGACTCACTCCTTTAGATTGCCCTCAGGACTTACTCTGGTCTCTTAGGATCCTCTTCTCTTACTATAGGTGGACCAGGATAGCTCCCCTGGTCCATCTTAATCTGGATATGAACTCTGAAAGTATCACTACTTTTCTTGGTGTCTGGGAACATATAATGCATCCTACACATATTTTGTGAACATATTCCATGCTTTACAGAACCAGCTCTGTTTAAAAAACAAACAAAAACAGCTACATTGTGATATAATTCAGATGCCAGACGTATAAAGTATATAAAAAGTGACTTTCAGTGTATTCACAGAGTTGTGCAGCCATCACAATATATCGTAGAACATTATCACCAACCCCAAAAGAATCCATGTCCCCTTGAGCAGTTACTTCTTGTGTTTTCCCCAATTGTCCCACTCAGCCCTGGTAAGCTCTGACCTGGTTCTCTTTCGAATTGCCTATTCTGGTCATTTCACACAAATAACATCCTATAATATGTGTCTTTTGTGACTGGCTTTCACTTAGGAAAATGTCTTCAAGGACCATTTATATTGTAGATATATGAATACTTCATTTCTCTTTATTGCCCAATAATAGGCATTATGTGGATATACCACATTTTATTTTTCCATTCACTGAGTGATGGACGTTTGGATTATTTTTAGTTTTTTGGCTATTATGAATAATGGTGCTATGAACATTTTTTGTGTAAATATGATTTCATTTCTTTTGCATATATACCGAGGAATGGGATTGTTGGGTCACATGGAAACTTTTTATTCAACCTTTTGAGGAACCTTCAATGTGTTTTCCAAAGAAGTCACACCACTTTACATTTCCAGTAGCAAAGTAGGAAGATTCCAATTTCTCTGTCTCCTCACTAATACTTGTTTTATTAAATGTTTTGTGACTGTAGGCATCTAATGGTTATGAAGGTGTATCTTATTTGGGTTGTAATTGGCATTTCCTTAATGGCTAATAACATTTTGTATCTTTTCTTGTGCTTATTGGCCATTTGTTTATTTTTTTGTGATGATATCTATTCAGATCATTTGTCTGTTTTTAAATTAAGTAGTATTTTTATTAAATGTTTTTATATGCTCTAAGCACAAGTTCCTTATAAGTTACATGATTTATAAATATTTTCTCCCATTCACTGAGTTGTCTTTTCATTTTCTCATTCTTGAAAGGACAATCTTATCATTTTGGAGGTGCCCAATTTATTTTTTCTTCTGATGCTTGTGTTTTTGGTGTTTTATCTAAGAAAAGATTGCCAAATCCAAGATCATGAAGATGAAGAATACTCCATATTCTCTTCTAAAAAGTTTTAGAAATTTATCTCTTGCATTTAGGTCTATGATTCATCTTCATGAATTAATTAATTTTTGGTATTATGTGAAGAAGGGCACTAACTAGTCTTTGTGTGTGGATTTTGAGTTGCCCCAGCACCATTTGTTGAAAACACTATTCTGTTTTCATTGAACAGTCTTAGCACTCTTGTTCACAATCAACTGATCATAAATGTAAGGGCTTATTATCTGGACTCTTCATTTTATTCTTCTGATCTATGGGTTCATCCTTATGCCATTACCATGCTATCTTGATTTCTGTATCTTTGTAGTAAGTTTTAAAATCAGGAAGTCTGTGTATCCTCCAACATATTTTTTTTTTCCTTTTTGAAGATTGTTCTGGATAATTCTCTGTGTCCTTTACATTTTTTATTTGAATCTTAAGATCAGCTTGTACATTTCTGTGAAGAAGCCACCTGGGATTTTGGGAGTGATTGCATTGAATTATTTTGCTTAGTGATTAAATTTTGATAGTATTTGATAAAGACTGCATTAAATCAGTTTGGGGAGTATTGCCATCTTAACAAGATGATTGATAAATATGGTTGATAAATAGAGGAATATCTTTCCATTCATTTAGGTCTTCCTTAATTTCTTTCAATAATATTTTTTAGTTTCCAGATTATAAATTTCTCACTTATTTTGTTAAATTTATTCTTTTTTAAAAAAGATTTATTTTACAGAAAGTGCAGGCACAAGTAGGGGGAGGAGCAAAGGGAGAGGAAGAAAGAATCTTAAGCAGACTTCCCGTTGACTGCAGAACCCAACATGGGGCTCGATTTCACAACCCTGAGATCATGACTTGAACTAAAATCAAGAGTAGGACACTTAAAGACTGAGCCACCCATGTGCCCCTTAAATTTATTCTTAAATATATTATTGATTCTACTGAAAATTGAATTGTTTTCTTAATTATAATTTTGGATAGTTCATTTCTAATATATAGAAACAGTATATTTTTGTATATTGCTCTTGTACTCTGCAACCTTGTTGAATTTATTGATTAGTAGTTACGATAGTATTTTTGTGGATCCCTTAGGATTTTCTGTGTACAAGACCCTGTCATCTGCCCATAGAGTTTTACTCCTTTCTAACTTCAGTGCCTTTATTTCATTTTCTTTTCTTTTTTCTTTTTTTCAGATTTATTTATTTATTTGAGAGAGAGAAAGAGTGTGTGTGAGCAGGGGGCAGAGGGAGAGGGAGAGAGAAAATCTCCAGCAGACTCCCTGCTGAGAGCACAGTCAGACTGGGGGCTCTATCTCACCATCCAGAGATCACACCTGAGCTGAAATCAAGATTCAGATGCTCAACTGACTGAGCCACCCAGGTGCCCCTTCATTTTCTTTTCTAATTATCCTGGCTAGAACCTTCCAATACAATGTTAAATAAAAGCAGTTAGACTAGACATCTTTGTCTTGTTCCTGATCTAAGGGAGAAAACTTCGTCACCATTGAATATGATGTCACTCAGTGATTGAGTTGAGGAAATTCATTTCTATTTCTGTTTTCTTGAGTGTGTTTATTATGAAACGGTTGGTTTTTTGGAAACTCTGATCATGTAGCTTTTGTGTTTTAATCAATTAATATGATATATTAATTTGTTTACTTTTTTATTAGAGCTTTCTTGCTATCTGAAAATATTTACTTTTACCTACTCAACCTATGTCATCACTTAGGTTCTCTGGAAACAGACATTAAGAAAGATTGGGAGCCACCAAATTGTTCCCTGTATTTATGAGTCAATTTCTGTTTTATGGTTTTGGGTGGTTGCCAAAGGGTTGTAGGGCAGGCCAGTGGGTGAAATAGGTGAAGAGGATTATGAGGTACAAATTTCTAATTGTAAAATAAGTAAGTCTTGGGTACGAAAAGTACAGAATAGCAAATATAGCCAATAATATTGTAATAACTTTTTATGGTGACAGATGGTAATTACATTTATTATGGTGAACATTTTGTAATGTATCTAATTGCTGGATCACTATGTTATACACCTGAAGTGAATATAATATTGTAGATCAACTATATTTCAATTTAAAAAGATAGAATTTGAGGTATAAGATGTTTATTAGGGATCAACACCTACGAAAGTGTTGAGAGAAAGCAAGATTGGGCAGAGGAGAAAGTCAGACTGCCATATATATCTGACAAAGTCTTAACCAATCCTGTAGGGAGCTCTTAGACAGGTATGTCTCATCAAGTCATCCTATGGCAGGTCAAAATAGCCAGGCCTTTTTGCCCTATCTTGGTCAGTATCCAGATGTGGGCTACTTCATGAAAGGTAAACCTCAGAGCCAGGTAGCTTTCTATAGCTAAAGCAACCCTAGAGATGCTTACAACTGAAGATTGCCTGCGGATCCCTTGGGCAATAAACCCACCCCTTGAAGGGTGATCTGGGCCATGCATCAGCCTGTCAGCCACACTGTCTCTTACAGAAATCTTAGACTCTGATTCAGGGTTTGCTGCTGTTATCTAAAGGTTGAGTTACAGAGTAGAACAGAAGTGTGTGGTTAGCCCTCATACTCTTTGTTCAGAGTCACACACACAAGGCCAATAGCCACAAAACCACAATCAGAGTACTATACTTTTTCTTGGACTACTTAGCATCTCAAAAAAGTCTAACCTATAGTGTAAAGGAGATTTGGTGACTCATCTAAATATTATCTCATGAGAAATAGGGCTTCCTCAAATCAAAAGCCATTCAAGAATAGGTTCTTATTATTTATGATGACAAATAATACCTATAAACTATAAGGTTTCACTGATACTTCTTTCATTTGAGAACAGGAAGTTGTTTGCGAAGGCGTTTTAATATGCCTATTCTGTGTTTATTCATTCTGCTAGTCTTTTCTCATTCTTGTGTCCATTTTCCTACCAAAAGTCTCCATACATGTAAGTCAGGAGGTCCAATAACCATATAAACCATGAGAAAGAAAGAAAAAGAGATTAAAAAGTCACATCTATTTCTATCAAAAGAAGTGCTGCTTGTAAATTTAGAATATGTATTTGTTTTAATCCAGGTTTCACTTTTTATTTACTCTGGCTTTGTTACCCTTGTCTCACTTCAGTGGCCCTCTTAAATCAACTTAGACTGGGTTGAACTGAATTGTTTTTTGTTTTGAGAAAATGTGGTATAACGAACAGTAAACCATATTTATACTCATGTGGAGTGTCAATACATTTTATGTAAATAATTCTCTCTGGTCTTACATACTAGATTATCTGGGAAGTGGGGAGGAGAAAATTAACTCATTCAATGTTCCAAAACAGTGACTCTGATCTATTCTGAAGGTGAGAGTAACCATTTGATACTATTTTCATCAGAACTATCTAGTTATTGTTCTTTGAGGCAAATGGTTCTTCCATAAATGAAATAACTTGTCACTCCTGTAATCTGGAATTTGAATCATCAATAACATGTGTCTGATTCATCTCTGTCTCTCTGAAATGCCAGCACTAAGAAGAGAGAACAGTGCATGGCAGAGGCTTTGTCAACCCTGAATGAATAAAATGCTTAGGCTTTTTCAAGGAAAAATTAGAAGAGGACCCTTACTAATAAAATTTGGAATGAGAGTAGAAACATCCAAGTTTCCTCTACCTTCTATTCTACCATCCCAATCCCCATGGAAGGAACTGAGAGACTTTAGGGACAGCAAGGAACTTCAAAGACTTTGTGCTAGAATACCATGTGCAGCCAGTTCAAGAAGATGACTTTGAGGACCAATAAAGTGTTTATTTGCTTGTGAAATTACTGTCTGCTCTCTACTTGCAGGAGTCAGGCCACAGTTTAGGCAAGTGAAATGAGCAGAAGGATAGAGTAGAAGTGAAAGTAACCCAAATATCCACTTCTTGTGTTTTATCCCTCTACCCCCTTTTTACTAAAACATCGCATTTTGGTCTAAAACATTGAACGACTGCTAATTTTCACAATGATTGTATCAGACCATCTTAAGTAATCAGCAATGCAATTTACCATCATTGAGCTCTATATGAAAAGAAGACATTTTGCATTGCACTCACCCTGTAAAATGCTTTGAGGAAATTAAAGCCGGGGTTACAATAGGAAATGGTTGCAATGATATTTCTGCTGTCATTTATCTTACTGTAATCAAATAATTTTAACCTGCTTAGCCTTTTATTATTCCTTCTCTAGGAATTTCTTTATACTGAAATTATAACTTTTATAGAAAATCATAGTAGGAACACAAAAGAGCTGCTCGAATTTGCTGTGCTGGATCACTGATCCCTGAATGTTAGCACTCAGATAATTAAATAAATATTTTGACACCTTACAGTAATTCCAAATGGTGAACATGTAAAACCCACAGGGATCTGTGGCTAGCAAGCTGGCCTGGATCTCTGATTCCTCATACACTAATCTTAAGAGACAAACATGTAACTTTCATTGACTGTTTAGTATTTGCCAAGCATTGTGCTAATATGTATGATATCAAAGATCTCTTCAATCCTCACAACACCCAAATGAGAAAGGTTTTTTTTTTTTTTTTTTAAGTTTTATTTAAGTTCTTATTAGATAACATACAGTGCATTATTGGTTCAGGAGTAAAATTCATTGATTCATTGCACCTAGTGCTCATCAAAACAAGTGCCCTCAGAAAATTGTTAGTCCTATTTTATAGATCATTTTATAGAGGCTTAAAAAGTCAAGGGACTTGCCCAAGAACACATAGTAAGTCATGGAGCTGAAAGACAGATAGAAGGAATATTATTACTAACCAAATTGTTATTAATGAAGTTAGCTTAATTTTATATATATATATATATATATATATAAAGTTAGTATTTTCATGATTATGTTTACTGCACAATAATCAGAAAAACAAACATTAAAATGAAAACAAAAATCACCAATGTTCCTGTAGGGGAGGAAAAATATTTTCTCTCTACTTTTCTAAGTTGTTGGCTGAGTCTCCCTATCCTCCTACCCCATAACACAAGACAGATTAGCAGTAGAGAAAGCAAACGGAAATTGAGTGAATGATAACCCAGGAAAACTGAGTAACTCCCTGAAATGGTCCAAACCACCACCTTAAATACCATCTTCAGCTAATGACAAAAGAAAACTGTTGGGGTGGAGGAAAGCCTGCTAATGGGAGGTTACCAGGAAAAGCACACTAAACAAGGGAGGTTGCTATGCAGATCAAAGTCATTGTCTTTTCCATTGAGAAGAGTTTCCAGAGACTTAGTCATCCTGCTCTTCCTGGTACAGAGAGGGACACGTCCTTACAAATGGGAATTTTCCTTATAGATGGAAGAGTGTCTTCCGAAAGGGTAACTTCTACTCAGTTTTCTTAATTTTCCCAGCTGTTTCTTAAAAATAACCAGTCTAAAATAATCCTCATGTGGAGAAGGCACATATCAGGGTGAAAAAGTCTGCTCCCCTTCACTGTCCTCTAATCCTTGCCAAGATCATTTATATACATGAAGTACCAAGTTGGAATAGTATTGTACCAAATGTAATGTGAACATTATTTCCACATCATTAGTTTCCTTCTAAAAGATCACTTTAATAGTGTTTAATCCATGGCCTCCTATTCCACGTTATAAACCCATGCTTTAGTCAGCTAAATTCTTATTTTTGATTAATTTGTCACTAATTTTCCCTTATTAATGTCTATTGCAATGAACTTTCCTGTTTAAACAGTCTCTTGTTATTTTATTTGTAAAATTACTAGCAACTGAGTCAAAAATCAGTATTTTTAAGGTATTTGATACATATTTCTAAAGTTCCCTTGGAGAAGGTTGTTGCAAATGTATTAGTTTGCTAGAGATACTATAATTAAGTACAAGAAACTTTTTTTAGAACAAGAGAAATGTATCATCACAGTCTGGAGGCTAATCAGGGTGTTGGCAGGGCCATGCTCCCTCTGAAACCTGTAGAAGAAGGATCCTTCCTTGACTCTTTTGGCTTCTAGTACCCCAAGACATTCCTTCATTTGTACCTGCCTAATTCCAGTCCGTACATGGCGTTCTCCCATAGTCTTCCTGTATGTCTGTGTGCAGACTTCCTCTTTTCATAAGGACACCAGTCATTGGATTAGAGCCCATCCTAATGCCTTCATATTAACTTGGTGAAATCTGCAAAGACCCTGTTACTAGATAAGATCACATTCTGAGGAACTGGGGGTTAAGACCTCAACTTACCTTTTTTTGTAGAGGGCACAACTCAACACATAATGCAGGGTGTACAATATTCTAAACCACTTCCAAACTTCTTTCATCCTCCTTCAACACAGGGTACTCTTTCTTACCTCTGGGCCTGCATACCTGCTCCTTAAAACTAGAATGTACTTTGTTTCAATGTTAGCTAGAGTTTACTTCTCTTTCAGGTCTCACTTTAAATGTCACTTTCTTTTGGAAGACTTTGCTGATCTCCATCCTCTAGAATGTTAGATGTCCCTCTGTCCCTACGTTAGCACTTAGTATTTTGCACTGTGATTTGTTTAACTGTTTTTCTAATTCTCTTGACTCTAAATTCCATGAACACCAAGAGTCCTGTCTGTCTTCCTTACCATCCATGGTATATTTTTGGTGCCTAGCTGGTGCTTGAGTAAATTCTCAGTATAAATTTGTTGAATAAGAGAAAGGATCTTTACAGTTGAAACCCTTTATCAAATAAAGTGGCCCAGCTTGGTACAACCCTGCTTACTCTTGAGTTTCACCCTCCCTCTGTGTCACTTTTCTCCTCGTGCTCTGGACACACTGGCCTCTCAGTGCTGCCAAGAACCCCTTTTCCCTCATGCTCTAGGAGCATTGTCCATGTTGTACCCCCTCTCTGGAATGAATTTCTGTGCTCATACTCATACCTATCCTTCAGATCTCAGCTCAGAATTCACGTCTTCTTCTTCTTCTTCTTTTTTTTTTTTTTTTAAGATTTTATTTATTTATTTAACTGAGAGAAAGAGGGAGAGAGAACACAAGCAGGGAGAGTGGGAAGCAGAGGGAGAGGGAGAAGCAGGCTCTCCATTGAGTAGAAAGCCCAGTGTGGGGGCTCAAACCCAGGACCCTGGGATCATGACCTGAGCTGAAGGCAGATGCTTAACTGACTGGGCAACCCCCAGGGCTCACTTCTCTCGGGAAACTTTCCTTGGCTCTCCCCCTGTTATGGGATGAAAGATTGTGTCATCCACCACCCAACCCCGTCCTACCCCCACTCCACTGCTGCAAAATTCCTGTGTTGAAGCCCTAAACTATAATGTGATGATACATGAAGATTGGGACTTTGGGAGGTAATTAGGTTTGGGTGAGTTCATGAGGGTGGAGCCCCATGATGGCATTTAGTGACCTTATAGGAAGCGGAAGAGATCAGAGCCCTCAATCTCTTTCTCCATGTGAAGACAGAGAAAGCAGCCATCTGCAGTTAGGAAGAGGGCTCTACCAGACAGTGAATTGGCCGGTACTTTGATCTTGGACTTCCCAGCCTCCAGGATGGTGAGAAATAAATGTCTGTTGTTTGAGCCACCTAGTCTATGGTACTTTATTATGGCAGCCTGAGGTGACTAAGACACACCCCATCCCCTTTCCCAGTCAAGCTCTCTTGTTATATATTTTTCAGAAACACTTGTCTTAGGGTCATTATCTCAGTTGGCATTTATGCATTCATTAAAGGGGATATTAATTAATATTTGTCTTGCTAATAGATGGTAAGTTCCATGAGAACAGAACTATCTAA
Source organism: Mustela nivalis (assembly GCF_964662115.1). Lineage (NCBI taxonomy): Eukaryota > Metazoa > Chordata > Mammalia > Carnivora > Mustelidae > Mustela > Mustela nivalis. Next base: position 63,951,648 of record NC_139032.1, read on the forward strand.
TTTGACCACAAGTAAGTAGTTGTTGAATTAAAAAAAAAAGAATGAGAAATAAATGAATTAGTTTCCTTTTATCCTGTCGTTCCCCCCCCCCCCCCTTTCTATCCCTTCTTCCTTTCCTCCACTTTCCACTGTGCTAGCTAGGGCAACTCATCAAAAACACATGAGCTCAGGAAGCTGGAGAGGATGTCTACAGTGGAATAGTTATGGTAAGGATCAGGAGATCTTCTGGGCCAATCCCCATACCAGGCAGAAGTTCATTCAACAGTCCTGAGGCTTGAGCAGACAACTCAGGAACTTTTTCAGTCACTGGAAGCTCATGATATGCCGACTCAATACCCTTTGGAGTAGTTCCAATGGTTTGAAAACTCCCTTTACCAGACCAACAACCATCTCCTTAAATGCCTTCTATTTATCTGGTCCCTCAAACCTAACAACTCTCAGCCCTCTGTAGCCGTACAAGCTAGAAGTATTTTCTCTTTTACAGGACCCCCTTCTAGTATTTAAAGTTGTTATTAGCGACCTTTCTTCCTCGAACAAGATTCTGTTCCTAGTTCCATTCCTTTCAATAATTACTATCCTCTGTGTTTTGGGGTTCATGTCTTGCTCGTCTACCTATCTCCTTCCCTCTCTTCCTCCTTCTTCCCTCTTCTCATTTTCTATCTTCTTTCTTTCCTCCCTTTCTCCTCCTTCCTGTTCACATCATTTTTGTTTGTTTCCCTCTGCCCTTTCCTTCCCATCTTTCCTTCCCTTTCCCTGATTAGTTTTCCCAAGAACATAAATCAACTAGAGGACCTTTCGCTCTTATTTTCTTTTTAAAGATCAGACCCGCCCTGAACATCACAGAAGTTGGCGAAGGAGGAAGAGAAGGATATCACCAGCTTTGAGTCATTTGGATCTTAGAATGACAGTTGTACTTTTTTTTAAATTTTATTTTTTCAATTTTTCAATTTTTATTTTTTTTAATTTTTTATTTTTTATAAACATAAATTTTTATCCCCAGGGGTACAGGTCTGTGAATCACCAGGTTTACACACTTCACAGCACTCACCAAAGCACATACCCTCCCCAATGTCCATAATCCCACCCCCCTTCTCCCAACCCCCCTCCCCCCAGCAACCCTCAGTTTGTTTTGTGAGATTAAGAGTCACTTATGGTTTGTCTCCCTCCCAATTCCATCTTGTTTCATTGATTCTTCTCCTACCCACTTAAGCCCCCATGTTGCATCACCACTTCCTCATATCAGGGAGATCATATGATAGTTGTCTTTCTCTGCTTGACTTATTTTGCTAAGCATGATACGCTCTAGTTCCATCCATCCAAACCTTAGACAAAAGTGCTGAACAGGATCGAGCTGTTTACAGAAACCTGGGAAGGCTACGAAAACTCCCCATCAAGTTAATACTGATCCATTAATCAGCATGCTCAGTTATTAATATGCCATCACCAAGCTCCTGTGGAAGAGGTGAACGATAATGTAATCACCAGGGAATCATGAAAGCTAGATTTAATATTTCAGAGAAACCCATTCATTTATTCACTCAATTGAGTGCCCACTTAATATGTAACCCTGACATTTTTAACTGAATATTTTGGTTGAGGCAGCGGTAATAGAGCTTTGAATTTCAGAATGTCAAACTTCTGTCCATTCAGAAGTCATATAATTAGTTTCCTGTCTATTTTGATGCATCCAGCAAATATACCATAGCTGCTGACCAATTTTGCATTCAATCAGTCCTTCTGTTTTAACTTTAGAATTCCCATTCATTGGCTCAGCTGACACAGAAGTGCATCGCTATGGCAGCTGCTTCTGCCTTCTTTGCTAAATGAAATGGAGATTGTGACTATCTCTTTTCATTAGATCAGCTACACTGCTTTATCATTCCAGAAGAAGCAGTCAAGGCCCCAGAATGCATGACCGACCAGTATCCATGAATCATTGCCAGGATTCTTTGATCCTTCACCAAGGGAGTGGCCCTGTATGAGAGCCAGATATCAGAGCAAATCATGGTTCCCAGCTCTGCTGGGATACATGGCTTAAAATGTGCAGTTTTTCTGAAGGTAGGATAGAACATATTTCTCTCTCTCTCTCTCCAACCCCTTGTTCAAGTGATGGACAAATCCTGTCATTTCTACCTCTCACCTCTCTCTGGAGTTTTTCCTCCCATCTTCATTTTTTCCTGTAACTACTTCATCCAGACCATCATCATCTTCCATCTGAATTATAGCCAGAATGCCATTCTAGCAGGGCTCCTGTTTTACTGCCTTGCCTTTCTCCACATACTATTCACACTGTAGCCAGAGTGATGTTCCTAAAAGATAAATCAACTCAAATCATTTCCTGCTCAGAAAACTTTGGTGGCTCCCTTTTGCCTATAGATATAGGCCTATGAGGATATTTAAGGCCATTTGTGATTTTTTTTGTCTAACCTTCCTCCATAGCCTGACCCATCCCATTCCCTGTGTATTACCCTTGGTTCCCTCCATTTCCCTGAATGTATTACCTTATTATGTCTTTGTCCTTGCTGGTCTGTCTCAATAACCCCCTTTCTCTGTCTTCTTGCCCAATATTCCAGTCCATTCGAATACATCAGAGAAGCTCTCTGGGATACCCTTGCCTCACCACACCCAGGAAGAATTAGACATTCTTTTCTTATGTTGTTGTGATTATTTGAATTAGATTATAGAAACATGTTATTGATCCCTTGAGGTTAGGGATTTTGATTTTACTTTTCTTTATTCTTGACTACTAAAACACAGCAGGTGCAGATTATATAGTTGCCGAATTAATTAATAAATATGATTACACTAGGAAACATTTGGTCCTTATTCTATGTCAGGGCACTGTTCTAAGCACTCCACATATGCTACCTATCTAACATACAGCCAGATGACCCTTCTAGTTAGTAGGCACTGCTCTGTGCCTTCAATGTCCCAGAAATGTGAAACCAACTCTAACAGTCACTCTGTCACCAACCCACACCTCTATTTCCTTGCTTCTGCATTTTTCGCTTACTAATGACATCCCTGCAAGCTTCAGTCTATCTCAGTTCTACACACAATATTCTCTTAAGGAGTTTCAGGAAACCTCAGCCCTTCACCCTGGTTAGTGGTGGTGTCAAGTCCAAGTGCTGACCACAGGTTCCAGTCTCTGTTGTTAGTGGCCGGGCAGCCTGTCAGACAGGGAGTGTAGTGTCTGAGCAGTGACCCTATATTTTGTGTTTAGCTAGTTCTCCATCCCTTTCTTAGGCCTTAAAATCACCCATTCATGAATTGTCTACTTGTGCCCAGTTTTCTGAGCTCAATATTCCTTCTTCCTCTCTCCTCATGCACTTCGATCAGTAGTACTAGACTTCTGGCATAAGCCCCATTCCAAGATTTTATTTTAGTAACACTTGAGATTTTGGGGACTCTTGCATTTCCCACTGTTCCTCTGTTCCTCCTGGGGGTTGCCTAATACCTATGGGTGGATTCATAGTAGCTGATGGTTTGCTTGGATGCTGGGACCTCAGAGCATTGTCTTGACTTGTATCTTGTGGGTCCTTGGTCTGGATCTTTCTTGAGACTGTAATGGGTTTGCCTGTGTAGTAGAGCTTGCCTCTCAATCCCAACCTTACTTACAAGTGTTGTGGAATCTCCAATGTGAGAAAAAATAATTCTTGCCTTTATTTGACTTATAATACAGTTTTTCTAAAAGCTAGCTTACCCTGATCACATGCTGTGTGCCAGACATAAAACTTTCACATAAAAGCTGCAGGGTAAACGTCATTATTCCCATTATACAGTTGAGGAAACTATGCCTATGAAATAGTAAATGATTCTCTCAAGGTCATCTGGCCAGTAAGTGATAAAACCAAGATTCAAATTAGTATCAGTCTGCCTCTAAAAATCTAGCTTCTTCTCTGCAAATTACAGGAGGAAACAACTGGGACAAGCAGAAAGTATTTCTGGCCCCTGAAGAGGTTGAGTTCATAATAAGTGCTCAGTCAATACTCTTTGCTTTGATGTTGACCCAGTATCACTGTACAAGCCTCTCTTATTGATTGTGGCCAAGGCAATTGTAGAATTATGAAGTAGAGCCAATCAAAAGTGTCCCTGAAATGAATGAATATGGAGTGCCTCAGAGGTATATAACTGTGGGTTGCCAAAGATGACAGAAGATGTGGTTAAAAGCACATTCAGACACAGTGAAAGGCTTATAGTTGCTGCAACAGCTTTCCCCAAGCAGATGAGGGTATTTTAATTTGGCAAACTGATATAAATTCTGTGTAAACAATGGCATTCTTGGGCTACCCCAAAGATCACAAAAAGCAGTGAGGCAGCTGGTGGGCCAGCACATTCTGCAAAAAGAGTGATACACCAACAGCATCTGGAGAGGCCAGGTGCCATAGAAGACCAAACAGAGAGAGGCCTTTCTAAAGAGAACACCACAGTCAAGATGGGAAATAGCCAGAGCAGTAGATGCCCCTTCATCTTTAGCAAAGGTTGGTTAACAGTACATATAGGGTATGGAATGTTATATCTGAGCAAAGGAGCATGTAGCTGACTAATCCCATGGATGTCTAGTTCAGGGTGTGTGATCTGGATAAGCACACATAACATCAGAGTGGGTTTGTGAAACACCTGTGGGTGCTCTGAGACACATACGAACATGTGAAGATCCAAGTGGGCATGAGCATTTTCTGAAAAAGGATGAGTCACGTCTAACACACATGGCTGTGGAAGAGCAAAGTAAATGGATAACATACATAAGATGTAAGTAAACATTTTCAACAACCCGGGGAATGTGAGTCATCTCAGCGTGCATGTGTATTGTCTGATGAGGGTTTGTGATGTTTCAAGTGCGACTCTTGAATAAGCACAAGCACACCTAAATATCGGTGTGTAATGTTTGAACTGCTTACTATCTAAGGGAATACACTTTTTCAAAAAAGCGAATATGTGTCACATTTTAGTGAACATGTGTATCACCTGCATTAGGAAGGATGTGATGATCTGAGCCAACAGGTAAAACATCTGAATGAGTACATGTAACATTTAAGTCCGTCAATCTCAAACTTGACCCTGTCTCATAATCACCCACAGGATTTGTTAAAACACAGATTGTTGGGAGCTTACCCCAGAGTTTCTGAATCAGAAGATCTGGGGTCAAGCTTAAGAATATGGCATTCTCGTGATATTGATGTTACTACTCTGGGAGCCACATCTTGAGATCGACTGTTTTAAGTATGAGTAAAAACTGTGTGTAACAGTTAAGTGCCCTGATTAACATATACATGAACACATATGTGATCTCTAAGTGAATACATGTAACATTTAAGGGGCACTTAACATCAACCGAATAAATATTATGACCTCTACACAAGTATATATAGCATTGACTGATGTGTGTAGGATGTCAGTGAATCGGATCTTTGTGAAAATAACTGAACAAGCATGCATAAAATCTGAGGGTATGTGGAATTGCTGAATGAGTGTGAGCACCACCTGAGCAGATAAAACATCTAAAAGATGTGTATGTGTTTTATACCTAAAGGGACTCATTGTCTATAGGACTACATAGACATCTATACAAATAATTACCATACATTGTGGGATACAAAGAAATGAGTGTACAAGGAACAAGGATGCACAAGCAACAATAGTGCATCAGGAACAGAAGAGAGGCTCCCAGAGGAGGACATGTGGATGGAAGAGATGATGTGTGAGGTCTGTTTGAAAGCTGTTGAGGAGCATTCTGGGATGACAGGAAGAGGTCGATGGAGGATGTATTTCTATAAGAGGATCCAGAATAGGCAAAAACATAAAATATTAAATGGTTTGACATGTTTGGAGAACCACAAGTAGTTTGGGATTTCTAGAATAGAATATGAAGTGGGAGCAGAGGGTTGAGGCTGGAGTGTTCTGAGAGAGCAAGATCGTGGTGACGCTTCTGGGCCATGATACAGAACACGGTGGTGCTTTTCGTTTTTTTCCTCTCTCTCCCAGTCAGGATAGAGAATCAATACATGGTTTAAAGCAGGGAATGAATGTGATCAGTGTATATTTAGAGATATCCCTCTGAAGACTGAGTGGAAGATAGGTCACAAATGGAGCAGAAGTCTACTGCAGCATCTGTGCATGACTGCTATGGTGGTATCTATGTATCTGTGTATCTATGTATGTAGATCTATGTATGACTAGATCTATGTCATACTATGTAGTATGTCATCTCTGACCCAGGTGTGGTAACACTGGGCATTACCTAGTATATGACTATCTATGTATACATAGGTCTATGTATATGTAGATCTATGTATCTATGTATGATCTATGTATGACTATCTATGTATGACATAGTATACATAGTTATATCTATGTATGACATAGTATGACATAGTATGACATACATAAGCTATGTATGACATAGTCATACGTAGTCATACATCTATGACTATCTATGTACGTATGTATGACTATGATAGGCATATCTATGTATGACTAGATACATACTATGTACATAGATACATAGTATGTATCTAGTCATACATAGTCATATGTATCTAGTCATACATAGATACATACATAGATACATAATCATACATATCTATGTATGACCGATGGTGAGATCTTATACCGTAACAAATGCAGTGGAAAGTAAGGGACAAACAGAAGCTATTTGAGGGGATAAATACCGACAGGACTTGTGGACCTGTGCACTGGTAGGTCATGAGCATCAGATGGAACGACTGCGAGAGACTGGGTAGAAGAGGAGGAAGGATTAAGAGGAAGAACTTGGTATTGGACACCATCCGTTTAGGCACTCCCTAAACATTCAGAAGGGGATTGTTGTATTTGGGTCTGGAGCTCTAGGGACAGTTCAAACCTCAGACAGAAATTTGGAGATGACTGGTCAGTGATTACTACACTCAAGGTAATGAGGCAGATTTGGGTGAGAAGAGGGATGAGCACAGAGGTTAAGGAGGAAGAACCCCAGGGATCAACATTTGAGAAATGGGCAGAAGAAGAGACTCAAACGAAGGGCAGTTAGGTGGAACCATCAGAAAGGGAGGGGGATACAGAAGCACGAGACCTCAGGACACCGCGCGTCCCTTCTAAAGTAGGGGAAAATCAACTTAACTTGAATGATTAACAGATGGTCCTGAATGGAGTGTGATTCAAGAGGGAGTCCTGCGTTCCATCCTGGCTGTGCCACTGGGTACTTCTGTGGCCTTGGCTCATGAACTTGAGTCTCTAGGCAGTTTTTAAATATGAGACAGGAGAAGACAATCTTGATGATGAGACAACAGAAGTTTGGTAGTTTCTGTTTTGCCTGTGAATGAGGGTTTAAAAACCTTCTTGACCATACTTGCTCCAAGGCAGAATCTGCATTTCTCGGCCATGGGTTAAAACCCTAAAGGCATTGTTCACTAGTTCTTTGGCCCTGGGCAAATTACTTAATTTCTCCAAGCCTCAGTTTCCTATAAAATGAGTCTAACAGTAGTAGCTTTGGGATTTCTTGTAAGTATTAAAAGAGATAAGCCGCAGAGTGCTTAACATAATGCGTAGGACAGAGTAGGTAGTCAAACAAACGGAAAACCTTTAACAGCAACAGTCAAACCCCTGTGAAAACTATCATGAGGAGGAAGTTGAATTAGATCCTCTGAAGTCCCTCCCAGACTGATGCCCTTTGCATTCGCTTCTCTTTTTGTCTGTGACCTTGTGATGGGCTGCTAAGTAGACATTTATGGCCTAAATATTGACTAAGAATAAGGATTTGGTTTTCTGATTTCTGACATATATTACACAGTCAAGAGAAAGTAGTTCTGATGGGGGGGAAAAATGAAGCAGCAATAAATGCAAATACCCAGAAAGTACCCCCCTCCCCCATTTCCCTTGACACAGTTGCAGAGCCTGGGTGCACAGAATAGAACGAGCATCTCCCACTCATGACCCATAATAAATTGTTTCTTTGACCCAGTCACTGGGACTGGTGATTATTTCTTTCTCAGAACAGTGCAGGAAAATAAGAGAGTTACGCTGGGGAAAATGTGGCTGATGCCTCCTCTCCCTGTTACCACACCTGGGCAGAGTGCCTCTTTCCTTCCTTTACAACAGTCACATTGTAGGTATTTTTCATATGTGCAATATCTAAAAATAGATTTGCAAAAAGTGGGTTATTAAATGGATCGCTGAAGAAATTGAGGACCCAGCAAGGTAGAAAGGTAAAGAAATCCAGCTTCATGCACGGTGCGCATGGAAAGTGAGGTGAGATCTCACCTCTGTGGTGACAGTGACCGTTTTGCAGTGCAAAACCATTCTCACCTCCAAACCATGGCAGGCTAAGGGGACCAGGAAGGATGAAGGCGGGACCTAAGAAGGGAATAAAAATTAGGTTTACCTTTTAATCACTTATTTTCTTTTTATTTGTGGGAAAAAAAAAAAAAAACCCAGGATGGCATTTTCTAGGTAGTATTTGAACTGCTCACCCTGTAGAAATTTTCCACTCTCAACTCTTCACGCTCCACTCAGCTCATCGGGTTGAAATACTTCATTACTTCCAATCCCCAGAAATACTACGATTATTATGGGAATGAATTTGGAGCACGCATTTTTATATGCTAGCATTAAGGAATTTTAAGGAGTTATATTCCAATAATCTATGGGATAAATGCTAAGACAGATTGTTAGAAATAATTTACTCTGTTCTCTGTGTGTGTGTGTGTGGTTGTAATGGTAGCTCACGTTTATTGAGCACTTTGAATAGTAGATGCTTTTCTAAGTTCTTTATCATTTAACCCTTAGAATTAGAATCACACTATTAGGACTACAGGGACACTGCTAAAGCCCAGTGAAGACCATTATTTCCCCATTTTATAGCCAAGAGTATTGTGTTTAGTGATGCAAAGTAATTCACCCAAATTTAGCCAATTCACATGGCTAAATAGTGGTAAAGGAAGATTTAAACACAGGTCTGCCTGATCCTCAAACCTGTATTTTGAGGCCCTATGCAATACTGTGTGTACAAAAAAATACATTGAAGTAAGCGAAACCTTAAGAAATACACATTCTCTTATCCATCACCACTTGTGTCTTGCCTTGCTTGCAGCTGGAACTTCATGCATTCCTTTATTATAATAGTTACTGATTTGTGTTATAGTTGTGTGTGTGTGTGTGTGTGTGTGTGTGTGTGTGTTTAATTCTTTACCAATGGTTCTTGACTTTTTTTTTTTTGTATGGTGTGAGATGGTGATGGCAGTCATGAACTCCTTTGAAGATTTATCAAAGTTAAGACTCTTCTGAGGAAAAATGTGCATGCATTTAGATTGGGTTAATGCTTCAGTGATTACTTCTATAATGTCATGCATCTCTCCCATCAAAATATAATTTGAGGGGCACCTGGGTAGCTTAGTTAGTTAGGTGTCCTACCCTTGATTTTGGCTCAGGTCATGATTTCAGAGTCCTGAGATAAAGCCTCACCATGGGTTCTGCATTCATCAGGGAGTCTACTTGGGAGTCTCTCTTTCTCTGCCCCTCCTCTCTCTCTCTCTGTGTCTCAAATAAATAAATCATATATATATATATATATATATATATATATATATATATATTTAGTATATAATTAATAATCATTATAATATAATAATTATATTTTTATATATTTATAAAATTTGAGTATCCTTAGATTTTTCAGACCCGTGAGATCACTCTTTTATGTAGTATCTTAATACTAAGTATTTCCTAAAGGAAACTCAGGGCCCCTCTGCAAACATCTGACTGCTAGGGGCGCCTGGGTGGCTCAGTGGGTTAAAGCCTCTGCCTTCAGCTCAGGTCATGATCTCAGGGTCCTGGGATCAAGCCCCGCATCGGGCTCTCTGCTCAGCAGGGAGCCTGCTTCCCTTCCTCTCTCTGCCTGCATCTCTGCCTACTTGTGATCTCTCTCTGTCAAATAAATAAATAAAATCTTAAAAAACAAAAACAAAACAAAAAAAATCTGACTGCTATAAATACTTCTGAGTCTGTGTTGCCATATGTTACCTCTGAGTCCAGATGCAGATTCAAACCCAGCCCTGGACAGTGGTTGACATACTTAGTGAGGATCTGAGGATAACTTGATGTAATTCAAGAGGGAGAAAGGGAAAAAAACAAAACAAAACAAAACAAACACTAACAATTGGGCATCAGATGTAACTTTTCTTAAAGTTTCCTGTTAGACATTTACCCAGTGTGTGACTATCTTGTTGAATAAGCAGATGAATGAAAGAATAAATCTGTAGACCCTTTAGGTATTCATCAACCAGGTAGCTTAAACCCTACACAAGACTGTAAGCTCATTATGGGCAAAGATTTCTTTTTGCATCCTTCACCATTCTATATCTAGAGGCTGATGCTCAATAACCATTTCTTGGGATATATTTAAAGAATAAATCCATGAACCCAAGAAAGACAACCCTTATACAAAGGTACACTACAACGAATAGCTCCTCTTTTTTAAAACTTCCATTAAAGCCAGGCTAGAATCCCTATAAAAAGTATTTCTAGGGGCGCCTGGGTGACTCAGAGGGTTTAAAGCCTCTGCCTTTGGCTCAGGTCATGGCTCCAGGGTCCTGGGATTGAGCCCCGCACCCGGCTCTCTGCTCAGCAGGGAGCCTGCTTCTTCCTCTCTCCTTGCCTGCCTCTCTGCCTACTTGTGATCTCTGTCAAATGAATAAATAAAATCTTTAAAGAAAAAAAGTATTTCTAAATACAACAGCAATATTCTCCCAAAAGAGAATTCTACCATCACCTCTTCAGGGCTGTTTACAGAATACTACGCTTTCCCATTTACCACATTTCTAGTTATTTTCATGTAATTGTCTATCTTTTCCATTAGTCTCAAAACTTCTAAACTTCATGAAGGTAGGAACCGTTTTCATCTACATAGCACGGTATTCCCAGGTTTTAGGTGAAGCTAATAAACTTTGTTAAAGAAGACCAGTTGCTTCAATGAATGAATGATTAATTCAATTGATTGTTCCATTCATGGATTATGGGTTGCCTTAGATTGTAAATATCTTGCAAGGGTCTTTCCCACTTTGTAGTCCTGACCTATAACATAGATTCTGGTACACGGTAGGTGTTCAGTAGGTGGTTGTTGAGTGACATAAAGACACATGTAAATGATGGTCTTGGATAAATAGTGTGATTAATTTATTGTCCAATTTGGGCCTCTTTGACTGGGAAGGCAGGCACGATTAGTAATTATGGCAGAATAGCAGGAATAGACCAGAACTGCCAGGGACAGAGTGGGAAATTTGATCAGCCTTCAGATAAAGATGACACCAAAAGAAGTAGTTCTTTGTTTAGGGAAAATAAAAGCCAAGGTCATTGTAATGCAGTTTCCCCTAACACTTTTTTTTTTTTTAATCTTACCCATGCTATAAATTAACTCTAAATAATTAAGCATACCTGTTATTTACTTTGGAGACCCCAAGGTCCTTTCTGTCTCTGAAAGGTCCTAAAATCTGGGAGACAGGCTCAAAATATCCCAGAGACAATTGCACATTTGTCTGTTAGCCTGAGAAATAAACTGTTGTAATGATATGCGTTTCTGTTTCTTTGACATAGGGAAAGAGAATCAGGACCTCCGGGGAATACTGCCCTAACACTCATGCTTACTGAAAATGTTCCCAGATGGCTTTGGTCTAAAGATTGTTCTCAGGGCTTCTCTGGGTCAGAGTGCAGCCTTCCCCACTATGCACCACAGGACTAGATCTACGTATTTAGCTCTGATGAGAACTAGTGGGTCTCCTGAGCCAGTGGTGTTGGAAGAGAACTGGGACTGTCATTGCTTCCAGTGTAAGGGCCTCATCCCCTATTTGTGGATGGCAAATCCCTTTGTCAAACTAAGATTCTGGCAGCTTAGTAAAGGGGACTTCAGAGTTAGAAGACAGAGTCTGAAGGATACTCAGCCACTCAGATGGCTCTGTGAGCCTGATTCATGTCACGTTTCTAGCCTCTTGTTAGTCATCTATAAAGAGGTATGATGTTGTGAAGATCACTTCATGTAAAGGTACTTTATAAACTGTAAGGGACAGTACAGAAACTATGAAGAACTGAACAGACAAGCATCTTGTAGCTGCTCTGGACATCATTAATGATGGCCAACATTAGGATGCTACCAGGTTTAAGCCACTGTTTGTCCTTTCTTTAGAAAAGGATTAATGTCAGTGAAGTCCAATAGCCATAAACTAATTTTACCTGTGTTTGAACTTGATATAAATGGAATTATATTCTACATATTTTTAGATTTTATTTCTTCTGACTGTGGTGTTCCTGTAATTTTCTTATGCTCCATATTGCTCTGTATAGCTAACATTCACCCCGTCTTCAATGCTATTTATTATTCCATTGCTTTGCTTTCATTTTTTTTTTAAGATTTTATTTATTTATTTGAGAGAGAGAGAGAGAGCACACAAGCAGGGGGAGCAGCAGGCAGAGGGAGAGAGAGAAGCAGGCTCCCTGCTCATCAGGGAGCCCGATGTGGGACTCAACCCCTGTTTTCATTTCTTTGTTATTATAAACATTTCTGTGTACGTGTGTTCTTATGTAAACGTGAAAGAGTTTAAGGGAAGATTTTAAGTTATAAGTAATTTATATCTTCAGTTTTATATCTTATGTCTATTGTCTTCAGTGGATAAAATGAATTTATATACCCACTAGGAGCATGTGAGTTTTCTGATTGCATTTCCTGGCCAACATTTGATATGGTTAACCTTTTAAATATTTGCCAGTCTGGTGGTTGTAAAATGGTATTATGCTATGGTTTAGATTTGAGTTTTCCCGCATTTACAAAAGATTAAATTATTATTTAATATACTTTCCTACTATTTGGATTCCCCACTCTGAAGTGCCCAGTCATGTCTTTTGCCTATTTTTCAACTTGATTGTTTTTTTTCTTATTGTTTTCTTAGTATTCTTTAAAGTATCTGGATACTAATGAATTGTGTTATATGTGTGGCAAATATCCTCTCCCAAGTTACAATCTGAGTTTCTGTGTTTGTTTATGTTGGAAGAAGTTTTTGTTTTTACTGTGGGCAAATGTAATAATTTCCTTTGATGGTTAACTGTTTTTGTGTCTTATTTAAGAAGTAATTTACTACCCTGGGCTCACAAAATGTCCTCCTATATTGTCTTCTAAAAGCTATAGAATGTTGCCATTTGTGTTTTAGTTTGTAATCTACTTGAAATTAGTTTTGGTGTATGAGAGGAGATGGAGCAAATTTGTTTTTTCTAGGGATAATCAGCTGTCCCTATGCCAGTTTGGGGAAAGGCCATCCTTTCCTGTTGATCTGTAGTGTTAGCTCAGTCATGCATCAAATTCCCTTGTATCTGTGTTGTGTGGCTCTGTATTCCAAGAAACATTTTAAAATGAGAACCATCATTATCATTCTTGCAACATTCATTTATAGAGAACTTAGTTTAAGCTAGGAACTATGCTAAAAAAAAAATCTTTTTTTTTAATAAAGATTTTATTTATTTATTTTGACAGACAGAGATCACAAGCAGGCAGAGAGGCAGGCGGAGAGAGAGGAAGGGAAGCAGGCTCCTCACTGAGCGGAGAGACTGATGCAGGGCTCCATCCCAGGACCCTGGGATCATGACCTGAGCCGAAGGCAGAGGCTTTAATCCACTGAGCCACCCCGGCGCCCCTATGCTCAAAAATTTTCATGTATTGTTTAATTAACCCTCAAATAGTCCTGTTGAGGTTGGTGGGTGCTATTCATTTTACCCCCATTTTACTGATGAGTAAACTGAATCAAATATATAAATTAGATAGATAAAGTAAGTATTGTTTTTCCTTTTTTTTTTTTTTTAAAGATTTTATTTATTAATTTGACAGAGAGAAATCACAAGTAGACAGAGAGGCAGCCAAAGAGAGAGAGAGAGGGAAGCAGGCTCTCCACTGAGCAGAGAGCCCGATGCGGGACTTGATCCCAGGACTCTGAGATCATGACCTGAGCCGAAGGCAGCGGCTTAACCCACTGAGCCACCCAGGCGCCCCAGTATTGTTTTTCCTAATAAAAGGTAGAGACTGGCAATGAACTCTATGTCAAAGATGTGTTTATTCTGCAAGACATCATTTTGGCTTAAGAAATCAGAATGTATCTTTAAAGCCTGGAGCTTTTTAAATGCCTTTTTAAAGCTTTAAAGTTTATTTCAAATATACTGTCCGTTGGGAAAATGGATATAAGCATACTTCCTGCCCCCTTTCTGCCCTTGCCATGTCACATATGAAAGCTTTTTATAGAGTATTTTGTTAGAATCTACTTATTTAATACGGATTAATGAGTTCATCCCACTGTGTAAACAGACAGTTCTCTGATGTAAATTCATATAAGAAATGAAGTAAAACTCACTATTATTAATCACAGATGCATTAAATGAATGTGCTTCTTCATACCTGCATTTGGGTTATGTAGTCAGTTTTTTAGGGCCTTCCTGTTATTTTTTTTAAATTTTTTTAAATTTATTTTCAGCATAACAGTATTCATTATTTTGCACCACACCCAGTGCTCCATGCAATCCGTGCTCTCTCTAATATCCACTACCTGGTTCCCCCAACCTCCCCCCCCCCCGCCACTTCCTGTTATTTTTAACCTAGGCAAAGATCAGGAAATATAAAATGTATTCATTTCAACCTATCGCTAATATATTCAATTTTACCCATGTCTAAAAACCCTCCTAGAGACTAGAATTCCTTTATTAGAAATTCCAGCCATAAAGGAAATACCAGAACACTAGGATCATTTGCTAGTCTAGAGGGAGAGCTCACCTTTTTATGAAATGACTAAATGTGCACTATAAATAAAACCCAAATATTCATATTTCTATACACATGCATACACACATGTGCATACATACACAGACACGCACACAAAAAATTCATGCCTCTAGTTCAAATATTAGGTCTAATGAAAATTTTCTTCTGCCTTTTATACACCCTATCCCACCCATGGAAACATGTCGAATAAAACTAAATCTTACTTGGCCACTAAACTGGAGATTTGTCACCTATGCAAAAATAAAATAATATGTCTGATAAATTGAAAATAAGAATTCTCTGAGAAACTTATGAGTTCTTGAAACTTCCAAAGTGATGTTTCTATGCAATCTAATGACACAAATGAATTCCTGCTAAGAAATTTTTTTTTTAAAGAAATTCTTTTAAATCTTAAAATCGTTGTTTAAATTTTCTTTTTCTCATGGAAGGCCAGAACAAATTCTGGCAGTCCAAAGCTTAGAGAACTCTTTCCTATTTCTGCTATGTCTTCCCTGTTAGACATTCGTTTGCTGTGTTCTTTTGTGTTTTCCATTCTGGTATGATTTTTTTTTTTTTAGTGGAGAGAATCAGACATTCATAACATGTCAGAATTGAATGAGACCTTAGATATCATGTAGTTTAGAGAGAACTTCCAAGTGTAGTTCATGGATCTGTAAGACTATTGCAAAATTATTTTCATAGTAATACTAAGAAGATAGCTTTCTCGTCATTCTTCCTTTCTCACTTGTGTACAGTGAGTTTCCCAGAGGGTATGCAACATGTGTTACTGCAACAGATTGAATGTAGAAGTAGACAGGAAAATCCAGCTGTCTTCTATTTACTAGACATGATAAAGATAGGCAAAGTGTAAGAACGCTACTCTTTTTATAATTGCTATCTGTTTTAGAAAATACTGTTATTTTTCATAAAGTGGTTTTTTTGATGTTAGCCTGCAGTGGGTTTAGTAATGTTGTCCTTGAATTAATAAATATTTTTAAAATGTCTCAGTTTATGACTAATACAGTAAAGATTGATTGATACAACCCATATAAGCAAACACTCTTCTGGGTGATCAGTGACTTTTAAGGGTATAATTAGATCCTGAAACAAAAAAGTTAGAGAACTTCTCATCTGCTTGAGTTTAACTCCCATCATTCTGCAGTTAAGAAACTAAGACTTACACTTCCCCAGGGAGATGGTCGTTGCATTAACTTCTCTTCTCTTTCCGGCATTGCCAGTCATTTTTTGTGTACCTCCAAAACTGTGGGATCCGAGAGAGCCAGGGCAGTGCCCTATACCTCTGTCTTGAGCACATTCTTACTGGCCTAGAAAGTAGCCAAATACACTCTATGACTGAATAGTTATTATTGTTATGAATTTTACAAAATCATCCTAGTATGTTTTCCAGGGGATATAGGTAGCAGGTAGCACAAAGCACTTGGTGTAGATTTTATACCATTCCCACAGAAAAAAAAAAAAGGCAAGATAATTTGGTAATCTGCAATCCTACTACTTAGAGATAATACTGTTGATGTTTTTGGCTATATTCTAATTTTTTAAAAATATGGTTTTGAAAATTTGAGTACTACTCTATATTTTAATGAATTTTAATCATAATTAATGAACCATATGTAATATCTGCCACTACGTGGTTTATTCATGACTCAGCACATTCAAAGTTATTTTGAATTCTTGGCACATACAAGTAGCTCATTATGTGGCTCTGAGTGACTGACTCTGCTTTGGGTGGGAAAGGTGGGAAGACTTTACATTCAATAATGATCCTGGGGGCACCTGAGTGGCTCAGTGGGTTAAGCCTCTGCCTTCGGCTCAAGTCATGGTCTCAGGGTCCTGGGATCGAGCCCCGCATCGGGCTCCCTGCTCAGCAGGGAGACTTCTTCCCTTCCTCTCTCTCTCTCTCTGCCTGCCTCTCTGCGTACTTGTGATTTCTGTCTGTCAAATAAATAAATAAAATCTTAAAAAAAAAAAATGATCCCAGTAAAGTATCCCAAACATGTAAATAGCCTGGCCATGGTTAATAACACCAAAGCAGAACAGCTCTTGCTAATGTTTTAAATTTTCGTCTATAAAAGCAAGAGAATATAAATGTGACATGAAGGCTATAAATCACAAAATGGATTTTTACTTAGTAAATCAGTTGAAGAGTAACAGGGGTAAGATTTCCCCCAGTCTTCAGAATTTATATGATGATTCACTTGAAGATTTGAATTTGAATTGAGTAGGTGATTAGACTCACTCATTATAAAAGAAATACAAATAAAAATAACAAAAAGAATACAATGTTTAAATTTCATAGTGTCAAGGATTAAAAAGTTACATACTACCCTGGTTAAGAAATACAAATAAATGTAACCACTTAGAATACAATATGGTAATATCTAACAAAATTAAAAGGCATATATCCATTTACTTAGCATATTCCCTTTATACCAATATGTTTATGGAAGTTTGAAAAACATGTAGAACATTATATCATTGTTTATAATATCAAAAATGGGTGAAACCTACAATCCAGCAATAGTAGGCCATTTGCATAAGTTCTGATATATGCACACAATCGAATCTACTTAAATAATTTAAAACATTGGGATAGAGATAGATGTACTGATGTTGAAGAATCTCCAAGATATATTGTTGAGATATAGCATGCTGGCACTTGTATAAATGTGCAGGATACATATATAAATTGCATATATGCCTGTCTATGCATAGAAAACTTCCAGAAGAATAAAAAAGGTATTATTAACAGGGGTCACATATAAAGACTGGACTTTAAGCTGAGGTAGAGGTAGAAGGAAAAAGAGACTTACTTTTTAAAAAATTTTTAATTAATCATTTTTATTAACATATAATGTGTCATTTGCCCTTTTTTATAGACTATGCTTATGAGTTACTTCTGTGATTAAAAATGTTTTATTTACTTATTTTTTGTTATAATTTTTATTATTATGTTATGTTAGTCACCATACAGTACCTCATTAGTTTTTGATACAGTGTTCCATGATTCCTTGTTTGCACATAATACCCAGTGCTCCATGCAATCTGTCCCCTCCTTAATACCCATCACTGGACTCACCCAATATTAGAGCACCTAAATATACTAGAAAATTATTAAAGATCTAAAGGCAGAACTGCAATAAAGATAACAATGCCAAAAAAAAAAGATCTAAATGTGATATATAAGTGATCAGCCTCAGAAAGTGGGGTAGACACCCATCACTCCCCAAAACCCTCAGTTTGATGCCCAGAGCTCATAGTCTCAGTTTGTCTCTCCATCTGATTTCTCCCCATTCATTTTCCCCTTCCTTTCCTAAAAAACAAAAAACAACAAACAAACAAACAAACAAAAAAACCTTTAAAATCCGTATGCTTTTTGATCCAACAATAAAGCTGAATTAATTTTATGGAAATAATTATGTATATCTGAAAAGCCTTGGTCTTAAGATGTTCTTTTGGTATTGTTAACAATTGTGAAGATCTAAATGTGATATATAAGTGATCAGCCTCAGAAGGTGGGGTAGACAAATTCCAGTGCACTAGTAAAAATCATGTGAAGAGAGAATATTCGTGCTATATTGTTAAGTGGTGCCTCCCCAAAAGTGTGTGTAGCGTGACTCAAATATCTGAAGTGTGCTATAATGATGGGATAATAGATGAATTTTATTTTCTCCTTTTTAAAATCTGTATTTCCTGAATGCTCTTCAAAGAACAGGTATCACTGTTACTTAAAATGAATGAATGAGGGGTACCTGGGTGGCTCAGTCAGTTAAGCGACTACCTCTTCGTTTCAACTCAGGTTATGATCTCAGCCTCGTGGAAATAGCCCTGTGCCAGGCTCTGTGCTTGGAGTCTGCTTCAGATTCTCTTTCCCTCTCTCTCTGCTGCTCATATTCTCTCTCTCTTTCTCTCTCTTAAATAAAAAATAAAATAAAATCTTCTTTAAAAAAGAACATCTGATACAATAGTTTTGTAACTCAGTTTTTCTATTTTCTTGGTTCAGTAATGCTACTAATTCTTGGCTTATACATACTAGATCTCCTGTATAATTGATGCATTTATAAGAACCTGTATTGAGCAGTCAGTGCTTTTAATAAAAACTATTTTTGAGATTGTACGAAAATTTGGAGGACAATATTTTTCTGCTAATACCTGGTTTTATACCCAAATAATGATAAATTATCAATGTAATTTGATATAGTTTGACAATATTCTGTTGGTGCTAGTCTGGCATTTTGTAGATTTTACTTATTTTGATAAAATAGATGAAACTGAAGCAATGTCAATTACTTAGTGAAACTTTCAGATATCAGGTGGTAAAACCTTAATTGCACAATTGTAAAGACTGTACAGTATGGTTTTCTGACTCTCACCACAGAGCATTGCTGATGTATGAGTCTCTGCAACCATGTCATCGGAGGCATTCACCACCCTGACCTACCACTGTTAAGGAGACATTTAGAAGGGCATCCAAATATTCGAAAGCCTTTATAGTAGAGAAATGGAATTTATTCTCTCACATACCAATACTTCAAAATAAATACAGCTTGGCTTCATAGCTTCTCCCTCCCCAGCTTCCAAATGTGTACTTTATTTAAACAGATTTGAGCTCACAGGATCATTTAGCATTTCTCTTCCCTGCACATGCTATCAGCAGGCACTCATGTTGATGGATAATCGCACTTGAAGACAATGCAGTTTTCCAGTCCTATTTCAACCCCCTTCCTGTTTGTTAAGCTTAATGCTGAGTTTATCCATCATACCCCAGAAGCATTCAGGCTGGTAAGGACAACTTTTCAGATGCTGTCATTTTTGTATTATGCTGTGAAACATATACATAAATGTCTTTATATAGATTTAACTCCACACTTAGACTTAACTCCACACACAGACTTCAAAAGGGAATAGACACTGAAGTAAAAGCCTGCCTTCATCAATAACACATGTAGCCGTGATTGCTCATTTATACAGTTCTTTTTTAAAAAGATTTTATTTATTTAACAGAGACACAGTGACAGAGGGAACAGAACACAAGCAGGGGGAGTGGGAGACAGAGAGGGAGAAGCAGGCTCCCTGCTGAGCAGAGAGCCTGATCCCAGCTCGATCCCAGGACCCTGGCATCATGACCTGAGCCAAAGACGCTTAACTGACTGAGCCACTCAGGCGCCCCATTTATGCTGCTCTTACCCACTTCTTATTGGGTTCATATTCCCAGAGATGCGATCTTGGATTTAGAGTCTGGCTGCAGTTCCCATCTAAAAATAGCCCAGATCAACAGCTTCAAATGCGAACAGTGTGGTTAGCAGCGATTTGAGTGCATTAGGACAGATACCCTCTTCCTGCCCTGAATCATTGCCTCTCTCTGGTGTGTGGAACCTGCGAATCGCTACCTGGTCCCTGAGCAGTGCAGAGTTTCCCTAGGGTGCTGCACACTGCGGGGGGCGGGGAGTGGGAGCAAGGAATGCCAAGGTGGCACTTCTCTTCTTCCTCATGGAGGCAGGAAGAGGTGCCAGCAGCTGCCTGACGGTGGAACATCTGAGTGGGAGTGTGAACACTTCCTCCTCTCCCTAGTCCATGCCAGGTGCTGGCACATGCTTATTTATTTATCTTTCTTGTTGAAATAAACTCAGCAGAAACAAGTCCATGTTGGTTCACATGGGACGATGCAGAGAACTGACCTTGCCATTCAGACGTCTGCCTCAAATATTTAGGTATCTGCAGTGAACCCAGTTTGGGGCTTGGAAGATGGATGATTTTCTCTAGATTTTTTCTTCTTCTTCTGGGAGCTGATAAATCCAGAGAGTGAAGACTAAATATTTGTTGGGACAGTTATGTATGTCTGGGAACCTCAAGCTTGACGGTCTTTTAGATAGAGACATTCAAGTTCAGGAGATGCTAGAGTGAGAGTCGGAAGTAGGAAAGGAGGTGATAAGGATTTTATTCTTTTGCTGAAACCGTAAGCATTTTACGGTTTGCTCCTTTCTGTGGAGAATATTTTAATAGCCTCTGGTGAGAATCCTGAGTTTTGGTTCTGATTTACTCAAAACTGTACTTACAAAACCAAACCTGAACAAAACATAAAGAAACCAGGTCACTGTTTTTGTACATTTTTGCCTCCATATTCTAGAAGTGATGTTGGATCTTTAGAGAAAGCACAAGAAAGTGAATGAGTAAGGGATGTGTGACTATTATTAATGTTTTTAATTTTTCTGTAGGAAATGGATCACTCACTTTCCTTTAAGATGAACTAATAAATTTATGATCCCAAGATCTTTACAAATCAGAATTCAAATGTATCTATGGGACCCCAATTTGCATTCCTCGAGGGAATTTTTTATAACTTCTCATATATGCCAGTATTCAGTATGCTTGGGGGGAAATTTGGTGCTGTTAAGAAAGAACAGCAAAAAATCAGACTCCAACTTTATGCTGACACCAAAGCTTTTTTTTATAGGCAAAAAAAGAAAAAAGCAAAACGAAAAAAAAAAAAAAAAGAAAAAAGAATATAAAACCAGTCAAACGCTGTTGACAGACAAATGCCTTTTTAAAAAAAACTTTTATAAAAGTAATTTGCATATTTCTGCAGAAACTCCAGCGTCTCTGGCCCTTTGTTTCTGTGGCAGAATTGCAGAGAGGTCTCTGCCCAGCGACAGTAGAAGGCAGATACAGAGGGATGAGCTTCCGAGGCTTTGGAAGAGAGCAGGTCCTGGAACCTGGGGGAGATCTCTTAAGAAGGGGGGACGAGGCCCAGCTGGAGGAGAAGGGAGAGGTAGGCAGCAGGGGAGGGAAGAGAAATGACAGACATAGGGGGCTGTTTGGGTGGCCACCACAGGGGGTCAGATAAGGAGCAATGGAGGTGTCCTAAGAAGTGGACAGGTGTCTGAAAATAGGAATTTTGATAAAATCAGCATGGCAAACAGCAGCATCGAAACCCGGGGTTCAGAATCTGACAATGGCTTTCTATGCACACATGATAAAATCTAAATCCTTACCAAGGCCTGCAGAGTCCTGCAAAATCTGGCTCTAGCTTTCCCCTTTTGCCCCATCCCTCTGTATACTTCTCATTGCTTGCTACACTCCAGCAAATTCACCTGCCTCTGGTTCTTCCAATATTCCAAACATTTTTCTGACTCAGAGCCCTTCTATATGCTGTTTCCTCTGCCTGGAATCCTATCTTCCCACCCCTGATCCCTGCTACCTCCTATCCACTGGCCCCAGATCCTAATTCCCCTTCAAGTTTCAGCTCTAATGTAAACTTCAGAGAGGCTTTTCTTGGCTTTCTAATTTATCTGAGCGTAACCTCTGGCCAGTTACACTTTTCATAGTCTTCTTGGACCCTCTGTACCCATGTGACCTAGTTCCCACCATCATCTCCAACATAAACAGCAGTCTGAGACGCAGAGAGGTAAAGTAACTGGCCCAGGTCACACATGAATAAAGGGTGTATTGGTTGGGACACATAAACAGGGATCAATAGTGTGCTTGGTATTAAACCCGAAGATCCAGGAAAGAAGCAGGAACTTTGTGAAGAGGGACACCTGTAAAAGACTGAAACCTTTGGGTAAGGCATGTAGCTGGACCACGATGACCCAGGGAGAGGGACCAGACCACACTCTCCTTTCTCCCTCAGTCTCCTGCTAGTGCTCCCCATCAGGAAGCAGGAAGGGAAGGGAGACAGTTGATGTGGTCCCCACAGATCAGCCCAAAGGGCACCAAGCAGGGTGAGACAGGTAGATCTGGGGCAAGCCGCAGTGGAACAGGGATTTGAACTTAATTTGGTTCCGGCACAGAATATTAACAAGGATACATGTCTGCCTCTCTAGTACAAAGTGCTTAGCTAGGGCTGGTTCCTATTTAAAGAAGAGCTGATGGCCAGTAAGGGGTTACTGTTTCTCCTGTGCTTGCTAGAAAGCCTCGTAGGTGGCAGGTGCTAAACATGTTTCTCCGTAGAGGAGCGCTAAGGACGATTTATTAACTTACTCAATACTTTCGAGAGGTGATGGAGAAGACTTTTTATTTTACTACTTCTTGTAACTAATTATGTTTTCCAGAATAGTCTGAGCCTTGCAGCTGCTGGAGGTGACTCCCCAGGGAACCTAGCATCACATGCGGGGCCCGCCTGTGTTGTATCCTGCTGCCTTGTCATTGCCTTCTGTCCAATTTCAGCAGCACAGAAAGGCCCTTGCCTGAGACAGGACACCTCAGTGCATCCTTAGACCAGAGCCCCAGTGAAATGAAGTGCCCTATGCACTCCTAGAAGGTGGTTTTCTTCTTCCCAAATGAAGCTTCAGGAGCCTAAACATTTACATATATCCAGGCTGCAAGGCTGATTCACACAGAGAATCAGCAATCCACATACATTTAGCCTACGAGGGCGGGTGTGACAGTTGTGGGAATGGTGACTGATTTCACTTATGCAATTATTTATCAAGTGCTTTTCCATGGGCCAAATATTTGGGGCTACAGTGATAAACAAAATAGACATGGTCTCATCCTACTTGCACATTTTACTGTTCAAAAAAATTGTCCATTGAGGTTGAAGGATGTATCTTTTCCTCCCTTAGAAATAAAAGACAGGGCAAAGAATCCAAATTAGAAAAATCATAGATGCAAGAGACATAGAAAAAAATATTGCATAAGAGCCTTTTTAACAACCATCGCTTAAGACCCAATGGTGAGATATGCATTTATGCCATATGGTATGCGTACATTAGGCTTCTTATCATAGATGGTGGATGTACACTTAGCTGCATCTCATCTTAAAGAGAGGGATTTCTTGCTTCCTTTATGCTTGTAGAATTCCCTCAGATTTAGCTAGGAGAGATAATAACAGTGACAATAACAGTAAGTCATTCTGGTAAGGATGTTCACTTTTTGCTGAGTTCCTCTTACTACTTACCAAGACTCTTGGACTTTATTCAAGTCCTTCCAGTCTTCCAGAGAACAAGAAGGAAGTTTCCGCAGAAGCATTCAACTTTGAAGATTGTCGAGGAATGAGCACAAACCCCAATGTGGCTTTGTGGCTATATGTCAGTATTATCTAGACAATCCAATAGAAAGCTCTGGAACACTTCCTATCTGTAAGGCAGGCAGGCAAGAAGAAACGTGTTTAAGAGTGCAGACTCTGAAAGGAGATGCGTGAAAACATTAGGCAGGTTATTTAATCTCTAAAGCGTCAGTTTCCTTTTCTTTAAGTGGAGATGATATGAACACCCAGTTCCATAGTTTGTTGTGAGGATCAAAAGGCGTCACGTACCTGCACGGAACCTCGTCCATCATGAGCACTCAATAAACATGACCTAATCTTACAAGAATTCTCACTCTCATATTAGTAGTGTCTGAGTCCCTCTTCTTAAGTAAGTGGGGCCCTAGAATATTGGGGTTCTCCTGCTCAAAGGCTGTTTGTCCACTGCTGTCGAGACCAATGTTATGTCAGCAGTGGTTTCCATGGGGAATTTTTGAAAAGCAATCTAGATGGCAGCCAACGGGCAAAAGATCAAATGTTCAGAGTACAAGGTAGAAGCTCATCCAGAGAAATTACCTAAGTAATTTCACAATGCAGCTCTAACAGTTTTGATCTGTTACTAACATTGTAGGACATAGATGGGCAAGAAGCCAGGAAAGGCAAGCACGACCTGCCCTGGGCACTAGCATTCAAGAATCTCAACTGCTGCTTCACAGATGGGACAAAGGTGCTCCTGGTTGGGTTCTGGGGATCCGGGTTTAGTGGGGCTGATATGAAGATGCTAAAGAGGAAGAATATAACTGTCTGAGATAGAATGTGGCTGATGTCACACTTTAGAGGCCAAATTGGCTTTCCTGGAAGCAGGGTTGAAAAGGGAAGCTGACTAAATGGTACAAGAGATGAAGAAAAGTTGAGGAGAGCAAAGCATAGCCCGTGAACTGGGAACTGCATAGCCTGGAACTGTCTCCTGTGGAGTCTGCCTATATAGTCTTTGAGATAAAGATGCTCCTTCTGCTGGACCAGCGGATGACTGAGAGCAATGAGCAAGGTTGTGAGGAAAGTAAGGGAAAGGCCATGAAGCCCGCTCCAGACCAGGTAAAGGGATTCAAGCCTACAGACAATGGAAAGCCATAAAACTCTTATTCTCTTTAAGTAAGCAAGCATCATGGTGAGACTTCTGTCTCAAGAAGATCACCCTTCAAAGCTGATTTTTGTCCCCCCAGTCTTAATTAATTTCTTCCCCTTCATCCCCACACAGCTTGGCTCTCGTCACATCACTATATTAATTTTTTCTGTTACTGTCTTCACCTTCCAATTGTGAAATCCCTGGAAGACAGACCCTATGTCTTAGACTTTGCCTTCAAAAAAGAAAAAAAAAAAAAGAGGGTAAGGACATGAATATAAAGTGCAGATTTGGATGACATCCCATGAAAAGTTTGTTTCCAGAAACTCCTGAAGGGGCTGGGCGCTCAGGTATTGAGTTACTTCTCTTCGTCTGCATTAGAACAGTGCCCCCCCTCACCCCGCACCCAGGAAAGGGTCAGCTGTAATTTGCCATGAAGTACCAGAAGCCTCCTGAGAGTCCTTTTTTCTGAGCTTTCTCATCTCTGTCTTTCCAGGCTTGCCGTGTGCTTGTACATAACACCTAGCATGCGCTTAGTTTAAAAAAAAGTCTGGTACCTCTTTTTTGAAGGATGACCTTAGGTGAGGCATTCAGAGTGGTGCTTTCCTCGTATTATGTATCTTTGGTGGTATGGGCTTTGGCAATGTGGAAACCCACCTGGTCTCCAGGGAGATGTTTATAGTAAAACTGTTTCCTATTGCAACTGCCCAGAGCTGAAGAGCAAGCCCTGGCCAGCAGAGGGTAGCAGAGGGCTGCAGAGCCAGGTCAGCTTCTCCTAAAGGAACTTCCTTCTGGAGGTCATTGAGCTACGAGATGTTTCTGGAAGAACTTAAGAGTACAGGGTTGACAGGGAGAGTTCATAGGCAACCAAGAGCCAGTAGCCCCTTGGGGAAAGGTTGGGCTGTAGAGAAATTGAGGAGCTGACCCCCAGACAGGCCTGACATAGTTTGGGGACCACCAGTAGGAAACTAGGAACTTTGGCTGAGGGTATGGAGAAAGGACCAGCCTAGCACCATGACACAATCCCTTTGCTTTCTGCAGAACACCAGAGTTTTTGATGAGCTGGATGAGACATGGTTTCTAGAGGATCTCAAGGTAAACCCCAGACAGTCTCTAAGACTTAAACTTGCTAGAGAATATGGTGGCCCTGGGTTCTGGAAAAAGCCCTTGTTCATCCTCTTTTCCACATCCGTTTCCATGTAAATCAACCATTTTTGTCTCAGCTGTTTGTTCTACAATCAGCTGTGGAGGTAAAGACTCAGGTTGTCACTGATGACGCAGTAGTCTCACTGTGGCCATCCAGCCTCATTTTACTATCATGACTAACGGAATTTAAGAGTTATCCCTCCCTACTTTGAGCCTTTGCTTTATTGAGTTTTCACTTAGTGGCTAAGAGAGCTCTCTGAGGTCTTCCTGGTGACAAATTTAAGTCCCACCTCTTCACATCTAAGGTAGAAGTCCAGCCTCCTCTTATATGGCTTCCCAGGACAAAAGGATATCTTTACACATATGATAATAAAAATAATTGTTTGCAAAGTATGAGAAAGAGATGTGGAATGAGATGTACTCAATCTCTCACAATTTCCCTTTTTTTTTTTTTCCACCCTACCTATAATAACCAATGGAATCAATTGTTGTGAGTTCCTAGTGTTGGCCTTGGTGGTTAGGATTACTGGCAGAATTTGTTGACTTATTTAAAAGAGAGAATGTTTGGATGTTCTATTTATTTTTCCCCAAGTTAATTGACCAGTGTATCTTATCAATGTCTTTGTGTTTTTATCATCGAAGTGTACTGTTCCTCAAAGAAACACCATGAATATCCTTATTGGCTAGAACCTCATTGTCTGGTACGTTGTCTTCCTAAATGACTTACCCTTGACCTTCTTTCCAAAGTCAGTCAGCGGCACGTGCTAATAAATGAAGGGAGGGGCGAATGCCTATTACGTAATCAGCACCATCCCTTCTTTTATCCTAGGACCACTCCATTTCTTCAGCTGAACCAAGGAAATAGTTACCATCCTATTCCCTCTTTCACTAGTTGTAAGTGTGGGATCATCACCGAAGGAAAGGTTTGAGGATCAATTAGAGCTCAACAACCAAGCCACGTTGGCTTCAGAATCTCTGAGCCCTGGAAGAGACTATGACCCAACGAGGCCCTCCCTGTTCTGTCATATACAGGACTTAGTGGCTCTTTCATCTCATCATCCCAATCACATCCCTGGTGTTGGGCACACTGGAATTATTCTCGGTGGCTTAGAGGACAGAATCGGAATCCCTCCGTTGGTGATTATTACAGTGGGACACCATTTGGGCTCCATTTAAAGAGGCATTTTCTAAGACAGATGAGGTAGATTCGCAAGGGGAGAACTCCAGTCAATGAGGTTTAGGTGAGAGGCTGGAAAGCCACTCGTCAACACTGGTTCTCTCTGATACTCAGGTTGTTTTTTAAAGTCTTGTATAGCATTCGGGATATGATGATTGTGACCTTCTAGAATGGGATTCTTACAAGTCCTCGGTGATGTCTGAGCTTTAGCCAGAGGAATAGTGCAATACATCTTAGAAACAGTATTTAGCTTCGTTTTATCTGATGAAGAATAAATTTGCACTTATACTGAACTCCCGTATGCCAGATTCTGGGCCAGGCATTCTGTGTCCTTTTAATTCTCACAACAACCCCACCAGGCAAGGTGTATTCTTCTTATTCCACAGGTAAGGCAGCTGAAACTCAGAGGGCTTAAGTCACCTGTCTAAGTTCACATCATAGCTGAGCCCAAATTTAGAGCCAGATCTGTCTGAAGCTCTGTCTTTTCAACATACCAAGCCACCTTTAATAAAGAAAGCTGAACTTACCAGGGCTCTGTCCTTCTGACTATACCATGCATTTCAGTCACAAGTAACAACATTTACAACAGTAATTTGTGATCAAAGAACAGTTTGTCATTTTTTTTTAATGCATGACGACAGGGTACACATAGCTCAGCTTCATTTTCCATTCACCTCGGGACATGTGTTCAGCCTGTGTCAGCAAGTGGAATGAATGGGGTGCTCAGGGAAGGTGAAATATAATAGACTATCTCAGATTTATGGGAGTCACAAGATTTGTATAACTGGTTAGGCTGTGAGGATTGAGAATGGGCCAATGCAAACAGTCAGTTCTTCTAGTAGGTAGCCGCTCATACCCTTGCTAATACTAGCAAAGTCTATCTCTTCTTTAGATACAGGATAATACACACTAGGCAAGCTATTTGAAGAATGATCGCAAATGCGACCATCACAGTGTGGCTAAATAATTCCACTAATTTGTACTTTGAAGAGCCAAGAGCCCAGAGTCATCCCAAGGAACATGGACATAGCATTTCCCAGTGCTATCTGAAAAGCTGGAGTGAATCCAAACAGTCAGCCTTTTGATATTTATTGCCTTTATATAAAAACAGACATTGGAACTTGCTTTATATTCATTTGTTTTCCAGGTTAGCTCTTGCAATTTGCTTTGAATGTGCATGGAGGGATTTTTCAGAAGTAGCATCTGAGCCATAACAAGGAATCTTATCTGGCAGTCTTCCCTGTTCTGTCACCAAAGGCTAATCTCACCCCAGGAACACTGTCGTACATCATAAAGATGTACACCCTTTCCAGGCATTTTAAAACCTGTTCGTCTTCTCTTTGTTGTACAAACACCGACATTGTCTACAACTGTTAGTTTTCATAATATTACTAGCAATCAGTTCATTGCACTCCCTGTATGCCCAGCACTGTTCTAAGAGCTTTTCATCTCAAAACAACTTTGCGATGATTCTCATTTCACAGAGGTAGAAACTACATCAAGTTCATTTTTCCTTCCTTTATAGGCTAGGGAAAAAAATGACAAGTCGAAATAAATATACCTGCAAGCTTGAAAGTGAATATTCAATTTAAAACACAACACAAACAGGGGTACCTGGGTGGCTCAGTCAGTTAGCATCTGACTCTTGATTTCAGCCCAGTTCATGATCTCAGGGTCATGAGATCAAGCTCTGTACTGGGTGTGAGGCCTGCTTGGGATTCTCTCTCTCTCACTCTCCCTCAGTTCCTACCCCTTCCCCTATGCGTGTGTGCCTGCCAGCTCTCTCTCTAAAAAATTAAATAAATAAAAAAAAAACAACACGACAAAACAGTTTCGAGGAAATATATTCTAGAAGTTATTTGTAGGGTCCTGTCTTCTATTCACCATAGTTTCAATCTTGTTTAATAATTTCTGTAGCTAATCAGAACAAACAGATCCAGGGTACCTGGGTGGCTCAGTGGGTTAAGTGTCTGCCTTTGAGTCAGGTCATCATCCTGGGATAGAGCCCTGCATCGGGCTGTCTGCTATGCGGGGAGCCTGCTTCCCCCCCACCCCCGCCTGCCTTTCTGCCTACTTGTGATATCCGTCTGTCAAATAAATAAATAAAATCTTAAAAAAAAAAAAAGAACAGATCCTCTTAATTAAATATATTATGAGACAGTCAGTGTCCCCATGAAAAAATAACCTGTTTGAGAACTGACCCAGGGTAAAGTCTGAATTGGAGTTGCTGCCTTTTGTGTGCTCCTTCCATCCTCATGAACCCCTAGCCCCTGTTCATTTTAGTACCTAGTTAGCACATGGTTACCCTCAAAGACTGCTGGCTTTCAGGTCTGTCTGTAGATGCTGCACCAGTATTTCCTATATCTGTTTCTAGAATTGCAGATAGTGACATTTAATATAATTGGCTTTGTCTTAAGTGCAGTTTTTTTGGCCTCGTAATAGCATTCTTTCCCATAAACCTGAATTTAGCTTTGGTATGGTAGATTCACCTGGGCTTATGTCAAGGAATTGGTGTTCTTGAAGCCCCTCAAAGACTATGTTACAGCTGGTTCCCTCTGTGAGTCCTATAAGCAAAATGAATGTATCTGTATATTTCCAAAACTCTAAATAGGTTTCCATGCTCTAAAACCAAGGCCAAACATTATAAATCTGAAAGTCCTTCCAATGAGGAATGCTTAAGTTGGTTGGTTCTAAGACCCTAAGAAGTAGAACATCTTTACAGTGAGGCTTCCAAGATTTGAGATCAGACAGCCTCGGTCTGGTCTTGCTAATAAGGGCAGATGTGGTTTGCCATCAATGTCGCATGCCCAGTGATAGCCGGGTGCTCAGGGAAAAGCGGGGAGTCCTCGGGGAGGGGTGGGTATGAGTGGAGAGATTTCAAATCGATAGTTGAAGGATCATTTCAAGATGGTCAGCAAAAAGTAGGGAGAGAAAGAAGAATGGAGCCACATCAGACATGTTGCAGGGGATCCTGTGCTGGGGTGCAGATAGTGATTAAGGTTGGCAGAATGTCTAGAAAGAGTAGTTCAGGGATTTTTATAGGGATCTAGAAAAGATAAGCACTTCAGGATAGTGAGACGTTTCTCTGAGAACCTGGGGGCTGTGTCAGGAGATACATTTAAAGAAAACCTGGGACTTCTAGTATTGAAGAACAGAAAGGTCTGTGGCTTACACGGAGCAACAATCAGAATATCCAGTTGTAGAGAAAGTCCAAAGAAGAAAAACCTCGCTGGAATCACAATTCTTGCCAGCCTATCCTTACAGCTTTTTGTTTATAAAGTCAGAGAAGCTCTTTTTTTTTTTTTTTTGAATGCTTTAAGTGAATAGAAATCATTTTTCCTTTAAGATCTAATTACGATCTTAGCTACTCTTTCCAAATCCTTGTATCATCTGAGTCGATCTGTGGTAGACAGTTTACTAAGTGCCAAACTCTGTTTCCAGAAATTGCAGCTCTGAAGGCACGGTAAACCTACACTTCCTTAAAAGCAGCAATTGGATATTGCATTTGGCACTCAGTGGAGTCCAAGGCTGGCATTTGCTCTGTTGATATGCCCAAATTAATAGGGGCAAATCTTCAAAATATGTAGGTAATTTCATTTATTTAACTCAATCCATACCATTTAGAGTGTTGATATACTTCTCTGATGAAAACCTGGGGAGGAGATGATTTCATGGAACTCTACCTTATGGTTGGATGTGACCATTGACATTATTACCCCCGTTATGAGGAACAGAGAGCTACATAACTGACCCAAATCAATCCAGTCAAGAGAAGGCTCTGAAACACCATCTCTTTTCTTCTAACAACACAGATCCTATTGTTCTTTCAAGGTTGCTATAAAATTTATCTGTTCCCAGAAGCTAAATCTGACTATACTTAATGCTATATTCTTATAGTACCCCTTTAACTCATTTTTATCCTACTTAGGAATCTTAGCCTATCTTACCATATGAATCCTTCTTATATTTTCCTATTTCATAGGTACAGATCTGCAGCTGTACTGGGGTAACTACTATACTAAGCCGTAACTACTTCACTGGTTTCCACAGGGAAACTTAGATCTCTGCAGCCTAGAGACCCTCATCCTCCAAGTCTTCAATGTCCCATGCCCTTTTGCACAGTGTACAACATGCTGTAGGGGCCCAAGAAATCTTTGTTGCAAATTAAAAAGACGGACTATATTAAATGTTGCCCAAGACGTGGAGCAGCTGGAACTCTCATTTGTTGCTGGCGAGAATATAAAATGGTTTCATGGAAGAAAACAGTTTGGAAGTTTTTTTAAAAAAAATTTTAAGTTAAACATACATCTAGCATTTGATCCAACCATTCCATTCCTAGTTATTTATCCAAGAGAAATGAAAAGCATATCTTCACACAAAGACTTGTACACAAATGTTCATAGCAACTTTATTTGTAATAGCCCAGAACTTTGAAACAACCCAAATATTTACAGGCAAATTGATAAGTAAATCATGGTATAGCCATATAATGGAGTACCACTTGCCATTAAAAAGAACAAACTATGGATAAAAGCAATGAATAAATTTCAAAATAATTATACTGAATGCAAAGCCAGACCAAAAAAGGAGTACCTACTGTATAGTTCCACTTATATAAAATTCTAGGAAATATAAACTCATGTATAGTGACAACATATCATGTAGCTGCCTAAGGATGGGAAGGCAAGAGAGGTAGGTTTTAAAAGCCACGAGGAAACTGTTTGGAGTGATGGAGATGCTCATTATTTTGATTATGGTGATGGTTTCATGGGTATATACATGTCTAAAGTCATCAAATTTGCATTTTAGATATGTTCCATTTATTGTCGATTATACATCACAAAGCTGAAAAAATAACAAAAAAATACTGAAATTATTCTGTTAGGTCAGTTATTAAACGAAACGAGACTGAGACAAAGTGAAAGTTACTTAAAGCTTTATTTTATGATAAGTATTAGAAGTTAGACTGATTGGCCAGGGGAACGAGACTGAGACAAGGTGAAAGTTATGCAAAGCTCTATTCTATGCTAAGCATTATAAGTCAGACTGACCAGCCAGGGCCATCTCCGAAGAGAGTGACCCCTCCCAATCTTACAGGCTACCTTTTATTGGGTGAAAGTGCAACCCGTATCTTGGTATCTCAACCCACCAGGTTTGTGTGTCTCTTGTCTATTGGCTAGTTTCATCCGGTCTGGTGACCGTGTTATTCAAGATTACTCCATACTAGGACAGTTACAAACAGTACTTTCTGGGAAGGCTTAGTCAGTTAACATATTCATTGTGAATAATAAGATCGTTGTCCTTCCCAAGATGGAGTCATTTAGGTTTGGGCAAGACCTTCTCACTGTTACAAACAGTACTTCGTAC
Organism: Mustela nivalis; assembly: GCF_964662115.1. Classification (NCBI taxonomy): domain Eukaryota; kingdom Metazoa; phylum Chordata; class Mammalia; order Carnivora; family Mustelidae; genus Mustela; species Mustela nivalis. The sequence goes on from NC_139032.1 coordinate 63,984,223, forward strand.
TGATTAGATGTCTCCATCTGGCCTGACTCGTCCTTGTTTTCTGGGCTCTGCTATCAGGAACTAGCCGACTACATATTACTGCTTTCCCAGACTTGTTTCTAGGTAAGTTTCTCTGTGCTGGGAGAGTCAATTTAAGTTTACTGCACAAACAACAAAGTGGCTGTTTGCCCAAGATGGAGTCGCTCTGGCTAAATATGTCCTTACACTACATACACCATTTTCCCTTCAGTATCCCACTGCCTCCATGTTTCCATGGCGAGAAGCTTCCTCTCTGAGATCAGCATGCAGGACCCTGCGCAGACAAGGAGCACTTACTTTAGGCAGAGCTGATGTGATTCAAGCTACTTAGCAGCTACATAACCCTTGGGCACGTTTCTCTGTGTCCCTATACCTTAGTTTCCTCTTCTATAAAATGGAACTAATAATATACCAACCTCATGGGAATGTTATAAAAATTAAATTAGATAAAAGATTGGCATAATTGTAGACGTTATAGGTTCCATATTGTTAAGGACCTTTTGTTTTGCTTTGTTTTAATGAGATGGGCACACATTTATTGAGAATTTTCAGGGCTTGGTTTAATTCTTGCTAATTCTCAACCAATTACTGAGAATAAAGCAATTAGCAAAGAGAGAGCAGACTATGCTTGAAAATATAAATAATACAAAATCACTTCTGGGCATCTATCCACTTAATTCTCCATCATTTGTGCTCAACTGAATTAATAGCATATGTGTGTGCTGAGATGTTCTAAGTGGAGAATAGGATAATACAGAGCACGTATATCGGGGGCAAAGTGGGAATTGATATTGAACAGCACTGAAAAGTACTTGAAAGTGTGAGTTTCGGTTTAGACAGTCTGACTTTAAATGGGAGTTTAGCCACATATTGTTTATACGTGAAGCCCTGGATGTGTTAAACTTCTAAAGTCCTCTGTTTATATATCTACAAAATGTAGGTGCCTGGGTGGCTCAGTAGGTTAAAGCCTCTGCCTTTGGCTCAGGTCATGATCTCAGGGTCCTAGAGTCGAGCCCCTGATCATGCTCTCTGCTCAGTGGGGAGCCTGCTTCCTCCTCTCTCTCTCTCTGCCTGTCTCTCTGCGTACTTGTGATCTCTGTCAAATAAATGTTTTTAAATGTAGATAACACTTCATGCATCATAAGTTTATTGTGACACATATTCATATTAATTTTGGAAATAATTTCAAGGATTACTACACAGGTAATGGCTCCCATTCTCCTTCTTATCTCGGGTAAGACCAACTGTGTGTGTGCTAATGATAAACACATTATTTGACCAGAACCTCATGGTATTAAAAAAAAAAAAAAACGATTGAAATGCTCTTGTAAACTCATTCTGGAATAACTGTGTGTTTCTGTATGTGAGACGATCTGATCTCTCCAATCCTTCCATTGGTATTTCAAGGAGAATATTTTGTCACATTGAAAACTAAGTGCAGGAAGACAGTTAAAGCAATAACCTTGCTTCAGAGCAATGAAAGCAGGTGTGGAAACCCAGCTTCTAATTCCTAAGGCAAGCACTGGCCCCTGGCCCCAGTGTATCTGTTCAGGGCCACAAGCTTTTAAAGGGACCACCTGAAGGGTACGGGACTCAGAAGCTCTGGTAGAAAGGGGAGGGCCGAGGGCCGGCCAGAGGGAGCAAGGCTGGGGCCTCTTCTCTAGACGGAGAAGCCACTTCACCAGTTCTGTTAAATGTTCTTTCTGTTTCTCTCTCTCTGATGCTGCCATCAGCTCGTGGCTATGAAAGCTTTGCTGCTGCTTGCCTTCTTTTGCTTTGCTCACTTTCCATGGAGTCTTGCAAGTCTGAGAAAGGCACACATTCTAAGCTGATTTTGTAGATGGGGAACCGAGCCCTAGAGAAACAGGTAGTGAAGAACTGGCTTTGAAAGAAACTTTTAGCAAAGAGACTAAAGCTATGGACTCGATACTCAGATTATCCGGGCTCCAGCTTTATCTCTGCCACTTACTAGCTGTGTGATCTGGGACACTTAACCTCACTTTATGTTAGTTTCCCCATTATAAAATGCTGATAAGAATAGTACCTTCTGGGGCACCTGGGTGGCTCAGTGGGTTAAGCCTCTGCCTTCGGTTCAGGTCATGATCTCAGGGTCCTGGGATCGAGCCCCACATTGGGCTCTCTGCTCAGCGGGGAGCCTGCTTCCCCATCTCTCTCTCTGTCTACTTGTTACCTCGGTTAAGCATGTAAATAAATAAATAAATAAATAAATAAATAAATAAATAAAAGCCAGTACCTACCTCATAGGGTTGTTGACAGAATGCTGAGTTAAAGCAAAGTGCTCAGAACAGAACCTTGCTGATAAGAAGTACTATGCCTATGTTGATTATTGGTTTTGAACCTTTACCTGGAAGGTTTCATAAGAAAATATTTAGCATAATGAGATTATTCTGACTCTCCATAACCATATCCCTTCTAGACTATTTGGCTAGTAGTGTCTTATGCCCTTGTAATGGCTTTTAAAACAGATAAAGGTTAATCAACACTGCCCTAAATGCGACCAGGACACAAGTTTCTAAAGGATGCACCAGAGAATTCTAGTACTTAGAGGTGGTTTGGGGTCCTTCCCCAAAGTCTGTAACTGTCTTAAGTCTCGAATGATTAAGCAAGGATTATGGTACATGTTACTTCCTGTCTCTAAGTTTGGCCACCAGATAGACGCAAACATACTACAAATTATACAGCTGAACTCGAGTTCGGCTGTGATGTAAATCCCTTGGGGTCAGGCCTCAATTAGAAAACCTCTAGAAAGATAAGCTTGAGTTACAGTCTTAGCAGTGACAAGAGTTTTTCTTTCTTATCAGTTTTTCTTCACGCTTTGATCCACTTCTGAACTCCCTTCGCTGCACATGGAAACTGTCCCCTTATACAGGCTTTTGAAATCTCTCTTACGCTTTAATACCATTTTCCTTTTAATAAGTATAGTATTCAACTGCTGGGTAGAACAGACTTAATTCTTTCCCCCTGAGTTTTTCCATTATAAAAGAGCATTTGCTAATAATTAAATCATATAAGCACTGTAATAGTATGAGAAGGCAGGATAGCATGTATGCTGAGTGTGGCTTCCAGTATAAGATGAAACCGAATTTGAATGCTAGGTTCACCACTTAAAAACTTTTCACTTTGGATAAATTATTTAACTTAAGCTCCAATCACTTTATCTGTTTGTGTGTGTTTTTTTTTAAGGAATAACTGGTATGTATATGATATTTACATGACTAATTTTAGGCAGTCATGAGGATGAAATGCTCTAACATATGCAGATGCTTACATTAGTGCCAGACGTAGGGTGACCACTAAATAAACATTAAACTCTTGTTTAATGTTTCTGCTTAAAAATTATGGAGTTTTCATACTAGAAGAAGGATGCCTGTGTTGTATGACCGCTATCCTTGGCTTTATCCCTGTAGGGAAGTGAAGGGAACCACAGCAAAGTTAGGCCATATGACCATACTTAAGTCCGATAGTAGGATCGTATGATAGTTATAACCAAGGCTCTGAATTTGGACAACCTGAGTTCAAGTCCCAGCTCTCCCTTTTACGCTGCGAGCTTGAATAAGCTGTGAACCTGACTGGGCCTACATTTTCTACATCTGCAACATGGGGTCAATGATACCATCCACTGGGGAGCGGTGAGAATTAAGAGAGCTCATACTTCTAAGGCACCTGGAACATAAAATGGCACATTAAATCATTCAAGTATTTGAATTGCTAATAGGCAACAACAGTCAAGGAAATTGCAGATTATAAACAAGAATTTAACCCAAGTTTCGGTTTTGAGTTCTAGGAAATGCATCGTTTTGTTCTCTACATAAATGAGGTCGACATCCTTAATAGTCTCTACTTGTCCTCAAACCAAATAGACTACATTTCTATGCATTAAGCCTTTAGTGACTGTTGAGGCACCATACAGAATATACATGTTTAAGACTTAAGGGGTTTGCTTTTAAGTCAAAGAGACCAGCCTTAGTCATAGAAAATAATTTGACTGGGGCGCCTGGGTGGCTCAGTGGGTTAAGCCTCTACCTTCGGCTCAGGTCATGGTCTCAGGGTCCTGGGATGGAGCCCCAATCGGGCTCTCTGCTCAGCAGGGAAACTGCTTTCTCTCTCTCTCTCTCTCTCTCTCTCTCTGCCTGCCTCTCTGCCTACTTGTAATCTCTGTCAAATAAAGAAATAAAATTAAAAAAAATTATTTGACAACAGGATTAGTTCATACGGTCAAGTTCTAAGGGATATGTTGTCATCTATAAGAAAAGAAATGGCAAAAAAATGATGAGACTCATGAGCTGGTAGTACCTTATCGACAGTATAGGATACAACTAAGAGTTTTTGGAGGGAGCAAGAGTGGATTCAAGCTCTGGTTCAAGAGACCAAGAAAAGCAAAGGGGAGGTAGTAGGACTAGACATGGTGTTTGTGGAGGAAAGCAGCAGAGGAATGATAAACCCCAGGATTTATCAGAGGGTATTTTGAGCAGATAATGGGAATTGAGACTCTGAATGGCACACAAGGTAACAGAAGACCTCTGAAGAGTCAAGTTTATGGCTTAACTCACATCTCATTTTATAGATGAGGGGATAAGCATAAAGAATTACTTCCAAGTCGCACTTACACTGCAAGACCCCATCAGCCCTGGCTCCTTGGCCAGTGAATTTTGTGGGGTCAGATCACAGAGAACACGGATTAGAAAAATTCCTTTGCCTCCCACATGGTCATGATTTAAATCTTATAGATCACTCAATGCTCTCTTTTATCCATACTGAAATAAACAAATATTGATTCATAGGCTACTCAGAGAAGGGCCTCATCAGCCCCCACTTGGGAGCACCCAGCCCCTGGTAGGTAGCTTGATTACTGGAGCACTGGCTTAGAACCCAGCTCTCATTCCCAGGGCAAAGCGTTCCCACTGCAGCACACCACCCCCACTTATTTACTGTGATTTCAAACTCTTCCCTGAAGGATCTTCCGCCTCTCCTTGCCAGGCTCACAGACTCCGGCTTTTTCCCCCTACGGTGTGTGTGTGTTTGTTCTTTTTTTTTTTAAGATTTATTTATTTGACAGAGAGAAATCACAAGTAGACAGAGAGGCAGCCAGAGAGAGAGAGAGAGAGGGAAGCAAGCTCCCTGCTGAGCAGAGAGCCCGACGCGGGACCCGATCCCAGGACCCTGAGATCATGACCCAAGCCGAAGGCAGCGGCTTAATCCACTGAGCCACCCAGGCGCCCCGGTGTGTGTTTCTTCTTATCTCTCACTTTTACCAACTCCCTCAGGATCAATGAAAGGGTATCGTCCGCTTAAATGCAGCTTCCAGGATTGCTCTCCCTGTGACTCCCAAAGATCTGTCAATCTGGAGTTTTTGTCTGATTCTGTCGGACTGTGCTCCGGAATCAATGGAAGTCGTTAGATGACAAAGGTCTATCTGTCCCTCCTACCCTGGGTCCCCTCTGGCTTACAGGTCCCAGACCCTGTAACCTGAGCCCTTTCTTGATAAAAGCCAGACCCTCGCATCCTCTGGAGATCCCCGTGTGCCCTTAACCTTCTGGGGCAGTTGTTCTCACCTTCACGTTTTTCCGTTTTCCCCTCCTGCCACTGTGTGCCGACAGGTTCTCGGTGAGGAAGGGAGCAGCAGGGGAGTCTGGGAAAGCCTGTGCATTAGCACAGCCGTGGGTCATTTCAGCAGCTGTGCTGGGAAGAGCAGGCAGGCCAGAAACTGCGGCGAAACGTGCGAAAGCACACAGCAGGCGCTTGACTGAGGTGGCAGGGATTTCTTGACGGTTCTCTGTTTTATCCCATCAGCTTTGACTCTTCTTCTTCACCCGTGAGTGGGTGTCAGTGACTCCAGCGTTCCTTCCCCACCCTCGCCTCCTCCTCCTCCTCTTCCCTCTGCTTCCCCTCACAGCCCTCAGTGGCAGCCGAATCAGAATTAGGAGGGCAGTAATGATCCAATGATCCCACCGTTCCCTCTTCACCATTTATCACCAGCCCACTTCCCTTTCAAACCGGAGACACTGCTTGCGTATGGCGAGGTGCCCAGCAGACCCTGAAGAAACCTTGCTGCCAGGGCTGGCAGCGTTAGGGTTGAGAGAATTAGCACAGGGTCGTCATCCGGCCAGAGACAGTACGTTGGATGGGTTGAACTCCAGTAACAAAATAGACTTCTGCATTCTCCTTTGCTTGATGTTGTCCAGCATGGGTTGCAGGACAGTGTTCCCTTTTCCTCCAGCTTACGTTGTTTCCATTTCACCACCTTTACTTGTTATAACTGAATATTTCATGAATCTTCTCCTCCTCCTTCAATGTCCCATCATCAAGGCGTATGTGTCTTTACAAATTGCACTTATCCTGTTATGCTGCTTGCTTTTAAGGGCCTTATGTGATTTTGTGTCTAAATACGTTGCACGGGGACTCGAAACCATACCTGCGTGGTGGGCCCTTGCTTGCGGTTCCATGGTTTGTTAGTGACAGCACCTGGCTCCTCCGATGTATGGTCCAGCAGGAACTTTGAGACATAAGGGCAACCTGAGAGGTGACCTTCTTTGGCAGACTGCGTGGCAGGTCTGGATGGAAGGATGTTCTGCACATCGGGCTTGGGAAGTACACACAGGCAAGAAAAGAGACAGCTGGCAGGGAGAGGTACCATGTTGGTCTGAACAAGCTGTTGGAAAAGCTGCCAGGTGAGAAGAATCAAGGAGAGGCAAGAGGAGAACAAGCCAGAAGGAATGGAAGTGTAAGAGATAAGAATGAGGGGCACCTGGGTGGTTCAGTCACCCTTCGGCTCAGGTGAGGATTTCCAGGTCCTGGGATCAAGCCCCATGTTGGGCTCCCAGCTCAGCGAACAGTCTGTTTCTCCCTGTGCCTCTCCCTCTGCTTGTGCTCACTCTGTCTCTCTCTCAAATGAATAAATAAAATCTTTTAAAAAAGAAGACTTAACTAAACAGAAATAGATGGTAGAAGATTAAAGAAGCGCACAAAGTATAATTAGGGACATTCCTAGCCTGTACTCTGCCTTTGGACAAATTAGAAAAACATGCCAGTTTCTCTGGGCGGGCGGGGGGGGGGATGTGATGTGGGGAGGCGGTCCTGTGTTTGGGCGCACAGCTTGGTGCACAGGAAGTAGGCTCCTGTCTGCTTCCCTGGTTGGTGCCCTTCCGTGAGGCCCAGCCTGCGTGCTGTGCACGTTGGCTGTGTGTGTGTACCGACCGAGAATATGCTCTGAAGAGCAGTGGCCCAACTTTTAGTATGTCTTACCTCTGGGAAAAAAGCCTGCCTCCAAAATGTTCATATTATAGCATTCCTTTCCATAATGTAGTAGGCTTTACGGAGTTCCTAAGCGTCCAGGCCTGTTTGATTCCCCCAAGAGGTCCTGTGAGTGCACTGTTATGCCCAATGTGTAGATGAACAGACAAGTTCAAGAGATCAAGTTGTTCACAGAGGACACAGGAGATCAACTGAGTGGCAGGCGTGATTTAAATCTAGATCCTCCGGCTGGAAGCCCTGAGCTTTTCTGCTGTATCAGTCTACCCACAGTGACAGTACACAGAGAATAAATGAGGCTGTGTTTGTGAATTGCCATTACCACTCCTCATGCATATGCATAATTAAGTTATGCATATGTGATAATTAAGACAACTGTGTCATCTTGTCTGTACCAGCATAACGGGTGGGTTTCTGCCACCAAGACCATTTGGAGAAATGAATTTCTGCGCCTCTTCCTCCCAGGTAAACAGTGGTCAGTGATATCGTCCTCATAACTCATTGTTAATAATCATCCTATTTCTGAATATTAAACTCCACAGGACAGGGCTTCTGTTTCCTATATCACAGCTCCAAAAACAAGAACAATACTTGGCACAAGCAGCGGCTCATACATATTTGTCGAATGTTTACTGCACGCTGAGTGCCAGGCTAAGAACTTTACACACGTTATTTCATTTATTCCTCACCACAGAGCTGCAGGCTGGGTGCAAGAACCTCCATTTTAAGGTTGAGGAAATCAAGAGCCAGAGAGGGAAGTAACTCAGCAGAGGTCACACAGCTAGTAGGAGGCAGGGCTGGCATTCAAACGCAAGGTGGATCCTAAAGCTTATTCTCTTAGGAGCTAGAATTGTCGCAAGGGTTAAATAAAATTAAGTACAGGGCCCAGCACCGCATGTAGCACAGAGATGTTTGATTAATGAGGATCTCTCTGCCCATAAATCCAAAATTCATGATCACTTTTAAAATGTCATAAGATTAAACAAATACAGATGTCTTTGCTGATAAATAACTAGAAGCTTGATTTCTGAACACGGAGTAGCCAGATTTTTCTCTCCCCATCAGGCTTCCTACGATGACAATTTCTTGGGGTACCAACTGATGACTTCTTCTCCTTTAAACACATACCCCTCATTAGCTCCAACAATGCATGTTCTCACGGGTCTCACAGCCCAGGCGACAATGACACTGGCTTCTGTCCAGGGATGTAGAGGAGAAGCCAAAAGTGACTAACGTCCCATATGGTGATAAACACAGTTCTGTCTTTATAATGTATTCATCTCCAGAGGCCTCACGGCAAAGCAATTAATACTGCGGTTGGGAGGGTTCCCCTACCCACCCCCCCCCCCGCATCTATTTGTTGTGAAATAAACTATATTTCTTCACCTTTTGAAAACGGAGGAAAAAATGACACTTAGAAAACATTCAGTAAATAGTTACGATGAAGTCTGATAAAAACAGTTGCTGGAGCATACCTCCCCTCCCCCACCTTAATATGCAAGATGACCCAGTACGGGCGATAGAATGGGCCCACGGAAGGGGCTGCTGTTCCTAGAGAGCCACCGGATATTACCAAACTCCATCTGCGGAGATAACCTGGGAAATAGGAACTTTGAAATCAAAATAAATACTTGGGTTTGGATCCTAGCTCTGCCTCCTCCTAGTTTTGCCATTCTTTTTTTTTTTTCTTTTTTAAATATTTTATTTATTTGAGAGAGAGAGACAGTGAGGGAGAGTATGAGTGAGAAGAAGGTCAGAGGGAGAAGCAGACTCCCTGTGGAGCTGGGAGCCTGATGCAGGACTCGATCCTGGGACTCCAGGATCATGACCTGAACTAAAGGCAGTTGCTTAACCAACTGAGCTACCCAGGCACCCCTAGTTTTGCCATTCTAAATGAGCTCTTCTCCTGTGCTGTAGCCGCCCTCTCTCTTATGAGGATGATCATGCCTGCTTCGAAGCCACCCTGCTAGGACTCCGATGTAGCCGACCTAGGGAGTCCCCGGCCCCAGGGGAGCTCCCTGTGCCTGTTTCCTTCAGGGCTGACAGTGTGGAAGGCTGAGCCATAAGGGGCAGGAGAAGGCTGAGCGATGAGGGGCAGGAGGTGACTGCAAAGAGAATGCACAGTCCATGTGCTGCACTCCTGGCAGGAGGAGGGTCATTTTGACAGGAAATGTAAGACAACAGTGACATACAATTCTTACTGGTCAATAGATTGGCCATTTTGAAGGAAAAGATGCAAAAGACTGTGGGGCCAGCGTCAAGGGCTGAGGGCCCAGCATTGATCCACACGGCTTCAGAGCTTTTCCCTACTCTGTGCCTCAACAGCTCCCTGAAAATGTAAACCTCTACCACACCTGTGCCACTTGATAGGATTAGTGAGATGAAACTTGTAAATCTGTAGTATCTTCAAAAGAGGAGATGATGGGAATTCAAAAGCAGCTAGGAAGCCTCAGCCACCCCCCCTCTCCCACTCCCCTCCTTTAGGGCTATGGCTGTGCCAGCGTTCTCCTAAAAATGACTGTTGATGAATGGGTTTGGCTTTTCCTGGAGACACAGAAAACAAATTAAATAAGTAAGAAAAAATACATTTCCTTCATGGACTGAAGCAAAGTTTAAATTTCATTTATTCAAGTGTTTGTTGAGGTCTACTCTCCCTTTCCTTCTCTCTCTCTCTCTCTGTGTGTGTATATATATTATATATAAAATCTTATAATCTGTGATTGGTATTGCCCAGGAAAGAACACCCTACATATTTACCGAATAGCCTCTTTCTCCAGGGACTTTCCGCATTTAAATAGCTCCCCATTCTCTCATCTGTTGTACAAGGATGAATGGCCCCTTCTAGAGGGTACAATATGGCAGCTGTTTAATGACACATAATAACATGATGTAATAGAAGAAGCCAACAAAACCCCTTAGAAACAGTGAGGGAGAAGGCAGTAAGAAGTTAGTAGCCAATTACCTGTAGTAGAATTTGCCTGTTGTGTTGTGGGAAGGATTGTTTTGGTGGAATGTGTAGTAAGACGTCTAGAACTCCCACCATTTGTGATATGTACTCTGCCTAGCTAACAAGAATAACATTACAGAGTTTAGGACGAAAGACTAAAATAGGTAACAGCAACAAGACACAAGGCAGAAGTGAGAAAGAGGTGGAGAGTGTGTTCCACAGATGAATGACCTCAAGGTCGTAGGTAACACTGTCTGCTTAGCGGTATCACAGGGACACCTGGCAGGAATCTCATGAGAAAAGGATCCAAATATGCAAGTTTCAGTCTGAAAGAAAATGACATTCCTGTATCCCTGCATAGGACTGTCCTGAGGAATGAAGAATTCTTTGAATAGAAAATAAGCATTACCAACTACAAAAGACATGGCATTCTCTTAGATATTGTGAAGAAACATGGGTCTCCTAGGAAAACCTATGGGAATTTGCTCAAGCAACAGATTCTAGTCTGAAAGGATTGGCTCTTCTGTCTCATGTTATTGAAATAATTAGCATCATCAGTTCTTAGGCACTGTGGGGGTTGATAAAACCAATACAGTCGTCATGTATTGATGATCTACTCTATGCCAATCACTGGGGTAAACCTTTTGTGTGAGTTACCTTATTTAATTCTCATGATTTATGAAGTAGATATTAACGCCAGTTTTCAGATTAGAAAATTGAGGATCAGAGAGATTAAGTACCTGCCAAAAATGACACTAAGTGACAAATCTCACTACTTCTTGTTAGACAGAACTGAACTCAGGTCAAAGTCTAAGTTCTTAACCATGATGGGTTTTTCATAGCACAGAGTGAGCAAGAGGATTGCAGGTTGCATACGGATGAATATTTCTTTAAAGATTTTATTTTAGAGAGCGATAGAGAGTGTCCATGAGCAGTGGTTGGGGCAGTGGTAAGTTGGGGAGAGGGAGAGGCAGACTCCCAGCTAAGCAGGGAGCCCGATGCGGGGCTCCATCCCAGGATGCTGAGATCATGACCTGAGCTGAAAGTAGATATTTAACTGACTGAGACACCCAGGCAACCCCATGGATGAGCATTTAAAAACTTAATATCTATTGAATGAGGATTAGACAAGAATAAAGAACTTTGTAGCAAGGGGATGGAAGTGGGACAGCCACAAATAAGTATGTAAATACCCGAAATTGGGAAATTACATCAGGACACATATGCTTACATGATTCTTGAGCTTCTGTCACCAGCACGCTCTGTTGCTATGCTCTCTGGAATTTTAGTCCCTTTGCCCACTTAGTGGTGCCACACACCAAATCAGTCCCATTGTTGACTTTCTCTGTTGCTATTCCTTTGATGCCTAATAGTGTGGGGGAAGGAGCACAGTCCTGCTAATTGGCCACATCGCTACACATTGATAATTCCCAGCCCTAATTTGGTTCTCCCTATTGGTCAGCATTTCTATTCCCTATCCCGCAGTGGCTGTTCTAAACCCTTACCATTCTCTCAATCCGATTCTATCCGAACATCTCTCTCATTAGAGGATCCAGGCTTCCTCTTTAACCAATAAAACACCTCATTAGAGATTCTCATATATATAAGTAAACTGAAGCACAGAAAAGCTGAAGTAACTTGTCCAAAGTCTCCCTGCTAATAATGGTAGAACTGGGATTGAAACCTTGTCAATCAGGCTATAGACTTTGCCCTATTAACCACGATGCCATATTGCCTCTCTGGTCAAACATTTTGAATGAGTTAACCATTGGATGGGTTAAAGAAAGACTGGAATTTGAAACTTGGGATGCCCCTGACCCAGCTCAACTCTGCTTATACTTCTGAAGCTAGTGACAAAGTTAACTCCTATATTAGGACCCACAAAATGGAGGCTCCCCCAGTGGCCCAGCACAGGTCACAAAAGTAAACCTAAATCAGCCAGCACTTAGGTTTCTTTGGCAAGAGTTCTCCATAACATACACCAATCCCGATCTTCCAACTCCCTTTAGCTAGTTCACCTTACCCTAGAAAATAGGACCCGCGAGCCCTCTAAGGAACTCTACCTCCTAGCCAATCATGCTCTGTTTCTGTGTTGCCCCTTCTAACATTTTATAAAACCCACTCTTGCCCAAAACCTCTTGGGTAGAGTGTTGCACTGCTTCTGAGGCACTGTGATCCCCTAATCCATAGCTTGCTCTCCTTTGCCTACGGGACATCACCTTACTGAGTTTTTTTGGTTTTGTCATTTGACACTAGGCTTGTCCTTGTATGTGGCCCTAATCCACATGCTTTAGGACTTGGCTTTACTTGATTGGTTCCTTCCCCAGAGTCCACAGGAACTTGCTCCATGACTTAGTTTTCCCTTTGCATCCACCAGAATAGTTGATCCACCAACCCTTCCCTAGCTCCAGCGAGCTTTTCTATAAACCCTCTTTTTTTTTTTTTTTTTTTTAACCCTCTTGTTCTTAAGAACAGTCTCCCAGATCAGAGTCCAAGAATAGTCTAAAATCCTCCCCATCCTCTCCCAAAACTTTGTCTCTTGAATCTGTCTATTTTCTCATTTACTATTGTCACTTCCTTAATTCCTTCATATAGGACATTTTTTGGCATTAAGAATTCAGTGAGAAACAAAACCAGAACCCTGTCCTCCAACTCCCATTGGAAGGAAGGAGACAGGCTCTAACTGAGATCCAGATTATCCTACCTGAAGAGAATCAAACATAAATGGGAAAAGCAAACCTGAGTTTGGGGGGGTATAGTGGGGTGACCTGACAGTATAGAACGCTTCTGCGAAGTGGGTACTCATGAGTTTATTAAGAAAACAGAGATCACTCAAACTAGTTGGGTGATGTGTGTGTGTGTATGTGTGTGTAACTTTTGCTGGATTAGATAAGGCAAGGAAAAAGTAGGTGGATGACTTTCTGCATTTCCTCATTAACTCTTTTTTTTTTTAAAAGATTTTTATTTTTATTTATTTGACAGAGATCACAGGTAGACAGAGAGGCAGGCAGAGAGAAAGAAGGAAGCAGGCTCCCTGCTGAGCAGAGAGCCCGATGTGGGACTCAATCCCAGGACCCTGGGATCATGACCTGAGCCGAAGGCAGAGGTTTTAACCCACTGAGCCACCCAGGTGCCCCTCCTCATTAACTCTTATACAGGTCACTGCAAAAGCCAAGTAAGTGGTCCCCTTACCTTCAGTACCCACCTTTTTACCACTCCATATCGATGGAGTTCTCTGTAAGACACAGTTGTGTTATACTGTTGCTCTGCCTAGATACCTCTAATGCCTTCCTTGCCTGCAGCAGTGGTTCTCAAACCTTAGTATATCAAAATCACCTGAAGAGGGGCACCTGGGTGGCTCAATCATTAAATGTCTGCCTTCAGCTGAGGTCATGATCCCAGGGTCCTGAAATCGAGCCCCGCATCGGGCTCCTTGCTCTGCAGGAAGCCTGCTTCTCCCTCTCCCACTTCCCCTGCTTGTGTTCTCTTTCTTCCTGTCTCTCTGTCAAATAAATGAAATCTTTTTTTTTTTAATCACCTGGAGAGATTACCAAACTGCTGTTCCTTCCCTCATTCTCCTCAACTCACTACCCCTACTTTCTGATGCAGTCGGTCAGGGGTGGAGCCTGAGAATCTGCATTTCTAACAAGTTTCCTGTTGATGCCCATGGTCTGGAGACCACACTTTGAGAACCCTGCTCTGATGAACACTGTGCTAACTCCTTCATAAACTGAGCCAGCCTATTTCCAATTTCACTTGTCCACCCTCTCATAAAGCACTTACAGAAACAGTGTGCTAGCCAATCCACCCACCTGTAGCATTTTCAACATGCCAAGTACCTTCTCATCAGTTACCTCTGCTCAGGCCCTTTCCCTTGTCATGAATACCCTTCCTTTCTCTCCCGCAGTGACATCCTTTCCCTTTGAGCCCCTGCCTGAACAACCACCTCTGGCAATCCTTCCTTCAACCCACCATTTGGGAAAAATTAATTACTGCTTCCTCTGGGCTCCCAAAGCACTTTATACCTCTTGATTTCTCACAGCATAACATAATTCTTTGTCCCTTGCTTTGAGGAAATATGATTTATTCATCTCTGTACCCCCCAGTGACCAGCACAGGCCGTGGTGCCTAACAGATGCTCGATAAATGTTTATTGACCCATGACTAGTTAGGTACCTGGATGCTAATGATAGTCAGAGAAGGCCCCTCGGGGCAGTCAGGAATAAAGGAGTAGAAAGAATACCTGATAATGTGTCTTGTTGGACAGGAGTCCCTGGGGCAGAAAGCGGAAGTCCCTCAGAAGAACTGCCCACCTACACTGTCCACCAACCCAGACCGATTTTAGAGATCTGTTCATTTTGCAGAAAGGGAGAAGTCTTGAAACTCTGGGTGTTCTATATCCTGACTTCTCTTGGATCACCTGAGAATTTCAGAAACCAGAAAAGCATTGTCAGTAAAACCGTATCTAAATAACCTGGTGAAATTTTCCAAGTGTGAGGCTCAGAGTTCTTTTAAACCATTACCAAAATGATCTCTCCCTAATCTTTCCCTCCTCAAAACGAGCATATTGTGAGCTCTGAGCGCCCAGTGATGACAGACCTAGGGTCACCAGGAAATATCCCTCCCTCCAAAATGCTGCCAAAACACATGTTATTAGCATGTGCTTTGTTTGTTGACATTGATATTTTGTGATTTTTTTTTCCCCAAGCCTTGTTTCATCTCCACCTGGCATTAAGAATTTTTCAAAAGACTTCTGTTTCTGATTTACATTCTTGAGAAATGACTGGATATTGTAAGATCATGTTGGACAAAACCCCTGCTCAGCAGTTCTGACACTGTGGTCACGGCCCAGCCACCTGATACCTTTAGAACTAAATGGGAGCTGCCCAGGGAGCTGGGAGTCGCTTCAAGCCTCACCCCACAAAAGAGGTGCTGGGCTTGGAATTACCTACCAGTCGGTTTAATGACCTCATGTGAACTTCTCTCAAAAGTTGTTCTCTGTGTGTCCAAGCAGAATCTTACCCAGTGCCTAGTGGTCTAGTATATTTCCAATGTCTGTATATTTATAGTTTGTGAGGAATGTCTTTTATTCCTCCACAGTGAGGGCTTTCTGTGGGAATTACCATGGTTTTCTGTCTCTGGGCGGGCTTTAGAGTAATAGTCACTTTTGGCACCCATTTCTTCATCATACGAGGGTGAAATATTCAGGGCTGCTCTACAGATCAAGAAGGAGTTTTGTCCTAAGTGCCTTTTTGCCTCCATCTGAGTCATTTTCCTTCTAACTCCTGAAGAGGGAGGAGCAGAATAGGAATAGGAAAAAGCATAAAGAGAATGACACTTGATGACAACAAGGAATGAAAAGCAAAATTTACAAGAGCCTGAGTTCCCAGGAAGCAGGACAAAGAGGAGCTCCAGGGAAGGAAGGGTTGAGAAAGGAGGATATAGAGCGAACAGACAGAAGATGTAGCTTCGGAAACTGGAGGTGATTTTGCAGGAAACCAGCAGCTGGGACAGCAGGTACAGTGGGAGTGTGGGGTGAGGGCCACCAGGTACCCCATTGGCTGAGCGTTTGTGTCACAGGCGCTTTGTTATCCACTTTACTCACTACCTTGTGAAATCCCCACCAGAACCGTGTGAGACATGAATATCCAAGCCTAGCTCAGGGAAGTTACATCCCTTGCTTAGTGTCACTCGATAAGTGACAGAAATGGAATTCAAGCCCAGATATGTTTTGACCCCAAAGCCCATTCTTTCTTTCTTTCTTTCTTTTTTTCTTTATTTATTTATTTATTTATTTATTTATTTATTTGACAGAGAGAAATCACAAGTAGATGGAGAGGCAGGCAGAGAGAGAGAGAGAGGGAAGCAGACTCCCTGCTGAGCAGAGAGCCCTGCGGGACTCGATCCCAGGACCCTGAGATCATGACCTGAGCCGAAGGCAGCGGCCTAACCCACTGAGCCACCCAGGCGCCCCCAAAGCCCATTCTTAAGATGGCCAAATCTGAGCCACCAGCTTTTTCTTGGCTCAGAACATTCTGCAGTCAGGTTGGGAGGCCTATTAAGCCGGCAGTGGGTATTAAGAGAGGGTTCTACACCTGTGTGACAACCCACCTTGAAATCTCTAAGTGACCTCTGCTTGGAGTGTACGGGACAGAGTCTGAGGTTCCCAGGGTCCCACCTTTGGTATAACTATGAAGAGGGTAGTGTGTCTTCCATTCTCACCAGGGACTTCCCTTGGGCCCTCAGTCAGTAAAGGCCTCTGCTCTTTTCTCCTCTCCTGTATTTCATTGCCCGAGGACTCTGCTGTAGATTAGGAGATTCTCAGGAGCTCTTGGTTGTCTGACCTTCAGCCTTTCCCTGGGTTCATTTTCCTCATTAATGAAACGATTTGCATGTACAGTGCTAAAAAGCATTTAAAGAATGAGGAAACTGCCAGTAACAACCAACTAACCACCTGAAGTTAGGATTCTACCCCTCCACCCCCACTTTCTCTCCTTATTTTCATTTTTAGCCATTTGCCAAAGTCCGTTCTCTATTGCGTCTCCCCCAGGAATGGATTCTCCAATTCCCCTTTTCTACTTCCATTATGTCAGGCCAAGCCCTGCCAGGCTTTTGCTAAACCCTTTATTCACCTTGTAAATGGTACCCTTCCTGCGGCCCATACTCTTCTTAAAGATTTTCTGCCAGATTAATCTTCCCTAAGCACAATGCTGATTTTGCTCTATGCTGACTAAATAACACCTCACTGATCACAGAATAAAACTCCACCTCCTTATTCTTACCGGCCATGGGTCCCACAGAGACTCCTCCTACCCTACTTTCTAGATGCCCTACCCAACATTCTCTATTCCAGGACACATCCAGAACTTTACCCACTTCTGTGCTTCCTCCCTACAAGTCCCCCTGCGTGGCATGCATTCTCTCTTCATCCCCAAATGTCCAAGTCTATCTGTAACTCAAAGCCTGGCTCAAGTGCCAGTTACCACAGAGGACTTTTTTTTTAATCTTTGGAGTTCCACTTCACCAGTACTTTATTAGGTGTTCTTAGGAAAGGGTATGTCTTTTTTACCTGCAGTTTCAAATCTTTAATCCAGGATTGTTTTCTTCTGTTATATCTTTGACTATTTTTACTCTGGGTTGTTTTTGTTTTGTTTTGTTTTGTTTTTTCGTTCCTGTTCCCTCTTTCAGGAACATCAGTTGTAGGTATGGCAGATGTCCTTTGCCTTTATCTCTCATCTTCCTTATAATCATGTTAATATCTTTGTCCTTTCTGACCTTGTCTTATGTCATTTCAAGCCTCTCCACTATATCTGTCTCTTTTTTCAGCTGTATTTATTTTATATTTTTGCTTTTAATAAGGCTTTAGTTTGTCAAGATTTTATTTTTCTTTTGCATTTCTTTGAGTGCTGCCAACTTTTTTTTACCTCCGGTGGTCTCAATAATAATTGCCTATTT
This sequence comes from Mustela nivalis, assembly GCF_964662115.1. Lineage (NCBI taxonomy): Eukaryota > Metazoa > Chordata > Mammalia > Carnivora > Mustelidae > Mustela > Mustela nivalis. The sequence goes on from NC_139032.1 coordinate 64,001,912, forward strand.
AAAATCCTATATCTCCTCTTCAAGCTCTTTCTACAGCTGTCTGTGATATTTGCACATCTACTGAGATTTGTCCAAATCCTTCCTTTTTTATTGGGTTGTTCTCTTCCTATTACATGTTGTTGATCTAATTTTTTTCTTTTGTGGGGTTTGGATTTTTGGTTTTATAGCTCTTATGCTATAAAAGGCCAGTGGGTGACTTTTTGATTATCAGTTATCCTTGATTTGGGCTGCTAGTTTCAGAAGATTATTTGAGTGGACTGAAAGGCTGTGAATTGGGAACATTACACAGTTTTGGTTGAGCTTTGTTGTCTTAAACACATTTCCACACAATCTGTTGTTTTGTGTTTATCTTGCAAATCAAGCACCTGACTTCAGTTTTTGTTATCCAGAAAGCTGGTATGGTTCTCAGCAAAATATAAGTCAAAGGTTGTTGGAGTCATGATCTGAGGATCGCTGGTTCTTATCCATCCATCACCTGTTCTTTTTATTTTTTTTTTAATTTTTTAAAAAGATTATTTATTTATATATTTGACAGACAGAGATCACAAGTAGGCAGAGAAGCAGGGAGAGAGAGGGGGAAGCAGGCTCCCCACTGAGCAGAAAGCCTGATGTGGGGCTCGATCCCAGGACCCCGAGATCATGACCTGAGCCAAAGCAGAGGCTCAACCCACTGAGCCACCCAGGCGCCCCCATCACCCTATTCTTTTGACCGTTTCTATCAACTTGATGGTTGTGTTGTGGACCATAGCAAGAACCACTAAACTTTAGTTCCTTTTCAGATCCCCATGCTTGCAGATCTGTAGGGACATCCTTGCTTTCTTTTTTCTTTTTTTTTTTTTTTAAGATTTTATTTATTTATTTGACAGAGAGAGATCACAAGTAGGCAGAGAGGCAGGCAGAGAGAGGGGGAAGCAGGCTCCCTGCTGAGCAGAGAGCCCAATGTGGGACTTGATCCCAGGACCCTGAGATCATGACCTGAGCCCAAGGCAGAGGCTTTAACCCACTTAGCCACCCAGGCGCCCCCATCCCTGCTTTCTTTATGACCTGCCTGTGCCCCCATATCTCATTGCCTCAAACACAGTAACTTTTCAATAGACCTTCAGGGCAGTGGCTCCTGCTTTTGGTAAAATCTGCCTCCCACGTGAGTTCTGAGGATTTCACTGTACTGGTGACCTGGTGCTTCATAGTTGGCTCAGTATTGCCATTTCCAACTAAATGGAATTTTTCTTCTTTAATAGGTTTGTGTGTGTGTGTGTGTGTGTAGTATTTGAGAGAATAGAGTAAAATGGAAACACCTTTACATTTTAAGCAAAGGTTCAGATGGTATATTTTGAAAGGTCAAATTAGATGAAAAGGAAGCCACGTGTGGCTAATAGAAAATATTCTATGAATTAGATAACACCAAGGTAATAGGTATTTGTTACTATTATGAGTTGGTTGTGTAATTCTGGAACAATGTGGAACAATGGATGTGAAATAATTTTAAGAATATAAGACTGCAGAGTGCCTGGGTGGCTAAGTCAGTAAACCTCTGCCTTTGGCTCAGGTCATGATCCCAGGATCCTGGGATTGAGCCCTCATTGGGCTTCCTACTCAGCGGGAAGTCTGCTTCTCTCTCTCCCACTCCCCCAGTTATGCTTCCTCTCTCGCTGTCTCTCTCTCTGTGTCAAATAAATAGATGAGTCTTAAAAAAAAAAATAAAAAGAATATAAGACCATATTTAAATGTCAGGTGGTAATATTCACTACAGAACAGAATTTACATGAATCTGAGTCATCCTAAAAAACTTACTGGCTGGAATACCCAAAAGCCTTTTTATTTATTTGGTTTCAAATGTTTTTACTCCTTTTAAAAGGAAAAGTATGTTCATGTTCTTTAATCAGAGGAAGATATTAACTGTTGGAGAAATAAGAGTTAAGGACTTGTTGCTTTAAAATATTCTACAGTCAGACCATCTAGCAGAGCAACGTTCTAATAAGTAATCAGCTAACTGTCAGGTTCCCAGACACTGTGGATGAGTGTTTGACCATGTAAGAGGGAGGCCTTTTGTGTGACTGTACTATTTGTCAGCTCCCTGCTTGGTTTACAAAGGAATGGCAACTATGTAGCACATATGCTGCTATTCCTTCCTTGCTGAGTCCATGATTGAGTGCTAATTCATCTTTGTATATTTTATGGTGAAATCACACATGGCCTCAGAATCTTTCCCAAAATAAAACTTAAAGCATCTACTGTAAATGTACTGAAGATGGCACGACTAAAACAATCTGCTTGCCAACCCTGATTTAACTCACCACTGGATTTCTTGATTTAATGATATGTCCAAAATAATGATAAACAGGAAGAAATGCAAAATTATGTTAAGATGAGATTTTCTAACTGTCAGAAAGTACTCTATTTGCTTATTTTCTATGCTGTTTGGCAAGGCAACTGGCATTCAGATCAACATTTATTGGTATCTCTTCTGGGCACTGTTATGAACTAGGGTAAGAAGATGACTAAAACGAGGACTCTGTCTTCAAAGAGTAAGCAAGTTAGTCCAAAAATATTAAATACTTCTGACAGACACAATGTTTGGTACTGGGGTTCTAGCAGTGAACAAAAGGACACTGACCTTGACCTCCTGGGACAGATAGTCTAGAAGGGAACGTAGGATTTCAAAACATAATGGTCACTAATGAAAAGCACATAAAGTATTTCAAAATTGTAAATAGGCCCTACTATTAGCATTTTGATGAGAGCTCTGAGTTTGTTGTGGGTGGACAGGTTTGCTATCCGTAACAGAGATAGCCATAGAAATAAGATAGAGTGAACAAGAACTTGGTATGACACACACATGCAAAAGAGGGGTTATGTACAAGAAACGTAAGTAGTGCCAAAGACTTAATGATTAATTCTGTCTTTCAGAGTCTGGGAAGCACACACAGGGAACACCGAATGGAAGTTTCATTGAATGAATAGGCTGTCAGTGGGCAGATAAGGAGAGAGTAAGGCTTTCCAGACAGACCAACAGCTGGAGTTCAAAAAACAAAAGAGAACCACTGCCTAGTATTAGCAGACAACTGACAGTGACTCTGAATGGCAAGCAATAGCCTTTAAGATAATAAGGGTCCCTTAGAGACAACTAAAGAAGCTTAAACTGTTGTTTGCACTGATGAGCCTGATGTTATTGACATGGTCCCACTTACTACAGAAAGATCACTTGGTGGCAGTCTTAAGGATGGATTGATGGGTAAAATAAAGCCTGGAGATAAGGAGCCCAATGATAAAATAAAATGCCAAAATTTAACTACCTAATCCAATCCACACTTTTGGTCCTCACCTTACTTGATTTTTTTTTTTCCTGTGATAATGGAGAAGGAAAGGAGAGAATGTATTTGAGAAATATTTAAGAGACAGAACCCCCAGGACTTGTTAATTGCTAGGTCATAGTCCCCAAGAAAAAGAATGGGGTGATTGAGCATATGGAGCTTTCACTAAGATGCAGATTATAGGAGATTTGAGTTAAATTCATGAGTTCAGTATTGGGTGCATGAAATTTAGATGCCTGTGAACATTCAGCAGATGTCCAGTGGAGTGGAGAATATGTGGCTAAGTTCAGAAGAGTGGTCAATCCTGAAAATGTGGGTTTGAGCATTATTAGCATATTTCGATGGCGAAGACCATGAGGATAAATGAAATTACCCCCTAAAAAAGCGTATGTGGTGAAAAGAGAAATCTGAGAAGAGAATTCTAGGAAGCATCAACATTTAAGTAGAAGTTTAGCAGAAGAGTAGAGTTCAGGAAAGCAGACTGAAAAGGGATAATCAGAAATATAGGAGGAAAATCAAGAGGGTGATGTCCCAGAAGTCAAGGTAAATGAAATTTAAAGAAGGTGGTTTCTGCAATTCAGAGAAATAAAAGTCAGGACAGAAACTTGTTAGGTTTGGCATTTAGAAAGTCACTGTTGACATTTGGTGAAAAGAGCATCAGTAGAGACAGAGATGGATAAAAATCCAGGTTATAAATGATCAAGATGAGAAAATTAAAACCTATAGAGCATTCTTTAGGCTGGGTGAGAAGGAACAGGGAAGGGAGAGTTAGGAAGATAACTAGTTAGGAAGATAACCTAACTAGAGTTAGGTTGCAAGAGGGTTTCTTCATAGATCAAGAGAAGGTTGGCTTCTAGAAAGAAGAGGAAACCAGTGGAGGAGAGGTGGGAGAGGATAGGTCCAGAACGCAAGTGAAGGAACTGGCTTTCATCTTAGTTTGGATGTCTTTAGAAACATGCTGTGAGATAAGAAGGCAAGTACAAGTGGTTGCTTTGGGAAGCACAGAAAATATTAGTAGGGGAGTATGGAAGTGGGACAGGGGAGGAAAATAGCCAATAAAGGATAAACCCAAGTCAACTACCCTTGGGTGACTAGAGCTTAACTCTGTGGGGAAAGCCTGGGAAACTGTAAATGTATGCCTAAGTTTTTTCATCGAAGGGAGCTAGGCTTTTTTTATCCTAGCTACCATCAGACATTGGTTGAGGGTGGCTTCTGAGACTCATTTTTGGTTTTGTTTTTGGTTTTTCGCATGTTAGCTTAACTTTATTTTTTTTTTATCATGTTAGTCACCGTACAGTACACCATTAGTTTTTGATGTAGTGTTGTTCCATGATTCATTGTTTGTGTATAACACCCAGTGCTCCATGCAATACATGACCTCCTTAATACCCATCAGTGGGCTAACACATCCCCTAAACCCTCCTCTCTCCAAAAACCCTCAGTTTGTTTCCCAGAGTCCACAGTCTCACATGGTTCATCTCCTTCTCTGATTCCCCCCTTCATTTTTCCCTTCCTTCTCCTAATGTCCTCCATCGTATTCCTTATGTTCCACACATAAGCGAAACCATATGATAATTGACATTCTCTGACTTATTTCATGCAGCATAATCTCCTCCAGTCCTATCCATGTTGATGCAAAAGTTGGGTATTCATCCTTTCTGATGGAAGCATAATATCCCATTGTATATATGGACCATTCATCTGTTGAAGGGCATCTCAGCTCTTCCCACAGTTTGGCAACTGTGACCATTGCTGTTATGAACATTGGGGTACAGTTGACCCTTCTTTTCACTACATCTGCATCTTTGGGGTAAATACCCAATAGTGCAATTGCAGGGTCATAGGATAGCTCTATTTTTAATTTCTTAAGGAAGCTCCACACTGTTTTCCAAAGTGGATGCACCAACTTGCATTCCCACCAACAATGTAAGAGGGTTCCCCTTTTTCCACATCCTCTCCAACACTTGTTGCTTACTGTCTTGTTAATTTTGGTCATTCTAACTGGTGTAAGGTGATATCTCAATGTGGTTTTGATTTCAATCTCCCTGATGGCTAATGATGATGAACATTTTTTCACGGTCTGTTAGCCACTTGTATGTCTTCTTAGGAGAAGTGTCTGTTCCCACCTTCTAACCTTTTTTTGACGTGGTTATCTGTTTTTTTTGTTTGTTTGTTTTTTGTTTTTTGTTTTAAGATTTTATTTATTTATTTGAGAGAGAGACAGTGAGAGAGAACATGAGCGAGGAGAAGGTCAGAGGGAGAAGCAGACTCCCCATGAAGCTGGGAGCCCGATGTGGAACTCGATCCCGGGACTCCAGGATCATGACCTGAGCCGAAGGCAGTCGTCCAACCAACTGAGCCACCCAGGCGCCCGGTTATCTGTTTTTTGAATGTTGAGTTGAGGAGTTCTTTATAGATCTTGGGTATCAGCCCTTTGTCTGTAGTATCATTCGTGAATATCTTCTCCCATTCCATCAGTTGCCTCTTTGTTTTGTTGACTATTTCCTTTGCTGTGCAAAACCTTTGATCTTGATGAAGTCCCAAAAGTTCATTTTCGCTTTTGTTTACCTTGCCTTTGGAGACATGTCTTGAAAGCAGTTGCTGTGGCTGATGTCAAAGAGGTTACTGCCTATGTTCAACTCTAGGTTTTAGATGTATTCCTGTCTCCCATTGAGATATTTCATCCATTTTGAGTTTATCTTTACATATGGTATAAGAGAATGGTCCAGTTTCATTCTTCTGTATATAGCTGTCCAATTTTCCCAGCACCACTTACTGACGAGACTGTCTTTTTTCTCTTGGATATTTTTTCCTGCTTTGTCAAAGATTAGTTGACCACAGAGTTGAGGGCCCATATTTGGGCTCTCTATTCTGTTCTGTTGGTCTATTTGTTTATTTTTGTGCCAGTACCATGTGTCTTGGTGATCACAGCTTTGTAATATAGCTTGAAATCAGGCAACATGATGTCTCCAGCTTTGTTTTTCTTTGTCCACATTTTCTTGGCAATTTGGGTCTTTCTGGTTCCATCCAAATTTTAGGATTGTTTGTTCCAGCAATTGAAAAATGCTATTGGCATTTTGATTGGGTTGACATAGAAAGCATAGATTGTTCTGGGTAGCATAGACATTTTAATAGTGTTTATTCTTCTGATCCATGAGCATGGTATGTTTTTCCATCTTTTTGTGTCTTCAATTTCTTTCATAAGTGTTCTGTAGTTTCTACAGTATAGAGCCTTCACCTCTTTTATTAGGTTTATTTCAAGGTATCTTGTGGTTTTTGGTGCTATTGTAAATGCAACCAATTCCTTAATTTCTCTTTCTACAGTTACATTGTTAGTGTATAGGAAAGCAACTAATTTCTGTGCATTGATTTTTGTATCCTGCCACATTACTGAATTGCTGTATGAGTTCTAGTAATTTAGGGGTAGAGCCTTTGGGATTTTCCACATAATGTATCATGTCATCTGTGAAGAGAGGGAGTTTGACTTCTTTGCCACTCTGAATACTTTTTATTTCTTTTTGTTGTCTGATGGCTGTTGCTACAACTTCTAGTACTATGTTGAACAATAGTGGTGAGAGTGGGCATCCTTGTGGTGATCTTAAGGGAAAGACTCTCAGCTTTTCCCCATTGAGAATGATATTTGCTGTTTGCTTTTCATAGATGGCTTTTATGAAATTGAGGAATGTTCCCTTTATCCCTACACTTTGAAGAGTTTTAATCAGGTAAGGATGTTGTATTTTGTCAAATGCTTTTTCTGCATCAAGATGACCATGTGTTCTTCCCTCTCCTTTTATTCTATCACATTGATTTGCAAATGTTGAACCACCCTTGCATCCCAGGGATAAATCCCACTTGGTCATGATGGATAATCCTTTTAATTACTGTTGGATCTTATTAGCTAGGATCTTGTGAGAAATTTGGCATCCATATTCATCAGGAATATTGGTCTGAAATTCTCCATTTTGTTGGGGTCTTTGCCTGGTTTAAGGATCAAGGTAATGCTGACCTTATAGAAAGAGTCTGGAAGTGTTCCTTCTGCTTCCATTTTTTTAAAATAGCTTCAGGAGAATAAAAGTTATTTCTTCTTTGGATGTTTGGTAGAATTCCCAGAGTGCATCAGGTCTTGTTTTGGGGGAGGTTTTGCTCACTGCTTCAATCTTGTTGCTGGTTATTGGTCTATTCATGTCTGTTTCTTCCTGGTTTCAGTCTTGGTAATTTATACATTTCCAGGAATGCATCCATTTCATCTAGGTTTCTTATCTTATTGTTATATAGCTGTTGATAATAATTTCTGATGATTGTTTCTATTTCCTTGGTGTTAGTCATGATCTCTCCCCTTTCATTCATATTTTCATTATTTTGGGCCCTTTCTCTTTTCTTTTGGATAAGTCTGGCCAGTGGTTTATTGATCTTATTAATTCTTTCAAAGAACTAACTTCTAGTTTTTTGATCTGCTCTACTATATTTCTGGTTTCTAATTTATCAATCTTTGCTCTAATCTTAATTATTTCTCTTCTCATGCATGGCTTGGGCATCATTTGTTGTTCTTTTTCTCCAGTTCTTTAAGGTGTAAAGTTGGTGAATTGGGGATTTTTCAATTTTGTGAGTGAGGCTTAAATGGCTATGTATTTACCCTTCAGGACTACCTTTTCAGTATCCCACAGGTTTTAGACCAATGTGTTTTCGTTCTCCTTGGTTTCCATGAATTGTTTAAGTTCTTTTATTTCCTGGTTGACCCAAACATTCTTAAGCAGAAAGGTCTTTAGATTCCAAGTGTTTGAATTTCTTCCTTTTTCTTTTTTTTTTTTCTTTCTTTTTTTTTTTTTTTTTTTTGGTAATTGAGTTCCATTTTCAAAACACTGTGGCCTGAGAATATGCAGGGAATAATCTCAGTCTTTTGGTATTGGTCAAGACCTAATTTGTGACCCAGTATGTGGTCTATTCTGGAGAAAGTTCCATGTGTACTTGAGAAGAATGAGTATTCTGATGCTTTAGGGTGGAATGTTCTGTATGTATCTATGAGGTCCATCTGGTCCAGTGTGTCATTCAAAGCTCTTGTTTTGTTTTGTGTTTTTCTACTTAGATGATCTGTCTATTGCTCATATTGGAGTGTTGAGGTCTCCTACTATTAATGTATTATTATCAATATGTCTACTTTGGCTAACAGTTGGCTTATGTAGTTGGCTACTTCCATGTTGGGGACATAGGTTTATAGTTTTTGGAGTCTTTTTTGGATAGACCCTTTAGGAATGATATAGTGTCCTTTTATATCTCTAACTACAGTCTTTAGCTTGAAATCTAATTTGTCCAATATGAGAATTGCTACCCCAGCTTTCTTGTGAGGTTCGTTGACATGGAAAATGGTTCTCCATCCCTTCACTTTCAGTCTGGATATATCTTTACTTTCAAAATGAGTCTCTTACAGACACCATATGGATAGGTCCTGTCTTTTTATCCAATCCATAACCTGTGCCATTTCATGGGAGCATATAGGCCATTCACACTGAGAGATTATTGAAAGATAGGATTTCATTGTCATCATGTTGCCTGTGAAGCCCTTGTTTCTATAGATTGTATCTGTAAATTTCTGTTCTATATCACTCTTGGGGTCTTTCTCCTTTTATAGAACCCCCCTTAATATTTCTTGCAGGGCCAGCTTAGTGGTCACATATTCTTTCCAATTCTGCTGGTCCTGGAAACTCTTTATCTCACCATCCATTCTGAATGATAGCCTTGCTCGACAAAGTATTCTGGGCTGCATATTCTTCTCATTTAGTACCCTGAATGTGTCTTGCCAGCCCTTTATGTTTTGCCAGGTCTCTGTGGACAGGGCTGACATTATTCTGATTTTGCTTCCCCTGTACATAAGGAATTTCTTCTCCCTAACTGCCCTTAAGATGGGTTCCTTGGTTCTGAGATTTGCGAGTTTTATTATTACATGCCAAGGCATTGGTCTGTTCTTCTTGCTCTTGGGAGGGACCCTCTCTGCCTCTGGTTTCTTTGTTTCCTTCCCCAGATTGGGGACGTTCTTGGCTACAGTTTGCTCAAATATATTGTGTAGACATCTGTCTCTCTCCACCCCCTCAGGGGTCCCAATAATTCTGACATTGAAATGTTTCAATGTTTTTACCTCTCAACTGATGATCCTCTGACGCCATAGAGATCCAGACATAAAATCTTAGGCTAATTTCATGGGTGTTCAGAGTGGCTTGGTAGATATCTAGCTAAATTCAGGAAACTGGTTGAAACAGAGTCCTCCACTCTTCTGCCATCTTGCCTAGATCCCCTTGCTTTGGTTTTTATTTTTCTTTTGAAATTATCATGTTTTACTTTGTTATGATAAAAACATATTTTGAGAATAAAAGTAAAGGGCCTGGATCTACTAAGTATTATGGAAATAAATGAATGAACTAAAGGTTAATGTCCAATTTCCCCCCACATGAGAGTGTGTGCTATTATGATATGTGATCAAAAAAAATTATTTTTTTGAAGTAGGCTTCACACTCAGCATGGAGCCCAATGTGGGGCTTAAACTCATAACTCGGAGATCAAGACCTGAGCTGAAATCAAGAGCTGAATGTTTAACCAACTGAGCCACCCAGGCACCCCCATAAAAATGTTTAATAGCATACTTCACACTGTATTTGATTTATCTGTTTGCTTATCTGCCTCCCCTTTAGCCAAAGCTCTTCTAGGACTGGGATGATTATTATTCATCTTTATATCCTTAGCACACAGGTCAGGAATCTAGTAGGCGATGAGTAAATGTTGAATAACTGAGTAAACAGCACACTGCAGAGTGTTGAAAGGTTTTCACTTTAGTTTCAAGGCATTGATGTTGACAGTCACCACACCATTCATCTTGCTCTAACCTAGGAATTAAGTCAATATATTTATATTAAAATAACTTTAATTTGGAAAAGGCAGTGGTTCTCAAACCTAGCTGATGATCAAAAATATCTGGGAGCTCTACTCCCAAACAATAAAGTCTGAACCTAATATAAAGTATCTCTAGCTGTAAATAACACTAGCAAAAATCTAGTACACCAGAGGAAGTCTTTGAGACAGAGTAAAGGTAAAAGGCCAGGGGCCAAGAGTTTTGATTTCCTGGTACTTCCAGGCTGCATTACAGATGCCTGAGCCATTATTCTTTGCTTCAGGTAAAATGTTCCCAGGTAAAGGGATGCTGTAGGTACTGCAGAGTTGGGAGTTTGGCTAGATTGGTTGAAGGCTCAAGTGATGTGTGCTGAGCAGGAACAGCTACTTTAGCTTGGAGATTGACTCTCTTGTTGAGTGAATGGAAGCATGGAATTGAATGGACTCTTCCTCCATTGCCTTTCATGCAGTGGGTGTGTGAATGTTAAACTTGGCTTACCTTTGTCATATATCCTCAATTTAAGAGTTAAAAATGTGTCTACATAGGAATCTATAAGGTAAAAACATTATTTTCCCCATCTTACACTTATAATTGATAACCTTGATGATGCCTGACTGCATTATTGATAGAAGTAGAAGGTCTTACTTGTCTTCTCATAAGTGATTTTGTAAGAACACCTAGAAGTGGAATTTTACTGGGAAAAATCAAGTTTATATAACTAAGTACATAGAAATTCAAAATCATTAATGAAATAATTTAGGTAATCTAGATAATTAAGGAATTAAATTAAAGGTGTTAACCACCCCCCCAACACACACAGAATTCATATCCTTAATATAGGCTAATACAATATTTGGGCTTTCATTATAAAAACTTAAACCAACACCTATTTTGTGTTGTCTTGGTGTGAAAGATTTGAGTGGCAGTTCAGGTGTGCTAATGTAAGTTTTTTCTGGATGGACCTCTCTGGGATTTTGACAAAATTGAAGACAATTTTTCTCCCCATTCGTAATGACACTGATCAGTTTCTTTTTCCTTTAATGTGCGAATCTGGTTACTAAATATCACTAGAAGTGATTGCCTCTGAAGAGTGGGACATGGAGATGTGGAAAGGTGAAATGAGAGCCTTCTGGTGGGATCATAAACTCATCGTTGTCTTTAACCTCAACACATAGGTTATTTTATATATTTTTGAACGTTCTATGAAGAAATAATGGTTTGTGGAACAGAAGAGAAAGTCTGAGAGAGACAGAGGGAAAGAGGTGGTGAGTCTATAGCGCAAAAGTGCAAAGAGCTTGGGGGGGGGGGTGGCATGTGAAGATGATAAAGTGGCCACTTCCATGATCAGGCTCCAGGTAGAACTCCTTCATGATGGGAAGGGGGCATTGTTAGGGATTGAACTGACTAGCACAAACAGCCATCATGTTCCAAGCTCTGTGTTGATAGTTGAGCCTTTCTGTCTTCCTTTCTGGGTACTGAGAGCCAGACCCTCAAGACTAAGTAACTTCTACAAGGAGAAATTATTTTGCCTATTGGGACAGGAACTTGAATTTACTAGACAAAATGCTGGTCTTTCTGTACCACGAAAAACCTGGTGGTAGTGATAGCATTATCTTGAGGGATAAGAAGTTGGAGTGAAGGTGCTAAAGGTAAATGGAAAGGCCTCTAGAGTACCTACAGATGAGGTTCCTAAAGTGTACACCTGGGGAGAGATAGAGCCTTCTAGAAATGGACAGAACAAGAACAGTGTGGTTCATTCCCCTCTGGAAGGTTGTGAGCTAGCTCTCCTCTATAACTAAAGAGTGCTGTTGCATCTGAGGACCTGGCTTGGGAACTGCTTTTGCTGTAGCTGTGGGATAAAGAACAGGTTTCTTAACCTCAGTACTCCTTAGTTTCTTTCACAGTAAAATAGTATGGTAATCTCCACGTCTGAGAGTGGTTATAGGGATCATGTGAAGACAGCTGTGTAAAAGGCTGCCTGGCTGATGATACCAAGTGTTAATTTTGGGTTTTTTGTTTTTTGTTTTGGGAGCATTTGGTACTGCCTTACTCTTTGATAAGAATAAAAGCTTTCACATGAGAAATCTATTTTATCACGGGATTTGAGTCTTCGAACTTTTGTCCAAAAATGAGGATTATAAATCCCATGATGCAGTATGCATAACAAATGTGAGAATTTAAAATGTAGCCTTTAAGGCTGTTAAAACAATTGCTTATTTAACATGGACCAAACCAAGATCAGCAAAGAGCTCAGGTTTCATGAAGAGCATAAAATTGGACAAGTTCCTGGATAAAAGGCTTATAATCTAATTAGCCAACAGGATTTCATAAATATTTATGCAAAAATCATAGGACTGGAAAAAAGTTTCAAGTTAAATGCAAATGTGATTTCTAAAAAAAAAATCCTTAACTTCCTTGTTCACCCTAACCTCTTACATGCTTTCAAAGTGTCATTGAAATATTTTTTTTTTTTTAATTTTTAACCACTTCAGTGTGACTGGTTGTCTGTAGCTGAATGGTTGACTGGATATAAAACATTCCCCTTCAGCTATTAAGACTGTCCTTGAAAAAGAATGTTTCTCAATTTCCTTTAAGATCACTTATGCTACAATGAATAGCATTAAACCACTTTGGTTTTGGTGCTATCACTTCATCAGCATGATTTTTTGCCCTTGACCTACAAGAGATATGAGTGGGAGGTTTCTAACTGGATTGCATCGTCAGCTGCATATAAGTAGGATTTTCTGATCATCAGCATTGTCCACAAATGGAATAAGCTGTAAGAGTGTTTTCTTTCATTACAGATGTTCAAAAACAGACTCAATACATGGCAGTCAGCATGTTACCTCAGTTGCCCTAAGATGTTCTGATTCTGGGAAACCAGAGTCATGCCTTGGATTAAGGAAAGTATTGAATTATTGGATGACTTTCCACAAACTTGCAAATAAACACAACTGTCCACTGATGTCAAGCCAGTATTACGTATTATGTTTACTTATTATATTTCACTCTTTGTGTCCATGTACCTTAAAGACTACTGTGTTTGTATCCTTGTACTAAGGTTCAGCTGTGTAATTTCTGACAAGTTTGCAACCTAAACCTCAATGTCCTTATCTATAAAATGGGGATATTAATAGTACCTGCCTTATAAGATTATGGGCATTCCTAGACAATGCTGAAGAACTCAGCAAAGCCTGGCACTTGAGAAGCATTTATAAAGAAAGAAAAATAATGTTTCCTCTATCTTTATGGTGGGGACCATAATAAAAGACAGATTTAAGGGAGAAAACAAACACAAGTTTAATAACCCCAGGGTGGTGGGTGGTGCAGTCAGTTAAGCATCTGACTATTGGTTTCGGCTTTGGTCTATTCCCATGGTTGTGAGATAGAACCCTCCATTGTGCTCCACACTCAGCACAGTCTGCTTGAGATTTTCTCTCCCTCTCTGCTCCTCTGACTGTATTTATTTTCTCTCTCTCTCTCTCTCTCTCTTTAAAATAAATATATCTTGTTTTTAAAAAGGAGTTCTTTTTTAAAATATTTTACTTGTCAGAGAGAGAGAGAGAGGGGGAGAGCTCATGCAAACAGGGGGAGTAGTAGGCAGAGGGAGAAGGGGACTCCCCGCTGTACAAGGAGCCCAATGTGGGACTCCATCCCAGGATCCTGGGATCGTGACCTGAGCCGAAGGCAGATGCTTAGCCAACTGAGTCACCCAGGTGCCCTTAAAAAAAGAAAAGAAAAAGTTTAATAACCTGTTTTCCTCCTGTATATATGAGAAAGACTCAGATAAACTCCCTGAAATGACCCAAGCCACTACCTTAAATACCATTTTCAGCTAAAGACCAAAGAAAGATGTAGGGGGCAAGAGGGGTGCAGTTATGGGAGGTACCCAGGACCCTGCAGTAAATAAGGTTAAGGTTATTAAGCACATTGAAGTCCTTGCCTTCTCCATTGATAAGAGTTTCTTTAAATTTAGTCCTCCTTCTCTTCCCGTATAGAGAGGAAGACAACCTTACAAACAGAGAGTTCCCTTATAAATGTAAACATCCCTTGCAAAAGGGTGATTTCTACTTGGTCTCCCGAGCTTCCCCTATATTTGCTATTTCTTAAAAAAAGCAAGCACAGGATAATCCTTATGCCAAAAACGTCATATTTGGAGTAGCAAATTCTCCCCTTCACATTCAAAAATATAAATTACTTATTAAATAGAAAAGAGAAGAATGTCTGATGAGGGGATTTTCCCAGATGCCAAGATTGTCTCTTTGGGAAATTATTACCTTCTTTCAAACTGTATAGAGTCATTTTCTGAAACTTTAAGGATAGAATGGGTCCTTGCACTAGATGACTCATGGGCTAGTTTCCTACCCTGAGACCCCATTATTATGAACATTTAATGCATACTAATCCTTTAGGGTAAATAGTTCAATATCTATTCTCCCAAAATAGCAATAACCTGGCTCTCCTGGGTAAGCACTGTGTAGGATGAGGAACCAACATGGTGGCATGGAGTCCAGTGGACCTTGTTTATGTTCTAGCTTTAGTACCTGTTAACCTCGTAGCCATCCTGAGGCAAGTTACCTAACCTCACTGAGCCTTAATATCCTCAACTATAAAATGAGGTTAAAAGAATATCTTCCTTAAAGAACTGGAATGAGGATATAAAAAGTTAGTCCATGTTCTAGCATATGGTACTGGGTACCCAGTAAACAATCTTTCTGTTGGTTGCAATTTTCGTTTTCACCCAGGTGTGTTTGCATGATTAAACACAGGCCAACTGTATTCTCTACTTTCAAGCTGCAGGACTGCCTCCTGCCTTGCCTTTGTGCTAACACAAAATTGATGTAAGATTTTGGATTGCACCCAGATGTGCTAATATAAAGGCCTTAAATAAAATACTTTTGGTTAGAAACTGTTTGGGCTCAGCTACAGAGCAGTGACAGAAGTGCCTGGCTTCCAGTAGGGGGCGGGAGGGAGAAATGCAAATGAAATTGTAGTTGGCTTTATTTAAGGAAGAAGTTGAGAGTTTTGTGCTAACAGCATGGGTGCACATCTCTTCCCCTCTTCTAGAGCTATTGTGGCAAAGTTTTCTTCGTCTGCCATGTTAAACTTGAGGAAATTAGATTCACTTGTTTATTAAGTTTAGGAGTTTAGGGCATTCTGGCTTCAGGCTCACCAGGGCTTTTGATTTTTGCTTTGGGGGCTTCTAGAATATTTGGGGCTTGACAGTACTTGGCCAGCATTGACTCATCACTGAACTCTACATGCTCTTGTATTTTCCTGGTTGCCCAAATAGCTTGGCTCTGTGTTGTGGAGAATGTAGTTAATTAAGGGCTTCAGGCAGAACCCACAAGTGCCTTTTAATTTTTCTTGTTGTTTGGTTCATCACTCCCTTTATCTCATTATCCACATTTCTCCTCCAATCTCAAGAATGAATTTCCTCCTTCTAAAGCCCCAAAAGCCAACACGTAGCCTGCATACTGCTACCTCCTTGACTGCTTTGTGATTTCTCTGGGGGGGGGGGGGAATGTGAAGTCAACTCCTTTTTGAACCTAAAAGCTTTTCTGAAAATAGATAGGAACAAATTATGTGTCCTGGGAACTAGCCACAGCTGAGTAATTAATAATATTTTTATCTATATGAGTAAGGAAAATGTTTAAGTATTGCTCATGTTCTCTACAAATGGTCCCTCCTTGTTAAGCAGAATAGCCTAGTTTCCCCATAATCAGTCATGTCTGAAGGGCAAAGACAGAAGCTGGCACTATAAGTGTGAGTGTAAAAGGCTTTCATTCAACAGATGTTTACAGAACAACCTGGCACATTCTAAACACTATGTACATTGTGTACTTCACCCCTCACAACAATTACCCCAATACACCCACACCAGTGCGAAAGGATAGGCAAACATAGCAAGTCATGGGGACTTAACCTACTGACTTGTTTCCATACCATAGAGCCATACCTGCCAGACTCTAAAACTAGCACTCCAGTCCATGGAAATGGGGCTTCTTCATCTAGATGTAAAATTACACTGATGCAGGTGATACAAGTTGATGCTGACCCAGGGAGGAAATCCTGCCACCCTGCTGGCATTATAGTAACATCAGGCTGATGCATTAGGTGGGCAGCAAACCTCTCCAGACTCTGTGGGTCACAAGCTAACAAACCGCAGAGAGAAACGATATTGTGTTAGAACCCTGGAACAAGTGTTAACTTCATCCCAAAGTTTGTTCATAGATATCAGCATGGTCCTTCCATGAACGTGTGCCTTTTGCAGGGTTAACTTAGACTAACCAATTCCTGATTGGGCCAAAATAACATCAGATCCCTGGAATGATTTTACAGTCCTATGAAGTATGGAGTTTCAGCGGGATAGAAAAGAATGAGAGGTCTCCCAAGCATAGTCACTGAATGTATCTTGATTCACGACTTGTGGAAGTTCCCTTAAAATTAGGGAAAACTGAGGGTTATATCAGGGAATCACAATCCCTGGATCTTTATTAGACTCTAAAAAGCTCCAGTGCATCAGAGAGTGAGCTATCCATTAGCCAGAAGGCTGATGACCAGGGAAGTGGATTAAGCCCTTTGCTTCTTTTTTCGTTTTTCTGGAGGAGAAATTGACATACTAAATGCACAGACTTTGCGTCAGACGCCTAGATTTTAAATCTCAACTTTGACACTTACCAGCTGTGTGATCCTGGGCACTCTGCTTAAACTTTTTGTAACTGTCTGCTTTTGTATCAAAATACAGTTCATAATCAAATTTATTTCACAGGGTTGTTGTCCATACTTAATGAGTAAGTCAATGCTGTATAAACTTAGCTTTTGTCTTCCTCCCTTTGATCCTGGCCCTTTGACACCTTTATAAATGTTCCCACTAAAAATAGGAAGAGAAGAAGAAAAGAAAAACTCAAGTACTTTGTGTTTTGGGTTGGTTTTTTGTTTGTTTTTTAGTAAGTTTTGTTTTGTTAGTAATTTTAGGAAAAGGACAGGTAAAACTCTTGATCTGCAATTGGGTGAGTACTTTGATTTTTCATTCATTTTCCTTCTGGTAACACTGTGAATTGGCTATGCTTTAATTACAGGGTCTTTTAAAGACATGACAACACTACTATAGCTAGTTTTTGCTGACTCTCTACTCAATGCCCAGTGGGACTTGGCTGTAGAGAGCGGGAAGGGAGAGGGGGGAGGTGGAACTGAGGCAAACTCAGCCACCTTTCCACATTCTCTTTGGAACAGCCATAACTATTTCCATTCATTGTCATTTGGCACTGTGCCAGCTGCTGTGGGCGTTACAAAGACTTAAAGTCCCATTGCTCTTACAGTTGATAATCTGGAATAAAGACAACCCACCTGCCCATAGAAAGTTAATTGAAAACGTTAGAGTCTGAGAGACAACATGTGAACACAAAAGGCTCATGGACTAGAAAGGGTCTAAGATTGCCTTGTCCCATCCTGTCATTGATGATTTAATGTCCCTTGTGATTAAACACCAAATCAATGCTCAGATAGTAAATATGCATGGCTGATTGGTGGATCAAAGCATGACTGTTGTGAATGGCTGACTGACTAAACTAGGAAGTCTTCCTAGAAGAGGCTAACACTGAATTGTGTCTTGATGGATATGTAGGAGCTAGAAAGGCAAATAAATAAATAAATAGAAAGAAAGAAAGAGAAAAAAAAACGGAAGGGCATTTGTTAAAATTTAGGAATCCCAACTTATTTGGGGAATACATTTGTAATAAGGTATTGGTTTTGTTGTTCTTTAAGTGTGGCATTTTAAAAGGAGGCATTGTGAGGCGATTCTCAAGAACAGCCTGTCTGATTCTGGGCCACATGAAGGCTCAGAGAACACAATGGGGTTCACGAGGGAAGGCTAAAGAGGAGGCTGCAGGTGACTGGACAGGAGGGTAAACAGAAAACTATTCATCACTACTAGAGATGGCAAGAGAAAGATGAGTATTTTAGTTTGAGGGATTTAAACATAGTTAAAAAAAGCATTTCAACATTCCCAGCACTCTCACTTTAACTGATTACTAAATCTTAGTTACTCTTCTGATTATCCCTTGACTTCACTCACCTGTGTGTCTCTAGCGCCGCAGGCTACCCCACACCACCCTCTCCTCCTGTCCATATAGATGACAGCAGGTGACCACTGACCACTTCACCATATGCATTCTTGTCCTGTTCTCCCACACCACTCCGTGTACCCTGAACAACCTTCAGTGCACACAAATCAGGACCTGGCAGCTTTCTTGCTTAAGACCTTTTAAATGTTTGCTATTATTCTTAGAACTAATTGTAAACTTTCTAACATGGCCTATCTGGCTCTTCCCTTCCCTAGTCTCACTACATGTCCCCTTGCCTGTGCTCTTTCTGTTTCAGCCATATGGCTGTGCCTTCTCTCATCCTGGGACCTCCCTGTAGGCTATCCCCCTCCAACGGGAGTGTGGTTCCTGCCTACCCTCTTCACTGCTCTGCATCCAGAGATACCCCTCTTCGGGGGAGATTTTCCTGGCCCCCATTACAGGTCCCATGTTTTTAAATCTCACTTGTAATTATTTAACATTGTCTTGGCAAGAGACAACGTGGGGTATAAAATTAGGCAAGGAGTTGTGAAAGTTATATTCTGGCAAGTGGAGAAAAACAATAAATCAACACAATAAATAAATTCCATCCTCTGTGAGGTAGTAAGTGATAAAAGAGAAAGTAGATACAGGGTAAGGACGATCAGGAATATGCTAGATGGGTCTACAGCCATGCCCACCCTGAATGCACCTGATCTCTTCTGAGCTCGGAAGCTAAGCAGGGTTGGGCCCAGTTAGTACCTGGAGGGGAGGAATGCTTGAAGAGGCAGGTGGGCTGCAATATAAAAGAATGGTCAGCCTATCTCCATATCATGTGCAAATTACTCAAGAAGTAGTATAGTGTTAATTATAAAAAATAAAACGATAATGTTATTAACTATATAAAACCTGGCATGGAATGGTAAGTTCCCAATAGATGTTTATCAAGGAGACTAATGGGCAGTATTATCATTATTATTATACTCATTCAAAATTCTAAGGCTGGTTCAGTCACTGATTAAATGCAATCCTCCCCAGACTGCTCAGATCCTCCCCTGACTGTGGGCAAATCAAGGCTCACACCAGTGTTTTCTAATCCTCCTCTGAAACCTCCCTTGGTGAGAGGGAATTCCTCTTGCTTCTATTTCCTGTCTCCTGTGAGAACCAACAGGATCCAACAGAGCTAATTAATTACCCTGTCATGAGGGCATAGGGACTTCTGGCAGTGATTTCTGAGGGTGCCCAAGCATTGAAAATCTAATGACAAAAATAAAAACCACTCTGTTCCAGAGAGTTGGCATGAGGATAGATCTGGTATCTTAACTCATGGATCCCTCTGTCTTTCTGTTTCTTTGTCTCTGTCTCTCACACGCACATTCGTATTCTCTCTCTCTGTCTCTGTCTGTCTCTGTCTCTCTTTCTGTCTTCTCTTCTGAAAAACAAACAGCTTGGCTCCTGGGTTGCTTAGCTTTAAATTGGAAAATGCAGCCTTGCTTGGCAGAACAACGGAATCACAGACTCCCCACTGCTCAGAACAGTTTGTGACATACATCCTTGCAGGCAAGACCATAAAGTGTTGTCTAATATCCTGGAAACACCACACCCCAAAAAGACTTTCCTGTGCTTCTTTAGAATTCTAGTCTATAGGAGTATTTCCTCTCTTCTCCAAGAAGTTTACACTTTGGTCTTGATCTTCTTCTTTTCTCTCCACTTAATTAGTGATGCCATTGGTTGGAACATTAGAAACCACTGTAGCCCAGGAGAGGCGAACCAGAACAGAATTCAAAGAGGAATGTTGAGGAACCAGTGACTATGAAGTCTGAAAGTGCACTCTGGTCCCTCTGACCCTAATATTTAACAAATTCTCTTCTAGGCTACTGTAGAGAAGCCCACATACCAACATACCAAAAGGGGCTCCTATTTCCCTCTCCTTCCTGATCATCTGGGAAGTCTAAAACCTAGATTAAAGCCAGCTCTTGCATGGTTCTAATCCCATCCCAACTAGAAGACAGTGGTCTCTAACAGGTCTTCCTAACTCCAGCGTTCACCCACCACTGTCCGTCTCACATCCTATACGCCAAAGGGTATGTGAAGACTCTAAAATCTTCAGCTTCACATTCAGCAAACCAGCCCCAATCTTCTAGCTCTGCCCAGTGATCCAGGGTACCCCTTCTAATCAACCATTTAGACATTAGCATGCTCTCTGCTTTCCTCCCAACTGCTTCAGTTCACCCGCTGAGCTCGGTGCTTGACATCACCCTTGTGCTCCTTGTTATTTGTAAAAGCCTAGTCTCTAACTGAGATGGTTTGCTTCTAGGTGGACTTTGGCTCCCTCTCTTTTCAATTCAACTTTTAACTCTTGTATATTTAATTAAGGCATACACCTTTAAAGCAGCAGTCTAAAATGATTTTATTTTCAAGTTTTTTGGTTTTTTTTAACAACCAAAGACTCAGAAGTAGAATTCAGTGGAATAATTTCCCCCTTTCCATTTTACATGGTGAGATGTTTTCTTGTTTACATTTTGATTTCTAGGACTTCAAAATCACTATTTTTCATCGTTCTTTGGGAATAAGTATAGTGAGTCTTAACTAGTTAGTGGGAGAAGGGGATTGACCCAAAACCTACAGTAGTAGTACCATATTGCTGAGTTCATGCAAAACCTAAAAAGGACAGACCCGAGACCTAGTTAGGATGAGGAGCTAAAGAACTGACCCCGGGCAGATGTGAAATCAGTCACGGGAGCCGGGCAGTTTGGCCATATAGTCAGTGTTAACATTTACTGTGCAGCCTTGTGCCATGTCCCGTACAAGGTACTAAGGTTACAGTTGAGCAAGACTGGCAAACATGGCCTTGGCCACATGAAGCAAAGCTGATCAACAGTCTGGAGAAGGGACAGACATAAAAGAATTGCCCAATAAATACTACAAAGGAACCTGAAAAAAGTACGTAATAGAACTGAACCCATCAGCGCAGTTAAGGAAACGTTCCCATTGAAAATGGCATTTAATTAATTAGATCTGAAGGAGGGGCAGACATTTACTAGGCAAATATGGAAGAAGGAAGAATGCTCTGTGAGGCAGTGTGTGAGGAGACCCAGAGGTGAGAAAGGGCTCGGCATGTGGTGGAAACGGAGTGACTGGAGTATAGAAAGGCTAGGGGTGGGCAAAGGGTGGAGATTGTTGCAAAATGGGACTGGAGAGGTTTGACAGAATCAAAAGGCTAGAGCCAGCTGAGACATCAGCCAGGCAGCCTTCGCTTCAGTTGTGATAGGTCCAGCAGCAGAGAACCCTGCACGTCCAATGATACTCTGGTGACAAGGGGCAGCGGCTGTCTTGCAGACTATCCATTCAGGCTTATGGCTGAAGGGTGAACCAGGCATCCTGGCAGGTTCAGAGGACCCACCAAGATAAATGGGGCAATTGAGTCACTGAGTGAGGTCCAGGCAGGAATGCAGGCCTGGAGAGAGACTGAGGTACCAGGAGGGTGAGTCATCAGATTTAAGCAGTAGGGACAAAGTTGACGACTGGTTATATGGACCAGGCCATGTAGCATAGGAGCCCAGAGGGAACCTGGAATTATTCCTGGGTCTGAAAAGTTATCAAGAACGATGTGAGGGCCCAGATATTTTGTAAATATTTGACTCTCATCTAGATTTCCCTGGTTTGTGGGTTTTATGCACTTTGTATTTCCCTGCCTTATTATGGGATAGTTCAAGGGCTGGACTGTGGCTCTAGCTGGGAGACATTGTGCGGAGAAGAGCCTGGAGGAAAAAGGGAGTGCCAAAGCCACTCTCCTATTATGTAGGGACTTTACATGGTCACACCTCACAAGCTTTGAAAAGCATCTCTAAAATTGAACAGAGTAAAGAATTTCTCTTGAAAGGCTAAGAAGTGTATTCCTAAATCACATACCATCTTATGATGAAATCTACAACCCATTCAGTTTGTTCCTATCCCTTCATGTCTTTGTTGCTCTAAAAAGAAAGAGAAGGAGGAGATGGTAGAGGGGGAGGGGGACAGAGAAAGAACTGAAAAAAAAAAGAAATAGGTTTCCAGCTTTGGGAAATTAAATTCAAACTGTGATCCTGATTGGAGATAATGTACTAAACAGAAATGATCCAGAACAGTGAGGGGTAGTTCAGTGCTACCAAGGAAGTAAAAGACTATTTTAACATGTGTTAAAGATGAGCTGGATTGGGCTCACCCTGAGTACTGTGGAATCAAATGAAATTCTCACAACTCACTGTTTCTGACCCCTTAATTTCTCCTCTTCTGCATTCGCCCTTACCTCTCATTAATAGTTGGGGTACATACAATTATTTCTATGTATTTTCCTATTGTTCTCCCTTTGTAAACAAACCTAATCTTATTTTAATCTTACACAAACTTAATTTTGAGTAATTTCTAGAAAGTTCCATTATGTTCAATGTGGTAAAACTCATGTCCGAGATGCCTTTGAATGACCTGAGTTACAGATTGTGCTGGCACGTATTCTTGGCTCTGTGACCCCTGATATCTGGGGAAAGCCTACCCACTCAGTGGCCTAGGCTCTCAATAAGTATTTAGTATTCTGTGGCTAAAATTAACAAGTCAGGAAATGACAGATGCTGGTGAGGATGTGGAGAAAGGGGAACCCTCCTACACTGTTGGTGGGAATGCAAGCTGGTGCAGCCACTCTGGAAAACAGCATGGAGGTTCCTCAAAAAGTTGAAAATAGAACTACCCTATGACCCAGCAACTGCACTACTGGGTGTTTACCCTAAAGATACAAACATAGTGATCCAAAGGGGCACGTGCACCCAAATATTTATAGCAGCAATGTCTACAATAGCCAAACTATGGAAAGAACCTAGATGTCCATCAACAGATGAATGGATCAAGAAGATGTGGTATATATACACAATGGAATACTATGCAGCCATCAAAAGAAATGAAATCTTGCCATTTGCGACAACGTGGATGGAACTAGAGGGTATCATGCTTAGTGAAATAAGTCAATCGGAGAAAGACAACTATCCCATGATCTTCCTGATATGAGGAAGTGGAGATGCAACATGGGGGGTTTGAGGGGTAGGAGAAGAATAAATGAAACAAGATGGGATCGGGAGGGAGACAAACCATAAGTGACTCTTAATCTCACAAAACAAACTGAGGGTTGCTGGGGGGAGGGGGGTCGGGAGAAGGGGGGTGGGGTTATGGACATTGGGGAGGGTATGTGCTATGGTGAATGCTGTGAAGTGTGTAAACCTGGAGATGCACAAACCTGTACCCCTGGGGATAAAAATACATTATATGTTTATTAAAAATAATAATAATAAATTTAAAAATTAAAAAAATAAAAATAAAATATTTAGTATTCTGTAAAAGACACATGAAAGAAAGGGAAAAAAAACCAATAATACTCTACAAGGAGTACTTCCGGTGCCACTTGTGATTCCTGGATGAGAAACGTTTTCATACTGCTTATTAATTAACCAACAGTGAAGTCCCTCTACTTGCTGTCTAGTGAGTTGAGAGTCTGAATGGTGGGAACAGAAAGTATTCTTGGCCATGTATGAGCCCTGGTGATTATTTGTTCTAATCCCTCTGGATGGTTTCTCTTGGGCCTTGGGTACTTTCCATTTATGCTCACCGGAAGTCTGCTGAAGACTCAAAAGGGACCCTCTGCAGAGCAACTGCTCTCTCTCTGCACTGTTCTCTTCTCTGTCCTCTGCCTTGTGAACTCCTGTTGCCTGGGCTCCCTCCTCATTCTCATCTCTGCCTATTCCGGGAAACCACTGGCCGCTTTTCTAGGTTCCTCTTCTCCACCATGGCCTGAAGACTCTCCAGGCAATAAGCTAGGGCAGTCATAGGGCTCACCTCTGTTCTCATCTTTCAGGGATCACTGCCCTGTATTGCCCTATGTCCAATGCCTTGAATATGATTGTCTATTTATTTTTGTCTGTATGTTTTAGTTGTCAGGTGTGAAATCCAGTCTCAGTTGCTTTCTCTTAGTTAGTTGGAAACAAAATCCCTCCAGAGCTATTTTAAGGTTGTTTAAGCTTGTTTTCAACACTCCTTTTTTGAGATCCCACACCATATGGTAATAAGCAAAAAAAAAAAAAAAAAAAAAAAATTACAAAATTCTTCTGTTGGGTACTAGGCAGGAATAGGTTTGTCCCCTTGTGCAAAACTATGTCCTTTATCGCAGGTGAAGCAAGTTCCTCATGAGCCCCAAAATTCTCATGTTCTAGGAACTCTGCAGTCAAGCCTCCTAAATTAGTGTTTCTCTCTCCCAGAGGCCATCACTCCCCATACTTTACTTCCCTCTGGAAGGGGATGTTTGGCAATGTCTGTAAACCTTTTTGTTGTCAATCATTTGGGAAGGGGGTTGCTACTGTTGACATCTCATGGCTCGAAGCCACGATGTAACTAAACATATTAACTAAACAATGCTCAGGACAGCCCTGCACAACAAAGAATTATCTGACCTACAATATCAATATTGACAGGGTTCACAAACACTGTCCTAAATAATTGTGTCCTCAGAGTGAAGAATTCTTGGCTTCCTCAGAAAGGCACCATTTTTGGTGTCCTTATTGTTGTTCCCTATGTGAACGTCATTAATTCACATTATCCTCACTTTGATGGGAGCCATGACATTTTTCAGCAAAATTAGCCCAAAATGATCTCCAAAAGAGAAAACTCTCGCTTCCCTAAAATAATGGACTCGAGGCTACTGAGAATGACCACAGGCTATGTCTTTGGTCCCTGGCCACTGGCAATTTTAGATTCTCATCATAGCTGGGCAGAAAGGCCCACTGAGTCATGGTGCCTATTTCTCAAGGACATTTTTTGTCCTTTGTAGCTTCCTTGCCTGGTCAGCTGGAGCCAATTTTGCAAACCTTAAAAGTCAAGTTTATCCCCATCTGACTGTTACCATGTTCCATCACCATCCACTTTCAGAATCACTAAAACAGATACTCTGTAATCAGTAATTATTTTTGTATTTGTCCTGGGTTGATTAGGAATTGTAACACTTCTCATAAACAAGAGGAAATTACGTGGAAAAACCAGTGAAAACATATGAGAAGGCATTGATCCCTTCATTGGACAACTCTGATTTATGATATACTTAGCTGCCTAGAAATAGGAGCCCTGTCTGAATGTATTACCAGGACACAGTGTTGTCTGTCAATATTCCCCTTTTCCCCTATGTTCCTATCTAATATGGAAATGGGCCATCTTGTATTTCTTGTTCTTGAGGTACTCTGCTGGCAACAGTTTGTCATAATACAGAGTTACAAATACATACATTTTGGTAGCTCATCCTGGTTTTCATACATTTGACCCAGTCTTTGTTTTTAGTTTCTCAACTGTTAGGCTGATTCATATCTTTGGAAACTTTGTTCCTGCTGCTCCCTTTAGCTTAAATGCTTCTCTTATCCTCCTACGTTTATTTTAATCAACTTGAACAGCCATCTCTTCTAGGAAATCTTTCCTTAACTTTGTCTCAACTAGGGCTGGATTATTAGTTCTTTGGACTCTAAGCAAGTTTCCTCTGGAGACCCCTTTCTCTATTTAAAATTTTTTTTTAATTTATATTTTACAATTAGATGGTATAAAACTGAATTTAATAATATATATTAATTTTTTTTCTGACTACAAGTCCATTTGCTGGTTTTAGAAGAAATTAAAATCTTTGCATAAGCCCCTCAAAGTATTGTGGATCCTAGGTGCCGTGACTACTGTGCCTAATGTATAAAAATTAATGTACATTATAACTAATGTATAAGAGACCCCTGATCCCATGAGTTAGAATTGATTATTCATTTGTGCTGCCATTATCTCTCTTATTTCCCTTTTTTTTTTTTTTTTGAGAAGGACAGTGAGAGCTTGCGTGTATGAGTAGGGGAGAAGCCATGTGACACTCCTTCAAAAGATTCTGATGACTTCTGCTTGAGGGAGCATGGAATAAGATGTACTTTTCATTGTTCCTCACTAAAAACAACTGGAAATCTTAGATGTTATATATAAAACAGACATAAGGGGGCGCCTGGGTGGTTCAGTTGGTTAAGTGACTGCCTCTGGCTCAGGTCATGATCCTAGAGTCCCAGATTGGGATGGAGTCCCACATCGGACTCCCTGCTCAGCAGAGAGTCTGCTTCTTCCTCTGACCCTCTCCCCTCTCATGCTTTCTCTCTCTCAAGTAAATAAATAAAATCTTTTTAAATAAATTAAAAAAATAAATAGAAATTTAAAAATAAAACAGACAAGGAAATAGAGAGGTAGAAGGGAAAGGTAGACTGTCTAGGGATCTCAGCATGCAAGAAACAACACAATAGTGAGTTCCCAGGATTTTCATTTTGCTTCCTCTCTGACTGGATGTTGGAGACTCTGGCAACTGTGAGAACACCAGTTCTCGCAGACAAAAATAGTCCCAAGCAAAGCTCTAGCCAAGGGGTCAAGAAAACAGCAGCCTAGGAAGCCAAAAACTTTCAGAAAAATCCCCTTGACTCCAGGTGAATACCACAGAAAAAAAATTACAGTCTCATCCCTACTGCTGGGCTGGTGAAGGCCAAGGGCAGATCTTGGACTTCTACCTTAGGAGTCTGGGGGAGCCTCTTTATAGCCTGCTATTAGAGTCATGTCAGAGAAGGCCAAGGGGGAGCCAGAAATTTATTTCATGCTGGACAGTAATGAGTAGTCTCCCTACTTCCCAGTATCAGGGAAGAACATGTGGGGAGCCTGGACTTTCATCCCTACCAGGCGGTACTGAGATAGTCCTACTTCCCCCTCATGGGGGTGGTATCAGAGAGGGCTAGTGGAAAGTCAGCAATCACAAGGCCACCTTCCCACAGTGTCCACAGAGGCCACATGGGGAGCTCTAAAGAAAGAGGTACCTTGCCCCTTCCCAGCCAGGATATCAGTGGAGTCCTCCTTGAGGCCCTGAATTCCATTTCTGTCTAGCAGAGGGGCCCCTCCTCAACCAGGCGTCACAGAAGACCAAGTAAAGGACCTGGGCTTCCTCCTTCACATGATAGTAACAAGGGGATATTCCCCATACCTCCTGGAGGAATAGCAGAGGAAGTATGATAAAAACACAAGATCTAAACAAGATCTTAAGGCTTCTAATGTAACAATCCAAGGTTTCAATCCAAAATCACTCTTCATACCAAGAACAGGGAAGATCTCAAATTAAATAAGACCAACAAACACCAATACCCAGATGACGTAGATGCTAGAATTAACTGACAAGAATTTTTAAGCAGTCATCATAAAAATTCTTCAATAAACAATTATAAATATGCCAAAGCAAATGAAAAAATAATCTCAGCAAAAAAAGAGATAATGTAAAGAAAAAGCAAATGAAAATTTTAGAGTTAAAAAATATAACTGTTTGGGAGAAGGGGGTGGGATTATGGACATTGGGGAGGGTATGTGCTTTGGTGAGTGCTGTGAAGTGTGTAAACCTGGTGATTCACAGACCTGTACCCCTGGGGATAAAAATATATGTTTATAAAAAATAAAAAATTAATTGAATATGAAAAAAAAATACAACTGAAATTAAAAACTCAGTAGGTGGACATAACTCAATGCCATAAGGAAGACTGACAGAGGAAAGAATTCATGAACTTGAAGATAGTATAGTAGAAAATACCTAATATGAAAAACAGAGAAAAGAGACTGAGGAGGGGAAATCAGTCTCAGAGACATGATGGACTAAAACAAAAGATATAATATTCATGTCACTGGAATCCCAGGAAATAAGAGAGCATGTTGAAAAGTATTCCAGGAATGAGAGTTAAAAATTTTCCCAAACTTGGAAAAAAACATAAACCTAAAGATTCAAGTAGTAAGAAATCTCCAAGCAGAATAAACCAAAGACTCTATGACTCTATGCCAAGATGCATTAGTAGTCCAAAGACAAAATACATATCTGATAAGAGATTTGTATTCAGAATATAAAAGAACCCTTGTACCTTGAAAGTAATAAGATAAAAAAGCCAATCAAAAAACCTGAAGGATTTGAATAGATGCTTCACAAAAGAAGATATAAGAATAACTAATAAGCATATGAAAAGATGCTCAATATCATTTGTTATTATGAAATGAAAACCACAATGAGATATCATCTCATAACCACTAGAGTGACTATAATAAAAGAGATGGGCAATAAAAATGTTAGGATGTGGAGAAATGGGAGTTCTCCTACGGTGCTGTATCAATGTAAAATGACACAACCACTTTGGAAAACACTTTTGCAGTTCACTTTAACATAATTTAGTGTATGACCCAGCAATTATACTCTTGATATCTAACCGTGAGAAATGAAAACATAGAGCTATGTAAGACTCACACACAGATGTTTTTAGCATCATGACCCACAACATTGGACACTACCTAATATTGGATTCAGCAAAAATCAGAAACAATCTACATTTCCACCAATTGGGTGAAGATGCTAGAGATATACAATGGAATACTATTAAGCAATAAAGAGGAAAAAATTACTGATACGTGTACTATGCCATGAATCAACCTCAAAAGCATTGTGCTAAGTCAAGGAATTCAGGTCAAGAAACTATATATTGTATAATTCTATTTATTTGAATCCAGAAAAGGCAAACCTATAGAGACAGAAAGTAAATTAGTGGTTGACTTGCTGGAGGAGTATGTAGGGAGCTGATGGTGAGGAAAAGGATTCTTTTTGGGGTGAGAAAAAGTGCTAAAATTGTTTTATTGTGACAACTGCACAGCTTGGTAAATTAACTAAAATAACATTGAATTGTATACTTGAGATGGGTGAATTATATTTAAAGTATGCCTCAATATAGTTAATGATCATATCTGTATATATAAAATCTCTGTATGCATGTAATAAGCTAGGTTGTGTTTTGAGCCAGAAGAGTGAAGATAGAGGAGGATTTTGTCTGATACCTCAAAGCTTGTCTTGTATTCTCCATTTCATTGCTACTTTTTATTAATCATCTGGAGAAACCATCTAAAATACTAGGTGTCTGATGCTTTTTCTTGTTCTGGTGCCCATGCTTACTTTGAGGAGATTAAAAGTTAATTTTCTTTTCCAGTATATGGCACCGTATTTAGTTGATGCAAACAGAAGGACTCTAAGTCATAAACGCTGATAAGTAAATTTTCAGGTATTTGGGTTAAGTGAGGGTAAAACGTAAAGGAATGGTTGCCAGATCAACTCAATGTGTATCTCACATATGGATTTTTTCTAATTATAAAAAAAATTAATTCTTCCTAAATCCCAAAATAAAATGGAGATATAGATTTATTTTAGTAATTATTATAGTATATATTATAGTATATACTTATATATAAATATATACTTACATACTTATAGTATATACTTAAGTATATACTTAATAATATATTATTATAGTATAGTATTATTTTATAACTGATAATATCCAATTTTAATTGAAAAAATTAAGTTGCCTAAAACTTAAATAATACAAATACTGTGATTTGTGTGGACTTAATACTTTAATCAAGTGAGAAAGTTGTATCTGAAAAAGAGAAGGAAATGTGAAGTTTCGTTCTAGAAAAGGTAAGGAAGACTTAAAGCTAAAATTAAGTTAAAAACATCAGTTCATGACTTTAGAGGAAAGAGCAGTTGGCCATTTACACGGACTGTCAGTCCCTGTGTCGCTGTTCACACCACAGCCGGTAACAACTACGAGGAAGGATGACATGGGAACAGAACAGACAAAAGATGATAACTATCAAGATCAATACTGGAGACCCAGTAAGTGCTACCTTAGAGAGAGAATAAAATGTGTACTGGAAAATTCTTTTCATCTGGCCTTGGAAGTTTTATAAAAGTCTGAAACCTCTACTTGCTTGTTCAGTTCATTTTTATTCTTTTTTAAAAAAAAATCTAATGCAAGAATATTTTTGGTTCAAAGTCAGACAGATATTCTAACAAATACTTAAAATAACCCTCTGTTGCCTAGCTACTCCATTCTTGTAAAATGAGAGATTTTATTATGGTGTCAGTGTTTTGTGGTTGGGATACACGCACACACACACACACACACACACACACACACACAGCTGAGGGAACTCAGCGAGAGGGATCAGTGATGTATTAATCCAAAATAGTTAATAGCTGTATAGTCAAGGGAGCAAGGGCAAGAGTAGAGTAGGCAGAGAAAGAAGCCAGGATTAGTGCCTCAATACTAAATGTCAACTCCAAAGGCAGAGGCAAGGGCAGAAACAAACAAAATAGGCAAATTAAAGAATCAGGCACAGACCAAGGAGATCCATGCAAGATGGACAACAGACGTGTTGTAGCAAAAACTGCCTTTTGTGGCATGAGGGCTGGGGTAGAGCACCACGCAGTTCCAAACAATTAGAATTCTGTCCATAGAGTAGACATAGCTTTGTGCATAGGCAGCTTCCTACCTGTCCTGTAGACTCTAAGACTGTTCATGGCTAGTATTTATATTTCTTTTCCCTAGAATGATGACTACTCCGTCTAGACTGTATTATAGATCACTATTTGCATTGTTTATCCACAGCTTGTTTATCTGGAGGGCAGCTAATATTTTTATGTAAAGACCCAAGGGACTGTTAAACACGTGGTTCTTACACCATGTTACCTATTTCTTTTGCAGCCTGGAGACAGTTGCAGAGGGTGCCATCTTGCTACATGGTGTAAGAAATGGCTGTAGGAAACAACACTCAACGAAGTTATTCCATCATCCCATGTTTTATATTTGTCGAGGTATGTGTATTTCTTGCCTTTATGGACAAACTGGAATAATAGTAGTTTTGAGGCTGAGAACTTGGGTTATGTTGTTATTTGACAAATTTTGATAGCACAAATATTGGTAAAGAATAAATTATGCAAAGTGTTCCTTGAATTGGAAGCCATAGAACAAGAAGGTTTATCTGTGGGGTACAAAATAATTTTGTTTTATTATATCCTTTTTATTTTCAGTGGTGACTTGAAAGTATTAATTACGATCAGTTTTTAAAATAAATATCATATTTCAGGAATCAACAAGCCAGTTGGTTTACAGATGATGTTAGTTGGACTTTTGCCTTGCAGCCCAAATAAAGAAAAGGAAATCTTAGAATTGACTATTTCCACTGGGCATTTTTATTTAGTGGATTATTGAGAGCTTATGTAATGTGCAGTTTCTTTCGGTCATGAATGATTTTGTTGAGTTGCTCCAAGTTTGTACCAACAAGCAGTTCTCCAGCATCTTCTTGGTTAAACTCGTTACACCCCTTTCCCACTGTACTTCCCTTTCTATAGAGTTTGCTATAGAGGAGACAAAACATGGAAATTTTAGGAAGTCTGGAATTATCTGATGCAAAAGCAGAAAAAGCTAGTTACTCCAGGTTGTCTCAAAATAAGATATCCAAGACCAGCTGTAACATATTCTTATGGGATCTTTTTGGCTGAGTGTGGGAGGAATGTGCATGTTGATGCACTTAATTACCTATGTGAAAATAATCAACACTTGAGGTAAACCACTAATTATATTAGCAAAATGGTACCTTTAGTACCTATGTGTTTAAACATTTCCTATGAATCAGTGCAACAATATTTTTATTTTCTACCTCTTGAAGTAACCTTAGCTATTTATACAGTCTGTTGGGTAACTGAACATTCTGATTTTAGGCCAAATACATGTTTTGCTGATCCTTGAGTTTCCCTTTACAGAAATCGCTTGGTAGTTTAGATGAACAAATAGTACTTGATTTATTTTCTGGTGATATTTGTGGACCTCTTCGTATTGGAGAATTAGGTGGAAATAGGACATTAACTTGGGACAGAGATGTTAATGTAAGTCAGGATACTTAAAGACTCAAACTATGTTACATCTGAAAGGGTAAACAAAGAACTCCTTTCTCAACAGAAACGCATATTTTTTCATACTCTAACTTGACCCTAACTTGTTACACCTAAAACTCTAACTCCTTTATTCTTGCTTCTAAGGCCAAGAATAACTCCATTCGGACAATAACTATACCTTATGTATATTGTGGGCTCATATTGTTCATATTGAAAGTTTAATGAGGGAAAAGGTGTCTCATGCAGTTTATGGGGAAAAGAGAAGAAGGCTGTGGCACCATATCTGTCTTGCAATGTTAAAATCTTTTTTCTTTTGTTGTAAGAAAAATAAATTTATAAAGTAAGCTGGGGGACATTAGAGAATAGGTCATCTGTCATTATCTTTATCCTCCTGGTAGCAATTTTATTTTAAATTTTCCTAGAAACCAAACAAGAACCAAACCAAAGTAAGAGGTTTAATTTATTGCTGGAAAGTGTATCTCTGAAAATTTTCAGCCCCCTAACGAATGAACGATGAGCTGACTGGTAGAGCAAGCAGGAAGAGACATAAATCTGTCTTTCTCTGCCTTAACCTGGCACAAACATAAATACAAATCAAAAAATCTGGGAAAGGAAAGATAGTTTATTCTTTTTCTTGTTGCATTGTCGTTCTTATTCTGCATGGAAGCTTAAGGTACATCAGGTGTGTAATTTATGATTCAACACTTAACAACACCTGGTACTCATCACAGGTGCACTCCCTAATATTGCACTGTCTGTTAACTATCTGGAATTGAAATAAAAACATTAAAAAAAAAAGAGTGACTTCTCTCTGATACAGGCAGGAGAAGGAAAAAGAGGAAGTAAAGCAAAGTAGATCTTAAGAGGGGAGGAGGTACATTTCAAAGTGGCTTTCATGATTTTGCTGTATTTCTTCTGTTAAACACTGTTGTATGGACCCCAATATTCGTTGCAGCATTATTTACAATAGCCACAATATGGTAAAAACCCAAGTGTCCACCCAAGGATGAAGGGATAGGGAAATTGTGGAGTGGACACACAATGCAATATTATTCAGCCATTGGAATGAAATCTTGCAATATATGACAATATGGATGGAACTTAAGGGCATTAGCTGAGGGAAATAAGTCTGAGAAGACAAATACTGTATGATCTCTCTTATATGTGGAATTAAAGGAAAAAAATCCACCAAGTTCATAGAAAGAACAGATTAGTGGTTGGTGGGGTAGGAAAAATAGGTGAAGGGGGTCAAAAGGTGAAAAAAGGAAAAAATTGGGTGGGAAGGGGCAGAGGGAAAAGGAAAGAAAGAATCCTAAGTAGATTCCACACCCAGTGGGGAGCCTGAGGCCAAGCTTGAATTTAGAAACCTATTATGACCTAAACTGAAATTAAGAGTTGGACATTTAACTGACTGAACCACCCAGCCACCTCCAATTTTTTTTAATTTTAATTTTTATTATTTATTTGACAGACAGAGATCACAAGTAGGCTAGAGACAGGCAGAGAGAGAGGAGGAATCAGGCTCCCCACTGAGCAGAAAGCCTGATCCTAGGACCCTGGGATTATGACCTGAGCCTAAGACAGAGGTTTAACACACTGAGCCACCCAGGTGCCCCCCCCCCAATTTTGTTTTAATTAAGAAAACATTTTTTAAATATTTCTTCTGAGATTGGGCAACAAAACTTTGAGTAAGATCCAGTTGGGGGTGTAGGGAAGAAACAAACAAACAAAAAAATCCTACTCTTTACCGATATTATGACAAGTATTGTTACAGGAATATCGAAAAACTTGGTCAAGAATAACTTGGTTAAAATATCAATTTGATCAATGAATGTCTTTTCACTATTGCTTCTTAATTATAAAATAATTCAAACAGAGAAAATATAACAGACACTCCTGCACCCACCATCAAAACCAAATCTTAGGGGCGCCTGGGTGGCTCAGTGGGTTAAGCCGCTGCCTTCGGCTCAGGTCATGATCTCGGTGTCCTGGGATCGAGTCCCACGTCGGGCTCTCTGCTCAGCGGGGAGCCTGCTTCCCTCTCTCTCTCTCTGCCTGCCTCTCCATCTACTTGTGATTTCTCTCTGTCAAAGAAATAAATGGAATCTTTAAAAAAAAAAAAAAAAAAAATCTTAAAATTTTGCCATAAATGCTTCAAGCATTTTTTTCAGGGAAAATAAAATATTACAAATATGACAGAAATCCTCCCGTCCTGGACCTAGAAGGAAAGGTATCTGTGAAGTTGGAGACTTTATTGTCCTGCATGATTCTCATCCATATTTTCATATTTTCCTATATGTCCACATATTCATAATTAATATCTTAGGGAGATTTTACATAAATGATATCATATTGAACTTTGCTTTCACAACTTGCCTTTTCATACAGCATTAGGTTTCTTAAATTTGCCCAGATCAGCAATCCATTCCCTTTAAATTTGCATTTTATCTCATTGTGTAAATACACCTAGTGAGGGACAGCTTGCTTCGTTCTTTTTTGTTTTCTTAATACCTGTTTTACTCTTGCAACTTTCTTTTGTGGAAAAGGTCCTTTTTTCCAGTCTCCAGATCCTTGCAAGAGCTTCCCTTGGACTGACACTTAGCAGTGGAATTGCTGGGGTATGATTACATTTTCCAGTTGTTCGCTTCAGTTTAAGAACAATATTAGTATTTTTATATCTGTTTCCTTGAGGAAACTTTGTTAAACTTTTTGTTTTAGGATGTGTATATTCATTTTTGTTCAGATAGTTATATCACCTGCAATTAGTAGCAGATTTGTTTCTTCTTTTCTGATTATGACTTTTTCTTATCTTTTTGCTTTGGGTAAGACATCCAATGTAATGTTGGATGGAGGCAGATGTAAAAGACATCCACGCCTCATTACTGACTTGAAAGAGACTACATCAGGTGCTCCAGCATTAAACTATAATAAATATGGACTTTCATTCCTTTTTCTTTTTTTTTTCTGTTCCCTGCCTTCTAGAGTAGATTACTTCATTTGTTTTAATCCCTCCTTCATGTTGTAAATTACAGATTCTATTTTTTTTGTTTGTTTCAAGTTTTCATTTTAATTCCTATTAGTTAACATACAGCGTAATATTAATTTCAGGAGGAGAATGCCGTGATTCCTGACTTACTTACAAAGCCCAGTGCTCAACGCAAATGCCCTTCTTAATTCCTGTCACCCATTTAACCCATCCCAAGTCCACCTTTCCTCCAGCAACCCTCAGTTTGTTCTTTATAGTTAAGAGTCTCTCTTATGGTTTGCCTGTTATTGTTGGTTTTTTCCCTATGTTCATCTGTTTTGTTTCTTAAATTGCACATGTAAGTAAAATCATATGGTATTCATCTTTCTCCCACTCACTTCTATTCTTTTAAAACTTCCTCTCCTTTTAAATATATAAACATAACAAACAATAAGATTAACCAATAGCTCTTGGCTTTTCTTTTTTTTAAGATTTTTTTTTTTTTTAATTTGACAGAGGGAGAGAGAGATCACAGGCAGGCAGAGCAGCAGGCAGAGAGAAAGAGGGAGAAGCAGGTTCTCTGCTGAGCAGAGAGCCCAATGCGGGGCTTGATCCCAGGACCCTGAGATCATGACCTGAGCCGAAGGCAGAGGTTTAACCCACTGAGCCACCCAGGTGCCCTGCTCTTGGCTTTTCTTAAACAGTGATGATGTTAAGCCAATTTGAGATCTTGGGTGTCATTCTTGATTTTTATATCTTCCTTATATTTTTTCGCTAATGTTTCAGTCGTGGTTCCTTTGAATTTACCCACATACTCATTTTCTTTGCTCACCATTCCTCCCTTTATTCCTCTCCTTCCCTTTGGGTTTAATTTCCTCCTGGAACTTTCAGCACGAGTCTAGTGAATTGCAAGCATTTGTAATAGTTATCTGAGACTGTCTTTATATTGTAATTAACCCTGCCTTCCTCCACCCTTACCTCCTTCTCTCCCCCTGTTCTCTCAATATATTCTGGATCCCCTCTCCTGTCTTCCTGCTTCCTTTTCCTCCCCTGTTCTTTCTGTCATTTCAGCGCCATTTCTCCCCCTTGAGGATCAACAAAAGAGGATTTCCCTCAGGGGAAAACACACTCAAATGGGTGACTGAAGTGTAATTTTTTCCCTAAAAATAAGGACATGTGCTAAGATCCCTCAAGCTCCCCTCAATCAGTACCAGTGTATTTTTTTTGTCAAAATATGGAGGTATTGGGGGACTGAGATATTCCTCTTGACAAATCCTTCCAGCTACCAGTGGATTCTTCTCAAGACAGTTACATTGCATTCTCTGTAAAATCATGAATAACTCAAACAGTCAAATCTCTTTCAAATATATTCATGCTAACAGCAAAACTCTAAATGGAGCTTAGCTTCCTCGACAGACAATATTAAGTACCAGGAGTTTGGACATAATGAATGCAGTTGTTGCTTGATATGTACAGATGTGACAGTTTTATCATTTTGATGGTTGCTTGTACTTGAGACTTTTATTGCCTGTTTTTGACAACTCATTTTTCTCAGCTGGAACCTACCAGGTGATTGTTATAAATGCCAGCCTGCAGATAAATAATCTCATGAAGTTTTGCAAGAACTTGCTGGCTCTGAGCGTCTTTCTTCTCTGGGGCCAAAAGTGAAGGCATTGCTCATTATCATTTTGGGACGATGAGCGCTGTTTCCAAGCCTCTCTTATTTTGTGTGCCTGGGACTTAACAGTGAGTCTTCTTAGCCTTGCTCTCTGCTATTTGCTTACAGGAGCTAAGATTTAGGAGATCTGACCCCCTTGTTCCTGAGACTCAGATTGCAAAAAAGATTTTTGTATTTAAGTCACACCTGGGAATTGCCAAGGAGAAAGTACCAAAAACCATATCCTTGGGCATAGGTAGGGTACAAAGAGAAAATAAGTTGTTATCAAAGGCAGTGGGTTCAAATCTCAGCTCTTCCATTTACTGCTGCTGTAGACTCGGATAGCTTCTTTGGACCTCAGCTGCTTCATCTGTGAAATGAAAACAAAATAACAAAAAAAAAACAAAAAAAACAAAAAACTTCCTCTTGGGCATTTATTTGAGAAATAAATGAGGTAATGCACCTGAAAGTATTTGCCAAGTAGGAAGTGTTTAATAAATAGTAGCATAAAAATAATCAAAAGTAATAGCTCCTACCCAATATAAAAGACATACAAAACCAACAAAGATGAAAAATAAAACTAACCGTACACACACACACACACAGACACCAAAACCCTCAGTCTTAGAGAGTTTAATATGGCAGTTTAATCCCCAGATATGCAACATTACTGGCCTTAAGGGGATGATGTTTTTAGAATATATATTAAGATTTTATTAGATAAGGTTTCAAACAAAGCAATGAAAAATCCGTTGGTCTTTTAAATTGCAATGACAAATATAAGTTATAAAGTCCTTTCCTGTGTCTTTTCTTATGTAACCCCCACTTTGACTAGCGTTTGCCACATGGAGCAAAAGGACAATGCCAACATTTAGGTATCTATTATTTTTCACAGTATCAAAATGCCAGTGTTGATTTTAAAAAGAAGACACGGCTGCTGTCACCCTTCATCTTTGTCCTCAGATGCTCTTCCCACTGAGTGAGGTTCCTCGGTTCTTCAGTACTGAGTTTCTTCAAGTTGGATGTTTGGGGATGAAGGGCCCCATTAAAATAAACCACCATCTGGGAAAGAGAAGTTTGGACTAAGAAACTAGATCTGGTCCTGAAGGACAAAAGATCAAGAGAGGAGAACCGATGGGTGGGGGAGGGTGGGGAATGAGATGGTTGGACTCCAAGGGATGGACTAGGAGCTGGGCCTGGGACTCTTCAAGTCCTCTCTTTCTGAAATCATTCCCACCACACCCTCCTGCTATTTTCCTTACTGGTTCTACTCTGTTACTCACCTGCCCTTGCAAAGTTAATAAAATACCCAACCTGACCCTGGGGGAAAATACAAATCTCTAATATGTGTAAGAAAAGATGTGCAGTGTCGCTGGTGATCTAAAAATGGTAATGCTACTAAGTATAAAATGCCATGGATTTTGAACAGGGCGGGGACACGGTCAGAATGAGAACCACTTTGCTCATATCCGCATTCTCTCTCTTTTTTTTTTTAAAGATTTTATTTTATTCATTTGACAGAGAGAGATCACAAGTAGGCAGAGAGGCAGGCAGAGAGAGAGAGGAGGAAGCAGAGAGCCCGATGCGGGACTCGATCCCAGGACCCTGAGATCATGACCTGAGCCGAAGGCAGCGGCTTAACCCACTGAGCCACCCAGGCGCCCCTCGTATCCGCATTCTAATGAAATACATAACTCTCTGCATATATCTCAGAATCTAAGTGACCCAGATTTCATTTTTTTAAATCTGAAAATACTGGTATGACACCATTAAATACACCATATTTGACATTTGCATGGTGTTCTATTACGGAACTGGAGTACTATCAAGGCTATCAGTACCAATAGAATAATATCAACCCTATGCAATAGGAGTAGGTCTTCACATTTTAAATATCAGATGAAGAAACCGAGGTCCAGAGAAGTTAATAGACTTGCTCAAGGCCACACTGCCAATAGGTGTTAAAGTTGGGATTTTAATTTAACATAAATTTACCTTCTGTCCCTTCCACTGCATCGATGTAGGCATAATGATTGGTTTCCTAGTCACACAGAAGAAGTGAACTTTCTACAGTGGAGAGCTAACCTGGTTAGTGCCATCTGATAAGTTCAGAGGCCAGAATTACAAATATACAGTAATGTTGAAATGTGAATTTCCCTTTCTACAATCTGCCATTCTTTCAGAGCTTGAAGAATACTACAGAGGGTCCCTGATTTACAGTGGTTTGGCTTAGGCAGAGTGCGAGATGATCCTATCTCACAGCACATAAAAATATAATTTATAGGAATGCTCACTTACAGGAGCTGGAAGTATAAATAAGCAGTCTGTAGGGAGAGTGGCTTGGCACTGTGCACCAAAGCTTTAAGATTTTGTATTCCCCTTGGGACCCCCAAAAGCACACTCTTCATCTGTGCTACCGAAGTAATCATGGATGTGACAGATTTTGCTGCAAGATGATTTACTATTAAAATTGTGAATGGTGAAAAAGGAAAAAGCCCCTACTGTTAAACTTACAGGGGGATTTAAAAATTCTTGTCCATTCAAAAAGTATAACACTGCATCCATAAAAATGATATTATAGAAGAGTATTTAATGCCATGAAGAGACATTCAGAGTAGATAAGGAAATGGGTGAAAGGGGAATGGGTTCAAAACGGTATAGAGTCAGAGTCTACCTGGGCTTCTCCAGACTGTGAGTGTAGATGAGAGGGACATTATCAGTAAGAACCAAAAATCTCACTGTCTGGTGCTCCCAGCTGGTCACCGCAGATTCCAGCAGCCCCAGTCTTCCTGGGTAAGCCCGGGATTACCAGCTGTGCTCACAAAGCAGGCTTCCTGCTCTTGTTACCCAGAGAACTAGAGAATTTACATCCAGTCCAGCCAATACATATCCATTTCCTTAAGCAAAGGAGCCTCATAACCTCGCCCTGCCGTGGTTAACACTGTTCATACTGGGGAATGCCGGCCATCAGAGCTGCTGTTCTCTACACTGAGGCTGGGAAGGAGCCCTGCTCTCAAACTCACCATCTCACTTCATCACCAGAGCATTAGTGGGGTGCTGCTAGGTCTTACGTTTTGGGCTACAGCCTTCTGTTTGCAGGACTCAGACATGAATCCATGTACTTGCGGAAGGGCCAATACCTACGCGGACATACCTGTCTCTTTGACCCTAATTGGCCTTCTGTTTTCTGCATGCAGATTAGTTCAGGGAAATTATTTTGGGGGGGACCATCAGCCTCAGCAACTTCTCAGACATGCCAGGTATGGTAGGGTCATGGCCCAAGGCAGTGAACTTCCAGCCACATAATCTTTCCATTCAAATCTGTAGTCCAGATGCAAAATACGATGCTTTTTTGGAAATACGTGTGGGTGTCTATACAGTTGTATGGCCAGAAAACAAAGGTGTATGCATAAAAATCAGTGTTCATTTCTGGGCGTTGGGGTTAAAGTTATATTTTTTGCATGGAACCTATGTACTTTTTCCATCAGGAGAAATTAAATAACTGCTTTTTAAGATTGTGCTAAGTTATTGATGCCTGTAGTATAAAGTACAGAATTCTTTATACAAAGATAGAAACTGATTACTACATCTGTAATTTGAAAACCCCTTATATTCACAAAAAGTCCAAGTCTTACATCATTTCTCAGAGTGGAATTAATTGAAACAATAGTGAGAGTGGCTCTTCCTAACAACTGATTATTTTTTAC
Organism: Mustela nivalis; assembly: GCF_964662115.1. Classification (NCBI taxonomy): domain Eukaryota; kingdom Metazoa; phylum Chordata; class Mammalia; order Carnivora; family Mustelidae; genus Mustela; species Mustela nivalis. The sequence goes on from NC_139032.1 coordinate 64,042,308, forward strand.
AACATACACTATGTGGATTTCACGAACACCAAGCTTTAGGGAGCATTATATAAATAATTATAATCATGCTTTAATTATTGGTTTTGTTTAGGAGAATATATATGAGTTCTTTGAATTTCTTCTCTCTGATATATGAAATTGTTCATTACGTAAAATAATGATCTTATTTTCAGTTTTAAAACTCTTTTCTATACATCTTTATGGAACTGGCTTTTTCTACTCAACTGGCAGCTCTGGCCAGAGTGTCTTCCCATGGTCCTCAAGCTCTTTTGGTGCATGTTTTATCAGTGAAGTAAATATATGCCCCACTTCCCCCCTTCCCCCCACCCCCCGCCAGGCACCACCACCTAAAACATCTCTCCACACAGTTAATGATAAACATATAAACTCTTAGTGCTAAACAGGGATTTAGATCATTTATGCAAATGTCTCTTGTTTTAGAAAAGATAACTGAGATTCAGAGAGGTGAATTGACTTGTCTGAGATCACACAGCTGGCTATTGACTGAGTTCTGACCCTGTCATAATCATAATCAGCAGTGAATTAGTTATTCACTGCTGAATAATCTCAAAAGCAGAAGCTATAAACATTTGGAAATAATGTTTATAACAAGAACAGTTTTCCTCCCACGTTCACACCTGCTCATCACACCATGTGTTGGAAAAGTATGATCACTCTCGTGTAAAGCTGTCTGATCATTTTGCTCTGGTCCATGGTCACTTCGAGTAACCACATTTAAAGTAATTTTTCCAGAATTAGACCTACAAAGCGCTAACCCATCCACACACTCATTATAATCTCTTTATGAACAACAGCTTATATTTGGAAAAATGGAACATAGGAAAATAAAGTCCATCTAAAGCCAAGTAAGAGATTTTTCTCTCCGAGACCATGGTTAGCCCACATGGGATGGCTTCACTAGCACAGTATCTTCACAGTGTAGCCTGAGGACCACCTGCTTTGAAATGATTGGCGTGCTAGTTAAAATTCAGGTTCCTGAACCCAGCCACTGATCTTAATCAAAATGGGGGAAGGAGGTGAAAGATACCCATTTTTCTCAGTTTTTCAGGTCATTCTTATGTACAGTCAAGTTTGAGAACTAAATAAAGCCAGTTGTACCTCCACACCAATAGACCCAGCTTAGCAGATGCTGACAGTGCCCTGCCCATTTGCTCTTGATCCATCCTAGCATACAGCCCTGAACAAACTCACAGTTCCTCTGTTGTCTGTCCTCTAGATGAGGCCATTTTCTGCCCGTAGACGTACGTTATACCTAACAAGCCGAGGAGGCCATGACTGCCAAGTTACTCCCACTTACCCTTGACCCATGAAGAAGGAGTGAGGGTGGATAAACTGTCCTCAGTGGGACCATTTTGAAAGGAGTTTGATATAGTCTTTGAGAGGTCCCCATCAAGGTAAAAATGCCTTGCCTATAGTAATAACCTACCCATTAATGTACCTTTATTGGCTTTCCTCCCTTCCCTGGCTTTCATCTCTCCACCCCCTTCCACCCCCCCCACCCTGCTGGCTCCCTCCCCCAACTTCCTCCCCATTCTTCCTTCCCTGTTCCCTTCCCCAATTCTGCGACTGCTTCCTGAGATCATTTCACAACTACTCTGCTTGCATTGACATCATTGTCTTGAGATCCAGTTTGGGGGGTGGGGAGATGCAAACTAAGGCAGAGAATACATATGAAGTAGAAAATCTTTATTCCAAATTAGAGGTTAAGACTTGAAGAATGGGGACGCCTGGGTGGCTCAGTTGGTTAAGCAGCTGCCTTCAGCTCAGGTCATGATCCCAGCGTCCTGGGATCGAGTCCCACATCAGGCTACTTGCTCTGCGGGGAGCCTGCTTCTCCCTCTGACTCTGCCTGCCACTCTGTCTGCTTGTGCTCGCGCTTGCTCTACCTCTCTCTCTGACAAATAAATAAATAAAAATAAAATCTTAAAAAAAAAAAAAAGACTTGAAGAATGGAGAGCTAAAAAATTTTTAAAAGAGATTTGATGAAGGTAATTTTATTAAATCTGCCCAATTAAAATTGAGTCAATTTAGGCCATTTTTCCCACATTGTCTGCTGTCATTTCTCTGTGGGTTGTTCATCCTTTTCAGAAATCTAACGTGTTCAACATCCTTCCCAAAGGATGCCAATCACTTGATATTAAATCCTACAGCTTTTCCTTGAGGAAAAAAAATCTTCAGATTTTCTGGAGATGAATATTAATTTTGTATATACACATGGAATTTAGATAACTTGGGAATTAATTTTCTTTTGATAATAGACAAAAGCTTGGTTAGCCAAAAAAAAGGATGGGGGCATTTTAAACATTCATTTTCCCAGGAACTACACGTTATTACATGAAGAATTTCAACTGTATGTTACTAAAGTATAAGTTCCTCTCACCTGCAGTTGTTGAAATGTGTCTTTAGCATCTCCTAAGCCAATTTGAGGCTGAAATTTGGTGTCTTTCTTTTCAGCTCCAAAAGAAGACAGCATGGTATTTTGGGGAAAGGTTAGGATTTGAGGGTTTGACAAAACATCTGTGTCACCTTCAGCAAATTACTGAACATCTCCAAGTTTCAGTTTTCCCATCTACTAAAGGGTAATAATAATAATAATAATACCTGCTTCACTAGGTTGTTTCGAGGATTAAATAGCATTTTTAAGGAGCGTGGCACACAGCAGGTAGATCACCCCTCATTAGCTCACATGACAACTCTGCTAGAAGCATGCACATGACGAAGCCAGGATTTTATCAGCTCAAGAATGCCCTCAAGGTTGTTTTTTTTTTTTCATATATTTTTATTTAACTTTCTCTGTTCTGTCATTTTTGTTCCATAAGTGTCTTGAGCTGAAGGAGCTTTATTTATAGAAATCTACGTAGTCGCTGTCTCTGACCTGTGAACATTCGGCTGACTTTGGCACAGCCACTAGCTCAAGTGAAAACTCAAATGACTGACCTGTCAACCTAATGACATAGACAAAATTCAACTGTTTAATTTATTTGCTTTCTACAGAAATTAGTCTGTTTTGACAGAACTGAGTAAAAAGACAAATCGTTTTGACCTTCAAAGCAAGATGCAAGATAGCCAATGAATCTTGTTCAACCAGTCTGGGAGTTTATGTGCTGCCCCCCGGCCACAAAAAACAGGCTGGGTTATATGAACGTTTTCCTTTTGGACTGATCCTTCAAGCTTGCACTGTATGAACAAAGGCAAGTTCTCTGACACCTGTTTCTAAGTGAACTCAGGACTTCGGTTGATTCAATGTGCATAATGTAACGACTTAGGCTGTGACCCCTTCGTGCTATAGAGAATTCCATGCCGAGTTTTCAATGGCAAATTCTACTCTTCATTGTGCAGATATTTTATTAGTGAACAGACTTTTATTGGGTATATATTTCTAGTTTCCTCCCAAAGTACTGTCCTCTCTTATCTTTCCTGTGGGGTTATGTACGCAGAAGTCTTACCGCCCTCTGGCTTCAACCTTTGGCAGGCGAGGATGATATCTTTTTTACATATCTATTATAGAAAAATAATTTGTACAGAATATATGCTTCTCTCAGGTTGGTTTCCTCCAGAAACAGACTCAAAGACAAAAATTGGAGTGCAAGTAATTTGAAAGTACTTGTAGAGAGCAGGGAAATGGCAAAGGAGAGAAGCTAATAGAGGGTGCACTGAAGAGCAGGTGCCATTGTGGAGATCCGGGGCTCAGTGTGGTTGGAAACTTCTGGAAGATTGCCTGGACTATGCCTCAGGGTTTCCATAAGGAGTGAGGAAGTTGCAGTATTCATGCTATGATAGCTGCATCGTTTGAGGTTTACTGCAAGGGGCATCAATTCCTGGGCGGTTTAGCCAGCACTGCGCACAGCCAGTGCTCTCGTGCACCTGAGAAAACCCTCAGGCAGGGAGTGACTTTCTAAGAAAACAGTGAGGGCTGAAGGACAGTGGGAAGGGCTCTGGCCACCTCTGCTGTAATGCTTAATAAACTCTTACTGCGCAGAATTGAATGAAATTTGCCAAGAGCTCCCAGAAATGTCAAATGACCATAAAACTCGAAATCATTGATTTTTGCTCAGCTCCTGCAGATACAGATTTTCAGCAGCAGCAGCTTTGTCAGGACCAAATGGCTTGGGAGTAGTGCCATTTCCAAAAGCAGCAGCAGGGCAGTTTTTCTTCTAACTTTGTCACACTGTTGGTATGTCTTCCATATCCAGGCTGTGTTACAGATGGAGCAATAAACGTACTCTTTATACTTCTTGAACTGAACTGTATGGGATCTCAGCGGAGACTCAGAGCATAAAGGCTCCATGGTCCTTTGGAAGCAGTGCTGGTCCAGAAGTCAGGGAGCTGGGGTTTTCTTCTTCCTTCTAGTGTGACTTCGAAGCCCTGTGGCCTTGCTGAAATCCCTTTGAACCTTCTAGGCTTCATTTTGCATCTGTAAAACACACAGATTGAACGGTAAGGTTGCTTCTAGCTTCGAATAAGATTATCCTCTGAAATAAGGCAATGAGACTTGTCATTTGTTATGTGGATCAAGTAGGGATTAAGGGAAAAAAATACAGACTTACATATAAGTGCAAATATACATATTTATTTTTGTAACATTCGTAGGTATCTATTTATTCTGTAGTTATTTTTACTCCAGAAATGTAAACACAGATTTTTATGGCAGAATATATCCTTTCCAAATGATTGTATTCCCCCGAAAGCACAGGTTTCCTACTTCCACTCACAAAGGAGAATATATTTTCCATGTAGAATCAGAACAGGGGAAGGAATTTGATAAAGAGAATTATGTCTTGTTTTTCTTGTGGCTGACTTGATTAAGTGGTCTATAGAGATGAACGTCCATTGAAAATGTGTGCAAATAACCCAAGGGTGCTTCCCCATGTGTTGCAAGTTTCTCTTAATTTCCCGTTGGTCTTCATAAATTCAGCAGGACTGTGCTCATATAAAAAGACTCCCTATGTCTTAATATTTTTAAAAAATCAAGCTTGCAGGACTCGTTTTGTTTTTGTTTTTTTGCTGATTCAGCTTGAGTGTTGGTTTTATATCGTAATAAATGTAAGGTTTTTATCATTTGTTCCCAAGAGGTAGAGTATTGCGTGAGGGGTAGTAGCAACTAGCTCAAACCCACGGGGAATTTGTGGGCTCACCAGCTCCAACCCCTATCTCTTTCAGGACTTTACATCACACTGCAAATAAGGAAAATGAGGTATTCAAAGATAAAAATCATGTTTTGATAGCTATGACAAAGGGAAGAAAGATTCACATTCTAGACTAGCACGACTCCTAATTCTCCCTGGCTCTGATCTTCCCACTTGTGTGGAAAATGCCTAGGCTTGGTGATGTTCAGCCGAGGATACAGAGTGTTATTAGCTCCAATTTTGAGTTCCAGCCAAGTTTATGGGCACTCAGCAGCTGCTGCTCCCATGTACCAAGGAAGCAAAGCCAAGGCCAGGCCCTTCTGTTAGTGCCTTGCCCTTGTATGGACCTGTTCATCTCCCTGGAGACCAGCCTCACTCCAGACTGGGTCTTCAGGACCCTCCAAGTATAGAACAGCTTTATGAGGCTCTCTACCTTCTCTAAAAGACTCAACATTTTCTTATTGTGCTAATAGGAATGTCTGAGATCCCAATAGATCTTTGAGTCAAATCCAACTTTGGAACTTTTTAATAACTGGGGTGACATCTAGGTGTCACCCCCACCCCCACTTCACCCCCACCCAGTTCACCAGTGTAGCAAAAATCACAAATCAGGTAATGTTCAGTTTTATCAGGGTCTCAGAAAGAAGTTTAGGTTCTGCCTTTTGGAGAGAAGGTCTGTGTGTATAAGTGCTGGGGGTAGGAAAAAGTGTGGTAAAAAACTTGAGCATCCTATGGATTCTTGTGGATTTTATTTTAATTATTACAGTGCCAATTTGTAACCTTTAAGGTACTTATGTTTCCCAAACTTTTATTACCCCGTTGTCTGTCTGTCTGTCTCCCTCTCGAAAGATAGATAAGGAGATGTCCATATATATCCATAGTTCTATTATTGTTTCTTCTTGGAAATTATCTTTCCTGACCCTCAAGGTTTTTGTATTTCTTGAACTTGAACTTCTGTGGTTCTAAAACTTTTCACTAGAAGGGTTAGAAATGTAGATTCCTAGCTCCTTGAAGATTAGATTTGGGAAGATAGTTAATTAGGAGACTACATTCTAAACAGTTACTCCCTGTGATTCTACATGCAGTTGGCAGGTGGGTCTTCTTTTGAGAAAAACTGTTTTAGAGAAGCTCATCTGATAAATGTATTGGAAAAATCTCTTCCAAAAAGAGGTCTTGTCAATGCCAGAAATTGTTTGTAAATAGAAGTAAATCACAGATAATTCTCTGTCATCTACAGGAAAACAGCCAATAGATACGAAATGTACACCCAAAGGTCATTGTTATTTGGGACAGGTATTCATTTAAGCATTTTATTTTATATTTTCATCTATTTTCTGATGCTTAAGTTCACATTGACAATTCCCTTTGGACATGACAAATACAGCCACATAAAAGGACTATAATGTTGTGGACTAGACTTTGACCTTAAAAGTGTTCAATCAGGTATTTTACTTAACTGTCATCTGTTAAGTACATATTTATTGACATTTTCCTATGTGCTGGGCCTTCCGCCTGCATGGAAGTGATGTCACATGTGAACTCTCCCATAAATGTCATAGGAGGCTCCTGTACTACTGGGCTGGTGTGAGATACACAGGCTCAGACAAAAAGAAGTTTTACTTAAAGAGGTGCAGTGTACTTAGCTTTACTCAGTTTAGGAATCACAAACCCAGGGAAACGCTCTGTTACCTGGCAGAGAATATTAGCTGGTGGTTGGAAGTGGGTAGGATAGTCATGGGGGTAGAGACAGTGTGCCCACAAATTACACCAGCATTTCCCCAGGGGTTCTGGAAAATGTGAGTTTTAAGGTCACAGTGACTGCAGATGTGTAGGAGCTGGACTATTTCTCCAAAGTGACAAGGTGGAAGAAAGGTTTAAAAACTACTGATCCTGCTTGCCTGCCTGCCAAACCTGGGAACAAATAAAAACTACTGATTTATAATGATTTTCTGGAGGCCTTTTAACTTAATCTTTTGTCAGTACCACAAAAGACTACCTGCGAATGTCTAAATCCATGCTCTGGGAAGGAAGGTAGTGGACCAGACTGGGCTACACTTCACACACACACACACACACACACACACACTCACTCACTCACATGTGACTTCAAGGCCGCACCCTTACCCTTCTGATTAACCTTCTAGAAGTTCAGTTTGAGGACAGTCCTTACCCAATGATTTTTGAGGTAGTAAACCTGAGGCTGTTCAGTAAAGCACCTGCTGCTTTGACATATTAAACTGCACTTTCTCCTTGAGCCTGTGCTCTCTGCTTAGGTAACTTTTTCATTCAGTACTTTTGTGAGCAAGCAGATTGTCCAAGGTTCTCTTGCTCTATAGCAAAGGGTCAAAAGTGGGGGTAGGGAAAAGATAGGTGTAAACTGGGACTCTTTGCCAGCAGATAATCTTCTTGAAGGGATTGAACAGGAACATTGATTCAGCTCCCAGCTATGACACCTAGGTCTTCCTGCTAAATTGTCACCTGTCTAACTGTACACGGGCTAATTATATTCTCCTTGTAACTACTGCTGATACCTGGAGTTATTCTTTCCTCTAAGAACTCAGAGCTGCTCCAGGAACTCGCCAGGGAAGAAGAGGGTCCCGGCATCACTAGGTCTACACTGTGGGGTTTGACATCCCCAGTAAAGGCACAAAGTGGACCACCAGAGCAGCCCCTCCAGCGCCTACCCAGGACTTCGAGTATACACAGCCCCTCCTGATTCGAATACCTCGGAAAGGGGCATCGCTTATCCTCTTATACTTAGGTCGAGAGTGTGGACATGGAACAAATGCCTGTGTGCTGAAAGAGTTTTCTTCTGGGATTATGTGCATGATCTTGGTTATTTGCGAGACTATACTTTTTATGATCTATAATTATCTTAATTTTTGTTTGTCTTTTTTATTATGTATCACTCAATAGACTGTAAGCTCCATGTATAACAAATATAATAAATATTGGTTCAGTGAATGATTAAACCCTCAAGAAAAACCTAAATAGCCAAACCCCCCCTCACTTGTTCCTTTTTATAAGAAATGAAGAAGAATGGAAAAGAGAAGGCACTAGAAGCATTGGACCACACTGACCTGCAGTATTATTAAAAGGGCTGCCTTCTATCCTTTATTGATACCTGGATTGGGAGAACTGAGGACAGTTGTCTTCATATCCTCTAATTCTTTGATCCAGGTTGGTTTGTTGTTGTTGTTGTTGTTTTTCAGTGCTGTGGTTTCTGTCAGCTGTGGTTTGATAATCCTCATACTCTGAACAACTGGGCAGCACGCTTTATTTCTTGGAACGTGCATACATTTTCAGAAGGTTGTTCCAGGGGCCTGAGATGGAAGGATGGGTGGTGAGGAGAAAGTGCGAGTAAACATGGGTGGGTAGGACCAAGCTTCTACCCCTGATGCCAGCTTCAGCCTGTGTGGTATCAGGCTATTCCCACTAACCACCAATGGCAAGTCCATCACTAATGGACCATATCTTGATATAGGAAGTAATCGAAGAATTCCTGAAGGAACCATCATCAACCTGGTTTATCCTTCAGGATTAGAAGAAGAATTCTGAGCCTGTAAGTTTGAAAACAGAAGCGGTGCTCTTCAAAGTAGGAGGACAAAATACATATCCAGAAATCAGTAGTGACAGAACTAAGAAACAGTGAGGACCAGGGAAGGACTTGCTCAGGTCTAAGGAGAGGTCCCAAATGGAAGGCTAATGACCCTGTTCTATCTCCAAACATATTTTCTTTGGGTCACACATGATTTTAACAGTCCAGAAACCTTGCTTGAAAATTCAAGTTCTGTTAGCTCTTGAAAAATCGGAACAATGGCTAACACTGGGATCACATCCTATAATGCAACAATCTCCTGGAGCTGGGAAACAGCTTCCCCTTTAAAACAGAGCATGGAAAATCAATTGGAGAAAGACAACTATCATATGATCTCCCTGATATGAGGAAGTGGAGATGCAACATGGGGGGTTAAGGGGGTAGGAGAAGAATCAATGAAACTAGATGGGATTGGGAGGGAGACAAACCATAAGTGACTCTTAATCTCACAAAACAAACTGAGGGTTGATGAGGGGAGAGGGGGTTGGGAGAGGGGAGTGGGGTGATGGACATTGGGGAGGGTATGTGCTATGTATGGTGAGTCCTGTGAAATGTGTAAACCTGGCGAGTCACAGACCTGTACCCCTGGGGATAAAAATATATTATATGTTTATAAAAAATTTAAATATATATATATATATATTTATTGATATAAAAAAAATAAAACAGATCATGAAGTTTTTGGTTAACAAGTCCTGTTACTGCCTATTACCTTATGTTCTCCCAATTTCATTTATTTATATTGCTCCGGGTAAGCTGCAAGATTCCAACTCTGGCCTGTGGGATAGATTTAAGATTTTTAAAGGGTCACTATGTACTGGAGATTTCATGCACAGAATGGAAGCAAATGGACAGTCAATGCCTGATTCCACAGGAGAAAACTAGGGGCTCAGAGAAGGCATGGTTGGGGCTCAGGCACCTTTGGGAGACACCTGTGACCTGTGGAGAATGCCCCTTACCCCCGAGCATTAGCCAGGGGTTGAGCATTTTTTGCAAGTGGTTGGAATGGGCTTTCCACCCCCTTGCGATGGTTTTCTTTGTCAGCACGCATTTAGCTTGCATTTTATTTTTATTTTATTTTATTTTTTAAATTTTTTTATTAGCTTGCATTTTAGTCCGTTTGTGGTGCTCTCTCTGTCAACGCTGGGACCTCTTTTGGACATTATAGCTATTCTTTAATCTTTATATCTCAACCTTCATTTGTTCCAAGTGGCTAAGTATCTCTCCACTGGAAAATTTGCTTAGTCTCAGTAAATGCGCGTCTGTTATTAGTTCAGATTAGTTTTGCCAAATCACTGAATATAATATCCTCGGGGTAGAATAAATTAATACATTTATAAAGGTAATTCCATTAAGTATTTTTCCACGGCGGTCAGAAAAAGGATATAGAAAATTTCTAATGAATCCTTTGGAGTGGTTTTCTAAAAGACCCCCTCCAAGTCTAATTAGTTGTAAACTGTAATTTGGTACCTTTCACATTTACAATGATAGATCTCTCTGACCACTACACCTCCTATAATAGCTCCCCCTTTGGCAAGCTAAAAAAAAAGTTAATAAATTAAAAAAAAAAAACAAGGGAGGACTATCCAGGTTGGGCTTGCCATTTAGTCTCTCTGTGCCTTTGTTTCTTCATTATAAAGCACACCTGTCAGAGCCTTGGGCAAGGGAGGAGGCTGCTCTCGGAGAGCTCAGAAACTATTCAAGAGTCAGGTTTGGGGGTGCCTGGGTGGCTCAATGGGTTAAGCCTCTGCATTCGGCTCAGGTCATGATCTCAGGGTCCTGGGATCGAGCTGTCTGTCAAATAAATAAATAAATAAATAATCTTTTAAAAAAAAAAAGAGGTCTGTGGTTCTCAAAGGTTAGTCTCCAGCCAGTAGCGTCAGCATCACGAGGAACTTGTTAGAAATGCAAAATCACAACTTGCACTCCAGATCAAACGAGTCCGAACATTGAGGGGTGCGCCCTGTAATCCCTTTAGCAAGCCCTCAGGTGGTTTTGGCACATTAACGTTTGAGAGCCCACGTTCCATCGTTCCCAGCATTCTGTTTATAACAATTGTACTGCAAATTTCTTCACAAGGCTTCCCAGTAAGCGAAGGCATGAGGTTCGAAGAGTCAGACTCTTTTCCTCGGTGAGTTTTTTCTATCAAGTAGATACATGTTCTTTGTGGGTGATGCAGCACAGGTATGTGATAGAACCAACCTTTAAGGTAATTTTGGAGACGAAGAAACATCGGCTCATTGTCTACCTCCCTGTTTAGGATTCTTTCTCAGATTTAACGTGCATGTTCAGTCCACAGGCAAGCCCCTCCACAGCCCGATAATCTGTGCTTTTCCCTTTACACAATCTCCTTTCCATCATCTGTTGACCAGAAAAGTAAGATCAACCAATTCCCAATGAAGAATTTAGGTTCGGTCCAAACCATGAAGACGCATGAGGTAAAACGAGCAGCACCTTGGGAGCAGTTGGCAGTGCAATTTTCTTCATTTCCACATCAAATGAATGTAAAGGAACCTGACCATTTCAGGGTTGTTCATTTTTCAGCTACCAAGATAGTCCCTCTAAGGAATTTCTATAAATGTGATTATCTTAACCAGTGAGACGTTTTAAAAATAGCACATCAATTCTCTTCTGGACCATGGCCTTGCTGATCTCATCATTGGCTTTGTCTTCAAGATGAACACTGATTCCTGCAGACCGTTTGATCGTGTGGTGATTGTTAACCCAGCTATGAGCCCAGGAATAGCAGAGCCTTAGTTAGGTGTGAAGAATGAGCAGGACTTCCTGGGAGGATATCGGTTCATTTCAGAACCACTGGAGCTTCCTTCAGTTGTAGGATTAATTTTTGAATTAAAACAGCCAAATGTTATGTACATTTGCTATGTCCTGATAATTGCTCTGATTTGCCATCATTAGCCATGCTTTGCGAACACCATAAACAATGGTTAGTGCTGCAATGAAATATACGATGGCATTCTGCAATAAGCAGAAGTACCACTGGCTTGGGAATAGGAGGTATGAATAGTATGCCCCTAACAGAAATTCATGTCACCTACCGGTGCTACTTCAGAGCGCTAAGGGGATCACCTAGGGAAAGACCAAGACGTGTAGATGATGCCACCAGTTGCTCAGAAGCCTCTAGATCTTTAGTCCAGGGGCACAGGAGTTCCCTGGGTTCTGTGGGGTTGGTGTGGAAAATAACCAATGGTTAGGAACAGAAAGGGAGGACCAGTCTTCATCTCTACCCCTCTCTCTGGAGCCCTTTGCAGGGGATCACGTGACTTTGCTTCTTTCCTCCTCTTGTTCTTTATAATGGGTTTTGAGTATAAGAGGATTTATAGTCTCCCCTAATTTTTTCCCCCAAATTTAACCTTGTATCATAAGACTGTTGTGAAATTTACATGTTTCTATTGGTCAGTGTTGTTTATAAAAAAAAAAAAAAGGTATTTAAAACCTAGAATTTGGAAGAAGAATGCAATTTTCTTCATCTTTACAATGGAAGTTGGGCATCCTTCCATTTTTAACCTTAATTAAATTTAATTTTATACTCGTTCTGTAATTACAATTATGACTTTATGAGCCCCTGGTTAATTTCAGAATTCTGATGTTGCTGCTGAAAGTAATAATCGAAAAGATAGGACTAGAGATTTCACAAGGGGTCACACAGCTAAACAGAGATGAGCTTCATGAAGACAGAACGAGAAAGCAGCCCTGATGCCCAGAAGCTAGCTCAGTACTGTCAGCTGTTCTCTTCTTGAACACAGTCAATTTCATAGGATATCAACATTAGACATGGCCATTACGGATCAAGACCAAAACAAGACCACTCTGAAATCACATCTGAACACAGGTAAAATATGAACTTTGCCCAAGCCACAAAATCCCAAATATCCCCTCTCAGCTAATGGGAGGAACTGCTGTTTCTTTACCAGTTATAGCTTTAGTCTCCCTCTACTCTACCCTAGATAAGATTTATTGAGATAGGGGCTCCTAGGTGGCTCAGTGGGTTAAAGCCTCTGCCTTCGGCTCAGGTCATGATCCCAGGGTCCTGGAATCGAGCCCCGCATCGGGCTCTCTGCTCTGCAGGGAGCCTGCTTCCTCCTCTCTCTCTGCCTGCTTCTCTGTGATCTCCGTCTGTCAAATAAATAAATAAAATCTTTAAAAAAAAAAAGAAAAGATTTATTGAGATAATCATACAATTATGCTTTCTGAAAGTACCCACTCCAGAGAGAAGCCTGCTTCCTTGGACACTCCACAAGTTACTCACTCAAAACCCCAGTTCTGTAAGTCTTTGCTCATACCCTTTTCCTGAGACACCCCACAGTTACCCATGGTATGCATTCTCCCTCTCTGCAACGGGCCACAGACCCAGCTTATTCGACGACAGGTGTGTTCCTGGTGGTTGTTAGCTAGAGAATATTCTATGAGTGGTTTGCTTATTTGGTTTATCCGTTCTGAATAACAAATCTGAATTGCGCTAGTTGTGCCCACTTCCTTCACCCTGTCCCTCTCTGTCCCTCTCTGACCTCAATTCTTCTGGGAGATATCTTCTTTTTTTTTTTTTTTTTAAGATTTCATTTATTTATTTGAGAGATTGAGAATGAGAAAGAGAGCATGAGGTGGGGGAGGGCCAGAGGGAGAAGCAGACTCCCTGCTGAGCAGGGAGCCTGATGTGGGACTCGATTCTGGGACTCCAGGATCATGACCTGAGCCAAAGGCAGTTGCTTAACCAACTGAGCCACCCAGGCACCCTGGGAGATATCTTCTTAATGGAGTCCTATGCTGAAAGATTTTAGTCTTTGGGACAGAAAGAGTCACCTGAGAATCCACACTGAAAATGTATATTAGGGTTTCCCAGAGAAACAAAACCAACAGGGAGGAAGGGTAGGTGGGTGGATGGTGGATGAATAGGTGCACAGATAGATGGGGTAGATAGTATTATATTAAAAGCCCAATACTTATTGCATGTCAGGAACTGTCCTAAGTGATTTACATAATTAACTTGTTTTAATTCTCATGACAAGCCTATGAGGTAGATATTGTAACCCCCAAAACAGAAGAGAGAGGTTAATTAACTTACCCAAGATTACACAGCTAGGGTTCAAATTCAAGTTATCTAACTCTACGTTCTTTGCTCTTAACTCTTACATTCTACTGCCTTTCCTAGGATCTAAATGGTAGTAATTCAGAGTGCCAACTATACCCAGAGTAATAGAAGTCATTCTAGGAGATCATGATGGTTATTAAAATGTTTGTGTATTGTATTTTAGAATTAATGTAATTATCAACCTCATTCTTCTGAGTACAATGATCAGAACTCTTGGGAGAGCCGTATACTATTATCAGTATATAATGATGGATTTCAGATTGTATACACAACTAATATCAAAAATATATTCCTCTTAGTTATCACAGCTCATTGTAAAATGAAAACATATGGGAAACTGTCTTCTCTGTGGCAGGAGGAGTGAGAGATGTATGTAACATGAAGACTGAGTACAAGTGCATTATGGTCTTGTCCGGCGTATTGCGCGTTTGCCCGGTAGCTCTCTTCTTCGTTGATAACAGCTTGTTGGGTATTTATACCTGGGAACACTATTCGATTTCCTAGGGTGTTTCTCTTTTCTCCACTCATTATTCTCAATCCTCTGTGTTCTCTGTCCATCTTAGTCACAGTGGGTATTTCCTTTCCTGTGATCTACAGATCACTTCTTAATGCTGACTTGCCATTTTCCTCTACAGTTTGTCAGAATTTCTGTAATAGTTTAGCCGTGTTTACACCTCTTCTAACCTGTAAATATATTGGTAATGTTAGTTAACAAATCAGGAGCTTATTAAAATACCCAAAAATGCATAAAATATTTTGAGTAAGCGCTCAGAGAAAGATACAATTCTTACTTTTAATAAGCACTACATGAAATTTAAAATAAGGCATATGTTTAACATTATATGTACATCATAGAACATTTTTTGTGTTATTTTAATTCCAGTATAATTAACATACAGTGTTATATTAGTTTTGGGTGTACCATATAGTGACTCAACAATTTGATACATTACTCATGTTCATCAGTTTCACTACCCCCACCTCCACTGTGCTATATGCATTTTAAAAATATTAAAGTTATTATTTTTTAATCAAAAAAAGGCTTTTATTTAAGCAAAAAACATATGAAAAGTTTCCCCAAATCATGTGTCATTAGGGAGCTGCCTATCAAAACACTAATGAGCTACCACTACACTCCCTTAGAATGGCTAAAATCCAAAAGGCTGGCAAGGATGTACAGCAACAGGGGCTCTCATTCATTTTTTAAAAATTATTTTTATTAAGATATAATGTATTATTTGCCCCAGGAGTACAGGTCTGTGAATCATCAGGCTTACACAGTTCACAGCACTCACCATAACACACACCCTCTCCAGTGTCCATAACCCAACCACCCTCTCCCTACCCCTCCAGCCCCCCAGCAACCCTCTGTTTGTTTCCTGAAATTAAGAGTCTCTTAAGGTTTGTCTCCCTCCCAATCCCACAATAACCTTGTTTAAGGTTAATATTAAAATAGTAAATGTGCAGGAACATAAAAATTTATAAATAGATACGACCTTCCTGAAACTTATCACTGCCAACTTATTAAAAGTCATGATTTAGACATGATTACAGTACAGTGTCCTGTTCATTGTCTGAAGCAACCATAGGAAAACCTATACACTCCTAAAACTTGGGGAAATACCTCTTAGCATTTTATATATAGAATATTCATTATCCATTTTTACCTTATGCTGTTTGGGTTGCAATTCATTTTCATAACCCTTCCATTGCCTCTTGTTCCAGTCAGATTCTAGGTGGAATGCCTGATCCTTGAAAAGGGAAGCACACTGAAAAAGCAAAGGGAGTTAGTGTAGTCAAGAGCTCCTCAAATGCAAATGTGCCACTGTTTTACTGGCATTCGTAGGAGGTTAAATACTGACAGAAAAAAAGTGTGTGATACTTGGACTAAATAATATATTTCATCAGTATTGTATCTCTTTCTCCAAACTTCTGTGAGTCCATATGTTCATGGAGAGGACCAGAACTTGAGAGTCAGTTTGGAGAGAAGTATTTGTCTGCAGTTGTGATCTGAGAAGGGAAGGTGTAGCTCAGTCACTCTTGATGGCCCTGTGAGGCTTCCAGAAAAATCTGTAAAGAGAGGGGTGAGGTGACAAACAGATCCTGGTAAAGAGGGGTTTTACGGATTGCTATCACTGAAAGAATAAAAACTAGGTCAGAAATATTTTTGTTCAACTCCATTCAAGAATCAATCACATTATTCTGCAGGGATGCTGGAGGAAATTACTATTTGACCTGCTGCAGAGGGACCTTTTTACCCTGATGGCTTCCAAATAGCTTCTTATACTTCAAGGAGCTCAAGCACACCATTGCACTGCCAACACATCCTAACCTCACTAGCACCTTGGCGCTTGGCCTTGTCACATTAATTTTTTTAGAGGTCTATTATATGCATGTATGTGTAAATGTGAATATACACATGCATGTGCATAGATACACATATATTTTGTAATAAAAATAAAAAAAAAACAGATCTTCAAACAAAGATCTGGAACTTAAATTTTTCATATAGAGGATCCTTTCAGGTTGTTATTTTTAACTTCAAGTGATAAATATTCAAAGTCAAGAACGTTTTACTTAATTGAGAAATATTCTACATTTTAATTCTATCAACATTACTTAGAAAATTAGTTTGGAAGTCCAAGCCCGTGTGGTAAGAACAAAGCAGGATAAACACAGGGTGAAATGGGTTCAGCGGATTGGGAGTACAAGTATTACGATGAGCACAGAGTGATGTATGAAGTTGTTGGGTCACTATATTGCACACCTGAGAGTAATAAAACACCATATGTTGATTATATTTGAATTAAAAAATAAGTGACAAGAATTTTTAAAAAGATAAACACTGGGGGGAAATCTGCAAATTGCATTACTTTATGGCTTAATGAGCTACAGAAACCAGCCAGTCACCAAATAATCAGTTTCAGTAAAGTTGTTTGAAATAAAAAGTGGTATCCAGAAATAGCCATTTAATAATAAAGAGATCCCATTTTAGAGCAAGAAACGTGGGAAATACCTAGGAAGAAACGTGTGAGATGTTTATGACAAAGTAAAGCGAACTAGAAAATTTGAGAATTGTGCTTGGTAGAGACTGACTCACAACGTGCAGCTGGAAGTTTGCTGAAGGAGTGGGCGCAGAAGGCTGACTGGGAAGAGGAGTTAACTCCTAGCACTTGTTCAGTTCTGGTCAAAATCTGATTTTTTTTTTTTTTTTTTTGACAGAAGTTACTCTAAAATTCACTTGTAGGGGCACGTGGGTGGCTCAGTTGGTTAAGTGTCTGCTTTCGGCTCAGGTCATGATCCCAGGGTCCTGGGATCCAGCCCCACATCAGGCTCTCTGCTCTGCAGGAAGCCTGCTTCTCCCTCCCCCACTTCCCTTTCTTGTGTTCCCTCTCTTGCTCTGTGTCTCTCTCTGTCAAAAAAAAATAATAAAATCTTTTTTAAAAATAATAAAATTAAATGAACACGATGAGTAGAATGAAATATAAGAAATCCCATCATTTAAAGGATCTCATGAAAAATAGGTTTAACTACATACTTGGTCTTTGGAGACATGATTATTAAAGGAAACTAAATATTCTATCATATAGAAAACCAAGTACAGCATTTTGACATACATGGCACTTTTTTAGAAAAAGGAAAAATAACCGGCAAGGAAAAATATTTAAACCTATTATGGCAGACTTGGGATTAATATGTATACTAGGGATAACACAAAGGGGGAGATAATAGTTGTTTTGGGCTTTGTGGGGCAGGGCCAGCCTTATGGGCATGTAACTTTCACTTGATTTAATGCTTTGGTGTTGCCATTTTGAAGTTCTTACTAATTATTGAACTCTGCATTTAAAACTAATGATGTACTATGTGTTGGCTCATTGAATTTAAATTAAAACTTTTTTAAAAAAGAAAGAAATTCTTTTTTTTTTTTTTAAAGATTTTATTTATTTATTTGACAGAGAGAAATTACAAGTACACTGAGAGGCAGGCAGAGAGAGAGAGAGAGAGAAGGAAGCAGGCTCCCTGCTGAGCAGAGAGCCCGATGCGGGACTCCATCCCAGGACCCTGAGATCATGACTTGAGCCGAAGGCAGCGGCCTAACCCACTGAGCCACCCAGGCGCCCCAAAAGAAAGAAATTCTTAATAGTTGTATAACAAAGGGCTCTACATTTTTATTTTTTTCCTGGCCTCTGCAAATTGTGTAGCTAGTTCTGTTTGTGGGCCATACTATCTCTGCTGAATCTACTCAACTCTGCAATCATAGCATAAAAGCAACCACAGAGGGGCGCCTGCGTGGCTCAGTGGGTTAAAGCCTCTGCCTTGGGCTCAGGTCATGATCCCAGGGTTCTGGGATCAAGCCCTACATAGGGCTCTCTGCTCAGCAGGGAGCCTGCTTCCCTTCCTCTCTCTCTGCCTGCCTCTCTGCCTACCTGTAATCTCTGTCTGTCAAATAAATAAATAAAATCTTTAAAAAAAAAAAAAAAAAGCAACCATAGATAATACATAAATGAATGAATGAATGTGGCTGTGTTTGAATAAAACTTTATAAAAACAGGCAGTGGACCACATTTGGCCCATGAGCCTTAGTTTGCCTTTGTCTGTACTATAGAGAAAGTTTATAGAAATTGATAAAAAAAAAAAAACCCATATAAAAAAATGTCCTACCTCGGGCGCCTGGGTGGCTCAGTGGGTTAAGCCTCTGTCTTCCACTCAGGTCATGATCTCAGAGTCCTGGGATCGAGTCCCGCATCGGGCTCTCTGCTCAGCGGGGAGCCCGCTTCTCCCCTCTTTTCTATCTCTGCCTGCCTTTCTGCCTACTTGTGATCGCTCTCTGTCAAATTAAAAAAAAAAAAAAGTCCTACCTCAACAATTTTCAGAGAAATGCCTATTAACAGAAAACAACTGTTGAATTAAAGCAATAAATGCATTAAATAATGATAAATAAATGATAAATAATTAAATTATGATAAATAATTAAATTATCATTAAATAATGATAAATTATTGATAAATGCATAAATAATGATAAATAAATGCATTAAAATAATGATGAACTTCCACACTGATGAAATCATGGTAAATATGGCCTCAAATAGCACTCACAGGAGCATAACTCAGAAAATTTTTTCAGGCATATATTTGAAGAATTATAAAATGGCATGTCACCTTTGACTTAGTGTCTCCTCTCCTAGAAATTCATCCCAAGAAATAGGTCAAAATTGGAAAACACTGCATGTACAAAGAAGTTGCCTAGATTTATTGCCAGATGAGAAACTGAAAACTGTAAATGTGCTACATTGGAAGTACACTCAAGTCAACTATGATCTATTGGTTTTATGAAAAAATATACCATCAATAAAAGTCATCCCTTTTGTGGATACGGTTTAAAACCTGGAAAAGTGTTTTTAGTGTTCTGCTAAGTGAAAAGATCAGATAAAGCCTGTCAATGCTGTGTTTTCAGAAATGCAGAAAGTATGCAGGCAGAGAGGCAAATACTGGAAGGAACCAAAGGGGAAGCAACTAGAGCACAACCTTTGGAGTCCCAGCTCTGACGTCAGTCTACGCCCGAGGGAGATTCCTGGCCTTGACCTATTGACATAACCCTGAGCAGGTTGCTTAACACTCTGTAAGATTCAGTTTCCTTTTCTACAAAATAGATAACAATAACATTGTACTGCTTATCTCATAAGGGTATTGTGAGGTGTAAATGAAAAAGTATGGATGGCATAGCACAGTGCTCTTAAATGTTACCTATTATTATTATTATTTATTATGAGCCAAGAATGGGAAGTTAAAACTATTTCATTTTTAGTCCAGTTGTTTTGGCATTATTTGTGCAGTTCAGGAAACTTCTAACAGCTATCTTTTAAAACGTAGTGGTTAAGACCGCAGCAATCTCAGCAGGTAGCAAAGGAAAACGATTAAAGCAGGGATAATAAAAAGACGATTTTGAAGATTTCACCCACAGAAGAGAGGCAAGAATTGCTGAAATCAGTTGCTAAGCAAAGCCACAAAGACAATTAGAAGGAGCACAGAGAAGGGTAATGAGCAGTGATAATTAAAGCTGCCACCAGATACACTCACACACACCGATTCACACACATCTATGGGTCCTTCAGGGAAGCTGATGGAGTCAGCCGCAGAGAAGAGGAAAGGGTGGTTATTAAACCAGTCATGTAGTGAACACTCGCCTTCACCCAGCTTCTCCCCCGCGGTAAAAATGGGAAGAGAAGCCGCATCATCAGCGTTATGCCAGGACGTTGTGCTGTTCTCGCCTGGTCCTCATCCTTGTCCTTGTCCTCATCCTCACCTCTCACTGTGGGCCAGTGGGGCTCCTGGACATAGCCGGATGGTGGGGAGTCCCTTGTCTGGGAGATTGGGTTCCCAACGCTGAATTCGTTTTAGCCATTTGCTGCCAAGAAGCTTTGTGAGGAAAGAAGCAGAGAATGCAGAAATCTGGGCGTGTTCTCCAGCCTCATGATGATGGTCACTGCCCTGGAGAGCCAGATCCTGCGTGTAGGACCCTCCCACCTTTGTTCTCTGGGTTACACCTGGGATTATCTGACAGACTGAACAGGGCAGTGTTCTGTTGCCTCACCGTGCCAAACCCAGCAAACCCCCTCAGCATCAGTGCAAACAGAATAGAGTAGAACGGGCTGAAACAAAATAGGGTAGGATAAAATAAATAGAAGTGAAAAAACCCAAAACACTAGAAATCTTAGAGGAGGTCAGTAGCTGGTGAACGATTTTCCTTTGGGCGCGTTCTTGCGAGCTCACTCATCTGTGATTTTTGCCTCCTTCGTTTCCCTGGGTGTTCTGCAGAAATCATGTTGTTCCGGGCCCATTTTGAGCACTCCACTGACCTCAAGTAATGTGTCCCCTTGCCTGTGTTTCTTAACCTCAGCACCAGTGACAGTTTGGGCTGGATGATTCTTTGTGATGAGGGTTATGCTGTGAAATGTAAGACGCTTAGAAGCTCCCTCTGGCCTTTACCCACTAAAGGCCAGTAGCAGTTTCTCTCCAGCTGTGACAACCAAAAATGTTTCCAGACAAGGTCAAGTGTCCACAGGAGGGCGGGAGATACCAAAGTCACTCCCAGGGAAGAACCTCTCTTCTAGATGGTACTTCTGAAGGACCTCATAGTCACTTTTATGTTAAAAATGCCATTCAAATGGGCATGGTGACTTAAATGTATTGCTCATCATCTCAGATTTAAAAGGGAGTTATTATTAAACTCATATTTCAGGTGAGAAAATTGAGGTTCTGTTGGCCAAATGTTACATAGATAATAAGTTGTAATATTTGGATCTGAATCTAGATTTCTCTGACTACAATTCATCTTTTTTCTACCTCTTGACAAACTAGAGTATTCTTTAACTATATGTGTCCAGGCTGCTAGGACAATAATACCATGGAGTTGGTGACTCAAAAAACAAACTTATTTCTCACAATTCTGGGGTCTGGAAAGTTCAGAATGAAGGTACTGGCCAATTCGGTGTCTTGTTCATAGAACAACTGGTGCGGGACAACTTGTTCATAGAACGCCTGTCTTCTCCCTGTGTCATCTAGTGGCAGAAGAGCACGAGAGCTCTCTGAGGCCTCTTTTCTAAAGGCTCTAATCTTGTTCATCAGGCCTGTCTCCACTCTCATGACCTGTTCACCACCCAAAGGCCTACCTTCCTAACACTATTCTACTGGGAGTTAGGATTTCAACGCGAATTTGAGGATGACAAAAACTCCAGTTCAAAACAATATCTATATTGCATACGGAGCAATAAAGTAAGGGTAAAGTAGCAAAGAAAAACATGAAAGAGTAGTATCAGTTCAGCTACCATTACATTATTAAAGTGCCAGTACCTTTTAGAACACAAATGTTATTATAATTCTGTTCTCTACCTAAATGGAAGTAATTTATCTTTGAGAGTAATTAGAGTCACAGAATTTTCTTTTTTCCAAGTATATTGGGTCTCTCAATTGAAACTCTGTAAAACAGACTTCAAACTGGTTTATATAACTGAAAAGCTCAGATATATTATTGGCTTCAGGTATGGCTTGATCCAGAAGTTCAAAGACTTTCACCAAGGACTTTCTCTCCTCCATCTTTTAACTGCCTCTATTAATGCCAGCTTCATCCCCAGATTAACACTATGAGCCAGCATTCACATGACACCATCAAAAAGAAAAGAGTTTTGTTTTGTTTTGTTTTTTGGTAGCTCCACAAAAGAAAGAGTCCACTCCTTTCTCTCTTAAGCCCCAGAAAATATTGCATTTGGCACTCCTGCACCATATGCCCATCCCTGGACCAATAATTGAAGACAGATGCCTGGATGTATGACTCACTTTAGCCGATCAAGGCACAACTCTCGACTATGCATGGAGGAGAAGTGGTTTCTGAAGGGAAATTAGGAATATGATCTCAGAAGATGGGGTAATGGAAGCTAATGGGCTGGGAAGGGGTATGACAAATAACATGCTTCTTCACCAGTTCTGAGAACCTACTTCCTACAGTTGGTAGTTTCCATTATTTAACACCTACACTGTGACCACCTTGTTCTGTCACAGAGCTTTTACCACAGACCTGTTTGCTTTACCTGGCATCGCTGGAAACTCCTTGGCAAGTGCCCAACTACAGTCACTAGACAGGTATGCTTCTTGGCCAGGCCTCCCAGCTGGCCCCTGTCCTTCCATCAGAACCTCTCTCAATCACAGGGACTCTAGTGCCAGACTCTCCTCACTGCAAGTAGCACAGCAGTTTGTTCTTCGAGTCCAAAGGAAAGGGACTTCCTATTTCTGAGCTCCTACTGTATACCACGCAAGTCACATACCCTCTATCATGTCTTCCTACACCCCACCCACTCTGTGAGGTATGTATTGTTACTGAACTTTACAGATGAGGATATAGGCGCTCAGAGAGGTAAAGTAGCTTGCCCAAATTCCTGTCACCTCTAAGAAACAAAACATGGATTCAAACTGGCACATGTTTCATTCTCAAGTCTGTGGTTGTCTCCAAAAGTGAACCCCCTAAGTTCAGTCAAGCAATATATATTTATTGAGAATCTATTTATCAAGAAATATCCTCAATCCTATTTATAGAAAGAGAATATAAAAGCATTCTCTTCTTTTCCCTCACAAGTGAATAAAAGGAAGAAGGAAATAGAGAAAACGGGAAAGACAGACCCCTTGTGTAAAGTGAAGGTCTGTAGCCATCAGAGTGGTACAGACGGCGCCTGGGAAATTAGCACCAACACGTAAAGCCAGAGCAAGCACAGCCAGGGTGAGGCAGGTTCTTTAGCTGACGTGCAGTGAGCGGCTTCAGGCAGTGACATCAAGTCCCCAGAGGGATCAGCAGCAGCGGGGGCAGCCCTGCAGGGATGTGGGGATCTAAGCAGCACTTGAGAAGGAGGTCAAGCCCACGGTCTGTGTGGCAGGCCCCTTACAAAGCACTTCAGCTCTGCCCCCACGTTGCCCTGCCCTCGGGGGATTCCTGTTAGAGAAAGATGGCACACTAATACCCAGGAGCTTCGGTTTTGCTAAAATTCAAATTCCATGGTCCAGAATAGAACAAATAGGAAGAGTGTTTGTCTTAAAAAGCCAACTTGGGTAAAAAGTTATGCTTGCTCGTCACCTGATACGGTAGTGTGTGGATTTCTTTCAGCCCTAGCAAGAATATGGTTTTGAGCTGTACCAAAATGGATCAAAATAGCCTCCCCAACTCAGTCTCTGTGTACCTCATACCTGCCCCCCGAAAGCCATGGAAACCTTTGAAGGGTGTGAGTTAAGCTGAGTCCTTTGCCTGTGATTCGTAATATACAGTTAGGATGGCACAGACGTAAGTAGCCGCTTCCCCAGTATATGTCTCCGAGAGTTTGGGCAGTCATACATGATTTGGCTTGCTCTGCCTATAGCCTAGAGCAGGAGCCCTCGAACTGGGTTCTGCAGAGAGCTGGGCTTCTGATAGAGAGTCATTCACCTGCAGCCAACAAGGACCTACAACGCTAAGTTCCAAGAAAGGACCAGGGCCTCAGGGCTTTGGATGTCCAACCCAACAAGTAGGCCAGCAAAAGGAGGCTAGAGACTATTTTCCGCCTGACCTGCTACCTGAGAGTATTAGGAAATGCACTGAAGACACTGGTTGGGAAAATTATGCTGTAATTTGGGGGAAATGATAACAATTTCAGTATAAAATGAAATGCCTAGTTAGCTAGAGTCCATCAATTTATAGAAAATGCCATATGAACATGGATGTTAAACCTATACCTGTAATATCTAATTATGTATAACCAACCTATACTTCATTACTGTGGACAAAAAATTATCAGTTTTTAGATTGTACTTTTTAAAACTTCTCAATAAGCTATGTTCAAGAGGAAACCTCTGTCCGAGTTCCTCTCCCGTTTCCCGTTAATGTGCTGGATCTGAGTATGTGGTCCCCCACCTTATAAAGATGGAATCACAAAGCCTCTCACCTCCCTAGAGGGACAGCTATGAGGAATGCCACTGTGCTTTAGCCTCTGACAATTGACAGTGTAAGAAGCCGAAGAAAATGGAAACATTCTGCAAAAAGAATTTTCTTTACAAGTCAAGTGGTGAGTGTCTTTGCTGTTGTTGATGGTTATCACCAACAATGGTATAAAAGGCTCCGCTAGAAAAACATTCCAAGACCACACCCAGAAAGACACAACCCACTGTTGAGTTTTGAACATTCCTTACAGTCCATAATGGGGAATATAATGAAGCTGTCGTTTGGATGACTGAATGGTTTTTTCCCTGCTCACTGAACCCAAAGTTATACTGGTGTTCAGGCCTCTGTTGACTGAGTCTTTGAGAGAGGGCATCCTGGTGGTGGTAGCTTTACTTGGGATGAGAGAGTGCACTGTGTGCTCTTTCCAAGCGTCTGTAGATGGCCCAGTGTGGGCATTTGTAGACACCAGAGAAGATTGCTGGACATAAAAGACTTGTTAACATGCTGGGCCTGAATTCGTGCCTGTTCAGGAATCTGTCAGTAGAGAAATGAGTTTTACCAGTGACTCCTTCTTAAGGGAAAAGAATCATTAAGTCAATTCCTTACAGGCTGTCTGTGGGGAGATCATGTGGTCACTGCTCACACTGCAGCTTCTGGAAAATGGAAAGCACCACTGACAGAGCTAAGGAGGGCCATGCCTCACGTCGCTGGGCAGGGCCCGTTTGTTCATTCTGGTCCCACACGGCTCAACCAAAGCAGGAGCCAGACCGCGACCAGATAAGGACTCTCCCACACACTCCCAAGTTTCTGGAACTTCCCATCCCAATTGCAAAATGTTCCTGTGCGGTTGACCACAAAGAAGGAGCCTACGGTGCAGATAGCTGGGACTGAGCAATCAGAGAAGACCCCACAGCAGCCAGTGTGTGTGGAATGCTCGGACACAACCATCTGTCATACCCCATCTCATGTGCCACAACCGGCTTTGGAGGGGTCGGATCCCCTCACTTAGCATGACTCTCCCGCGGTCCCCTCATCTGCGAAGCTAAATGCTAAGACTTCAAAGTGTTAAATACTAGAGCCAGTTTGGTGATTATGAAGATGCTTTTGGAAAAATGATAGAATCCACTCCTGTTATACCAAACCAGATACAAATATTGGTGCTGGAATGGACCCTTAGAATCAACCCATTGATACCATTTATTTTGCAGCTGGAGAAACTGAGGCCCAGAGAGATCAAGTCCCTTGCCCGGGGTCACTCGGTAAGTTTAGTAAGAGAAAGAGGACCTGCCCCCTTGTCTCCTGACCCCAAGTTTAGTGCTCTTTCTCCAAGACCAAAGAGCCCATGGCTGCTTTTCATCTTTGATGGCCTCTTTTCCTGAGTTTGCTCTCTGACCTGATGGCTCAACTGCTTGTGCTCTGGGCCGGTGCCATAGAAGCTTTCTCCAGAGGTGGACCTCCTGGCAAAATGTCACCTCTGTGGCAGAACGATATATTGAGATATTAATTTGTTTTCATGTGTGGGTTTTTATTTCCTGCCTTCCCACACATCCTCTATTTTGTTTCAATGCCAAGCAAGTGCCCAGGGGTCAGGGTACTTTTTAATCCCAGGGATGTAAGTCAGGAACAACAGCAAAATTTACTTAAATTTACTGACTTTTCTTGTCCTTGATGAGAGCTTATACTCCTTAAAGTGATTATCCTAGGAGCCCTGGGAACAGGGGGGAAATGCAGGTGTCCCCGAGGACCAGGAGGGAGAGAGACGGAGGCGTATTTCCCCAAATTAGAGAAAAGAAACAAAATGGGTGGATCTTTCAATTAATGAGACCTGTGTCTGGCTGGGTGTCAGAACTTCTGTAAGGTGGCAAGACTCAAAGGTGACATCCACATGGGACACCATAGAAGGCTGGGGTTGAGCCCTGGGGCTCTGAGCCCCAGCAAAGCTGTGTGTGCCCTGATTGTGGCTCAGAAGCAGGAGCCCCTGGAACCGGAGGAAGTGCGTGAGCTGGATACCAAGGATTTCAGGACCACTGGTAGAGACCAACACCCAGGGGCCTCTCTGATGTGCTGTTCAGATCCTGCAGGGGAGTCCCAGTAATTATGGCAGAATAAACTTCTTGTGGCCCAGTGTGATAGTGGCTCAAGCCCAGCTGGAAATTGACTTAAAAATAAAATTAAAGGGCTTTCTTTTTTTTTAATACACGAATTCATAGCAGATTTTTACCTGCTACGTTTGTCTTAAAATTTTTATCAAAGTGTGGCTCTTACATTTGCCTCAACAACCGAAATCCTACCCACGTGTTTTTCAGTGTATAAAAAGGCCCAACTTCAAAGCTAATGATTTGTCCCTGAGAAGGTTTGTGGTATGGTGGAGGTATTTTGTCTGCTCTGTGAAGCCTTTGCTGACCACATACCCTCCCCTGGGCTACTACTGTATCTTGTGAGTGCATCAATAATTGCACTTGACCCTCTGCATTATAATTATTTGTGTACAGGACTGTCTCCCCTGCTAGACTGCGAGCTCATTAAATGTAAGGTTCGTGCCTTACTCTTGAGCGCATTCCCCCAGGACCCAGCACAGATGCGAGCATGTGGGAGACCATCAGTAAATCCATGTATTATGCTGTAGTGTGAGCTGTGGCTTTTCCTGTAGCATCTTTCCTCCGAGTTTCAGAACAATATGTGGTCCAGCAGCTCAGGCTGCACATAATTTTATTTTGAGATTAAAAAAAAAAACCACAAAACACAAACCCTGTGCGTTCTTCATTTGACCTAATGAAAACAGGAGAGCCCAGAGTTCCTTAAACAGCAGAAGTTTCTAGATTTCCAATGTTGTCACTGCTTTTTCTTTCAACCTAGGTCAATTCAGCAAACTCAAGGAGAACACCTAGTGTTTTCAGGGCGCTTTGCTTGATGCTGTGTGAAAGCATGCCCCCACACGTGCTCAGCTGAGAGGTCCAGCCTACTGGGGAGTGTAAGCAAAGCCATTATTGAAGAGAGTTAGTTGACTGGGGAGAAACAATAGGAAGTTAATACAGTTTGGAGGAGAGAAGTAGAAAATACATGAGCTGGAAGAAGCAAATGAAGAATACTTCCTTCTCTCCAAATCACTGTATTATCTACCCAGGAATCGATATAAAATGTTTTGAGCTGCAACCCCCAAAGAGATTCAGGTGACCAAACTGGCCATGTCCATGGCCTGCCTTGTCAGAATCAGCCAGTTCTTAATTCCGAATGAAAAATGATTAAGTCTGTTTGCAGAGATTTGTGTTTGTTACTGGATCAGAAGTTTGATACTGGATCAAAGCCACAATGATACATAAGTTCTTAAGCATAATTTTATATTGAAATGAAAATAGAGTGTATTTGTGATTATTCAGTCCAAAAAGTGCAGTGTGAGATTTAAATGTTACCTGTATTTATTATTTTCTAGGTAGTATAAGTGCCTTACAAGCAATTTTGGGGGCACTGGTTAGTTCTTCCCTAAGAATAAGCAGACCTTTAGAGATTAAAGCTCCTTTTTTTTTTCTATTTATAAAAGCAACGCCTATAAAATGCAGAAAAGAAGAAAAAACCTTCCATTGTTCAATCATTCAAAGAAATCCACTGCTGGGCGCCTGGGTGGCTCAGGGGGTTAAAGCCTCTGCCTTCGGCTCAGGTCATGATCCCAGGGTCCTGGGATCGAGCCCCACATCAGGCTCTCTGCTCTGCAGGGAGCCTGCTTCCTCCTTTCTCTCTGCCTGCCTCTCTGCCTACCTGTGATCTCTGTCTGTCAAATAAATAAATAAAAACTTAAAAAAAAAAAAAAAGAAATCCA
Organism: Mustela nivalis; assembly: GCF_964662115.1. Classification (NCBI taxonomy): domain Eukaryota; kingdom Metazoa; phylum Chordata; class Mammalia; order Carnivora; family Mustelidae; genus Mustela; species Mustela nivalis. Next base: position 64,070,432 of record NC_139032.1, read on the forward strand.
CTGCTAATAATTTGTTGTATGTCTTTCCAATATTTTCTATGCATGTTTTATATCATAGTTTGGGATCATGTTGTTTCATATATGGCGTCTCCTACTTGTCCTTATAATAAAAAAGAGCATTTAAAAATACCTTTTAATTCTTAATCTCACAAAATGAACTGAGGGTTTCTGGGGGAAGGGGGGTAGGGAGAGGGTGGTGGGGTTATGGACACTGGGGAGAGTACCTGTACCCTTGGGGCTAATAATACATTCTATGTTGATAGAAAAATAAAAATAATACATTTAAAAATACCTTTTAAAAATAAGATGCCTAACTCTAAAATGCCATGCATTTGAAAGCTTTTATCTCTCAGTCTCCACAATTAGACCTTAACAAAATCTTTACCAGGAAGTAAAATTCATCAAAACTGGCCATAAATTTAGAGAACCCATTGGAGGGTCACAGCCAGCAAAGTCAGCAGATTCTGAAACCTCTCCAATTTCTGTGCCTTGCCAAGTGACTGAAGTGGAGAGGCAATTTGACTATTGCCTTCTGACTTTAATTAATGTTTAATACTCGGTGGCAAAAGCGCACTTCCTCTTGTAAGTTCTCATTAAGTTCCTTTTGAATCAGTTAACACCCTGTTTATAAAGATGTGGATATTTTCTCTAATTACTGTAATTCTGGCTACTGTTGTAAAAAATCAGTGCTCCGTATCCCACTGTCAGAGATCATTACAGATGCGTACATACTTCTCCCCTCCCTCCCCTGGAAACGATCCAACCGTCTCTGGAAATCAAATGCATTAAAAGGTTTAATAAAGGGAAGGGAAATCCAGACAACTCACGTCTCATTTCAAGCCATTCCAGAACAAAACAGGGATGTAGTCATCAGGGCGATGAAATATGGTCTGTTTCAACGTTCAGGATATGGATGCAGAGTTGTGTTACTTATAATACATTTCATTATTGTAAAATTCAATTCATTCTGCAGAACGAGAATGAACTGAGGTGATTTATGCACTCAGAAGCACATTTCGCACTCCTGGTATTTCCTTTCCTGTGGAGAGATACCAGGGAGGGTCTAAACCCTGGCCTTTCTCCACCCTTTCAGTTGGCCCTCCCCTGGGGTGGAAGGACTGTGTCACTGGCAAGTTTGGGAGGACTGGGCCTGCGTGCCTCTGCTGCTTCTTCCTTTCTTCCCTGTGGGAGCCAGACATCACAAGAAGCATGTATTCTAGTCTGTTCTTTCTGTGTGGGGAAGGACGGTGGTTTTCTAGCACTGTTTATGACCGACTAGGTAAGTCCATTTAATTCTGTGGTTCCATTTAAGAGATCTGTCTAGGGGGTGCCTGGGTGGCTCAGTGGGTTAAGCCACTGCCTTCGGCTCAGGTCATGATCTCAGGGTCCTGGGATCGAGTCCTGCATCGGGCTCTCTGCTCAGCAGGGAGCCTGGCTTCCCCCTCTCTCTCTGCCTGTTGCTCTGCCTACGTGGGATCTCCATTTCTCAAATAAATAAATAAACTCTTAAAAAAAAAAAAAAAGGTCTGTCTAGGCCCCATCCCCTAACCCAGTCTCTAGAAGTAATGAGGCCCTATCTTGATTTCCCTTATACCTTCTCACTCTCCTAACTGATTCAAAACACTTGGTAGGTGAAACATGTGCTGTTTACCAGCTCCATTCAAAAAGTCACCACCCCAAACACAAGGCAGGTAATTCAAAAACAAGGCAAAATAACACTCTTTTTTTTAAATGTGTTTTTCAAGGAGTTGGTTTTGTTTTTTGTTGTTGTTGTTGTTGTTGTTTTAATCAGTCACTCTCTGTTCTCAATTTTCCCTGTAAATTCTGCTATAGCCTCAGCCTTTTAGGGTTTACCTAATTATGGATCTATTTAATAAAAAGGAGGCTTGGGGGAGGAGACCTAGCTGTCAACGGTCAGAATTTTCCCTGGCAGGAGGCTGTTATTCTTCATGCCTGATATTTTCTTCTGTTGTATTAGAAATTATCTTCCCCATTTTACTGAGACTGGGTGAAGCTGGGCAACTTGCCCATATTGACAGGCTGGTTTGTAGCAGAGCAGGGAATTGAACTGTCCAGCTCCCAGGCTAGAGCTGCTTCTTCAGGAAAGCTTTCACTACCTCTCTCCGCAATCGCTACGCTGACATTCTATCCTTTTGCTGCTTAGGCCATTAGGAGAATAAGAGGAGGGAATAAGGGAAGAGAAAATGGCACTTATACAAAGAATTTGTAGGGAGTTGGAAAACGCCATGGATTGCTTGGGGGCCATCTATAACCTAAGTCTCCTGCTATCAACCAAGACTTCTTTTTTTTTTAGTTTTTTTTCCTGCCCCCAAACAGGATTCTACATTGTTGTGTTCTTTTTTTTAAGATTGTATTTATTTGAGGGGTGCCTGGGTGGCTCAATGGGTTAAGCCTCTGCCTTCGGCTCAGGTCATGATCTCAGGGTCCTGGGATCAAGCCCCACATTGGGCTCTCTGCCCAGCAGGGAGCTTGCTTCCCTCTCTTTCTCTGCCTGCTGCTCTGCCTACTTGTGATCTCTTTCTCTCTGTCAAATAAATAAATATCTTAAAAAAAAAAGATTGTATTTATTGAGAGTATAAAAGCAGGGGGAGGGGCAGAGAGAGATGGGGAAGCAGGCTCCCCGCAGAGCAGAAAGCCTGACTTGGGGCTCAGTCTGAGGACGCCAGGATCATGACCAGAGCCCACAACAGAAGCTTACCTGACTGAGCCACCCAGGCTCGCCTGCTGGCCTGTGTTCTTGTCTTTTTGTTTTAAGCTACTCCGTTTGTGGTAATTTAGTCCAACAGCAATAAGAAACTAAAGCACTTACCTAAGAAACTTTCTTTTTTTTTCTTTAGTCTAGTTGACACATGTTACATTAGCTTCAGGTGTACAGCATAGTGATTCCACAAGTTTATATTATGTAACTCACCACAGGTGTAGCTGCCATCCGTCCTGATATGTTGTTCTTACGGTATCATGGACTATCTTCCCTGTGCGGTGCCTTTGATTCCTGTGACTCATTCTGATCATTCCATAACTGGAAGCCTATGCTTCTGGCTCCTCTTCACCCATTTTCCCAATACCCCACCCTCCCTCCCCTCTTCCACCGCATTAAGATGTCTTATTTGATTATGTTTTTGATTGTTTTGGTCTAATCAAAATTCTTTCTTATTGGAAGGCAATCTTGTTGACTTTTTTCTTCCAAATTCATTCAGTGCTTTGAAAATGTCAATACAAAAGGCAAATTTTCTTGAGTTATTACTCAGGGAATTCTCCCCTCTGAGAAGATTAAGATTCATTTATGTCACCACAGTAACTAAACTCATCTTTTACATCTAAGTGTACCCTATTTTTGTAAGCAAACTCTGCTTGCTGTTGATTCAAATGTTGTAAAGAGAATAGTGCTATTTTCCCTCCTACTGCTGTAGCCAACATCAGGGAGAAGGACTATCCTATTAAGCTGAGAAAAATTTCACCCAACTAGAAATTCATGTTGCAGAAGTTGAGTAATTGTTCCAGAGGTCAAGGCAAGTTTCGTAGAGGGGTACCTAACCCGTGTTTGCCACTTACCTAAAAGGGACTTAATCAGTGTGTAAAGTAAATGAAAGTAATAATCTGGATGGGCCTTAAGGGTGGGTGGGAATCAGACTTCTCATGCATCTAATAGACTTGAATCAAATCAGAGAAACCTATGAGTACGTGTGTGTATGTGTGTTTTGATATAGCCTTCCTTGTGTTGTTCCCTGAGTCTCAAATTGTAAGTCCCAGAATTCTAACTTGTAAGATAGACCACTAACAGTATTTTTGAGGATAGAGAGTAAAAAAGCTGGGATATCAAAATTTTCTATAAAATGTAATCATCTGGGGTGCCTGGGTGGCTCAGTTGGTAAGCAGTTGCCTTCGGCTCAAGTCATGATGCTGAGGTTCTGGGATTGAGCCCCATGCCAGGCACTTCCCCTTCTGCCCCTCCCCCGATCATGCTCTCTCTCTCTCTCTCTCTCTCTCTCTCTCTCTCAAACAAATAGAAAAAAAAAACTTAAAAAAATGTAATCATTCATAAGTAATTAGATCCACCACCTAGCATTTGTCATAGCAGGTGTGGAAATTTTGCGTTTATTTTTATTGGTATTTAATCATCTTTATCTCCTGACAAATTTCGGGGCTTGTGTGTGTTCCAGAGTGAGGAAGTGCAGCTCTTTATCTCACAGAAGTGCCTTCCAAATCCACATATTCTCCCTTTCTTCCCCAGTTCCTTTCACGATTGTGTGCCTTTGCCCGCACCAGAGGAAGGGAAGGGAGAAAAACAGACCAGTGTTTGTTGCATCAGAGGAGTTTCTAACACAGAGAGAACTGTCTGATTTCACTCTCATTCCAGCAACCTGGGAGCTAGAAGCATCAGGGAGGCTTTGCACCGGGATGCAAATTGAGCTCGCCTCTCATTTGCCAGGACGCGGAAATGCTGACTCTGCAGCTGCTGCGAGATTTTTTTCTCTCGCGAAAAATTTTTATTTCAGGCCTCCAGCATTTTTCATTTATCTTGGAAAAACCAAATAGGTACATGCTGTACTTTTATTTCCTTAAGTTTCATTTAGAAGAGACGACATTTCTCTGTGGGTTTTTCTGAGAAAGTAGTTTCCTATCTGCTTTGATTTGTTCATCATTTTCAAGTGCTACCAATTACCAAGTGCACTTAGTCCCCGAGTCAAGTTCTCCAGCTGATAGAACACCAATGCCCCCTACTGATAAATTCCCCATAACCTTTCTTTAGAAAAATGAGAACCTCACCGCCCCTCTTAAAAAGGCGTGGTATTCCCCAGCCCTGTCTGAAAAGGGCATATGCTTCTAGGGTCACCCTAGTCTGCTTTATTAGCCTCTCATTAGGGTAATTTCATCTATTAGTCTTTACTAAAGCAGCTAGAAGTTATTTCATGCTTGGCTGGCTTTATTAGAAAAACAATTTTAAAGGTATCAGCGGAGCTTTATACCTGACAAAATGAGAACCAGAACTAACATTTGATTATGGTAATGTAATTCCTGTTACATTGTATTTGTCTTTAATGAGAAAAGTCCCTCAGAATGCCTTTATATTTGTCTTTCTGTTTCTTCAGTATTTATAGAATTTCTAACATAAAGAGACTTTAAAAGCTTAATGCTTCAGATTTACTTGCATCCTATCTGATGTCATCTCCATCAAGTAATTGCTTGGTTTCTCCTAAAAACAGAGAACACATCAGCTATCAGAGCAACCCACTGCACCTTTGACCAGTTCTGACAAAAAGATCATGCAAAATTTTTTCTGTTCTGCTTCCAAATATTAGGCCAATTTCTACCCTTTGGTTGCTGTAACAAATTTTTGCTATAACAAATCTAATTCCTATTAATTATTCAAATATTTGAACAGAAAGATCATGCCCTTCTCCTGGCATTCCTCTCTTCCCCAGGAAGAGCACTATAAACTTTCAGAGAAGAGGCAAAATTCTGTAAATGTGAAACCGAGGGGACAAGGACTTAGGACCAAAAGCCTGAAGGATATAAAATTCCAATTTTCAAATGATGTCCTAATTATTAGTTTCTCTCTCTCTCTTTCACACACACACACACACACACACGGACTTTTCATGGTTACAACATACACACTTTAAAAATGGCCGTCTATGATCTTAGTAAAGGGACAGGAACCAAGTGTAAAAGTATGATTTGAATGTTGCCACAAAGATCCAACCTCAGGGCTCCTTCATGAATTCCCGAAAATTGTTAGACCTTCCTGTTCGGCTCACATAGTCTTAAGCAAACAGTGTCAGAGGAGGATTTCTGACAAGGTTGAGAAAAGAGTGAACCTGGACAGAGGTTTTTTAATCAGCAAATGTCTCCCAAGGCCATTTGGATCTTCATAAAATGCTTCTCATTCCATGAGTTCTGCCATTTCTCTTCAGGCAGATGCAAAATCAAGACTCCTGCTGCTCTCTGAGTTACCCACTCCTCCGCTACTTTTATTTGCAATCTTAATTTTGCTGTCTAGGTGGCCTGTCACCAAGGCCATTGCAGTGTTTTACTTAGAAAGGCAAAGAATGACCTTAAGCCAAGAACCAGCAGCCATATTTGTTAACTGGTCTTGTTCCCAGTTGAGTCTTAAGAGTTGCTCTTCGATATCTTAATTTTCTTAAGATAATGCAGGATGGTTTTACATGCTGTGTTCTCTGGGAAGCAGACACAATTGGAATAGGAGTGCAAAAGGTTCACTGGGGAGTAACATCTGTGAAAAGTGCGTGAGGCTGTATTGGGCAGATGGAGGTAACAGTCCATGGTACAGACCAAAGGAGATCTCTGCCAGCCACTGGGGAGCTCTAGTGCAACCTTTGTTCATTTAAGGAGCCCCCAGTTGGACAAAAGTGGCTAGATGTTTGAAACACATCTTGTTTAGCTGTTGACTGGAGAAACTTCGAGAAGAACTTGGCATGGCCTTGGCTAGCACTGCCTTGCTTAGTCATTGGCTGGAGCTGCCCTGAAAAAAGGAAGACCGCTCGGAATGTGAGGTAAACCAGAAGGAGCTAACAGCTGGAGGCTGCCAGCCAGCTGCCTTCGTTGCAGCTGGGCAGCAAGTTCCTTTCTTGAAGGGAGGGATCTGGCTTAGTACATCTCTGGTTTTGCCACCATGGTTGGTTTATTGTTACCAAATCCATCTCCAGTCAGTCCACATTTGTAGCTGCTGTTTTTGTGTCCATGGCTGTGTAACCAACCGTGCCATGTTAATCATTTGAAACTCCAGATTTAATGGTTAAGAGCAGTGTTACTTTGTACTCCAGTTGGTGGATCAGGAGTTAGAAAAGGGTCTGGCTGTCTGGCCCTGCCTTAGATTTCTTTTGGTGCGTCCAGTTTGATGTTGGCGGAGGCTGCATTTATCTGCAGGCTGTGTCGGGTGTTCGGGACGGTTCACTAATTGATGGCAGCTGAAGCGGGCTGTCCCCCAGGAGTTCCGCAGGTGCTCTCGAATAGAGCACCTACGTGCCTTGGGCTTCTTGCCGCACGGTGACTGAATTTACAGCGGGAGCACCCCAAGATTAAATGATCTCGGAGACCAAAGTGGAGCTTCAAGGCTTCCTCTGACCTAGTTTTAGAAGTTGTGCAGCGTCCCTTTCATCCCATGCCATTTGGTCACACAAACCGCCTTCACAGGGAGAATTGGACTCCACCTCTCAATGAGAGAAACAGCAAGTCATCTGCTGTGTGTGACTTATCCTTAATCCCTGCTACACTACTGTTAATTTTCTTTTCACTCCATGATACTTCACACAAATATTTCCCATTTGTCAATCACTGTTCCTTCAATGTGATGTCAGAGTCCTTCTGGCTCTTCTTTAATGTTTTCTTACTTTATATCTGCCTCAATTTAAGGGGAGCATCAGAGCAGAATATTCTAAATGTCGACTGATCAGCCCAGAGAAAAAGCAGAACTCTCCCTGTCCGTAAATTCTGGAACTGTTAATAGAGCAGGGGGAGAACAGACTTTTATGAACATGACACGGCAGTATTCATGCACATTGACCTAATTTATTAAGTAAACCTGATTTTAGTGTTCACTGTGTTCCAGGAACTATGCTAAGTGCTGGGGCTACAGAAATTTAGTCATGTCCTTGTGGAGCTCCCAGTTTAGTGGTGAAGATTGTCATGCAAAACAAGTGATTACTGCTGTGTTAGGCACTGTAATAAGAAAATGAGGCTTTATGTGAATACAGAAGGGAAAGTTTCAAATGCTGCTAGGAGAGAAAACAAGGCATTATGCCTTAAGGAAATTCATCAGGCCAAGAAATGGAAGAAAGAACAATTGAAGCAAACGGTAAACGGTAAAATGTATGAATAGGCACAAAGATATTAAAAAAAAAAAAAAAGGACAAATGTAGGTAACCTACTTTTAGTAGAAATGTATGCTTAGTTCTTTAGCTACTTCTAGGGAAGAGCTTTGAGATGAGATTGGAAAGCCACAGTAGACTGAGCCTCAGCTCGTCAGGATCTTGGGTGGCATGCTAAGGAGTTGGGATTTTGATCCCCTTGAAAAAGGAAATCAACAGACTTGTATTTTTAAGAAAGTATTTAGTGGCAGTATGACTTGGAGTCTGCCTTAATGTGAAATAGAAAGTAGCAGGAAGACAGGCACCTGGGTGTCTCAGGCATTTAAGCATCGGACTCTTGATTTCCACTCAGGTCACGATCTCGGGGTCATGGGATCCATCTTTTCGCTGGGTTCTGCGCACGGAGTCTGGTTGGGATTCTTTTTCTCCCTCTCCCTCTGCACCCCTGCATGCTCACGTTCTCAAATAAATAAAAAGAGCTTTTAAAAAGAAAGAAAAAGTCAGGGACAAGTCTTCATTTTCTGGCGTACGTGACTTTATGGTTGTGGGGGCACAATTTTCAGAGAAGAAAATACCATAAGAGGAGGTTTCCAGAGAAGGAGCGTGGGTGATGATTAATAGCGAAAATCTTGAGTAGGAGATGGCTCAGAAACATCTAGAGGAAGCTGTTGAGTATGGATTTAGAAATAAAGGTTTGGAGTTCAACAAACTCTGCTAAAATACGTATCTGTGAATAATTAAATACAGGTGGAGATTGAAGCCATGGGAGAAGTTCAGTAGAAAGTAAAGTCTAGGGGCGCCTGGGTGGCTCAATGGGTTAGGCCTTTGCCTTCAGCTCAGGTCATGATCTCAGGGTCCTGGGATCGAGTCCCATATCAGACTCTCTGCTCAGCAGGGAGCCCGCTTCTCCCTCTCTCTCTGCCTGCCTTTCTGCCTACTTCTGATCTCTGTCAAATAAATAAAATAAAAATCTTAAAAAAAAAAAAAAAGATGAAGTCTAGAGCTCAAGAAAGGGGTTCATACAAGAAATAAAGGTTTCAACATACAAGAGGCAGTTGAAACCCTGGGACGATGTGAGATCTCACCCAGCACAGACGGTCAAAAGAAAGCACAGAATTAATGGTAGAATGGGATGTGTGCATGAGGAGAGTTGAGACAAGACGGAATTCTGAGACTAGGAAATTAACCACAAAAGAAAGGAAGCCAAGGGAAGAGAAAAGTTCAAGAACAAAAATGTGACCAGGAGTATCGAATCCTGCTGAGGCATCACATAAACTGAGGATTGAAAAATGTTTAACAAATTTTTCGATTAGGAGGTCACTGATGACTTAATGAGAGTAGATGAAGTTAACCCATGAGTAGCTTTGCAGTGTGGGAAAGTGAAAGAGTGGGCTCGAGGTAGAAATAAAATCCAGGGAGAGTTTTAATTTATGTTTTGTGCTTTGTTTTATTTTAAATGTTTAAGATATGCTCAGAAACAGTGAAGATGGAGAGGTTCAAGAGTCTGAAAGAGGAAAAGTCATGGAGAGTAGCGTTTCCAAGAAACAAAAATTAGTTAACATCTGAGAGTGAACAGGATTCACCCCCAAGTTGTTCCTTTACACTGATGCCCCTCTCCCCACCACCAGCCAATATTTAAGCAACAGAATATTTTAGGTCCAGGTGTTAGGGCTTCTGTTATCTCTGTGAAATGTCTTTAAGTTGCATTCAGTCTTTCATTCCAGACTGTTGAGAACTTTCTGGATTCTGATTTTGTCTTTCAATATATATGCTATCCTTCCATGGTTCACATCAGTTAGAGATTTGATAAAGCTGACTTCTAACTCATTGACATGAAACTGAGAAATGCACACCCCTGGATTTCCCCATTACTATTACTACTGATTCATTAATGAAATCACATTGAGTTCACCCAATATTCAGTATACCTGTCACCCAGTCTACGTTTCTATCTTGTCCACATGGTTCTCTAACTCACCTTTTGCCAGAATCCTGGATGCAATCTAAATGGACCACAAATAACCCATCTGCCTACTCTGCCAATCTTGTACACCATTAAAAAAATGAGACATAAGATGAAGTGATTCATGCTGAACCCATCCTGGCTCAAAGATCAATACTTCCTCTTCTAAGATCAAGAAAAGTTGCCCTGCCTGTGACATCCATTCAGCAATCATGCCCAGAATAAATGTGAAATCCAATCATCATCATCAGTAATGCTTTTAATTCTGTATACTTCCCTTTTAGAAATTGGGAAATATGTTTGCCCGTCTCCAACCTTCCTCTTTCTCTTCTCAATAGTTTCTTAAAACTCTCATTTGCAGGGTGCCTGGGTGGCTCAGTGGGTTAAAGCCTCTGCCTTTGGCTCAGGTCATGATACCTGGGTCCTGGGATTGAGCCCCACATTGGGCTCACTGTTCGGCAGAGAGCCTGCTTCCCTGCCCCCGCTCTGCCTGCCTCTCTGCCTACTTGTCGTCTCTGTCTTTCAAATAAATAAATAAATAGGGACGCCTGGGTGGCTCAGTTGGTTAAGCAGCTGCCTTCGGCTCAGGTCATGATCCCAGCGTCCTGGGATCGAGTCCCACATCGGGCTCCTTGCTCAGCAGGGAGTCTGCTTCTCCCTCTGCCTCTGCCTGCCGTTCTGTCTGCCTGTGTTCATGCTCTCTCTCTCTCTGACAAATAAATTAAAAAATCTTTAAAAATAAATAAATAAATAAATAAAATCTTAAGGGAAAAAAAACCCCTCTCATTTTCACGTTTTTGGTTTCCTGGATGTGATTTCTGTTATAAAGCATATATACACCAATTTAAAGCAACTCTGTTCTTTCTTTGATCACTCCTTAGATTTGGGATAAATGCCATTCTAACTTTATAAATCTAAAGATCTTTTCTCTACACAGGGAAGATAGCCATCCAATAAATACTGGAGAATTCTGCTTTCTCCATATCTTCCTTTAACATCATATTAGCATTTTATCTTGTTGCACCAAATATAACTGTAGCATTTTTGTTAGCCACAATTTACTTTGGATTTTAGAAGTGTGAACACATATTGAAGAGGTCCACTGTCTTAGGTTGATCTCAGCTCTATTCCCTTTAATCTTTTATATATTCAGTCTCAACAAAAAAAAAAATTGGTCTCAACAAAAGCTCCCCATAACAACCCAAAGAATTTCTTTCAAGTTGTTTCTCCTCCTCTTCTGAATAATTAGAACTTCATTTTTGAGAATTTTAACCATCCAGGCCAATTTCTTTTTTTAGGTTCTCGAGCATTAGACCCATTGCCAGGTAAATCTCAGAATCTTTTGAATTCTGCTTTCATGAGTTCTGGAGTTCACGTCCCACTAAACTCAATCTTTCCATTCTTAGATATACTTCAACAAGAGAGAGAAAAACATGGGGAAGAGCAACACAAAGGCAACTCCAACACTTTTTCTCCTCCTCTTTCAGACTTGCAGACAAGATAACTAGGTACTTAACATCCACTCCTCCTTCATCTATAATGTCTGAGAAAAGGAGTTTTATAGCCATCATCAGGAAAGAGAAACTAAAGAGGTATTTATAAGGAAAAGTGTTTTCAGTTTCTAATGCGGTTTAGATTTACCGCCTGGCAATTTACAGAGTATTGCTTATTGTATGGTTGTCAGGATGCACTTGAGAGAACATGGGCCATAGGCTCAGTGGTCTGTGTATTGGCACCCCTCTGGCTGGTGTCTGGATCTTGCAGCTCTACCCTTTCATCCATTTACTGAACATGCACGCATAGCACCAACCACATACCAGGATCTTAGTCTGGTGCACTGCTTTTTCATGATCTCCCAAAATAATATTTTTTCCAGAACCAGGGTACTCATAGGAACATTTTTTAGGGATTACAGTGGCATGATTGTTGCTATTCTATCTTTCATACCTCTAAGTCTTTGAACATGTTGGGCGAATGTAACCTGTTCTTAAACGTATCTAGCTAAAAATATTTTTTCCTGATTCCCAGGAAATAGAGTTCTTCCCCTCCTTCATATAAAATAAAGGAGCCTGTGCCTAGGAAGGACTTGAACTCAGCCTGGGTTAGCTCATACAGCAATACTAACAGTTTTCAGTATCTGTTGTAGAGACAGTAAGAGAGTGATGATGTGAGATAAAGTGTCAGTTGATGGGGCTTGGACCAGCACCTTGACCACATACCCTAGTTATGACAATTGTGACATTAAAGATGACATATAAATGTGAAGACACCATTGGAGTGATCTTTTCCATACTGGATTCCCTGCCCTCTGGTGACCTTTGCCAGAGGTCAAAAGGCAGAAGCCACAGTCGAGAATGAAAAGGTACCCATGATGAATGATTATTAACTATGTAGAATATAATTCACTCCCTGAACCTTTTCAGCTCAACATGCCTGGCTTAAATCAATGCTCTAAATATGTCTTCTAAAGTAATTTCACATTTCATTGAATAAATTTCCAGTGACAAGGCATGCTCAGTCATAAGAACCCTAGTATAATGGCAGAGTATTTAGAGTGCTAAATGATACAGATTATGCATTGTGCCATGTTCAGAAAGTTTCAAAAGGGAACAATTGTTTTCAAAGAAACAAAAATCAATCCAAAAGGATGAAAGTGAGAAAAGAAGGCTTACGTTACTTTGCAGAACCTCCAGTCAAGCATGGATATCCAGAGAGTGACAGTTTTTCATAAGAATCCGGAGATTATGGGCTCTGAGAGCCTTTCTGCTATCATGTGTATTAAAATAATTGTTCCACTAATTCAAATCTCTAAGCAGCTTAATGCCTGTTCTTATCTTCGTTCAATTTAGACAGAACATAACAAAAATGCTGTATCTGTTCAGTTTCTGCTCCTCTAAATGAAACTGTTCAGATCTCTGAGCATATGTGATTGACCACACAGTTGGACATTCCTTTCAAAGACAAGGTGAAGAAAGCCTCTTCCAGGCCAAGGTCAAAATGAGAGGTGGTCTTAAGATAGTAGAGAAGTGGGGGGTATAATAACACCTTCCTAATGGAATGCACTTGAGGACAACTTAACCTGAGACTAGGAGAAGGAATATTTGCTCCACTTAATGCTCTGAATTTAGTAGAATCACCATGATTGTGTCAATTTCCATGCCAAATTCCATGATGGAGTAAAATGGTCAGCTTATAATATTGGAGCCTTACCTGAAGATAAGAAGGTAGTAGCTTTTACTAAAGCTACTGCCTTCCTCCAAGATCAAAGTAAGCCATTGAGGAGCAAATGTCTGGCAATTCTCCATGCTAGATTACTTATGTTCTTCTCTGAAGAAGATACTTTGGAAACAAAGTTCTTTCTTAGGAACGTGGAGTACTTCGCGAGAACACAGGATTCACTCAAGCATGTCCTGAAAACCTGCTGGTATTTATCGGATTTCAGGACCCACTTTGTATACCTGAAAAGGTGGTATTCCTTATGTCATCAGGGGTGGCCTAATTCTAGTCAATTGGTAACAACTATCTGGAGTACCATGTCGAAAATTATTGGAGACCTAACTGGGTTCAACAGGAGAGTCCCAAAAATTACCAGTGCTGTTATCATTGTACAGCATGGCACATTTGATATGTGTTTGTCATTTCTAATTATGATGACTTCAAACTACTTTTTTGTTTCATTTCTTTAAAAACACAATGGAAAAAGAAGCCTGGTTGGGTGTGCGGGATAGGTTTAGGTTTTCTGCACACTGAACAATGAAGGCATTGGTCCTATATTTATCTCATTCTCCGATAGTTTATTAGTGCTAGAGGTCATAAAAATGGTATAGACATTTCTGAGCCACAGATATCCAGCCTAGGAGTACTTGGAGAAGTGGATATCTGGCCCCGAGCTCTAGACAGAGTAGAAGATACACCTTCTGGAATTACAAAAACCAAGAAAAGTTTTTAAAACTTCCAGCTCTCTCCTATCACCTGCTAGATAACAGGCATAGATGCATTTGAGGACTTAATGCTTCCTAGAAATGACTGCTTTTCTTTCTCTCCATCCTTTTTCATGCATAGAATAACAGTAGATAATCAACACATGTTTATCATAATAAAGGTGGAATCCATGCTGCCTAGGGATACCTAGTGCTGAACTGCCGCAACTTAGGAAACAGTTCACCATAAGAAAAAATTTTAAAGGTCACATTCCTACACTAGCACCAAAAGATTCCTATTTTGTTAATTCACAACACAACGTGAAAGAGCTCTGTGTCTCGTCCCTCCTCCATACAGGCCCACTAACCTGCTGCCCAGAACCTTGGAGCTAATTCTGTCGCACCCCTTGTCCTTGTCTGTATTAACACAGTTGAGGAACAAGGACTCCAGGTCCTCTCTCTCGTGCTCCACACAGCTCCACACAACGCTAATTGATCCAGTCTCCCAACATCCTCAACCCCTAAGCTGCTGCCCTAGGAAATGTAAAACTCACACATGTGTCACCACTAAAGTCCTTCACTTTCTTAACCTTGTCTGAACAGTGCCTTCCTCTTACTATGAACTTGGCCTCTTAATTATACTGCTTCCCTAGAGCTCTCCTGGTAGCTTTGCTTTATCTCCCACAGTCTTCGTGCTATTTTACTTGAAGATAGGATAAGTGCTGTCCTTGCTCCTTATTGCCTCTTCTAGACTGTTGCCCTATTCCCCTCAGAAACAACTGGTTTCCCTGTCAAGGGCCTGTGCTCCCATCTAAGACTGATTACTACCAAGGTCACTCTCTTCAATGACAGGCTTGATGGTGCTACTTCCCTGCTCATAACCCTTGGTATTTCCTTTTGAGTCTATGATAAAATGTTAATTTCCTCTGCCTGGAATCTAGCGCTCTCCTCTTTGGAGTTCGTACCTACTTCTTTTATTCTCAGATGGCTAGGGCCCTTGATACACCCAATCCGATAACCCAAAAGGTGAATCTAGTCCCTGGACATGCCTGTGTTAATCAGAACTCCTTGATTACAAATGACAAAAATGAGACTGAGCAAAGAAGGGAACCTACCGGCTTGTGTAACTATAAAGTTCTCTATGTACCAATATAGAAAGGTGGTCAAAACATGTTAAAAGATGGGGCACCTGGGTGGCTCCGTGGGTTAAAGCCTCTGCCTTCGGCTCAGGTCATGTTCTCAGGGTCCTGGGATTGAGTCCTGTGTTGGGCTCTCTGCTCAGCGGGGAGCCTGCTTCCTCCTCTCTCTCTGCCTGCCTCTCTGCCTATTTGTGATCTCTGTCAAATAAATTTTAAAATCTTAAAAAAAAAAATTTTTTTGTGGAACAGCATGTTCCACATGCTTGTAGTTGTGTGTTGTGGAACAGCATGTATAGTGTTGTTCTACTTCATATATTTTTTTAATCTACTTATGAGTGTGTATGTTTATATCCCTGGAGAGAAAGAAAACATCTAAAAGAATAAATACACCTCATATATTAACAGTGATTAATTTCTAGTGGGTAAAACGCTGATGACACATTTTTCAATTTATACCCTTATGTATTAGAGTGTTTTATAATTTTTTAAAGGTTCAGATTTATGCTTGATTAATGGTACCACCATGCTAATGCATAGCCATCACATACCATCCAATATGCAGCCACTAGCCATGGATAGGTATTAAATTTAAATAAATTAAGATGAGATAAAATTTTTAAGTTCTGTTCTTCAGTTGCAGTCACCATATCTCAAGGGTTTGATAGCCACATATCCTTAAGTGGCTAACATATTGGGAGTACAGATATAGAACATTTCCATCAATGCAAAACATTTCTCCATGATGGGAAGCATCTGGTAAGCTAGATGAACCTAGATGCTCACCTGATTGCTTTCACTAGGATAAGTGGCTTCACTGAGATGCAGCCAGAGGGAAGCAGGTGCAGCCCAGTGCACCTGTGTGTGATCTGACAGCCACCAGGAGTTTGAGTGAAGGTCCAAGTCTGTGTTCGTTTATGCAAGATCTTGTAATGTCTTTGGGAGAGGCACTCTGTTAGAGGCAATTTATTCATTAATTTTAAGGGAGACAAGGAAAATCCCTACCCAGTAAGTTTTAAAGGAAAATGAGAATCTCTAAATCTTTTGCCATGTTGAGATTTACCTGTTTTAATTAGAAAGAAAAACAAACTGGTTGATTTAAGAGTGTTTTTCCTTTTCTTCTCATTTGCCTAATTCCCAAGTAACTTAGCACTGCATATGGAGAAAGAAGAATCATGTTCCTTTCTGGTAGGGAAATTAAAATGGTATCTTAATTACTTTGGTTTAAAATTATTTGAAAGCAAACATAGGAAGCTCTACTTTCCTTAGTTGTTTTTTTTTTCCTAGTTGGAATCTTCAATATTTGTTTTACATAATATGCAGGAAATTCAGTGTTAGTGTCTTGTTTCTATTCTGCTTTAACCTCATAAAATCATTTTCCAGTGCCTTTTTTTCCCAAGTAGATCCAGAATTTAAATAACAAACAGGAATTCACAATAATCTTTTTTATTTAAAAAAATAGTGTGATTTTATTTAAGATGTTACAGATTACAGTATGATTTTAACATTTAAGTAGCAACTTATTATATCTCTGCCATCCTTTTAAAACCATGAAAACAAAAAGTCCATGAAAATCTTTTTTTTAGAGCAAAGTAATTATTTGACCAACAACTTTATTTGACCACAGATCTCCTACCTTTCCTCCATCTTTCCAAAGTACTTATTAACACCTTCCATATCAGAGATCACTGTTCAGAGCACATTAATTTATATCAAAAACTTATTTTAACCAATATACTAATAAACCATCCCAAACAGATTCAGGTGATATGTTCCTTGAACAAATGACAGGGTTGCTATGAGTAAAACCAACTATAGAATTTTATCCATTCAGTCAAATGACATCTTTTAAATACCTATTATATCCCTGTGCTAAGCTGGGGCTACCTTTCCCTTAGGACTTCACGGCTTGGTGGCAGAGACACAGGGAAACAGAGGATGACCATGCAGTGTCCTAAGTGTTAGGATCGTATGAGATCTGCACAGGAGCAATCTCATCACACTGCAGAGGTGGTCAAGGAGGACTTCCAGAGCAATTTCAGGAGTTTTTGTGTGGACTGTCCATCCACTTCTGGGTTCTTTATAAAGCCCTCTACACCTAACACCCTACATCAAAGTAGTCCTGATGATGAAAAACATATTCCATGCCTCCATCCCCCAATATAGAAAAGTACAGAATCTGAATCTACCATGAAGACCCATAGAAGCCAATGCTATTATAGAAGGATCCATAATGTCTGGGCAAATTTCTTTTGTTGGGCTTAAATCCTACCCTATTTTCCTGAGATTAAATGGATTCTGTTGTTGAAGCCCCTAAGTAAGTCACCTTTACTTGAAACATCATACATTAGGATTTTGATGTTATTATGGTACGGATAGACCAAAGGAAGTAAGAAAAAAGTCCTCTTTTTTTCTTAAGAGGAGGTCCAAGACTCAAGATGATTAGTTAGGACAAATTAGAAAGCTATTCTCTAGGCCGAATGTCAACCAGTCTCCCCAAGGCCAAGTCCGTGCTTACTGAGAAAGCAAAGGCTGCCATGATGGTGATTCAGATACTGGGTGCGTGCATACACCTGTGACACCAGGTTTTGCTCCTACAGTGGCTATGCCTGCTGATCAAGTCCATATCTCTTTTACCAAAAACTTCTGTTGATTATTAATGAGAGAAGTATTAAAGATGGCAAGAAAATTACTTTTCCTTTTGAAATTATAGTATGAGTGTAGTTTATTCAGTTGGCTCTTTAAAAATTAAGAAGTTCTCATCCTCACAGATTAATAAGATTTTCTTCCCCTACTTCCACTCACACTCCCTTAGTATTAGGGAATACTAATAACTGAATAAGTATTAGACATACTTATTCAGTTAATAAGTCTGCTTCATGTGCTCGACCATCAGAAATGACCTAAGCCTTCATTCCGTTGAGAAGGGCTCACTTTATTGATGCTTGAACAATCATATTTCCAAAGATTTTCTTCAGTGTTTTTGACTGTAGTAGAAAGCACATGAAAGACTCTTATAATTTCTTCTCAATTCTGCACCATTCTCCCCTTCCCCCACAAGAAGAAAGTAATGCCTTCAGTATCTAAAGACTGGCATTCTAATAGACCACTTCTTATTCTTGTAGCTTACCCAGTGGTGCTCATTCCTATAATGAAGTCAGGAACTGAGACTGTTGAATCCAAAAATATTTGTGGCCTTGGAGCAGAAGCTCCATTCCTTTCACAACAGGGTAGGTTGTTTTGGCCCTGACTCTTTGGAGTCCTATAACTCCAAACTCCATAACTTTCCCATAACAGAAAACCAATTGCTCTATGGGAAGCCATAAACAAAATTTTTAATAAGGATTAACGTGAATCCTATGAAACTCAGGAGGCATAGACTGGCCTCAGCATAAACTAAAATAAGAAACTAAAAAACCTGTTTTTCAAAAAGCTTGAGTAGAAGTGAAATATACATTTATCCATGTTAAGCCTCAAAGGAATAACTAAAATATCTGTTTTTTTCTGGCTTGAGATAAAATCACAAATTGATTTGGTTACTCTGTTCATTTCATGTCAGTCAGAAGAATCTCTACACTTATATTTAATTCAAGAGCAATTACTTAATTAAAATTAGAAATCAAATTAATTACTCCAGAGTAAATATATGCAATCTATTAAATAAACAACATATTTCAATTTTAGGGCCCATAGGAGGAAAATACTTAGAGGACCCTGGTGTGGAGAAGCTCAGGAACTTCTGCCTTAGCAGAAGAAAGGCAGCTCCAGGTTCTGGGGTTTATGAAGGAGATTCAGTGAAAGCAAAAAGCTTCAATTCTGTTCATCTGCTAGAACATCCCCCATGGGGCTGACCTGTTCATAGTGGTTCCTAGAGAACTTCCCCCTTATTTTACTTTTCTGTGCTATGTAACAAATTGCCACACACATAGCCACTTAAAAGCACACGAATTTATCTCGTGCTTTCTGTGGGTTAGAGTCTGTGTGTGAGTTTAGTAGGGGGTCTTCTGCTCAGTATTTTATTAGGTGGAAGTCAAGGTGTCAGCAGGGACTGTAATCTCATCTGAGGCCTATGGTCTTCTTTCAGGCTCACTAGTTGCTGGCAGAATTCAGTTCCTGTAGGACTGAGACCTTCAGTCCCTAGAGTCAGCCCATCATTCCTGGCTACGTGGTCCTCTCCACAATATGGTAGTTTGCCAACAAGGTGTTTCTACTGCTTCAAATCTCATAATTGCATTTAAAGGTCTCAAGTGATTAGTAGGTCAGGTCTTCCCAGGATAATCTCTCTCTTTTATTAACCTAAAGTTAATAATCAGGGACCTTAATCATATCATTATAGTTCCTACACCTTTGCTACGTAATATACTGTAATCAAGGAATGGCATTCCTATTCATAGGTCTTACCCACACCAAAGAGGATCATACCAAGCATGAACACTAGGGGGCAGAAGTCTCAGCAGAATTCTGCCTGCTGCAATAAAATGAAGAGAAAGAAGAGTGAGGATTGATCTTGGTTCAGCCTCTCCCAGGCTTAAAGTCACCATCCTTGGGCATAAAGCAGAATTAGGCTGTGGGCATAAGTATGATCAAACTGAAGGAAATCTCAATAATATAAGCATTTGTACCCCTTAAGCCTAGTTTTGACTGTTTATCTCTTATATTGGCCTGATTTATTTTTGCTGACTTAATCATTTATTATATATTTGCATAGTATGTCTAATATTATAAGGTCCTTTATATATTGGATAATCCTTTGCCATCTGCAAAGAGCTTCTCCAGGTCTTCTCATTTGATCCCATTTCTCATGTTTTCTCATTCCCATTAGGGTATTTCCCCTCATGCGGGTCAGAGGATTAGAGAATCTAGAGCCATGCATCTAGGACTACAAAGTCAGTGACAACAAACACCAAACGTTAGGTCTTCATCTCCAAATTATGGTCCCTGCTCCTTTTTGATCCTCTTTTGTATCATGAGGATATGATGGCTTCCAGTGCCACCTCCCTTTGGTTCTCAACTGAGAAGAGGTTGAACATAGTTTCTGTCTCCTTTCTCCAATCTTCTGTGTCATCTTTGAGAACTAAGCAGACCAAGATTTTGTTTGCCTACCCTTCTCCTACAGGACTGTAGGCCCCCTGCATATTGATATGCTGGGTAACAGTTTAAATTTTGTTGAGTTTCTGATTGGCCAGTTGATTTTATGTAACTCTTTATATATTAGGTTTTCCAGACAACAGGTTCTGTTGTTTATTCTGTTTTGGGAAGGCTGAGGAGAGCCAAGAACTCCCCTTTTATCAGCAAGTACCTTGTAAGCCATGAGTTAAAACAGTATTTTTTACATATATTACTTTTCACATTTAAGTGTTTTATATCATTACGATATCCATTTTACATATGAGGGAACTGAGATTCAGAGAGATTTTATATAATACCTGAAGCCATACAGGTAGCAAATGTGCATTTAGTACTACATCTGAGTCTTTAAGCTCCAAAGGCCATAGACTTCTGTAATACCATATAACTAACTAGGACATCACTGATGACACAATCCTTCCCTGTCTCATTCTGTGTCTGTCATAGTCAATATTCTCTTCTTGATTTCATCATAACATCCACCCACCCTCCCTTCCATCCCTCCACACATTTATCCTTCCATCCGTCCACCCATCCATCTGCCCTCCAATTAGAACAACTAACCAGTGTTAAACACCTGTCATTGGGCCACTTGCTCCTATCCTGGTAAAATGAAGAACTCCTTCCTTCCTACATTCCTACCACTAGCTGACAGATTTAGCCCATGGTTGGTACTCAGTAGTTGTCTGCTGACTTACAATGCTTCTGCTGAGAAGCTTGAGACTAGCACTCAAATCAACTTAGTTCACTTTAACAAAGGAGGCAGTAGGACTGTAGAGTTTTACACCATAGAGACCATTTATACACTGCTTCCATCTACCTCTTACCTACTTCTCTTAAGTAGGTAATAAATAAAATGCAGATCAAAGTCATCCAGAACTTTCTCCTCGAAGCCTTCTCTTGACTCCTCAGGTCATCACTCTCACTTACTTACACATTTCACATCACTGAATTTTGGCCTCCTCCCCGCCCCCCACCCCCGCCACCCCAACCCAGAGGCCTGAGGCAGCCTGGGGAAGTGCAGGGCCAGTAAAGGGCAAGGTTGGTGAGCTCCTCGGGCCAGAGTCCTGAGCCTTCCCCTCCACCAGCCCCTGGAGTCATTCAAAGCCTTGCTGGAGAACTTCACATTCATCGCTAATGAATGTTCTCAAATGACAAAATCATTTTGAATTTTTATTCCGCTTTCTCTGATATTAGCTGTGCTTGCCAATTTTGTGTTGTTATACTCATCCGTGTCATTGAATTTTTAAAAATCCCTAATGGCAGAAGATCAAAGAGAAAATTCTGTGGCCCAATTTAGCTTAACTTAGACTTAATAATTATCCTTTCCTTAGTGTAATTGTGTATCGACCGAGAATATTATACACTTGACATTTCTCCATACTATTCACCAATAAATAACAAATTTGATGCTAGAGGATAGAAATGGGGGGGACAAAAAGACAAGACTGTTATATTTATATCTGTTCTTTAAAGAGTCGCCAGGCAGGAAGGCCTAAGCCGCCCGGACTGAGAGGAAGACCTCTGTATTTTCTCCTAACTGAGGAGTAATGCCTGATGAGGTTTACTGGCTTGTTCTCTAGTCAAATGATAAACTTTTTCTCTCCATTACCAAAACCTGAGTAGGACAAAGCCTAAGGTGTACGACAGAGAGAAAATTGCTTAATTTACCTGAAATAGCTATCACTGAAGATTTGGGAGGAGTAGCAAGACACAATCATATGTGTCTTAGGATCATAACTCTTTAGCAGCAAAGTAGGTGATGGCACGAAGGGGCTGAGATCCCAAAGGCAACATGAGCAGGTGGGACAAGATTTCAGAAGTATACTTGGCAGAGTATGGGATCCTGAATAAGAACATGGCAGCTGGCAGAACAAAAATACGACAAATAGGAGGGGCAGTGTGGTCAGAGAGAACCGACAACTCACCAGGGATGGCATGAGGAGGAGTGAAAAGGGTGAAGGAAGAATGGTCTGGAATGACATTGAGAATTCCAATGCGGGTGACTGAGAAGGTATTGATTAGATTTACCAGGATAGAGAAACTCAAGAAAAGTGGCAGGTGAAGGGGAGGAGAAATGCCAAACTCCAAACGACATTTGGACTATCTGTGGACCACAAGGTTGGTGGTCAGGGGAGTGTGCAGGGGGTCCAAGAGTGGTGATAGGAAGGGTCGACAGAATCAATATAAGAGTAGAATCCAAGGAGGGGCGCCTGAGTGGCTCCGTGGGGTAAAGCCTCTGCCTTCGGCTCAGGTCATGATCCCAGGGTCCTGGGATTGAGCCCCACATCAGGCTCTCTGCTCGGCAGGGGGCCTGCTCCCGCCCCCCCACCTGCTTCTCTGTCTACTTGTGATCTCTGTCTGTCAAATAAATAAATAAAGAGTAGAATCCATAGAAAGACATGTGGTCTCCCAAGAAGAGAGCAGGGAGAGGAGGGGCAAGGATAAATCCTAGGAAGGTACTACTGTTTATCAACCAAGCACAGTAAAAAGGAAGTAAAAGCAGTCCAGGAAAAAAATGGTCAGAGGCAGGAGAAAGTAGTGGTTTTAAATACTAAGAAAGGAAAAAGGTGGTTATGGGGGGGAGGGCTCAGGTAACCCCCATCTTACCCCAAAGCCATGTAAAAAAGCATTGAAAAGAACAAGCATGTTGTATGAAAGTGAGTCACTGTATCGTACACATGAGACTAATATACCGTATGTTAACTAACTGGAGTTTAAATAAAAACTCTTTTAAAAAAGGAAAGAACAGGGCCGCCTGGGTGGCTCAGTGGGTTAAGCCGCTGCCTTCGGCTCAGGTCATGATCTCAGGGACCTGGGATCGAGCCCCGCATCAGGCTCTCTGCTCAGTGGGGAGCCTGCTTCCCTCTCTCTCTCTGCCTGCCTCTCTGTCTACTTGTGATCTCTCTCTGTCAAATAAATAAATAAAATATAATAAATAAATAAATAAGGAAAGAACAAACCTATAGCACTCAAAGAACAAGAGAAAGGATTAAACACTTACCATGTGCTAAGCATTTTACAGACATTATCTCATTATGCTAACTCAGGTTTGAAGTATAAAAGAATGGTTACATGGCACCAGAGGTTCAAATCCTGACTCCACCATTCACTAGGTCTGTGAGCTTTAATTATTTTTCTTCCTTTTTTTTTTTTAATTTTCTCATCTTTTAATGAGGGTAACCCAGTATCCTACGGTGAGGTATGAGTATAATGTAAATAAATGCATTTCAAGTTATATAGCTTGTTATGTGGCTAATCAATGAGTCTTTACTATCCTTTATTTGGGATTGCCTCTGTAATATCTGTCGCCGCCACAGAAAGCCCCAGAGATTATGTCTGTTTGGTTAACAGTTTTATTATTGGTGATTCAATTTTGTTAGCAGGTGAATGCCCCCAATGCCTGCACATAGTAGGCACTCAATAAATATTAGTTGAATGACTGAACAATCTCATTTCATCCACATATTCTTGCCTATGGGTATACCTTTGTTCTTGTTAAAGAAGGGAGGCGAGTTCTCCTACATACACTGATCTATTATTGTAAGTTTTCCAGATTTCACAAGAGAATGTTATTCTTAACCACAGCTTAATTGCCTATTAATTAAAAGACACAGGTCTGAGGAGGGAAATGGAGAATTATTAATCAAAAGGCATAGTTTCAGTTTCAGTTAAGTAAGTTGAATAAGCTAAAAAAAAATCTGAGGTACATTGCACCTGTGACCAGTAATACCATATAGTATGCTTATGTATTTGTCAAGGGGGTTGATCTCATCTTGTGTTCTTACCACAGTAAAATAAATTTTTCAAAAACTGTCTCAGAAAATATGATTTATAAAGGGCAAATAAGGATCAAATATACTGACAAAGGAGAATTAACTAATGGCTTAATAATTTTATTTTTACCCCTTCATATCTTGAGAGATAGTATTGTTTGCAAATAACAAACTGAGAATAGTTACATGGCTCTTAAAAACTTGTATGTGTAGAAATACAATATTTATCAAGAAGCATTATTTTGTAGATGGAAAAACTATCGGATTATTCAGTCCTGGCTAATGTGATGATTTTATATTCTCTTACATACTTTGGTGCATGTGGTATTTGTTGCTTATCAGAAAAAAATTTATATTCTACTCAAGTTTTAATTTAAAAAATAGCTAACAGTTGTTGAGTACCTGATAAGTGGTTTCGATATCCTAAATCATCATATAGTTCTCATACCATTCCAATGAGAATTCATTTCTCATGTAAGGAGTTACCCATTTCACAGGTGAGGAAAGTAAGGAATAGATAGGTTATGTAATTGATTCAAAGTCATACAGTGATAATTAGTGGATTTGGGATTTGAACCTGTGTGTATTAGTCACTTATATGTATAAGGAACTTGCACACTATGAGATAAGTATCAAATAAAATAATGCCTCATTGAAGGATTTTTGTTTTACTCTCAGTAAGAAATAATTTCATACTATATTATACACACTTCCTCTGCCTGTATGTTATATACTAAACATATTTCACATAAAAAACTTGCTCTTACTATGTGTGAAACTCTCTGATATATGCAATTCTATTCTGTTCTCTTCCACTAAAAGAATTCTAGTTGAACTCTGATGTTGTGTACATGCGTTTCATAACTCAATAATGGTTTCAGACCTGCAGTTTGGAAAACCACCATACTAAGGGACATATTAAGAGTCAATGATAGTAAATGAGTATAATAATAAGTAGAGATACCGTTTACTAAGCATTTACTATGTCCCGAAATAGGGTTGTTGATGTTTATGTATAATATCCTCAATTCTCATTACAACTTTGAAAAGTAGCTCAAACTTTTCTCATGTAAGAACTGGGACGTGGAGAAGTTAAGGGACTTGTCCTACAGAGATGAGCCTGATTAAAGTTCTTCCACTAGTCTAGTAATAACATGTAAGTATATTCAACAATTAAATCAGTAAAAAAAATACAGGTCTGTATTTCACTAGCAGGTTACTTACTAGAAAATAGTCTCTAATTGACTGCCACCTAATAGTTTCTTAAAAATCTAAGCCGAGAGAAACAATACCTGGGAAGAAGTATTTGAAGTATATATAGTCTGGCTCATTCTTCCTAGTCAGACAATGCTTTAAATACACAGTTAATGTACAGTTTACTATACCATTCTTGTGCTACCCCATTTTTCAAATGGAGAAACTGAAGCACAAGATTTTAAATCCCATGCCTAATAAGCAGCAGAGTGAATTTCCAACTCAGGAAATGTGTCCCACACTCTAAGCCTTTCATCGTGCTATCTCTCTAGTTCAACCTAGACTGACCGTAATACCCGCCTCCTCAAGTCTGTCCCACAGTATTGCTTTTGTGCATTTTGCTTTGATGTGATGTTATCAGCCTATGTTAAGAATTGACAGGGGAAGGGACTCGTGGGTGGCTCAGTCAGTTAAGCCTCTTGACTCTTGATTTCGCGCTCAGGTCGTGGTCTTGGGGCCGTGAGGTTGGTGCCACATCAGGCTTTGAGCTCAGGAGGGGTATCTGCTTGAGATCCCCTCTCTCTCCTTCTGCCCCTCCCCATACTCTCACGCCCCCCAATAAATAAATACATCTTAAAAAAAAAATTGACATGGAGTCCCATATGATGAAAAACAGCACCATCGTATTCCACATTGAGCCCTTCTTTATCAGACTTTTTATAAGAACCTAGGAAGAATTCCAGTCCAGTTACTATATTAGAAAGATTCTACTTATCTTTATCCATTGGTTAGTTTTATCTTACAGATACTGTGAAATGTGCAACTGACCAGCATTTCCCTATTGTGTTGACTATTAGAAAACTTTTACTCCAGGTTGGAATTCTGTCTCCTTACTTATGTCCTTTCTTCTTTTGTTCCAAATTCTCACCAATGCTCACTTACTTTATTTAATGGAGGTTGTTAAAACTCCTTTTTGGAACAAAATGAGAATATACAAACATGCCTCATTGCATATTTATGAGTTATTTATTAACTTTCCTACAAATAAGGAAACTGACACTAGGAAACATTTGAATAAACCACTCAAGTTGGTAGTATCCAGTCTACCACTCAATGTCATGCTGACATATTTGTGACCTGATTTTCCGCAGGCCACAAAAGTTTGGGGAGAGAAATGCATCATATTTAGTCATCATCCTGGGTCCACCCCATGAGTTGTGTGACATTATACAAGTCATGTAGTCTCTCTGTGCCTCTATTTCATCACCTGAAAAATGGAAATAATAATATACCTGCCATGCAGGGTCATTGGGCAGAAGCAGAGTTAATGTATGTAAAGTTTTTAGAGAGTACCTGGGATGTATGCATCATATATATCCTGACCCTTATTGGCACCATCTCTTCCTCCTCTTTCTTGGCTCTTTCCTCTGTTGTTTATGTGGAGAACTTCCAACTCCTCTCAGAGGGTCACACTTACTTCTAAAGGTGCCCCTGGAGGTCTCACAACAGCTCATGATCCATTTTCTTATGTTTTCCCTCCTGCTTACGACCTTGGTTCACACTTCCATTAGCACCCTACCTGTGGGTTTCCCACCCCAGCCCTTGTGTGCAGCTACAGACACTCGTGCTTAGCTGGCTCTATCTTAATATGAAAAGCATGCAAGTCCTTCATGTGTATGATTTCCGGAAGTCCTCACTAAGACATCACCTCTGCATCACAACCACACTGAATCTTACTATCTAAGCTCTGATACAGTTCGCCTTCTGCTGAGTTTCTTTTATCCCTGCTGACTTTGAACTGATCATATACCCCTGGGGCTTAGTTCAAACCAGTCTCCTAAACAGACCCCATGCTGTCCTCTCCATCCCCTTTACTCCCTTCTCTTCCATCCTTCAGCCCTTTACCTATTCTTCTGTCAACTCCCTCCCTACCAGTTCACAGGCAGCCATGTATGAACCCCAGCTGGGGATCAGCTGACACCCTCCTACAGATCTACCAACCATCGCCTGGTTCTTGTGTTGATGAGCACTCCCCAGCCGGATCACAAATTCTGCATCTTCACAGCACTTAGTTTGGGACTGAACACAGAGGCAGTTACCACAACCAGTTGTTGTTGTCTGATTAATTTGCAGTGGGCTTGATAGTTGCTGGCAAAACCAGAATGAGAAAACCCTTTGGGGAGGAAAACATTCATTGCCTCAGGCAGAGTGACCTAGCACACCAGTTAGTTTGGGATGATCTCAGTTTGAGTACTGAAAGGTCCCATGTTCCAGGAACCCCTCAGTCTTGAGCAAACAGAGATAGTTCATCACCTAGACTGGGCTTCCCAGTTTCACATATGCCCCTAACACTCCAGACCAGATACCAGTCCTCTCATGTCTGCTTCCAGGCTCCTGGATGAGTGCACACACGTGTCCACACACACACATTCTCGTATTCACTTGCTGTCGTGAGTCATACCATCATTACCCATTCCCCCACTCTTTGAGCTTATATCAAGTCATATAAATTAATGTCCACAATTGCTCCAGACTTTACAGACCCAAGGAAAGTGTACTGTCATCTCCGCCCTTTCCCTCAGCTTTGTGACCGCCCCCATTATCACTCATTGTGACCTTCACTTTTCTCTCATCACTGGAGGGTAGTGATCTCAACCCTGAGAGGCACAATTTTGGATATTGCTGGCTTCTGCCTTCTGAATCCTTGTGGAACAGTCGGGATTTAATGTGTTTTTATATACCAGATTGTCATTCTTAGGAAGTGAAGCTGAGGAAAAACCGTGGTACATAAGGCCCTTCCCCCCGCCCCAACAGCCATAATTGCTCCTTTCACACGGGTATCATCAACCCTCCACTAGCGCTTGGGTCCGGCACAGCCTCACCATCTGCTCATGTGACACCAACATTATGGCCTCCCTCCATGCATCTCTAAATGGCGCTGGAGAAGGCAACAGAGATGGCAAGTGTGCCAGCTGGCACTAACGACACAGACCTAGACAGTGATGGATCACGGCCCAGGACCGAGAGGAAGGAGGGAGGACTCTGATGGCTAATCGTGCGTTGTCATCAGAGTGGCAAGGCGGACCTCTTCTGCTCATGGAAGCAGAACCACTGCAGTGTTTCTGTTCCTGCAGTAAATGCAAAGCTGCTTTTTAATCTGTGGTCCCAAGAGAATGTTCCATAGAAAAGAAACCTAGAAATCAAGATCTGAATCATTCTGGCTTTGCTTCTGTACGTGTCTAACTGGCATTACAGGAGACTCTCCAGGGAGTTTGAGCATTACTTGAAGACGGCAGGCAGGAGTTTCTGGCTGATCAGGGAGAATGATCAGGGTCAGTAGACTTATGCTTCCGGGTCAGTTCTGTCCACCAGGCTGCACAAGTTCCCACGTTCCCATACCACCCTGAGTCTCCGAGGCTCTCTGTTCCTTAATGCCCCGCAACTGACTAATTCACGCATTCATTCCATTCTCTTTCAGTGCTGCTTCCAGGATTGAACTGACCAGGCAGCTGTTCGAGATTTATTCTATAGATTTCAAATTTAGGCATACTGGCCTTGGCTTTTTTGTTGGCATTAGTGTTGATTTTGATGTATTTGAAGTTAAGATGGTTCTATGTTCTAAAAGTTTCTAGCCTACGTTTTTCTAGTGAGTCTTTTTACCTGTGTACATTTTTGCTTTTGTGGACTTCACTTTCATCCCGCCCATTTTAAAATGAAAGTGGTAGCACAGGGGTGTCCAGGAAAATCTGATACTTGTCCTCTGTGGAGGAAGCTAGATGCCATTTTTGTTTTTTTTTTCTTCAAAAGCTCCTGTAGATCCCGCCTGTTCTCCAAGTAGCTGTTTCCTGCCTGTTTTCCAAGTAGTTGTTTCCCAAGGGCTGATGAAGCCACGGGACAGAAATATGTTTCCAGCCACAAGGAGGAGATGTCTAGAAATCCCAGATCAGGCCTGTGCAGGAGACACAGACAGCCGTAGAGGGAAAGCCCCCCAAACTGTGGGCATCATAGTGTTTCCTCAGCTCCGAAACATTCAGGTCACCTGACTAGGCTCCTTCCCATTAGGTCAGCTCAGTTGACCAGTGAAACAAGAAAGGAAGAGAAACTTCATGACCGCGACGAGATCTACTAGCTTCCAGCAGGAGCACCCATTAGCAGGGGCAGCTTTGGAGCACCTCTCTCTCATACTTACCCATATCTCCTCTCTGGGGCTCAAAGAAAAGAAAGCAGAGAGGGCTGACCCGAGCCCTGGTGATTTACACGTGGCAAATTCACCCAGAAATACCGTCAGGCACGGAGAAACACACGGGAGTATCCAGAGATGACTAGATGGTCAGAAGTTGTGACAGAAGGTCCACTGGGGGAGAGAGGAAGGAAAGGCCAGAGAGCAGAATATAGCCCTTGTAGAACCAGAGATAAGTCGTGTCTGAAGGGCGGTGCATGGGAAGTATGGTTTGTGACCTACCTGGAAATCAAGAAAGGAGGCAATGGTTGAGATCAAGGACAAAGACCCTTCTAGCAGAATTGTTAGGAGTTCACGTTTAAGACACACTACAGCTCAAAGCTCCTGAATGCTTTCAGCTGTAACGAGGAGGCACTGCAGGGATAAGATCACAAGTAGAGGCTGTGTCGGGTTTCAGAGAGTGTCCAGAGTATAGAGCTTCTCTGTAATGCTGGGACTAAAGAAATGGATAGGAAACAGGTAAAAAAGAAGCCTCTCTGCACTAGAGTTGAGCCTCTGCTCCCCCCCATAACTCTGCAGGCTTTTGTGGAGGGTGAAATTTTGATCCCATGATACAGGTGGGGTTTTTTTGGGGGGGGAGGTTGTTTTGTTTTGTTTTTTTCTCCTGGGGATCAGAAAAATGTGGGTTTCTAGTCCCAGACTTACACTAACTATCTATGTCATGACATTGGGTTAGTCATTCCAAGGCTGGCATAAGAACTTCTTACTTTTTAGCCTTCCTAAACCCTTCTTTTCTCCTCATTGCCCCATATGTACTTCCAAACAAAAAAAATTTTAAGCCATAAACGATGTACAAAGACATCCTCCCAAGATCTGATTTTTTTTTCCGTAATGATTACTTTGATACTTAAAAAAAAAAAAAAAAATCAACACTTAAAAAAATTTTTTCCCCTCCATTTTAGTTTCCCTGCTTTGCTGATTCTCAACCTAAGTACCTATTTAGATAACCTGTTGGATAATTTAGCAGTGCTCAGTTCCCCTTGCTGGGCCTCTGCCTTCTCATCTAGGAATTAAAGGTTTAGATGGGAAGATCTCCAGAACCTCTTCCAGCTTAATTTTCTGTAATTTCATAACCTCAAAAACCTGTCTCCTATCTACCTTTATCACCATCTTATTTGGCATTTTAGTGTTTCTAAATATGAATAAGAAAACTAATGTTGACTTTTTCATATTCCCTCAACTTCTCATACCCAAAAGCTACATCTAAACCTCAGTGAGTACCTGGGACATTTGTGAGTCGAAATGAAAGGTTAAGTGTGTCCCCTTTTATATCTAAACCTTATGAAGGATCTGTGTCTATGATAAGATGTTACCAGGAAAGCCCTGCATTTACTGGTGGAAAGCATTTTGGAATAAAGGCACCTTTTTGGAGAAGGTGACAGCTGTGCCTGGTCTAGGATTCTTGGACCATGTGTTCGGCTAGTAATTTAGGGTGTGGTTCTAGGCTTTTAACGTTTCTAGGCTTCAGCTTTCCTGTTTGTTCATTCATTCATGATTTACCTGCCTCTAATATTTTGTAAGAAGGTAAGTCTATCTCTAATACTTTACAAAATTTCTCACATCTACATCTTGCCAGTTCTTATGCCACTGCCCCTTGACTTTTCACCACTGTCCCGATTGGAAATACTGCCTTGGCTCCCAAGCATCCTCTGAGAGGGTGGCCAGCAGAAGCGGGGTCTCCCTCCAAGCCTTGCCGTGGTCTGCCTTTCCGATGGGAGCTGTTCATTATTTTCTGGAAGGTTTCTATAACAGATGTTACGAGGCAGACAAGCAAGCACACACTCCCCGAGCCCAGAGCGTGCTGAGGCAGGCACGCACACACTTGCCAATACCAAAAGGAGGAGAGCGGCTGGGGTGATGGAGGGAGTGTGTTCTGCGGGGCGAGCGCTGCTCCGAAGTCCTGCTAATGTCTCTGTGTGGCCATGCTGTATTTTCAGCTTGTCATCATGGCTGGGACAGTGCTGCTTGCCTACTACTTCGAATGCACTGACACTTTTCAGGTGCATATCCAAGGATTCTTCTGTCAGGACGGAGACTTAATGAAGCCTTACCCGGGGACAGAGGAAGAAAGCTTCATCACCCCTCTGGTGCTCTATTGTGTGCTGGCTGCCACCCCAACTGCTATTGTAAGTACAGAATACACTTCCTTCACTACTGTCAGATCCGAAATAATATTTCCTGTCTTCCTTTTCTCCTTTTTCCTCCCTTCCTGGGCATTCACCCAGCCTTACTGGGGTGTTCTGTTCCAGCCAAAGCCTTGAATGTAACTCTGCATTAAAAAAAAAAAAAAAATCTTATTAAAATAGGCCTTGTCTTTTATAGGTGGCTTTTGTTTTTGGCGTCTGAATGTATATAAATATATGCATTTTGTAAGTAAGTGGGAATGTTCTAAATCAACAGGCTTGATTGGCTAGTACTTTAGTGAAGAGTAGCTGCTGTGCTCTGGGGGGGGGGGGGGATATGCTGTGGGTGGTATTCAAGAGAGGTCTCGAATGTAAATGCTGGCGCTGATTTAAAGACTCAGATCGGAGTGGAACAGATTCCCCAGGGCCTTCGTCTCCTGCTGTTCTGATTGAACTTCCAGACTGGGCTGTCGCTTGACCTGAAGTTTGCTGTGATTCCTCCTTGGTGACTCTGGCTGTGTTCACATTACATCACGTTCAATTCAGCTACAACTTTACCTTCATTTATTTCATTCTTCTCTCTCAGGAGGCAAAAGAATTGGCTGGACCCTTCTCAGAAGAAACTGTTTCAAAAGCCTAAACTCAATAGATCTGTGTTATCCCGTAAAGGGCTTGAACCCTTAGACATTTTAATTTCAATTTTAAAAATGACTTTGTGAGTGTTTTAAGATAAACCTTTCTGTGTCTGAACAGGCTACAAGGTCAGATTGGTTGGGATGTAATCTCTGCTGTCATTTCCCCGTATCTCTTCTAAGAGCTGCCTCCCCCCAGCTCTGACCCCTTCTCCTCCCTACCCTCTTCCTCTCCCCTCTTTTGGTAATAAAAATATTGACTGCCATGCTGAGAAATATTCCGATGGCTCAGACATGCAGTTCAAGTTTTTTCTATGTCCATGTTTTGCTTGCTTTAAGATGAGTAATGGAATAGAATGTTGAGGAGAAAGAATATGGGCATAATGAGTCATAGTACTTTAATTTCATTTTGATCATTGATCCTTGGCTCTACAAGCCCCCCCCCCACCCCACCCCGCCATGCCTTTAAATGATAAGACGATGCTGTAGCAATTAAGGTCAGCTGTGATAAAACTGCGGTGTGTTGCGGTAGTTAAAAATACAAGCTCTGCCGAATAACACACCTGGATTCCCATCCTGTCTATGTGACTTTCGGTGAGTCACTCTGTTGCCCCCTCTCCCCCCACCATAAAACAGGGATAACAGGACTCCCTACTTCATGGAGCTCTCATGAGATTTTAATAAGACGGTTCGTACAAATAACTCCGCACAGTGTCTGGCATGTACTAAGTGTTTAGAAGTAGGGGAACAAAGAACCTGGCTAGAAACTGTTTTTCACCCTCTTCAGGATCACAGACCAACTTCCTGTACCTGAAGAGAATGAGATTCCACTTAAAAACCCAGGAACAGCAATAGATTTATTCCGGAATCATGTCCTGATGTCTTTTTGTCTCAGAAGCGTATCATTTTCTTATGTATTCAGACATCTCTCTGAGTGATATGTTGACTTACTAATGTATTTTCCTCTCTTCTTCCTAGTCCCAGGATATATATCATTGCCTAGGTTCTCCTGTAATTACTTAGTGGAATTAGAGAGTTTTTTTCCATCCAAAAAAAAAAAAAACAAAAAAACCTAAATAAAGCAAGGGAAACTGATTAGGAAAAATTAGGGCCAAAAAAAAAAAAAAAATAGTGAATCAGAAAAAAATAGAATTAACAAATAAAATCAGGAGCTGATTCTTTGAAAAGTAAAATGTTCAACCCCCTAGATAGTCTAATATAAGAAAAGCAGAAGTAAAAAAAAAGTTAAAACATATACATATATATGTATAAGCAAAAATACATGAACCTTTAAAAGTCTATATTGTATTTACAGGGCAGCTGGGTGGCTCATGCAGTTAAGCGTTTGTCTTTGGCTCAGGTCATGATCCCAGAGACCTGGGTTCAAGTCCCACATCAGGCTCCCTTCTCAGTGGGGAGTCTGCTGCTCCCTCTGCCCCTCCCTGGCTCATGTGCATTCTCTCTTGCTCGATCACTCACTCTCTCTCTCAGATACATAAAACCTTAAAAAAATAAATTGTATTTACAAGTCTCTGCCAGTAAATGCTTTCTTCTCAATAAAACTGGTAATATTTTATGAAAAGATAATTTACTAACAATGCCCTAAAAAGATGTAGAAAAGCGAAATAGTGAATAAAAACAGAATAAATTTTTAAACATATCTAAAATTTATCTCGTAAAATGGTACTGAGGACATGTAGCTGTAAAAATTCCTTCAAACTCTCAAGGAATAGAAAATCCATAATTCTATAAAATGTCCCAGAGCCTAAAAACAAATGGAAGGCTTTTTAGTGCACATTACAAAGCAAGAAAAATATGGATTTTAAACACTTAAAAAGTCTGCATGCACACCCACAAAATCACTCGGTAGCAAAAACAATCTCCCTTACGAAAGTTGATGCAAGCATATAGAAAAGGATTGATACACTTGTCTACCTAAAAATAAGCATTTCTAACCAAGGAAAAAGACCACAGAAAGTTTATAGGATATATGACTCAAATGTAAATATCCTTAATATTTACTTTTCCTTAAAAAAATGAGCTTCCCAAATAAAAACAGAAGACAAGAATAGACAAGTAACAAAACAGTAAATTGACTGTGTGCCTGAACATTTCTATACTTATCCATTATCAAAGAGAAGTAATTTTGACAAGGACAGTATTTCCCCCTTTCTGTAAAATTGGCAAATGTTTTAAAGAAACACCGTGTTGTTGAAGGTACAGAAACTTTCACACAGTTCTCATTGAAGTAAGATATATTAAAAGTTTGTAAACTTCAGACTCAGTCATTAATTCCAGTCCCTGAATTCACGTTAAGGAAATAATCAGTTTTACATAAATATAAGGATTTGTGTTTAGGGATGTTCATGTCAACAGTAGTTTCATTGGAAACCTTGGAACTAGCTAAATACACAGTCCTAGAGGATTGTGTAAATACATTAGGAGACAGCTGTGTTTTTGAAACACCTTTAATAGCAATGAAACAGGCTTTTGATATAATGTTAAGATTTTTTTAAGGGCTAAAAAAATGTGGCAGTATTGCATGTAAAATCTTTCTCCCTTTCACAAGAGAATCTGACTTTCTTTTAATTTTCTGGGTCCACTTCCCTAGAAAAGGGAAAAGTGGTATGTATCCACTGTGTTGCTAGGCAAGATTAACCCCTGATTGGTGAATTGCACCCGGACTCCGAGGACTATAACTACCCAAGGAGGTGCCGTGCTATGACTTCTAAGTGCAATGACTCTGGAAATTTGGCACAGCCATTGTAGGACCCTGAAGGCTATGCCTGTGGAGTTGCTGCACCATATGTTGACTTCTATAGGGTGTGGGGCTTGTAAGCCCCAGTGGCTCTTGCATCCTTTGATGTGTCTATGGTCTCTTGCACCTGAGCTCCACGGCTCTGCTGGACCACTGTGAAGACACGTGCTGAAGAGGAGCATGTGATGCTTCCCTGTTGGCAAGCTATGGTTCCTTCCAAGTAGACCAGTGCCAAATGTGGCATGTGGTTGTCTGTGGGTCTATTTAATGACCCTAAGAAGATACCTTCTGTGTGTTGCAAGATAATCCCACATTTATAATAATATATAAAAAGACTAGTACAAAATAACTAAAAATTCATAGCTATTATCTATGAGTGCTAATGGTACAGTTAATTTTTTCTTCTCTTTTATACTTATATATTCATTTCCAAATTCTACATGAATGTGTAATATTTTCAAATCAAAAGATACATTTTTAAAACATTGTATACTCTAGTTCTTCTGGCAGTAGTTGTGAAATGACCAATCTCTAATTAGACTTGAAACTCTCAATTCTAATAAAGAAAAACACACAGCAAAAACAAAAACAAAAACAAAACAAAACAAAAATAGGAAAACAGAACTTAGTGAAGAATGTTCTCCCTGGCCAATAATGATAGCTTTTGATGATGAATCTCCCCGGGCAAAAATGGTAGTTCTTTCATTCTAGGATTTTCAGCAGAAACTGTTCTGTTTGCAAAGTTTGATCCTGTCTCTTCCATTGATTACTTTTCCCCAAATGACACAAATTTACATGGGGGTCAATTGCTCCACTGGGAAGTCAAAGGGTGTGGTCAAGAAGCAGTGAACTGAGGACTAAGAACTCGCAGTTCTACTCTGGCTCTCAGGTGTGGAACCCTCTCCATTTCTTTGCTTCCCTGGGTGAACAATGTGACCAATAATGCTAGCAGGTCCCTAAGATATAAGCTGAGGAATATTCCATAAGTGAGGGCTATAAGCATGACATCTTTATTTATATTCTGTAGATTTTTGCCTAACTTGTCCTTCCAACATCCCAGCAAAATAGAAAAGACACCCCAAAGAGCATAGAGAAAGGATGTGGTCCAGTTCCCTTCATTTCTGAGTTGAGAACCTTGAGACT
Organism: Mustela nivalis; assembly: GCF_964662115.1. Classification (NCBI taxonomy): domain Eukaryota; kingdom Metazoa; phylum Chordata; class Mammalia; order Carnivora; family Mustelidae; genus Mustela; species Mustela nivalis. The sequence goes on from NC_139032.1 coordinate 64,106,294, forward strand.
TAACTAGGTTAAATGGCTCACTGAAGGTCCAGCTAGTTCTGTAGGTGACTGAACAGATAGCCGCCCATTTGGTTCCACTTTCCTTTGGCTCCCAAATGAGGGGCATTGCTAGAAGCCAAGGCTGATTGCAGCTGACAGGTTAATAGCAGAGAGCCGCATGGCTTTGGAACCCTGCCGACAGTGCTTGATCGTCCCCCAGGACCTGAAAATAAGTGAGTAGCGTCAGGGTACAGAGCAGAACTCTTCTGATACCCAGGTACATTTCCTGGGAGGAAGGAACTGTATTCAATTCTTCTGTCCCATCCTTGGGAGGTATGGCTTGTCCAAGAGCAGCCTTTATTGGGCCATGGGGATCAAGATCCCAAGTCTCTAACTTCGTACAGCCCGTTTCTGTGTGTGCGTTCCCTGTTCCCTTCACGCTGCAGTCAGCGGGTCTCAGGTGGATATCAGGATATCAGGAGAGGCAAGGATCCCAGTCATGGCTCTGCCTCCGATAATTGTGTGACCTCTGGTGAGTCATGTTCCCTCTAGAGGCTCCGTTTCTCATCTGTAAATAAAAGGAGGGGTTGGGCTAATGATCTCCAAGATCTTTCCATTTCTAACATTCCATGAAAGCTATTAAAAAAAAAAAAAAGATATTCTGGTTGGAAAGCTCCACATGTCATGTTCCCAAGCCCTAAGTCTCAACTTTCTTTCTGGAGTTTGATTTTTACACTCTGTGGCTGGTCAGGTTTTCGCAGAACAGCATAGAGTTTTCGTTATCGTTGTTTATTCCTTCCTTAGACCCATTTCCTGTTTTCGCTGGAAGAGAGGGAAGGCAAGACCCTCTGGGGTGACTTGTATGATATTAACTAATGTCAGTTTTCAAAGAAGTAGCTCAACCTGCATGCCGGTTTTCTGTGCATTCTCAAGCACGTTAGCCATAGGAAAGCCCAGCACCTTCCACTGCTGTTTGTCCCTGGGGATGGGCATTAACAGCCCCATTCACTGCTGCGGGGACGCACAGGAAAAGCACAAGGGAAAAGACTCTGCCGAGTGTTTGCCCTGTCATTTCCTATTTCTCCTTTTGTGCGCTGCTGTCAGAAGAGATCAGCATCATGTTGAGGCAAAGCCTCCTGGGATAAACTGCACAGGGACAGGCCATGGCTGTCTCAGATCTTCAGGAAAGGTTAGAGCTTGGGGGATTTATTGTGTCCAGAACTGTTCAGCCAAAAGCAGTAGCCCGCACTTCCAAGAAATCTGCGGAGTGCATACTAACCAGTGTGGAAACCCTGGGTGCCTGCTGCCTCTGGCCTCCTGAGGAAACTTGTACACTCAGAGTCCAGGGCAGAGAGTCTGTTTGGATAAGAGGATTTAACTCAGTGGAGAATCTGATTTACCTCTATCTTACCTCAGTGCCAGCCCCGCAAGGCATGAGAAAATGGCTATGAAACCTTTTCCTTGGCCTCCCAACAAAGTGACAAGGGGAGTATTTAGTATTGAAGCAACAGTACTTTCGATGTCTAGCGTGCGAGCCCTGAAACAGCTCACAGTTTGCATGCAGCCGTGCACGCATGCATATATAAGACTAATCTCGAATTTCCTAGGAAAGGAAGAGACAAACACAATTTGATAGAAAGGCACAATTTGGAGGAAATTGTGACTCTTCATTTGGGGGGGGTTTCCGGGCTGTCAGCTCTTGAAGTGAGTATAAAAGCCCAAAGCACAGTGTGGAACAGAGTGGGCTCTCACTGCGTGCAAGTCTGTTGGCTGGCTGACGTGGGTCGCAGCTGCTGAGACAAAGGACACATTGTGGTCCCTTGCGCTGCCTCTGAACCTGCTCTTCCAGGCTCTGAACAATCTCATCCGTTGAAGCCCCTTTTAGCACTTCATAATTCACATCTTTTTCCCTTTCGTACATGATCACATGACTTCCTTTTTGTTTTTGATTGTTTGCTTTTTTAAATCATGAGACATGATTTTGCTGCTGTTGATGCTAATGCCCTCAGTCTTTAAAATGACATTTTTTTCCTGGGAAAGATTTATAGGTACCCATTAATGGTTGTGGATTGTTTTTTTAACTTAAAAAAAAAAATGTGTTTCCCCCCTCTTCTATCTACGCTGCACATGAGTGCTCTAAATTCTCTCACAGATTGTCTCTTCCCCTCACATCATCCTGAAGGGAGACTTGCTTACCGTCTTTGAGATGCCGCTTCTAATGATTGCTGATCATTGTTAAGGAGCTTTGATAATTTGCTTCTTGAAAAGACTCTTTGCCTAAAAATACATGCTGGTCAATTTCCTTATGCATTTTACTTTTCACTGAGAGCAGTATACTACCTAACCCATTTTAAATTCCAATTTCTCTGATATCCACTGTCCAGGAAAAAAGGGATAAGAGATTACTGTGCTTCGGAAATATAGCATACCACTTTTTTGGTACTACGTTTTATAACAGGTGTCAACTGAAGACTGCCTTCTGAATGGGTAGATGTGGCGCCTGGAGTCACACCAGTAGGGAGCCTCCAATCCATAAACACTTATTATCCCAGTTGCTGAACAGTTTTCAAAATGCCATCATGCAGATGGCCTTGACTCCACTGAAGGCGTGATTTGAAAAAGGCATAGGAAGTCCCTAGAGCTGAATTCCTTACTTACACTTAGATGTAATTAAAGCAGAAATCAAGGGCTCTTGAACCAACCAGAGCTCAGCACCTGAGAGGACCAGAATGCCTCTGCAGATTTGGGTTGTCCGTGGCCTTCACTGGGGAAGATTAGAGCAGAACATGAAGATGCTGGCAGTCAGAATTGGCAGCACAGTCTGTACATGTTAAATTTCCTGGGTCACTAAACAAAATCTACTGCAAAGGCCATGCCTGCCTTTCCTGCAAATGCTCAGGACTATATAGAAGCCTCTCAGGAGAATACTGGAAGCATCCAAAAATCCCTGGGACTGAAAGCCCTGAAGATATTTAGACACTAATATTGGGAAGTATACAAAGAACCCTTTCCTCTTCCTGAGTATAATACCCAGAAATCCCAGAGAGGAGGCCTCCAGCCTCTGCCGTCCTTTAGGAACCCAGGTGACAGAGGTATCAGGCAACAGGATGACTCTGGAGTGGGTTGCATCCACTTTGCTGAAGGGAAGATGACTTGGTGAGGGCAAAGTGAAATAAGGCCCTGGAGAGTTTAACCAATGGAACTGAGATTACAACCCAATTATATGACTTCAGTTTCCCTTAATCAGCACTCTCTTGTCAGTTCCTATCATAAAGGCAAAAATGTTGGAGCTGGATAAGCACAGGAGAGGTCTTCTAGTCCTACAGATGAGAAACTGAGGCCCAGGGAGGTCCAGCAATTGGTCCAAGGTCAAATACCTGGTTAGGGGCAGAGCAGAGCTAGAGTCATACCATGTTTCCTTACTCCAGGACTAGAGACAGTGATTTTTTTTTTTTTTAAACCATTCTCAACAGACATTCTTGTCTAGATAGACCAGGAAGTAAAGACAACAAACATTCCTTGAGCACCTACAGATGCTTTGACGTACATTTTTAGTACTCACAACTGTTTTCAGGTATAACTATTACCCTCCTTTTCAAGGTCATGAAAAAAAGAAAAACTGGGGCTCCGAAATTTCAATTACTTGCCCAAAATCACACATCAAAGGAGGAGAGAGCTGAGATTTCAACACTACAGCCCACATTCAAGAAACAGCAATGATTTTGATCTTGCCAAGTACCAGAGCCACAGCTAGCATGTGTGTGAGCTCAAAACATAAATTCCAGAGTTTCTAGATGCTCTTTTTAGTGACAGCCACATATAACATGCATGAATCCCCCTTATAATATGAGATTGTAATACATCTTCCAGTGACGACTATTTCCTGCAAACTCTTTTTATTTTGAAATATAAAAACTGTCCCCTAAATATTTTGCATTTATATCACTTATTTATCACTTATCAGATCTCCTTGAAGAAGTGAAGTCTATAAGATAACACACTGTGGGGTGCCTGGGTGGCTCAGTCATTTAAACATCTGTCTTCAGCTCAGGTCAGGATCCCAGGGTCATGGGATCGAGCCCCATGTCAGGCTCCCTGCTCAGCGGGAAGCCTGCTTCTCCCTCTGTCCCTCCCCACAGCTCATGCTCTGTCTCGTTCTCTAGCTTTTGCTTTCTCTCAAATAAATAAATAAAATGTTTAAAAAAAAATAAACTAAAACACACCAAACTGATGAACTACATTCCAGGATTATTTACTTATTTGCCATTTGGGTTTATATACAATTTTATCAACAAAGAACAGTTATCCTCATTACTTAAAGTATATTTACTGTTCTCTAAATGTCTTATGTCACGTGGGGTTGTAGCCAGCATAGCTGGGGGATAAGAAATGCACCAATGAAATTCATTTGCAGTTCATCCACTGCCAGATCTAGAACTTGGCCTTGGTCATTTCTCGCCAGAGGGTATTCTCATTTGCTGTGAGTGATATAATGTTTGTCAGCCAACAGTCAGAAAGGCCATAATAAGACAGCCAGGGCCAAACACCTGGAGAGTCCCACATGTCCCAGTCGCTCTCTGAACAGAGGGATAGGAGGCAGAGTGTGTGGCAGAGACAGAGATGGAGGAACCCAGCCACTCCCAAAACCAGAGTCATAAACCTGCCGCCTTGTACAAAATGGTGTTCAGTGTGGGTTGGAGGCCTAGCAGGAAAGAAGAGAGACCTTTTCCTTTATCAAGCAGAATTCTTTCACTCTCTCCAAGCATAATCAGGCCCTAAATGAGACTAGGGGATCCAGTAGATGGACAAATAACACCTTAGGTATGGTCGGTAAAATACAGAGAAATGAAATCCACAAAGCCTACTCACTGCAGCCTGAGCGCTGAGCTGCTTCTTCAGCAACCTTTATGTCCATCACAGTCTTAACTGAAGACCAGGAATATGTTCCTACCTGGTAGTTATAAAAGGATCCCTTTCCCCCCTCTCCTTCTTCCTTTCCTTCCTTTCTTCCTTATGTAAACATTTATTATCACTGAACATACTCCCAGTATTGTATATAGTATAGTAAGTGTCCTTGCTCTGTTTTTTTCTTTTATGCTTTATACCTTAATTGGAATTTTAATAATGTTGCCAATAGGAACAATTCTTGTATTGCTTATTACCTTTGATGTGAGGGTCTTAGGATTTGTGGACATTTTATTTGAGCCCCATGCCCTTTTGCATGACAAGTTTGGTTTGGTTTGGTACGACTTGGAGTGATTTTGTTGAGATTTTTATGTGGGTATGTGTGTATGCACATGTGTATCTTTAAGAAGAATAGGGTGTATATAGATTCTCTCACACATTTTCTTGCTTTCTTTGCCCTCATGTGTGAGTAGTAGAAAGCGTCACTAAATGGAGAATTTCTAGAATACGCACATCTCTTTCCTATAGAAAAAGAATGTTTTGGGCTTCTTAAATGGCTAAGGCAAGCAATGTTCATTTCTTCTCACGCGTATCCTTATGTGGTTATCACCCTCTATCTCATTTCCCTGTCGCTTTGTAATCATATGTCGTTCCATGACATTACATGATGTATTTATTAGTATTCTGTGCCCTCCCTACATACTCATACACACCAGATATATGTTCACGTCTCTGCCTCCAGTGCTAAAACAGTTCCTGGCAGAGTGGGTGCTCCCTCTCCAGAACTATCAGATGCAAAAAGAGTGTACGAGTGAATTTAGTTTGAAGAGATCATTCACTTTGGATTACTTAGCCCTTGGTTTTTATTTCATCTTAAGCAATACACCGAGAATTGTGTGCTTTCTTGTCCATATTGTCAATTTCCTGCATTGTTCATCTTCAGAGAAATTAAGGTCAGAGGATTCTCTAAGTAGGTCTCCTAAAGATTCAACCTTTTATTCATTCAACAAATATCGATTGAGCCTACTATGTATCAGTCCCTGTTCTAAGCACCATACACGGAATGGCAGAAGTCCTTCCTATAAGGACAACATAGCCAAACGAAGAAGGACATACAAACAATCATTACAGTTAATGGGATAGATGTCGGGATAGAGATCTTTATAATGTGTTGTGGAGACAATGACAAGACAGGGTCCCTCTTTTCCTGAGGGGACTGGCAAAGGCTTTGGGAAGGGTAGTGACCTTTTCACTAGGTCTGGAAGGATCCATGGCGGATATTGTTTTGTGTTCTTTATAATCTACCTCATTCAACTTGTATTCCAAAAGACCTTCATTAATCTGATATGCTTCATTCATTCAGCATTGAATAACTACTTTGTACCTTACACTTGGCTAAGCCCTGGGAGAGTATAACCAAAAATAAGACAGACAGGACATCCCATGACAAAGAACAACAACAATAATAATATGTAACCATTTCTGGTAAGAAATAGAAAAGAGAAACACAAGGTAAGAAATCCATGTATAACAAGAATGTTGGAGCTAGTCTGTGGAATCAGAGAAAGCTCCCTCAAGGAAATACTGTTTCACGTATTCAAGCATGCGTGAATTTTTCCCCATCTGTTCACAAAGATAAAGAACGGCAGTGCAGTTCCATCATGTGTAGTCAGGACAAACAAAACCCCTCGGCACCTTATTTTAGCAGAGATAGGTGTTCCTAGAAAAGAGGGCGGGCTGAGTTCTTAAAGCTATTGAAATATTTGTCCGTGGCAGAGCATCAGTGCATTGTTAATTCCAAGGGACATTAGGCACAAAAAAGTGCAAGGTCTGAACAGCCATCCTTAGCATCTGCCAGCATGATACGCGCCATTGTGCACCCGTCAGACCCCGAGTCCCGTCTCTTCCTGCCAGTGTCCTGTCCCATTCTGACTGGCCTCCAGTTCTATGTCCACAACACCATTCTGTCCTGTATTTTAATAGCATCTGAGTTTTTCAGTATTTGAAACACACTCCACTTGACTTGTGTTGACTTCTCTGTTCAACTATTTTTCTTGAGTCACTTCCAAGTAAAAGCGTAAGTCGTGAACATGAAGGCTCTGGAACCAGGTCTTCTTGGCTTCAGAGCTGGGGTTTGTGACTTATGAGCCCTGACCTTGGACAGATTATTTAACCCGTCTGAGCCACAGATGTTATATTTGTGCAACCAGATAACATGGGCACATGGGGTGATGGTAACAGCTACATTTCAGGGATGCCTCTGTTATTGTCCGACCATGTGTGGCCACGTCCCCAAGTCCTTCAGTTTCCTTGCTTGTAAAGCAGAAAATACCTGTAAATGACACCAGTTTTACAATTCTACAGTTCAATTTCCACACCCATGTGCCACTCATGATGTTGTCGTCTTTATCCATCTAAACAGATATTCCGTAATGACAGGAGGAATGTGAGGGAAAGGGGAACTCTTACACAGTGATAAAGTTTATCTAACACCATAAGCGTGTGCCTGGCAAAAAACATCTCTAAGGTCACATTCTTCTGGGGGAATGTCAAAGTTGGGATGAGAAAAATAAAAATGGCATATGATGCGGTGGAAGGTGTGAACTTTGGAATTTAGGCGTCATGGAAACCAGTCCCAGTGATTCCACATGCTAGCTGGATGCTCTGGGGGAGTCCTGAACTTTCTTCACCAGTGAAAGAAGGGTAATAATGCCTACACTAGAGACCTGCTGAGCATGAAAAATACTATGATGAAGCACCTGACACCTAGTTACCAATAGATGGTGGTGATTACTAACTTTATTCTTTGCTGATGATTCTCAGTTGATGATGAGTTGGTGGTAAGTTGATGACAGCTTACTGATGGTAAGTTGGTGACAACTTACCTCCTTATTTTAAATAGGAATACACCACCCTGAGTGCAAGAAGCGTAATCAAGAAACGATCTACACAAAGGCATTGTGATTAATGTGGTACTACATACATATTAGTTCCAGATAATGAGAGAAATGCCAATTATAAAGAAGGGATGGTCAGCCAGTTCACAGCATGAGAAGTATAGCTCAGACCAACATGTTCAAATAAAGATTTATCAGGTAAATAATGTATTGCCACATAACAAAGTCAAAATTTATCATGATGTGTACTTTTAATGCCTTGTTGGGCATACGACTGTCCCAGTCATTTCTCAGCATTGCAGCTCACCCATTCAGTTAAAAGAATTTATTCCCAGCAGGAGTGAGCCTTATCATGGATTCTATTATAATTTATTATGGCAACTTGTGTTTTTATAAGAATTTAGAATTTGATAGAATTGCCTGAAACCTCACCAAAATGATCAGTTATTGCCATCTCTAATTCTTTTGAAGAAGTAAATATAAACTAATAATTAAACCCCACTCCCTACAGCATGACATCTTTTAAAAGGATCTGGAGCCTCAAAAGTTTGGGTTTTGCTCTTGGTTTTTTAAAGTCACTGGTCTCCTTTATCAGACCATTCTCTCCAACATGATATTTCTTAAACATTCCTTCTCCAGATTTTTATTGGTGAGATATCCATGTATTTCATAAAGTCAACCAGAGAATCTTTGATTGCCCAGGAGAAAACCATACTGACCGGAGAATGCTGTTACCTGAACCCCTTACTCCGAAGGATCATAAGATTCATAGGTGAGTACAAGAGCTTGCCGAACCGACCCCTCGCTTATAGGTCCAATCTGCTGAACTTACTACAGATGAACACGCTTGATGGAATAGACTAAGCTATGGGAGCATCAACTTTAAAAGCAAAGTTTCTTTAGGGGTTTTCCAGGAAGTGGAGCCATTGAGCCTGATCATGATGCCAAGTCCAATTTTTCATCCTTGAAGTGAAGCAGGACTTACTCAATTCTCTTACAAATGATTTCAGCTTGTTTTTTTTCCCCCTACACAATATTTATCTGAGATACTCTCTAGACATATATTTTAATATTGACCAGATATTGTCATATACCATTTAACTGAGTCTGGTGGGGGGGGGGCACAGCGGGGGACACAAATAAAATGAATTTAGAAATAATCAAATTTCCTGACAAAGATTTCCCATCCAGTATAATTTTGTTATGCAGTGAACTCTACTCAAAGTATGGGAAATGTAACCCATCAGAATCTGGAGAATGGTGCCTTTCCAAGGTTGGAAAACAAATAGCTTTATTAGTGTTCATGATAAGAGGTAACTAAAGCGTGTTCTATATCTCTCCTCCTAGGACTTTTATAAAAACATCTGAGGTGATGTGGATAATGGTTATAGAGTGGGAATGAATATGTATATGGGAATACGTAGGAATTAGATTTTGCAGAGTTCCTAAACAGTAAATACTCAATAAATAACTGGTACAGTGTTCAAATGAGCTCCTACAAGTATCTACTGACCAGATGTTCATGGGAGCCAGGATAAAGCTCCCAAAGTGTGAACATTGCTGGTATAAAAACAAGCTGTGATACTCTTTAAAACCTACAGGGGTGCCTGGGTGGCTCAATGGGTTAAACCTCTGCCTTCGGCACAGGTCATAATCTCAGGGTCCTGGAATCGAGCCCTGCATCGGGCTCCCTGCTCGAGAGCCTGCCATCCCCTCCTCTCTCTAAATAAATAAAATCGTTAAAAATTAATTAATTAATTAATTAATTAAAACCTATAGAACTGACAGCTGGGAAAGTGAAGGCCAGAATATAACATCCTCTCAACTCTTTTGGTTATCCTTAATCCTCTTTTTTTCCTATTGTAGAAAAGGGTTGGAGTACTTCAAGTCATAAGCAAATGACCACATTAAAATAAAAAATGCAAGAACTTTTGTGATTGGAGTGGGAATGAGGGAAGTGGTAGCCGTGAGAAGCCTAAGAAAATCTAACTTAAAAGAAGCAACTGTTAACATTAAAATAGTCTTCACAGCTACCTATGTGGCTCAGTCAGTTGAGCTTCTGCTCAGATCATGATCTGGGGTCCTGGGATCCAGCTCCCGCCCATGCCCATGTCCTGTATGGCTCCCTGCTCGCTTGGTAGGAGTCTACTCCCTCTCCCTCTACTGCAACCCCTACCCTGACTTGTGCATGCTTGTGCATGCCCGCTCTCTCTCTCTCTCAAATAAATAAGTAGAATCTTAAATTTTAAAAATGGTCTTCAAAAAAAGTTGTCTTCAGCATCTACTGATGGGATCGGCACAATGACCTGTGGAAGTCTCCAGTGAGCTCACTGGGTAATCCCTGGTCAATATGATGTCACTGTCTGTGAGTTCACTCATGCCAAACAGTGGTGCCTTTCAAAGATGTCCAAAGTTTGGTCACTTCCCACCAAAGTGGCGAGGTAACAAATCATCAAGGAGAAAATAAAGGAGGGAAGAGAATCTTTATTATACAGGACAGTGGGCTAGACACTTTATGAGCATTATTTCATTTAATCCATCCAAGGCCCTGTAAGGTAATTTATAATCTTAATTGTACAGATGAAGAATCTGCTATAGAATGGCGTAAAGTCACTTTTCCCGAGCAGTGTGAGAGTGTATATGTCTATACACGCATTTGCGTAATTTGATTCAGAGAAGATTTTATGATCACTGCCTGATCATATAATTAGAGCAAGTTATTTAAAGCAGAAGGTTATTTACAGTTAACTGGAGATTTTTTAAAAAGTCACTGTTGTTCTTTCTTGGCAAAGATAAGGAAAGAATCTGGAGCAAAGTCCAAAAAACAGAAATTATAACCGGCGTCTATCATGTATATCCGCCTGTCTCAGTGCATTGTCGGGGCAAGATTTGTTCAATGAGGGATAGCAACAGCACCCCCCCCCCCAACTATCCAGGAATGAATCCTGCAGATTGCCTGTGGTAGTACCTGAAATTCCTACTGGAGTCAGTGCATTGAGCGGAGGCGTGGTTTCAGGAGGATGATTAAAGTAGAAATGTCTCACCCAAGAGAAGCATCAAACTCCCATTTTCATAATTGGTGACATTGTCCATTGAAGTCTATCATAAGCTAACAGAGATGCTGCTCACGGGGAAGGGTGTGGAGACAGGCAGCAGGTAACTTGCAAATCTTGGAGAACTGGAGGAAAAGCATCAAGAAGGAAGGGAGGTTGCTGGGTATGGAAGCACTTGCTTCATGCTTTCCCTCCTCTGTTTTATGGCACCAGCATCTGCTCAGTTACTTAAATCAAGATCCTAGAGGTCACCTCAAGCCATCTGAGAACTTCTTAGAAATGTACATTCTTAGGCGTCATCCCATACCTACCAAATCAGAAAGTCTGGGAATGGAGCCTGATGATCTGTATTTCATGACTGGTCATCCAGGTGATTCCAAATCACTCTGAAGGTGGGGAGCCCTGCGTGTAGGCCAGTGAAATACCTTGCCCTCTCAGTGGTCCCCCTGCATCCTATCCTGCAACATGGCTCCGGGAGCCCCAGGTGCACAAAAATATCTTCCATTGACCATTTTGCAGATCTTTCTGGATCCAAACTATGATCAAGTCATTTCCCTGCTTCCCAGAGCATTCCTGGTGTTTTGAACAGTGTGACGCCTATCTCTGGTTCCTGTTCATGAGCTGTTCCTCTGTCGGCAGAACCCCATTGCCATCCTCTCGCCCTTCAGGCTGACAGTCCTCCTCAGCCTCCAGAACACTGCTAACACATTACCTCTTGACCATGCCAGACAGGTAGCTCCCAGGCCCCCACTGAGCCTGCGTCTTTTATAGGCACTTACTATATCCCTGTAACTATGCAAGGCTGTTACTCCTATTACTTTGTGATCCTTTGGAGAGCAGGGATTGTATCTTTTCACTTTTTATCAACAGCATATTGCAAAATGCCTGGCACATAGTAGGTTTTCAATAATTTTTTTTAATAAGTAAAGAACAATGATTAACGTTATTAAATCACAGATTTGCCTGAAATTGCTTCCATAAATGCTGGCAAATATTCATTTGCCTCCTGTTTAATTAACTTTATTACCACTCTTCAGCTTAGTTTTAGGAAATTAAAGTACATAAGTTAGGCAATTTCTAAGACAAACTCAAAGAAGTCTGTCCTAACTTCATATAGGAGAGTTGGAGGTGGGGTAGGGGTCTGTGTATCGTAAGAAGGGCAACTTACTTTTTTTGAGTATCTGGATGAATGTTTTTTATAAGAGGAAAAAAACATACTACTTAAAGATCCTTTAAATGAGGAGGTTTTCCTTTGAAAAAATTGAAGTAAGATAGTAATCAAATGTATTAGAAATGTTATTGTAAAGAGCTTAACAGCCCTTTTGTTGTGCTTAAGAGTCACCAAAAATCATCAGAAAATGACAACTGTTTTACCTAACTGTTCTAACTAAGTTGAAATTGCATGATTTTCTCTTGCAGTTTATGTAATTATTCTAGAATCCATTACAAATAGTATTTCCCAACAAATATGATTAGCTTCTCACTGCAAAATGACCAGGGAATTAGCAAAATATTTTTAAACGAAGTAATGCTTTATGCTGTCAAGGGTAAGGAGAAGCTTGGGATTCAAATACATTTCTGGAAAGACTGTATCTATATACTTTCTGTATAGCAGTTTGACAGTGTATTTCAATAGTCTTAAAAATAAGACTGGGTGGCTCAGTGGGTTAAGCCCCTTCCTTCCGCTCAGGTCATGGTCTCAGGGTCCTGGAAGCCTGCTTCCACCTCTCTCTCTCTCTCTGCCTGCCTCTCTGCCTACTTAGGATCTCACTCTGTCAAATAAATAAATAAAATATTTTTTAAAAAATAGCTATCCTTTTTAACCCAAAATTCCACTTCAAATAATTTATCCCAAGGAGATGGTCATTGATGTAAATTAATTTTTATGTACTAAAATTCTTTTCATAACATTAATGATAAATATCTAATGATACACTTTTTTCAAAATAATGCTAACACCGTAAGTTACAACCTCAGAAGATGTTATATTTAAGAATTTTTAATGAGGGCCGCCTGGGTGGCTCAGTGGGTTAAGCCGCTGCCTTCGGCTCAGGTCATGATCTCAGGGTCCTGGGATCGAGTCCCGCATCGGGCTCTCTGCTCAGCGGGGAGCCTGCTTCCTCCTCTCTCTCTCTCTCTCTCTCTCTGCCTGCCTCTCTGCCTACTTGTAATCTCTGTCTGTCAAATAAAATAAATAAAATCTTTAAAAAAAAAGAATTTTTAATGAAAGGGGAAATATTCATGATATAATGTTATTTGAAAAAGTCAAGACACTATGAATCTATAATTATTTCAAAATAAGGATACATCATAGGGGTGTGTGTGTGTGTATGTGTATCACGATGAAGAAAGATTGAAGGGAAATACACTCATAGTCAACCTATATCATTTCTGAGTTGTAGGAGAATGGTTGAATAATTTTTACCTTTTGCTTTCTATTCTATAATTTCCAATTTTTATCATGAATATCTATAATTTTAAAGTCAGAAAAAGAGTTAAACATTTTTTTAAGGGGGCAAAGGGAAGGAAAAATAGGGGCTAGTGAGAGGCTATTCAGAAGGTTGGGCAAGTCTTTTAACAAGACCTTCAGCGTGGGAAGCAGAGCTGAGAGTGGTAACTTGCCTCTCAGTCTTCTCTAGGCTGGCTGGTGTGGACTTGAACGTATCCCCTCAGTCTACCCCAGAGTTCCAACATAAATGTTCAGTGAGAAAATGGCAAAAATAGTGAAGTCAGATGGAAAATATTAAATGAAGAAGATAATAGCTGCGTTGACCTTGACAGAGAGGATGGAATTGCTGTGATTCACAGATCCAATAATAAATTGGTTTTCCCAAAGTGGTCGTTAGAAGAAAGATGCCCAGCCTCCCGAATGTAGGTTGTACCCACCTCTGAACGGTTTAATTTCTCAAGTTGTTTCCATGATGTGGGAAGGGAGGAAAAGAATTGACTGAACTAACACATTTCACCAACATTTTATAAAAACAAATGCAGTCAAATTAGTAACACAGACTTGGACTTCTCCATCTCCTCAACATTTTCCTCTGCATTCCTTTCCCTTCTTATAGCATCTCTTTTGTTGTTGCACTAAATTGAACAGCAAAAACACATAGATCTAAGTTCTCAAAAGAGATAAACCCTTGCATTCTCTTTGCAGCAGCAAGGACAAAATAAGGAAGTCACATTTTCAAAAAAATTCATGAAGAGAAGTTTGGTTACATTTATTACTAATATACTTGAGTAAATGTAGCCTTGTAAACACCAATTATTCAATAGTAAACTTTTGGTTTAATATTAAAAAGTAATGAATAAAAAGCATTAGAATTTGATGAGGGTTTTGAGGTTTTTTTGCCATATAGAAGGAAAACTAAATTAACTTTCCCTTCTTGAATAACTAATTTCTTTTGGGTTAAAGGGAAAAATTCATCCAAATACATCAGGATTAAACTATCTATTTACAACTAGAATAGCCTGTCACCCAGAAGCTATTTATTACGGGTTTTCCATTTAGGATCACATAGTTGTTCCATGATTACTTATAATAAAAATTTAATTAAATACCAAGCGAGTCTTATGCCATTTAGGTCAGGTCTGAGGATTAGGTAGCACTGGACAGAATAGAAAGCACCCTGGTAAACTGTTAATCGTGTAACACTAATTAATTGCCATAAATTAAGTGTGATCTAAATGGAGCATGAATATTTTAAATGCAGCTTCAAAGGTCACAGTGTTTTATGGTCATAAGAATTGGTACCCTGAGACAAGCTTAATGTCAGCCTTTTTTGAGAACTAGAAAATCCTTCTCAATTTTGAAAGTCACTTAAATGTACTTTATCTAAAAAGAGACTTAACTGGATTCAGGAAGCCCATTCTATGTACATTCAGTATTTATACTGATTATACAATTTATATATAATACATTATTTATATTTATAAATTAGAGGACTGATCATATTCATTCAACCTTCAGCAAATGATTTAGGTGGGCATCTACCATATGGTAAGCACTGATGAAGTTGCTGAGGACATATTAGTGAACCAAAGAGAGATTTATTTGCCCTCACCGAGTTTTTATTCTAGTAGGGGAAGCCAAGCATTAAACAAAATAAATAAGTAAATTGTAGTGTTCATGAGAAGATAAGTGTCATGTGGAAAAATAACATAGAAAAAGGAAATGGGCAGTTTGTAGGGGCAGATATGCAATTTTAAGTGGGGAGGGAGAGGCTGTCCTTCAAGGAGAATTGTCTAGACTTGGCAGTGACTTCCTAGCAGGACAGTGACCATTCCAGGAAAGTAGGTGCCCCTTGTACCAAGTGAAAAAAGTTAAGGTTCCGGTTTTTTCCTAAAAAAAACTTGCAGTGCCCAGGCACCCAACTTTCATCATCTGGACAGAAAAATGCCAAAGGCAAAGCAAGGCATGAGCCTATAAGCCAATGGAGATATTTCTGGAACTCAGCGATAGAAACCAAAGTTGAAGCTCCAGGATATACATCAGGAGGAGAAAGCCAGTATAGATCTTCGGGGGAAAATGGAGCCTCCATTTCTGGAACCTCTGTCTCTGGGCTTCATAAGCAGTGAAGCCACCAGACTTTGAGACGGACATGTTTGGTACTTCCTTCTAGGGAGCAAAGATGCCTGGGACATTTGGAGGGGTGAGGAGGTGCTGGAACTGGGAGCCCTGAATGACTAAAAGGCAAAGCCAGATCTCTGCTTAGGTCTCCAGAAGTTGTGATGAGTCTGCCTATGGTTCAGAACAAATCTGTTCTTCTTTGAGTGTCATCCTCCATGAATGAGAACAAGTCTCCTTATCCAGAACTCTGTAGGTTACTCTCATTATCAAGAGAAGAGTTATTTAGTCATATGAGACTCTAGTGATCTTCCCTGAGCGCTCTCCCTGTGTTTAAAAGACTGGACTCTAATAAAAGGAACAAGTAGATAGCCACTTTCTCAACACTTTGCAGAAGAGCCGACGCAAATTCATGGCACTTCATTGGTAGCACCCCTGTCCCAATAGTGACAATCAAAATGGTCTCTAAACACTGCAACGCGTTCCCTGGGAACAAGATCACCCTCAGTTTTAAAGATTTAAGAAAACACATAGACTTCACATTTTTGCTTAAAACATTATATGAATACTTTTGCTATGAAGATATTACATCATCACAAAATTAGGCACAGTGAGATGCAAGAATACTGTCTGAATATTGGCAATGACTCCCAACAGTTGATAAAGGGTGCTTTCAAAAGTTTTATGTGAAAAATAAAATTTACACTATCTACAAATACCGAACCATTATATTGCACACCTGAAATATGTCAGTTACACCTCAATAAAGAAAGAAGTAGTGTTTTGTAAATAATTTAAATTATTACATACGTACATAATAACTCTAACTAAAAAATGCATCAGGCAGAGACACTAGGTCAGTATCTATCAGTCACTAACAGGATGTGGTGCTGGTCGGTGCTAGCAATGGAGAGGATTCAGATCACCAGCTTCGCTTCAGAAATTTAGGAACATGATCAGAAAGGGCAGAACTCCAGGGCTGTTACTTGGAAGTCCTCCAGAATTTGATATGCCCGTTGTTAACATTCCTTGGTAGGTAAGGAATCTAAAATCTTCCCTTTCCACATTTAGTTTGTATCTAGGGCATGCTTCCTAGAATTATTTGCATCTAGTTTCTCCATTTTATTGTACTATTCCACTGCCAACGTGCCTGGGTGGCTCAGTTGGCTCACCGTAGGACTCCTGATTTCAGCTCAGGTCATGTTCTTGGAGTCCTGAAACCAAGTCCCATGTGGGGCTCTATGCTCAGCATAGAGTCTGCTTAAGATTCTCCTTTCCCTCTGCCTCGGCTCCCCGCACTCCCCCACCCCTGCCCCCACACATGCGCACTCTAAATCAAGCATTCAATCCATAAACTCTTTAAAAACATTTCACAGCCTCTGGCAAACTTTTAG
Source organism: Mustela nivalis (assembly GCF_964662115.1). NCBI lineage: Eukaryota > Metazoa > Chordata > Mammalia > Carnivora > Mustelidae > Mustela > Mustela nivalis. The sequence goes on from NC_139032.1 coordinate 64,123,086, forward strand.
TATCTTTGTCTCTGTCAACCAGGCTTTGGATCCACACTGTCTAGGGGAACTGAGGAGCAAATATTTAAGGCCAGCAGGAGTAAGGGAGAAGTCAGACATTTGAAAGAGGAAAAACCCTGAGGAATTGTCCTCGGAAAGGAGGGCTAAAGAAGACATCCCTGTTGAGATGTCCACTGAGGAAACTGAACGTAAGAGTTCCTTAGGTGTTCCCCTTCCACTGAGGAATATGGCACTGGTGAACCCCCGTATTTGTACTTGCTGGTGTGGAATACCCATTTTCCTACTAAAATGAAGGCTAGGAACTGATGTATTCTGTTTCTTGAACATCATAGTAGGAAAGCGAAGGCAAAAGATTCACAAAGCTGGTTAAATTTTGAACACAAGAAAATGTTCAAGCATTCTCAATGTCACACAGCACAGTAGTTCTTCAGTCCTCTCTTTTAGTGCATTGTTTTGCTCAACATAGACAAAAGAGCAGCCCTCTTTTAGAAAAGTTTGATAAGAAGCTGGGAACTTGTGTTGAGGGAGAAATGGGATTCCCTCCCCCTCTTCAGAGATACTGCTACCAAACTAACCCGGATAAGTCATTTTTGTGTCTTTTTCAATATCCTATTCTTTTTGAAAGTTCTAGATGTTAGCTTTTTCATATGAAAATAGGCAGGAGTCATGTACTCCTGTGTTCATATTTAAACTGACAACCATTGCAAGTTCTCAGGATCAGAAAGGGAGACATTTCTCTCGAAGATGTCTAAGTATAAAGTTGTCCCCAAACTGATCGTGATTTCCAGACTCCTTGTGCTTCACAGCTCTCCTCGGTAGGAAGTCTCTCCTGTTGGGTACAGCACGGATCCCCAGATTCCAATTTAAGGTGCTTTTTTTCACTCTCGTTGCACTGAAAATTTCCAAATGATGATTTACAAGTTTTCCTGACTTATGAGACACTTAGAAAGTCCCAGTTTCCAATTATCCTCTTTATTCCCTAAGTGCCTCTGCTGAATTTGGGGGAAGTTTATAAAAAAGAGACACAGTCCCTACGATTTACATGCTAAATGGTTAGACGTCAACCCTGTGTTCAATGGAATCGGGATATGAGACACTTACCTGAGCTAGAAAGTCTGGACACGTTCCTATGCTTTTTCCATTCTCTTCTCCTGTTCTTATTCTGATGTTTCTTTAGCAGTCTATTAATTGATTCACAAATAAATATTAAATGTTTACTCAATCACATTTGATACTGGGTGCTTAGGACACAACGTTATAATAGATGTTCTCCGTGCTCTTAGAGGGCTTGTATATTCTGCAATTCCAACGGGAGAGTTGGCCATCACTAGAAAATCACACACATGTAAAATTCTCACTGGGACAACAGGTAGGAAAAAGTAAAACAATATCATACTAGTCTAATATAGGAATTTTTTTCCAAAACCCCATGTGATAGGTGATTGTTTCTTTCACCCTATCCACTCAGGCGAGGCAAACCCACCCATAGTATTGATCAGCAGACAGAAGTGTGGCTTGCTCTTGGCCTGCTCTTCAGAGCTACAGCTGCAGAGCAGGCTGGTGTGCACAGCGCGAGCCGGCCCCCAGTCAGCAGGCTTTCTGCCGGAGCTCCTCCACTCCTCGCACCCCCACTGCCACACACAACTGCAGGGCCCAGCAGGCGCTTGTCTCTAGAGCCTGTGGGTCTGTTCCCTGAAGAGGCCGCTGCCTGTGCCTCTGCCGCCTCCCCCCTAGCTCTTGCCCAGGAGTGTGTCCCTGAATACGCTGAGAAAACTGAAGAAGGAGAGAGGACAGTTCCAGGCAAATTCAAAGAGCAGAACTCATCCAGTAGGGTGACCACGGCCATATTTTCTGAGGAATCTCCATCCCCGAACCTCTGAGTCAGGGGCCAGATGGTAGGAGAGAAACGAAATCTCGCCCTTGGTTTTCTCCCCTCATCTCTGTCTTCTAAGGAGAAGTTCGAGTTTTCCTGAAGTAAAAGTCCGTGTGTTTGTGTGTGTGTGTGTGTGAGAGAGAGAGATTGAGAGAGAGAGAGAAAGAGAGAGAGAGAGAGAGAACGCACTCCATGTCTCTTACTGATAATGGAAACCCCTTCCTGACTCTCCCCTCAGGTTGGCTCTGGGAGTTTCCCTCTTTTTCCACAGGCGTCGGTCGTGGATGCTTCAGTGGATCACTGAGAGCTGCTCTACCAGGGCCAGTCAAGCAAGGTGCCATTTTAAACTAGAAATTACACATTTATAATTTAATATAGAATAGTTGGCCTTCAATGTAGAGGTTCCCCTTCAGGTCACAGGACCTTTGTGGCTGAAAGGAATTTAGTCCTTCCCTCACCTCACCAATGCCCCCTCACCCCATTACCACCCTGCTCTCTGGGGCTAGGCTTCCTAATGAGAGTCACCTGTGTGGAAAGCAGTACCATCCTCCTTGGCACCAGGAAGTCTGGTTATGTATTTTGACCAATTTTGTTTTTTGTTTTTTGTTTGTTTGTTTGTTTTGGAAGGCCTAAAGGTATCCTGCTCTGAGTCCTAGTATCTTTTTCTAGCATGCCAGTTATGTGTGGCTTTGCTAGTACTCCTAGTGTACATTTCCTGGTTATGTCACTGCTCCTGCTACGTTCACATTTGAGTAAAAGGGTAGTTTACTGCACCGATTCTATAGCACGGACCAAATCGCGGAGTTGCACCTCCACGCCCTACATTGTTAGTGATCAAAGATCCCAACTTGTCCTGAGACAGACTGAGATCAGACGAACCCATATGGAATCCTGAGGGGAAAAAATAAGGACTTTTTAATATCTTTGGCTTCCTCTCTCTTCATCCTTCCTCCTTCTTCGTGCCTGACAGGTGTCCTCTTTAGGCCACAAAGAAGCATGCTCAGGTTCCCTTGGCTGATCTGTGTCATCCTGACAAGGACAATAGACATCATCATCGATTTTTTTGTCCTAATTCCAGGCCCCTCTAGCCTCTTGTCCTCTCGGCATTCTAATGCCCGTCATCCCTTAGAGTGTGGCAGTTTACAAGCCCTTATCCCATACCACACTAGGGTGTCTGAGCTTTGTGAGGTGTCCCTTGGGCTCTACTATTTTTCTCCTCCCTCTGCCCTTGCTAATAGAGGCCCACCATTCTGATACCATGCTGGTTGTGAAGCTTCTCCAAAAAGCTGCAGTGCTCCTGAGATGGGATGGAACAACTAGATTTCCAAAAATCATCCTGGAGGTTTCTGTTGCCCTGTCCCTGGGTTTGACAGCCAGTGTGAGGCCGAGTGAATGGGAATGCCTCTTCACGCCCTCAACCAGGATTCCAGCTCCTCCTTGTGTGTCCTCCCCAGCCACATCCTCTCCTACGTTAGTTTGATTTTAGAAACTCAGTGGTCAGACCATGGCTCTTAGTCTTCCGAGCCAAGCCTTTTTGGAATTCCAAACAAAGCAACAATATCTACATGCGTCTCGAGCACGGAGCTCTGGCAAACCAAAAGTGCTTTACTTTTAGACTATTTTGTTGGTGGTTAATTCATTCATAAATGTGATCAGCTCCCCCCAAGCAAGGAGTACTATTGGGAGCAGATTCAGAAGATAAATAGAGGAATGAAAAACCGTATCTGTTAAAATTTCAAAAATATGACCTTACTGAAAGAATCTTTGACCCCAAGGTAGGTTCTATAGACATGTTAAAAACATCTCCTTCAAATCATACGTTGCAATACAGGAGACCATAAATGGTGTTCCACCTGATTCTAAGGACAAAAGTAGCTATTGTGAGCTTCTGAGACTGGGAAAAGACACACAAGGAGCTCAGGGTTCAGAGCGATGGCTGGAGTGTCTCACAAAAGCCCTGTAGGATCCAACATTCTCTGTGATTCGCTGCTGTGGGGTCCACCGCCCTTTGTTGTCGCTGCCCATGTCAGGCAGGTGGATTCCCCGGGGCTGCCACAGGGCCCTTCTGAAGCTAGATCAAATGCACCAGAATGAACTGTTTGGAAAGCAGACGCTTGTTAAGCCATCAGGAAAAGCAGAGGTGATCCTAAGGAAGCAGAGAGGAAGAGGGGAAGGCCCACTTTCTGCAAAAATATCCCGGAACAATAAAGAGCAGAGCTGCCACGGCAGCACCGCCACGAGACACCTGAGACACCAAGCCGAGGAGCCTGGAAATCCCATCTCAGAAAGATCAAACCTGCCCTGATGGGAAGCACTTCTGACAAATAAAATGCCAGAGGAAAGTGATGCCACTTTCCCTTTTTCATAAATCATAAATTACCCTAGTTTCCTGGAAAAGTATGCCGAGACAGACTTATTGCCCTCTTGAAAAAGCCAGGGAGACCTGGTCTTTAACAATCTCGCTGGAAGGTGTTAAAAAAAGTCTAACCATTCAGACTTCCAGAACCTGGGGGTGAAAATTGCCATGAATGATCAATGATTGCCTACTCTCAGAGGTCAGACCTTCTGAGAGTGAGCCGGCCAAAGCTATTAAAAGAGCCAGTTCTCATTGTGATAAAGCACATCCTGGCAGAGCCACAAAAAGGAAAATTACAGCAATCAATACAGATCAAAATGAAAACCGGATGAAGGTTTCAGCCAAACTTGCCTTCATTTCTGCGATAATGGATTAACTTTTGGGTGCTGATATCAGCACAATTTGCAGATCGAGGACATCGTATGGGAATCCGAGTTGGGTAGACATTTAACTGAAACTATAGCAGATCCTTGACATTTACAAGGGTTAACACTCCCTCTCTCTTGCACTTGCCAACTTCTCCCATAATTGAGCCACGTTTCAGAAATCTTTATCCCTTCCAACAACTTGTATGTAGCTCGGTGCTGCAGCACCTCTTGGTGTACCGAAGAAACAGCAGTCCATTGAGAAGCTATCGCTGTACTGTATAGGCTTTGAAAGAGTTCACAGTGAAGCTTCCAGTAAGGAATTCTGCTTTATCATGTTCAATCTTATTGGGACTAATCCCGTGGAATTTGCCAGAGGACAGATAAAATCCAGAAAAGATAGGAAAGATAGCCTCCCCACAGGATTCTCGGCCAAACAGCAAAGTCAGTGTGGCAGGAAGAACCATGCCCTCCTCTCCCCGAATGGCTGTATCCTAATCCCTAGAAACTGTGTAGATTTGATACCTTATATGACAAGAGGGAATTTACCGGTGTGACTAATGCAGGAGCTTGAGATGAGATTATCCTGAATTAGTCAAGTGGACTCAATGTAATCTAAGCGTCTTTTTAAGAGGGAGGCAGGAGAATCGGAGTCAAAGGAGGAAGTATGACAGTTGAAGCAGAGGTCGTGACGGTATGATTGCTGGAAGGGAAGGGGTCCAAGACAAGGAATGAAGGCAGCTTAGATGCTAGAAAAGGCAAAGTATGAATTCTACTCTCAAGCTTCTGGAAAGAACACAGCTTGTTAAGACTTTGATTTTACCCCAGTGAAACCTATTTTGGACGTCAGACCTCTAGAACTGTAAGAGGGTACACTTGTGTTGTTCTCAGCAGCTCAGTTTGTGGAAGGCCGTCAGAGCAGCAGTCAGGAATGCGGTCTTTAACACCCGTCCCTTGTCATTTTCTCTGTCCAACATCAAGTGAAACATCCAGTTCAATCAAGGTTTCTGGAATGACCTTTTTTTCTCTCTTTTAGGGTGAATTCCTACACAACCTCATTCACTCTCAGCTGCCGTTGATTTCATAGATATCCCTTCGGAGTACTTGCATTTCCAAACAGGACCAGGGAGAATATGTTTTCTATGGGAAAAAAGGGAACGAACTGCTGTTGAATAGCTATTGAAACCAGGCACTGTAGTGGGTATTTTGGACCTATCCCCTGTCATCTTTCCAACCTCTTTGTGAGGCATCACTGCCCCCAACCTTGTTGTGACTGAGGGTCCCAAGGTTCAGAGAAGGCAAATAGCTTACACACAGTGAGTGAATCAGCAACGCTGGGGCTCGATGGAGGCAGATCAGTAGGACTCCAAAATTCTAGTTCCTTCCATTTGAACGTGTTGCTTCCGCCTTACTTATACAAAACGATAACATGCAAACATGTTAGGTCGGCATCAGTTTAGAGGAAAAAATGGTTGGGGAAGCAGGCACCAGTCCCTGCAAAGACAAAAGTCAGGGGACCATCTGACTCCGGTGAGGTCCTCTTTGGCGGTTGTTGTGGACTCTCACTGCTCCGTCTTCTCTCGGGGACAAAACTGTATCGGTGTCATCATTCCTGATCATTTCCACTCTCCTTGTAGGGGTATTCGCCTTCGGACTTTTTGCTACTGACATTTTTGTAAATGCCGGGCAGGTGGTCACAGGGCACCTTACGCCATACTTCCTGACAGTGTGCAAGCCGAACTACACCAGTGCAGACTGCCGGGCACACCAGCAGTTCATCAACAATGGGAACATTTGCACTGGGGACGTGGAAGTGATAGAAAAGGCTCGGAGATCCTTTCCCTCCAAACATGCTGCTCTGAGCATTTACTCCGCCTTATATGCCACGGTGAGTACTGAAGTCCTGTTGTCACTCCCAAGACCAAGTCGAGTGTTTGGCTGGGACAGGAGTCTCTCTCGCCTCCTCACCTTCTTTCTCTTATCGCTGTCACTTAAGAGTGTTACAGGAAACACGTGACAGCGTGTTTCTCCTGTACGGCATCACACTGTTGCCCCTACCCCCCTCCCCAACATCCCAGGGTAATATACTGACCTGCCAGAGGCTATTAATTTGGCAGGGTTGATTATCTCTTAGTCAGATCTTCCCATTTTACAGATGCAGAAACTGAGGCCCAGAAAATAGCTGAGAGCCCCCAGGTTGGATCTGGGACCTATGCTCCTGGCACCATGTCCAGGATTCTTCCACTTGCCCACAACAACATTCTTTGCCAAAGTTTTCATTGGTCCCAGAGCAGCACACATTTCACATACCTGCCTACAAATTTGCAGGTGTGGGCCTTCAAACACATGGTTGCCTGGGTAGTACAGCAGACCTGAGAGAAAACCACAGTTTCCCTCTGCTCCCCCTGACACTCTTCCTCTTTATTTAGCCAGAATATATGGACAATACTACATGAGCCCCAACACCCAAAAGTTCACTTCTCGCTGCTCTACAAATCAGACAGGGTTCGACTGCCCCCGCTAGGGTGTAACATTCTCTTTACACTTTTTGCTTTCATTACCGAAAAAACCTGAAATGTGTCTCGTGTCTTAAAATACAAGACGAAACAATTGGTGTCCCTTTTCTTTTCCTCCTCTTTCATTGTGTCCATTTTGGGTTGACTTCATCTCCCCTTTCTCTGGCCTGTGCTTCCTTAGAACCAGGAGTGTATGGAAGCAAGTAAAGAAGGGATCAGCTCAAAAGCTGGGTACCCCTTGCCTTTACCTGTGGAAGAGCAACTATTGGTCAAAAACACACCTTTTCCCTACTTGAACTTACGTTCCAGGAATGACTAGTCTAGTGATTCTCAATGAAAGGGAAAAAAAAAAAAGAAAGCAGAAGAAAGACCCCCTTAAGATAATCCATTCTTCCCAGAGGTTCTGAGCAAGACTCACCCTACCCCCAGGGGAGCAGGTTCCCACAGTCTCCAGGGAGAGTAACTGTGCTCTCTGCTGAGAGCTTGCCTCTGATGGGATGTCTCTGACATCCCTGGAGACAAATTCAGGGTGGAGAGAAGGTGACTGACTACACGTCCGGACTATTGAGCACAGTGTAAAATAAATTGCTGAATATTCTCTTTAAAACAATGGTTCCTTTGTGTCGAGCTCACAGGATCACATCTGTAGGATGAATCACCCAAAATGAGCTTTCCTAGTTATTCCTTTTAGGTCTACCTTTTAATGAGTATGTGATAAAAATTATTTCAGTTGCCGCTCATTAAGGAAACATGCATGTAGATAATAGAGAACCCTCAACTTACAAAACAGATCAGTTGTAGCTTGTAAGACTTCTTTGCTTTATGATAGATCGATCGATTGATCGATCAATCAATTGGCAGGCCACATATTTTTTAAACAAAAAATATCCTCTCAGGCAGTCAGCATATTTTTCCACTTTCAAAATATCCATTTGTTTGGAATTATCTAGAACCAAATTTTATATGAAGCAATGTACTCTTGAACCCTTTTCTGTATATTGATCCAACTCAGGTCATTGCTGTGTGAAATTTGTGTAATACCACTATAAAAATTAATCTGTTACTCATAATAACGGTCTCATCAGATGAGATATAAATTTCTTTTGAGTAAAAAGAAGTCTGTTCACTCAGAAAAGATGCTGCTGTAGCACTTGTTTTCGAGGATTCAGATATAATCCAATCCAAATCATGCCCACAGATGGACTATAATCAGATAAACCCTGATACAAGATTCCAACTGTGTGAACTCCTTTTGAGCCCCTACTATGTGTGAAGGACTTTCAGAAATTACTCAACAAGGATGTCCTAAGTACTGGTTAATACTGTGAAGAATACTAACCATAAGCCCATGCTCTTGATAGTTTGTAATCTTATAGGAAGGATTTATAAAGTGTATACCTAAACAAAACAAAACACCACAAAAATATTAAATACTCAAGTTAAACATACCTGGTATGGGTGTTAAGTAACGTTTCCTATACAGGGTCAGAATGGTGTCATGATGTGTTCTCATTTGTGTAGCTGATCGGACCACAGTTTTCCATAGCACATCTGTCACCAGTAATAGAGGATCCTGTCTGCCTGTATTCACACCACTGTTGTGAACAGTAAACTTAGGAAATTAAGTTTCCATGGTCATATTGTAGAATGTATTCATTTGAACTTGTCTGTGCTCAGGCCATAAAAATACACTAGAGACCATGAGTATTAGCGAACTATTTCTCAGAATTGCAAACTCACTTGTCAAATTTTTAAAGAAATTATGGGATGGATCAGTAATGCCCTCTAGTGGCTTCTTGTAACCATTACCAAAGGTGATTAACAACTTCTTTGGAAGAGGCTCTAGCCCACAAGACATACATTTAAGAACCGAGCCTCTGAAACTTGAAGAGTCTTGCCCGACTCCCCACAATGAACAAGAACAGTCTACATCTCAGGTATCATAAATTGCATCATCCTTTCCTCAGGTCAGATCTTCCCAATCTTTCAGATGTTGTGGAACCCTTAGAAAGACTCGGTATTTTAAAGCACGCCAGAGTAAATGCACGGACAGAGCCCATCACAGCTGTTCCAAGGACTGTGAGAATCCATTTCCCAGCGCAGCTAAAATCTGTTTGTGTGACGCACTCATCCGAAATTCTATTTCCGTCAATCTACTAACCAGTCAATGCTTTCATATTTCTTGCCTACAAGTGTGAAGAATCAGCTAGAACTGTGGGGGACACCAAAAGGGAAATGTATGGCCACTCGCCTACCTGGTCTTCTCTTCCATAAAATTCATTCTCACAGAAGGTTAATTTGGTCTCTGAGATTCGATATGGGTTTCCCAATACCCCCCAAGTGAATCTTGAATTTGTTGCATAAAAGGTGCCTGTTCTAAAGCTGATCTTTATTCTGCAGCGGGTTTATGGGCCCCTAGAACACAGAGCAACACCACACATGTGTGGCTGTGTGTAGTTCTTGCTGCACTGGTTTCCGACCCAGATTCTAACCTAAGTGACTTGGTGGGATGTTCAAGCAGTCAGCACGCCCGCCTTGGCACGGCCCTGTTCACCTCCGTTTGCGCGTGTGTGTACGCGTGTGTGGGTTTGCGCCCCGCACAGGCTGCCTCGCACTCACAGGTCCCCATCCTGTTCCAGATGTACATCACAAGCACAATCAAGACAAAGAGCAGTCGTCTGGCCAAACCCGTGCTGTGCCTGGGGACCCTCTGCTCAGCCTTCCTGACGGGCCTCAATCGGGTCTCCGAGTACCGGAACCACGGCTCCGACGTGATTGCCGGCTTCATCCTGGGCACCGCTGTAGCCCTGTTTCTGGTAGGTTGGCTTCCCTCCTTCTGTTTCCCCCGAAAGTCTGTCCAGGGTCACGGCGAGTCGGATTAGCCAGACCCGGAGCAAGTCCATGCCCCAGCCTCGTAAATTGCCATTTTTCCCCCTAAGGACTAGGCATCCTATTGCCACAAAAAGGACTTCTAAAGTACATTTTCTTCCAGGAATCTGATTGCATATTCCCCATGGCGGTCAGGAAGAGGAATGCCTGGGGCCAGTGGCTTGTCCCCCTTTCTCCAGCCCCTCCTGGGCTAAGAAGTGAGGCCTGGCAGACTAGTAATTCAAAGCAGTGTTCTTTTTTTTTTTAAGATTTTATTTATTTATGACACAGAGAGAGAGATAGCAAGAGAAGGAACACAAACAGGGGGAGTGGGAGAGGGAACAGCAGGCTTCCCCATGGAGCAGGGAGCCCAACACACAGGGCTCCATCCCAGGACCCTGGGATCATGACCTGAGCAGAAGGCAGATGCTTAACGACTGAGCCATCCAGAAATCCACAGAGCATTGTTCTTTAGATATTTGTGCAGTAGGTATTGAGAGCAGAGGCTAAGTGTTGCTTGAGGGAAGAACGGAAAACAAAGACCATGGGTGGAAGTAGGACAGCCCCTTCGTAGGCACCCCAGAAGTTCAGCTCTGGTCCATACTTGCATATCCCACTCAGCACTATTAAAAAAAAAAAAAAAAAAAAAAAAAAAAAAAAAAGGCACTATGAAAACCCTCTTCTAGTGCGCCTGGGTGGCTCAGTGGGTTAAGCCTCTGCCTTCGGCTCAGGTCATGATCTCAGAGTCCTGGGATCAAGTCCCACATTGGGCTCTCTGCTCAGCAGGGAGCCTGCTTCCTCCTCTCTCTCTCTGCCTGCCTCTCTGCCTACTCATGATCTCTCTGTCAAATAAATAAATAAAATCTTAAAAAAAAAAAAAGAAAGAAAGAAAGAAAACCCTCCTCTAGCCACACCCAGATTTTCTAAAAGGCTTCTATTACCATCTAAACGTGGCTCTTGGGCAACTTGTTTCCACTCCAGTTGGCTTCTCAACTACATATAATAACCTTTCTGGAGAAGAGTTTGGGGTAATACAGTTTTCTCCATCTCTTGACATTTCCAATAATTTTAGTTCTTCAAATAGATGGGGACCTTGCCACCTGCTCAGCTAGGAAATCTTTTCATCCGAGTTGGATTGGAAGTGAAGAGGTTAATTTTTATTGTTTTTGTCTTATTACAATTTTATTGAAGCATGCTAGGCAGATCATAAATGGCACAAAAAGTGTACAATTTGATAAAATTTTTTAAAAGATTTTATTTATTTATTTGACAAATAGAGACCACAAGTAGGCAGAGAGGACTACTCTCTGGTAGCCACTTAACTGACTGAGCCACAAAGGCACCCAAACCTATATCCATATAGATAGATATATATATGTATATATATATTTGTTTTTTGCTATCTTTCACCTGGCATAATTATTTTGAGATTCATCTATTATAACATGTAGCAATAATTCACTTCTCTTTCTTGCTGTGGAATATTTTGTTTTGTGGGCATACCACAGAAGTATAATTTTTAAATACTCTTCAGGGATTTAAAATATACCAGGAGGATTTATAGTAAATCAGTGGGCTTGGAGAGTCATATGTTGTGCAGAAAATGAGTCCTCTGGTCATATTCAACAAACTATCCCTAAAACGCAAAAGCCATCACAGCCTTAATGCCCCTCCTACCTCCTGCCTACTCTGGTCCAAAGCCTCCATTAAGACTGGCATCACGGGGTGCCTGGGTGGCTCAGTGGGTTAAAGCCTCTGCCTTCGACTCAGGTCAAGATCCCAGGGTCCTGGGATCGAGCCCCGCATCAGGCTCTCTGCTCAGCATGGAGCCTGCTTCCTCTCTTTCTGCCTGCCTCTCTACCTACTTGTGATCTCTGCCTGTCAAATAAATAAATAAAATCTTTAAAAAAAAAAAAATACTGGCATTGCACATAGATGCACTTCACAGTCCTGGGACCTAATTCTTTCTTGTCCTATCCTTCCTCCTTGCACTACTTAATGTACAAAATAGACATATGCCTCTCCCCATCTTTAACTTGGAGTTTTCCAATTTTTTTACCTGCTGAGTTACAGAAAATGCTTACATTTAGTCAGAACACCGATCTCCCTGGGGAGATTAGGAAGCTCCATTTTAATTCAAAATTATTTTTAATGGATCCAAGCTTTCTTTCTAAAGTAAAAGACAGAGGACTTCAGTGCAAATGGTCTGTATGAAGCTGTAGGAAAAACAGAGCTGAGACAGTCCTCAGATGTTGATATCCCCTAAGGAGTATTTTCCAATGACTGCTCTTTAAAAGAAGGAAAGAGTATAGGAGGCTTCAAGAGAAGAGATGGTTCTCAAAGACAGATAAGCAGTTCAAAAATGAAGGCTTGGTCTCAAAAGCCAAACAGTTCTGCTGCCCCTCAGTCCTGGAGCCAGCATCCCCAGCTAGAGAGAAAGAGCAGTGCTCACTGTCCCAAGCTACTGCCTAAGGTTTTATGGGATGAATCTGGGAAATCCTTTGCATTTTCTAAGGAGCCATATACAAATTCTGCTTTGGTATTAAACTCGATTTTTCTGAGTAACTTGCAGCCCTGTTTCCTACTGCTCAGTTACTGTTTGCTCTGTTACTGGCTTCCAGTGGATGGAAAATATCAGACTTTTTTTTTCTTTCCCACAGTCTTTATGTAAGACCCAGAACTGCTACTGAATCGCTCTGGCAGGAGAGAGACCCCACAATCTCCCACTATTTTCTGTGTGTGCCCACATACACACCTCACGTGTACTCACACTGAGCTTGGAAATGGGTCTTAGAGGAGACTAGAAGCTCTCCAAACTGGAGACTTGGAGAGGACACAGGGAAAGAAGAGTCCAAGAACTGCAGCCTACGTGCATTCTTGTTTTGTGTTTTCTGTGAAGAGGAAATGGAGGGGAGGGGACTATTAAGTGAGCAGTCACACTACATGTTCTACCCTTTGTATACACCAAGTCACGTGCTCGCAGGACAAGCCTAATTATATTCTTATCCTCATTTTATAGATGAGGAAAGTTAGGCTCAAAAATAAGTAACTTGCCCAATGACCACTCAACCAAGAAAGCCATAAATCTGACCTGGGTCTTCCCAGCTCCAGAGCTCCTAGACTTCCCATTTCTCCCATGTCTTTAATGGAGGCGGTTTAATCAGACCTGGAGAGTGGGGCGGAAGAAAGCCAAGTAGAGAGTATTTACATAAATGTTCTGCTGGGTTTGAAGAGTGACAGGAAAGATTCAAAAGATACTGGGTGATTGTGTGGCTCAGTCGATTAAGTGTCTGCCTTTGGCTTGGGTCATGATCTCAAGGTCCTGGGATTGAGCCCCCATTGAGCTCTCTGCTCCCAGGAAACGTGCTTCTCCCTGCTTGTGCTCTCTCTCGTTATCTCTGTCTCTCTCTCTCAAATAAATAAAAAAGATCTTTTTTAAAAAGCTAAAATTTCCTTTAAAGAAAGATTCAGGAATACTGGATATAGAAACAAAGATTCAAACAAGGGGAGAGAGAGCACAGAAAGAGACAGATAAACTCTATGAGGGCAAAAGAAACAGAGAAGGTGGTAAAGACAGACTCCGTTATGAAGGGGGCCTAAGTAGGAAATAAAGAAAAGTGAGTAGTAGTTTAGAGGGAGAGTATTTTAATGGAAGCAATAGAGGAAATGTGCCGCTGCATTATTTAATCTCAAGCAAACAGTAGTCACATAATTTAAGGACGATCATCTCGGGCAGGAGGTGAAGACTAGCTCCCGCTGATGATTTGCCATGAGTTTGGCACTTGTGAAGAGGCAGGAGAGTATGGTGGTATGATCGAGAGGCTATGGAGTTAAAATCTCTCTGTGACCTTGGACAAGTTATCTAACGTCACCATGCCTCCTTGCCTAAGTTGGAGATGATAATCGTACCTCCCTTGTAAGATCGTTGGGTGGGTTACATGCAGGAAGGGAAAATTCTCAGCACAATGCCAGCCATGGAGTGGCCCTCAGTAAATGTCAGCTGTTATTATGAGGTAGTTTACACTCATTGTGTCTTTTAATCACTACAGATCTATGAAAGAGGTGTTGTTATTTCCATTTTACAGGTGGGGAAACAGGCTTAATGGGGAAGGTTGATTATCACTGACCTCATGGTGATTGGTCAGATGGTTCTTCAGCCCTTAGAGGTGCTCAGCAACCACCTAGATTGTGCCCAAGGTCTTTGTGTGGTCCCTACCCACTGGCTCAAAGGGAAAAAACGTCACGGTGGCAAAGACATTCTAGGGGAAAGGCCTGCCACCCTTCGAGAGGGCCAGGCATTGATGGCTGCAGTCTGACCCTGGTCTTTTGTCCCCTCCCCCTGCAGGGCATGTGTGTGGTCCATAACTTTAAAGGAACACAAGGATCTCCTTCCAAACCCAAACCTGAGGATCCCCGCGGAGTACCCCTCATGGCTTTTCCAAGGATAGAAAGCCCTCTGGAAACCTTAAGTGCACAGGTATAGTAAAGTAGTTTTAGCAAACCAAACCCACAGGCTTGAGGCCTATTAGCTTGGGAGGTAAATGAATCAGTTCCTCTACTAGAAGCAGGCGAATACCACTGAATCCACTCAGCACTAACAAAAATCTAAGGTAAAGCCTCCAAGAACTTCAGGTTTCTCTCAGTTAGTCTGGGGCTTGGCAATCATGAATCCTCAGGAAGTCCTTAGGCATGTCTAACTTAAACCCCAGCTACTTCAAGACACCTTGACCGACTACATAATACCATATTTAGGAAATTCATACCAATTATGAGAGAGGTCAATTTGATTAAGTAACTGGACAGTATTTGGAAAGAGAAAGTTTTTATTATATTCAGTGATAGATGTAGACTAGAAGCACTTTCAAAAGATGATGACGAAGTATTCTTTGGGATCCATTTTGATGACCACAATCAAAAAATTCAATGCAACCCTACTTACTTATTTTTGCCTCAGTCGGTTGCTAGGTGCTTCACAAATACATCCTTATTTGAACAAACACCTTTTGAATTGATAGGAGAATTCCCATTTCACAGATAAAACGGGGGTCTGAAAATGGCAATGTTCATTTAACTCGCCCAAGGCCGCATCCCTTGCCAGTGGGAGAGCTGAGTTGAGTGGTTCTTTAAGCAGTCAGAGAATAAGAATAACCAATAACAAAACAGGGTTTTTACTGCCTTTTCACTGCTTTTAGCAGGACTCAGCCAACTGAGTCAGCCAACTGACTCAGTTGGCTGAGTCCTGCTAAAATGTTCTTCTGTAATAATCTATTTATCTTGAAACCTCCTTTATACTTATATTCTTACAAAACCGTTTTTATAGACAGTACAATGGAGAAGGAAATCACCTCCCATTAGGATTATCATGTACTTCATAGAGTACAAAATAGTATTTTTCCCTTTTATCAAACATCTCTCTGAGATGAACGGTCCTATTTCCTTTCACATTTAATGAAGTCTTTCTAATTTTATTAATAAGAAAAACAAAACAGTAAAGCCATTTCTATTTGGGTAAGGTTGAGCCCTCCATTAAACCCAGTGCCAAGTATTTTGTTTGTTTTCCCTTAACCTGTATTAAGGTGAAATTTTTGACTTGGTTTAATGAGAAAGAACATACTGAAAAATGTCTTACTGGTTTATTGATATTTGGCCTGTTGATGAGGGTTGAATGATAAAGTGATCCCTTGCAATGAGACCGTGAGACAGACTCTCTCTGGTCTTCCCTATCAAATTATATTACTGTACCTGATAAGATCAGAGTGGTTCCCCCTACTTTTGAGGTGAAGCAACTGAAGTCAAAGGTGAGTTTTAAAAGCAAACAAATATTTACTGAGTTCCACAAACATGGCAATGTCTGTGTTCTTTTAAATGCTGCCTACTTTGCCTTGAACATCCTGGTTTGAGGACACCACCTTTCACCCCAGCCTTCTGCACACATTGCTCAGGCACTACCCTCTGTTGGAAACCACCTCCAGACTTCTGCCTTCTCCCTCAGAACAATTAATAGTTGACCATCCAGATCACAGAGACATCTAGGCCATATTTTGGGGGGTTCCACTTACCTTGAAAAATAAAGTGCCAAACAGAGTTTCAAAAACTGATCTTCCACAAGATAGATAAAAGATTCCTTCAACTATATGTTATTATTCACTACAGGCCATAGTTGAACTTCTTTCAAATCTGTCCATGTATCTTTATTTCCATGTCTATCACCCTATCTGGTTAACAATGAGGTCTTTTCTGAATACACAGCCCTTCATGTGATTGTCTTGCCCAATGGAGGCCAAAGTGTCCCTTCTTATCTGCCCCTCCCCCCAAGAACTTGGAGATCTTTGAGGATCTGAATGCTGTGAACCATATCTTATGTACTGTCCATATTTCCTGGCATTCACTAGGTGTGAAACAAATGTTTGATGGATAGAGGCAAGCCAGAACCAAAACCTGAACTAAACACTTCAGACAAAACCAAGAACCTAAAATCAGACCATGGGCAGTCATTATCTGAATCTCCAAAGAAAATAGAAATTAATAAGGAATACCAGGACTTCTGTAGGCCAGGCAAAGCAAAGCTACAGGATGCTGGATAGAGAGATTACTTCTCAAGTGATGCCTTCCACACCAACTGTAGAAGACTCAAGTAACAAAGCAGCTGCTTTTAATATCAAATGTTTCTACATGTAGTTAGGATGATTATATTCTTTATTTGTTGGCCAAGAAAAGAAAATTAGCATTTATTGCAAGCGATCACATTGAGTCCTCACAACAATTCTGCAATTGCTAATGTTAATTCTGTTTTGTAGATGAAGTAAGTGAAGCACAAGGAATTTAAGAAACATGCCCAAGGTCACCAAGTCAAAATTAAAACAGGCCCATCTAAGTCTTAAAGTTCCAACTCAATGTATGATACCCCCAGCCTGGCATTCCCTTCAAGGAAAATTCCATTTGGAAATCGGCATCTCTTAGCATTCAAAGGAAATATGCAGTAGGGATGTGTGTGTTTGAACTGAGCTACCACTCTTCCAAAATAAATATACCTGTATTTTCTCCTGGGGGCAAGAACTCTCTGTGAGACACCTAGACACCTAGGTTTTCTATTAGAAGCTGGCTCCTTTGTAATTTCTGGGATAGAACCATCTTCCCAGGAAGAACTTTGGGGGTCTGAGAGAACATATGAACCTTTCTTCAGAACATGCATTCATACATGTGAAATCCATCCCACTGTTCAAGATACTTCAAGAAGACTGGATAGAGAGGGGACCTGGTCACTCACCCAACTTTTCTTCCTCCCAAAACCTTTCTTTCTCTTTTGCCACATGGAGCCTCCCCGGCTCCAGTGCTTTTTCTTCCTCCCTAAAACATCAACTCAGATTTGCATATTTGTCTCCTGTGATTTCCCCGTAGCATAGTTGATTGAGACAAGGTACATTTTCCAAGATCTTTCCCAAGTACTGAAGAAAAACCAAAAGATAAGTAATTACAGAATCCAACAAACCAGAAATGGTCAGGTTTCCAAAGCATGATTTTGTGGTCCTATAGAGTGAGTGTGATCTCACGGAGGCCCCATCCCAGGAACCCACAGAGTGATTTTGATCCTAAAGAGACAGGTGTGGAATGATCCATATTCGGCACCCCTGTGCCTACATGTACCCAAGCAGTCACCCTTAGTGTTGAGCAATCGTGGACCTGTCAAACATAGTTTGTATTAACAAAGAAATGAAGTTAAAGAGGAAACGGTTATATTAACCTACTCTGGGTTGGTATAAAGTTTCTCAATGTCTTCAGATTTGGGGAGGGGGAGCCATTTTTTTTCTTCAGCAGAAAAAGAATCCAATTTATGCTGATGCCCAGATTCCTGGAACCTTACTCCAAGAAGTTCTAATTCAGCAATTCTGAAGTAAAATAATTTATATTTAAGAAAATATTCCCAGAGGAATCAAATGGCCCCCTTAATTTGAAACTTGTGATAGAAATTTGTATTAAATAGAAAAAAAGACCTGGAAAGTTAAAAGAGATCTGCCCAAATTCACCCATTTAGTTACCTTCAACTGTTGGATTACTTCATCTTTACCACTTAGTCTCAACTAGAATCTTATACACAAATAAATGACCAAAGTATTGACCCCAGAAGTTTTTTTCAAAAAGGAAGCGTCTTATAAAAGTAAAAACACAAAAGGAAAAGTTATTTTTCACACTGTGGCAAGAAATGCATCAAGCTCTAGTTCTCACAAATACAGCAGATAAAAGTACTTTGAAAAATAAAATACTCCATTTCTAAAATATGTAGTTGAGCTCTCAGGAATATACTCTAAGTCTCTAGTGTCCTAAAAACAAACAGAAATCAAGAAACCCCCATAATAATCAATCAGATCTAACACCACAGTTTCTTTTATTTCCCATCCCCACGGACTAGGGGTTTTAAGTTCAAGCAAGAGGAAGTGTTGGGTCTGCAAAAAGGGGGTCCTGTATATATAAGTTATATAAAGAAGAGGTAGGGGTTGTATAAACGTGGTGTATATGCAAAAATTGGTAGAGTTACAAGGAAAAAAGACAAATCTACAATCATAGTATAGATTGTAACACATTTCTAATTAATAAGCAAACAAAATACGGTGAAGACACAGATGATTAGTAAGGTAGATCTAATGTGCATTGTATAGAGCCCTCAAAACACATGAAACATGAAAATAAACCACAGAGAAGTCTCAAGAAATTGTACAGTGTCAGTATCACAGATTACATTCTCTAGAAAAAAAATTCAAAGATATCTACATCTAAAAACAAAAACCCTACACATTTGAAAATATTAAACTCATTTCTATATAGCTCATGACTCAAAGAATAAATCATAAAGAAATTTTTCAAACATTAGAACACATTAAAAATGTGGGATACAGGGAAATTTACTTTGCGATCCTTAGATGTTCTTATTAGAATATAACCAAATAAATATAATATAAGATAGTTCTATAGAGACAAAGTTTAGTTGAACAAATTATTCTATTTTGGTTGAAAAATCAGGGAAGGTTTAGGGGCACCAGACTGGCTTAGTCGGTAAAGCATTCGACTCTTGTTCTCGGGGTGATGAGTTCCAGTCCCACATGGGGTGTAGAGATTACTTAAATTTAAATAAATAAGTAAATAAATAAATAAATTTTTAAAAAATGTATCAGGGAAGATGTAATAGAGGAGGTGACAATTTAAGGGGCCCTGGAAGAGCATTTCAGGGAGAGGGAACAGCCTGTGCAAAGCCGGGAGACAAGAGCGCAAGGGCACAGCCTAGGAAGAGTGAGTGTGCACATAAGTCAGTCAGCCCACGCTGAGTCTGCATCTGCTTGTCTTTGCAGAATCACTCTGCCTCCATGACCGAAGTCACCTGAGACAGCTGAGGTGTCACAAGCTGTTTTTTTTTAATCACCCTCCAATTCAATACTTCAAGACACACAGTTACTCGATGTCAAACTGTGAAGACAAGTATTATGTTTATCTAGTTAGAGGCTAATGTTTTGTACATTTTTTGGTATGAGGAAGTGATGTAGCTTGCCCTCGTTTTTTTTTTGTTTTGTTTTGTTTTGTTTTTTTGGTCAGCTTTAATATATTTATGCCAGAATTTTAAACCAACGAAATTTTCTCCTTGTTCCAGTGTGCATTGAAGAACCACATTGATTCAATGATTGATGTTGTTTTGTGAAATTTGTACACGAACCTTCTTTTCTCAGTTTTATAGGCACAGAAATAAAATGAATATAACAGTCCACTTTAACCCTTTATTACTGTACTTACTGCCTCCTCCAGAACTTTTGAATTTTAATGAAAGTTAACTTTTGAGTTGCAGGGAGGATGATGTTGGCTAATGGTGAATCTCAAAATCAATTGCTCAGAAAGAAATGTTTCTTTCAAAAAGAACTTTTTGTCCTTGTCTCTTAATCTGTTTTGTATTCTAAGGTAAAGCAATCTATTAATGAAGTCACTTACTTCCATAAACAAGTGGCAGAGACTCCTGGATTTGAGGGGTGTTGGGGCTACATGGGTCCCTCTTCAATAATGGTTTCTCCTAGCTCAGAGATTCAAGGTCTTTCTGGAACCATGTCCTTGGGCTGGCAAGTGACACTGCAGCCTTCCTTCCAAAAAGCAACCTGTACCAGTCTCCCCTGTCAACTCAACAGTTTTATATCTCACATTGTATGGACTTTATATGAAAATGAATATTTTACACTTTGCACAGTATTATTTTACAGAAAGGGTATCAGAGCATCTACAACCTAGAGCCCCAGAGCAACAGCTTGACTTTGTGGCTTTTAATTGTTTTAGAATTTTAACTGCATCTCATTTTTCTAGCATGGTAATAACTAATGTGTAACTCCTTTGAGAGAAGGAGCTCCCTTGTCTGTACCTATCAGAATGTTTTCTTGACACCTTCCATGTTGGCTCTTCTTAGCTTTTTTTTGTACATATTTTTTTTTTCTAAAGAGAAGAAAAAAAATTATCACAAAATGTATTCTGGCTCATGTTGTTTGTTTTAAGCTTCATCCACTGGGCAAAAGTATTAGAAGAGTCACGATCAAGTGAACTCAAGGAATGTTTATACCTTTTAATTCCGTGTCTGCTCAAATAAGCCTTTCTAGAGGCATGATGGGTAGATCCTTCCATGGGGGAGTACGTGAGTGAGTGAGTGGGTGAGTAAGTGTGAGGAGGGGGTCTGTGGGTGTGTGTAGGCAAAATTTAAAAATTCTTGAAATTATTAGAGCACTTGCAAACACAACTGGTTGCCTAACAAGCTACCTTGGTTTTCAGCCTGCCCATATTTAAGTGGTCAATAAAAAGTTAGTCATTTTTAGGAAAAAAGCTTACCTCTGCTAAATAAAACTTTGCCTGATCTCTCATCTCATTCTGGCCTAAAGTGGTTTACATTTCCACACTCAAACGTTCACGTGCATCTTCTGAATGCTGTCTGACTGATGACGTTGGGTAAGCAGGCAAGGAAAGAAAGAATGCTGAAAGTCTATTCATCCCAGATGCGGTGCCCCCCTGCTTTCACCAAGGAAATCTGGTTGTTCCTGAGACAGTCCAGGGAAGCTGGGACGACCCGAAGGCAGTGCTGTACCTGTCAGCGCTGGTATTAGAATCCCAGTCTTCCTGACCTCACTACAGGAAGGCGCCTTTGAACCAAGGTTGCGTCTTTTCAAAGATTTTTCAACCTGATCTGCTTGCTTAGATGGCTCAGGGGATAGTGTCGGTCAGAAAAGCGCAGCATGAGAAAGATGCATTCTGTTACAAGAAGGAATAATCTGCAGGCTCAGAGCTCTCCACTTTGTATAAGCTACCTCAGCATAATGTTGCCCAATTTCTGAGTGATTCATTTTCTAAAGAGATTTTAGGATTTTTTTTTTAAGTAACAACAATGAAGTCTTGATTTTATTTTCATGTTCATGGTAAGACATTCTGAAAAATGCCGGCAGACTTTATTGATTTTATATTATCCATTTCTCATCACAGTGAGAGGCCATGTAAATGTGTGACTCCCAGACGGTATTTCCAAGAACGTAAGTCAAGTTGACTTATGAGTGAGTGTTATCCTTCTTCTTTCCATTCTGGTTTCCATCTAGAAGGCCTTTTCAAGTGTTACAAGAGCTCTAGCCACAGACTCTAGTTTCCTAGTCTTGGGCTTGGGAGTATTGGTACATAACTGAGTCAAGCTCTGGAGGACACCACACTGTGACACTTGGAAATAAGGGACATCTCTGGGCTCACATCCCTGGGACCAGTGAGCTAATCGGATTCTTTCCATTATGCCATGGCAACCTTAGCATTGCCTCTAATTAGCCCCCAAGTCACTTCACAGACCTCAAGTTGATCTTTCAAGCCTGCCACTTGAGTTTCATTTCTTAGAGCTAGGGACTCCTCCACACTGGGCCTTCTACAAAGACAAAGCCCTCCGGCTAACTAGGATGAGTGGTCACGATAGCCTCAGAATGAATCCTGTAATAAGCATTTCCTCTTTTTAAGGACAGCCCAGAGGAGCCTGTGAAGTCTGACCCCCTGTGAGAGGGAGGAGGGGAAGAGCAAAAGAAAGGCTAAGGAAGCCTGTTGACCTGAACAGCTTTATAGAGCAAATAACTAAAGTTTGTCAAATAGATGGATTCCAAACATCCTCCTAATTTGGCTAAAGGAGACAATGACTCATTTGGAAGTAAAGAGAATTTGAATGGAGCCTGTAGGTAGTTAAACAATAAGTCTATTTAGATAAGGGAATGATAAGGATGAGGAAAAGCACTCATGAACGTGTGGGTGCCTCTCCTGGCAAATTCTAAAGAGCTCCCTATCAAGCCATGATAGAAGGGCTGTATGTTGCTCCTCTGACTCAGAGAATGCAAACGGGCATGAAACCACACTCCCAGAGGGAGTAGGTAAAATGGGGTGATTTAGAGAGCACAAGAGGCAGGAGTAGCCTTTTTGTTTCAAAATATTGGCTTCATTTCTGTGTTTTATGCAACTACTCTCTCAAGGGCGCTGTGTATCTTGGACATGCAATACCGGATTTCCCCAGTTTGTTCTAAGGAGTAGGGTTGCAGTAATTCTGCAACCTGTCCTGCCGAATTCAAGATGTGTACCAGAACCAGTCTGCCATTCCCTGCCATCCCCGGAACCGCCACGGCAGCCTCGTAGTGAGCACCAAGCCCCTTGCTCGCATCTAGTTCTTGATCCAGATGGCTGGATCAGTCATGGATACATTCATGGATATCCCGGAATCAATTGACATATTGATACTCTATTCTCTAGCCCGTTGCCCCTGTGGAGCCCTTAACCGCACACACAATTCTAAAATTAGAAATGACTCTGGGCGCCTGAGTGGCTCAGTGGGTTAAGCCTCTGCCTTCCACTCAGGTCATGGTCTCAGGGTCCTGGGATCGAGCCCCGCCTTGGGCTCTCTGCTCAGCAGGAAGCCTGCTTCCCTTCCTCTCTCTCTCTCTGCCTGCCTCTCTGCCTACTTGTGATCTCTGTCTGTCAAATAAATAAATAAAATCTTTAAAAAAAAAATGACTCTGCCTGGGAAAGCAGCCTTTGTACTGCTCAAGACTGGTGCCTCTGTCCTCAGTCGGGCTTGTGCATTTCAGTATCCTATGTGTATCAGCATCTATAAAAGGTCTAGGGGCTTCCCATGAAACCCAGTAAACCTATGTGCAGAGCAAAGAATGAGGTGAATGTGAAGCTCTTTTTCTTAAAGACAGTCTCTTTAAAAAAAGAGATGTACTTACTTTGCACATAGCTCTACTCTGATGGCCAGAATGGTTTTTTATAATCGACTAAACTAGATTTTTTTTCTGTTAATGGGTTTTCCTCTTTGTCCCAGTTTTTTTCATTCAGGGCAATGCTGGACAACATTCACTGAACCTTTCTTCCCGAGGCCAGAACACACCTCTGCTTGGTCTGCTCTTTCTTACTGTATGTGTAGTAATCTCAGTCCAGTGTTCTAGGCCTTGTGTCTATGGACCAGGAGAAAGTCTGTCTTTTACTATTATGTGTTGAGCTAATCAAACTGAAGAATTATGAGGACCCTTACCACATCTGACCTCAATTATAGTGGAAGCTATAACAGATAAGAAAGATAAGAAAGGTAAGCTATAACAGATAAGGAAGGTAAGAAAGGATTGAATTACTTAATCCCTAGCAACAGAAACTTGTGTAGCTTCTGTTGTCAAGTGTCAAAACTAGTTGTCAATAATAGCTACATGAATTTGAAGGAAGACAGTGAATTCTTCTGTATGGTAAAGGCATCTCTACTTCTGTGACCTTGGGTAAGTTAACCTCTCCAAAGCTTAGCATACTTATCTACAAAATGGAAATAATTTAGAGACTACCTATGTGGTGATAGTTAATTTTATGTACCAACTTGACTGAACTACAGGGTGCCCAGACATTTGGTCAAACATTATTCTGGATATGTCTATGAGGGAAATTTTTTGGATGACATGAACCTTCTAATCAGTAGACTGAGTAAAGACGATTGCCCTCTCTAGGATGGGTGGCCCTCATCAAATCAACTAAAAGCTGAATGGAACAAAAAGGCTGATCTTCCCTGAAGTGAGAGGGAACTCCTCTCCCTTGACTCTGTGAGCTAAGACATTGTTCTTTTCCTGCTTTCAGATTCATACTGAAACATCAGGTCTTTTTGGATCTCAAGCCTGTTAGCTTTCAGACTAGAACTTACACTATTGTGGGCTCTCATGGTGCTCAGGCCTTTTAGACTCAGGTTAGAAGTATACCATCAGCTCTCTTGTTTGTTTGATTTGTTGATTACAGATCCTGGGACTTCTCAGCCTCCATAATTGCATGAGCCAATTCCTTGTAATAAGTGTCTTTATATACATTATGTTGGTTCTCTTTCTCTGAAGAACCCTAATACAGATTTTGCTCGTGAGAACATTCTAAAGAAACAGAATTTTAAGGATGAGTTTTCTGCATGGGTTTTGGGGTTTCTGGAATTGGTTCTTTATTCTGATTAGATTCAAAGATGCTAATGACTCTATTTCAAGTAGTAAAGAGAACACTAATAGCCCATGGCACAATCTGGCAATAGGGACATACAAAATATCACTACTAAATACACAATCACTAATAAGAAGCAAGGGGCTGAGTGGCATTGTATATGATCTCTAAACATTTTGGCAAACTAATGAATATAATGAGAGCAGCTAGCTGTTCCTAATGTCCCTGGACAAAGTAGGGAGAAAATTTTGAACTTAGGGATTTAAATTCCTAATGTATGTGCCTTGTCAATGATCTGAAAGTTTTTCTGGGCTCTCTGAAGAAGATCCTCATCTTCAGTCATAGGGCTGAGATTGCTAAAAATCCAGCACAGAATCTTATCTGGTGACTTGCTCAATCGCAATGAAAGCCAAACTCCCAGCCTCATAGCTTTCTATGATTAAAGTGAGGGCATTAGTGAGGAAAGCATGCCATAAAGATTGTGAGGATTCAATTAATTGTCTCGTGAAATTCAAGATGGTTTTTAATTTTTAGTCCACCTTGCCCACCTTTCTTTAAAAAAAAAAAAAATTGGGTTGTGCAATTTGTCCTTCTATACTGCCTCAGGCCAAATCCAAAAGAGGGTGGGCTGCTGTGATGAGGGAAGTGTCCATGAGGATGATAGTCTTCAGCAGCAAAGAACAGAAAATTCCAATGTAAATGGATTTAACAAAGGAGGAAATTTATTTAATCCAATAACAAGAAATCCAAGGTCGAACTTCCATGATACCACATAATTAGAACCTCAGTTCCATTTCTCTGCAACTCATTTGGCTTAGACTGTGTGTGTTGGTTTTGTCCTCAGGCTGGCCTCAGCATATCCTCAGCATTAAGATAAAGCAACATCCAAAGGGAAGAGTTGTGTTTCTTTGCTTTTTAAGATAAGAAAAATTGCCCCCAAATTTCCAGAATGTCTCTTTCAGGCAATCTTCATTCTCTTCAGATGTCTCTGACATCCTATTGGCAAAAATTATGTCACAAGTCTGTGTCTACACTACTCACTGGATGAAGGGAAAAAAAACAAACACTGTGATTGGTCTACACCACTTAGCACTCACCTGTGAGGGCTGGAATAAGTCTAGAATCACTGACGCACAAGGACACGCTTGGGTACTATTAGAAAAGAAAGGAAGAACTTTAGGCTACTGAGAATACTTGCCGCAGAGTTTTGAAACCAATGTAACTTTCTGCGAAAAGCAACTGTAATCCACAAAGAGCACATTAAAAAAAGATAAGATGGGGGCACCTGGGTGGCTCAGTGGGTTTAAGCCTCTGCCTTCTGCTCAGGTCATGATCCCAGGGTTCTGGGATTGAGCCTCGCATCGGGCTCTCTGCTCAGCAGGGAGCCTGCTTCCTCCTCTCTCTGCCTGCCTCTCTGCCTACTTGTGATCTCCATCTGTCAAATAGATAAATAAAACCTTTTTTTAAAAAATGAGATAAAAATGTTTGGTCATTGTATAATAACGAAACGGTAGAGTGGCAAGCCTTAGGGATAAAGAAACCCAGAGACTGAGGCACTGCCATGTCCTGTATCATGTCCTGTATTACAAATTACACATATTCAAAGGCACATAAATCTTTGCCTTTGAGGTAGACTGCCTAAACATCCTAGAAAGAGAATACTATAGAGTGAAAATATTGGGACTCCTAATTACATGTAAATCAGAAGGTATGTAGTGTCTTACATATTTATTTGAACCAGAGGGACATCTGCAGTATGCCAAAAGACACAAGAAAGGACAGTGTAGCTTAGAGAATCAAAATACCTGGACGAGTCAAATCAAGAGCAATCTTGGTCCACACGTTCAAGAAAACATTCAGAATGCTTCAGAAACCATAAAAGCACCTCCCCCAACTCACAATTTCCATTTCTTGCAAACATAGTAGAGGGAATAGGAAACACACCTGGGACAAACTGTGCTGACTGGAGAGTCAGTAGACCTTGCCAATAATGAATTTCATTTTTGTTCACCATCTGCCAAGTGGGCATGTTCTTCAGTGATGTTGGGCATATAAGGTCAAGTCTTGACCATCTAAGCTGTCATGGTGGTCTCCCTCCCCTGGCTTGTGGTTGCTTTAGGCAGGAACATGTGATCCAGTTTTGACCACTGACACATGGGGAAATCTAAGGGAGATCTTCTTCATGAGATACTGGGACAGTTGATCAACATCTTAGAACAATAGGGGGGGGGGGGGCTAGCCTAAGAGAATAAGTTAACGTGGTAAGGATGGCAGAGCAGAAAGATAGAAGGAATTTGGTTCATCATGACGCTGCTGAACTGGTCAATAAACCAAAGCCATCCTTCCTTTGGGTTTCTTTGTAGAAGAGACAATAATTAGCCCATTGTTTAAACCAATTTTAGTCAGATTTTTCTAACCAAATAACAGGGGGAAACTAAATAATGGAAATGGAAGCTGAGATGCTAGGAAAGCCTTGATAGAAGACCATGAAGGAGATAGGTTTCATTTTGCTGAAATCAGATCCCTAGAAAGTAATATCTATGTAGTGCTAGGATGAGTGGGTTTTCTTAATCCCAATGATTTATACTGCTTTTTAAATATAATGACAAAAAATAAATAAATAAATATAATGACGGTATCCTGTACCGACTGTGGGTGTGTTCATGAAGGCCACGGGTAAAACCGGGAATAAGAAAGGATGTTCTACTGATCTATCTGTAAAATGAAAACAAGATAATGCACAGCATGGTGACCATAGTTACTAACACTGCATTGTATACCTGAAATTTCCTGTGAGAATAGATGCTCTCACCACACACACACACACACACACACACACAATTTGGTAAGTATGTAAGGTGATGGATGGATGTGTTAATTAACCTACGTGTGTAATCATTTCATAATATATGTATATCACATCATCAAGTTGTACACCTTAAAATTTATTCAGTGTTATTTGTCAATTATAACTCAGTAAAGCTGAGGGGAAAAATGAGAACAGGCTTTAAGGAATCAAACCCAATTGCAGACTGGGAAAATTAAAAATAATGATCATCAAAATAACACCCAAGAGATGAACTAGATAGCAATTTGGACACGGCTGAAGCACAAATTAGTGAGGTGAACAATTCAACTGTAACGTTCTCAAAGAATACAGGGAGCTCGGGACAGCAGGCAGAGGGACAAAAATATATATATATGAGAAAAATTTAATACTCATGGAAGTTATATCCAGAAACTCCAAAATTCTCCTAATTGGAGTTCCAGAAGGAGAGAGTAGAAAAAACGTAAAGATTAAAATGATCATAAGAGTAATAGAAGCAAATATCTAAAGCTGAAGTCAGGTCGCCTAGGTGGCTCAGTTTTTTAAGCCCCTGCCTTTGGCTCAGGTAATGATCTCAGGGTCCTGGTATAGAGCCCTACATAGGGTTCCCTACTCAGGGGGGAGCCTGCTTCTTCTCACTCTGCCCTTCCTCCCACTCATGATCTATTTCTCTCTCTCTCAAATAAATAAATGAAATCTTGAAAAAAATAAGTAAATAAAGTGGAAGACAACCATGTCTTGAATTTGGAATGGACTATACAGTACCAAGTAAAATGAATTAACATAGTAATGATAAACCCACCCACCCCTACTTATATCTTGAAGAAATTTCAGAACACTAGGAACGAGAAAATTGTAAAAAATTTTCAGATACAGAATTAAAAAAAAAATAGAATTGGGAAAATCTGAACCAAAGGAGAAAAAAATCCGA
The DNA here is from genome assembly GCF_964662115.1 of Mustela nivalis. Lineage (NCBI taxonomy): Eukaryota > Metazoa > Chordata > Mammalia > Carnivora > Mustelidae > Mustela > Mustela nivalis. Next base: position 64,151,303 of record NC_139032.1, read on the forward strand.
TGAAGTAAGAAGACTCACTGACAACAGTGGATGCCAAAATAAAAAAGTCAAAGTCTATTAACATCAAATTCTTCAAGTATAAAATTCATTATTGCAAAGCGAACAAAATAGAGACATTTTTTAATTTGTTAAGATTCAGGTGAATAGGAATCTTTTAAAATAATTACTTGAGTTTGTCCTTTAGGAAATGACCAAATGAAAGATAAAGCCAAGAATTTAAAAGACAGGCTGTAAGGAACTATAAGTAGGAAGGACATGTTGAAGCATAGGTGTATATTAAATATGTATTTATTGTGAAACGAATCAGTAATCTGAAATTAATGGAGCTGCCATGGAGAAAAAGATTCAATACCTGCCAAAATTCTTGCCTTTGGGGTAAGAAAGGTAAATATATTGATTGTATCTTTTATTTTTTAGCTTTTTATATGAAAAATTACAACCACTCATAAAAAATATTGTAACAAACTTCATTATAGCCACAATCTAGAAGTAATAATTATTCACATTTTGCCATATTTCTATAGTATTTTTGAACAATTCCCAGATATCACAACCCTTCACCTTTAAATATGTTGGTATCTTTACTACATCTTTATCTAAAAGTGACTTTTTACATAACCACAATACCATTTTGACAGCTAACAAGATAATAGCAATTTCATAGTATCTTTTAATATTCAGTCCATATTCAGATTTTTCTAATTATCCCCAAAATGTTTTTTTTACAGTTATTTTGCTCAAACCAAACCCACAAACAGCATTTGGTTGATTATGTCTCTTAAGTCTTTTTTTAATGCTTGATAGTTCCATAGTTCACTCCAATGCCAAAAGAAAAAAAGGGGGGGGGATTGCACAAAGGAAAAATCCCCAACTTTTTCTTGAAACCAGCTTCTGAAAAAAACCAAGTCAATTGCTAATTAACTTATGGTGAGACCAGATTATACAATGACCCACAACCTGAATTTGTTTGTCTCTTCGTTAAGATGGTTTAACTGGTCTCTAGGCACTATATCAATAAGAAGTTTGATCTAAAGGTTTGATTAGGTTCAAGTTTAGTAGCGTTGTTTGAAGTAATCTAAGTAGTGCTAGGCACTCCACCATACATCTTGTCATGAAGCAGATTATGTAAAAATGACCATTTTAAGAGATGTTAAGTTTGATCCGTGGGTTCAGGTGGTAACAGTCTAATCCTCAACTGCAAATTTCCTGACCCCTTCCCCTTAGCTGATACCTTGTACTCTGGTAAAGTTATTCTTGGGTTTAAAGGTGGGGGGGTAGTAAATCAGGAACTATCTAGAAATTAACAAAATGAGAACACTGCCAGAAAAATAAACACAAAATAATTGGATATGGAATGAATTTATTTTAAAACAACAGAAATCAAGGAATCAGGAAAAAAAGACTTCACCAAGAAACAAACCAAAAATTGTTCTTGGAAAAGATCCACAAAATAGAAAAATATTTGGTAAGTCAGGTTGAGAGGAAAAAAAGAGAAAAAATGCAAATAATAGGGGATATGTGCAAAATTGTAAGTGAAATATGTGTTCTAGAAAATATGGGTAAAATTCTGAGAAAATAGGAATGACCAGGTTGGCTCCAAAAGAAACTTTAAAATCCATATTAGTCAATATGAGAAAAATCATCTAGTAAAATCAGACAAAAAAAGAAACGTGAGTCCATTAATGAATATAATTCACCACATTAACAGAATGAAGGAAGAACGCATTATGAAAATAATTAATTCTGATACACTAATTGCTACAAACCTGGGCTATTCTAATTGCTTTAAATTTATTAACTAACTTCAATAACTAATTTCAATAAATGCTATAAAATCACATGATTAAATTCAATCCCACTCCTGATTAAAATTAGAAAAAGGAATATATTTTATGGATAAAAAGAAACATCGCTATTCTGAGGAAAAAAAATAGAGTATCTATTGGAAATCAATAACGAGAATTACATGTGATGTTGACATTAGAACTTTTCATATCAAATGTCAGAAACTCAATCTTAAACAGAAGTGACTTGTTTTTCCACAAGTAACTTGGAAGTTCCAGGGAATTAATCTAGATCGGCAATCCCTGGATCCAAGGTATCCCTACCTAGGAAACAAAAGATGATTCAATTTGCTAGGGCATCACAGTTTTGAGACAGCAATGTACCCTGGTGCATAGAAACTAAGATTCAGTTTACAAAAAGTTCAAATTCCATACAAATTTGTCAGATATTGATCTTGTGCCATTAGCCCTTGATTTTTGCCCTACTTCGTAACAACTGATTCAGGAGAACTGTGAACCTAGAGAAGTCAGGAGAACCTCCTCTTCCCATCCTATCCCTGCCTTAGTCTTATTTTTTTGTCTCCCCACTTCATCGTCACCTGGGCCCTGGCTCAGAGTTTGCTTCTGGCTTGAATAAGGTGTTGCCTGAAGAATTTCAGGATCTCTCCCCAGGAGTGCTCCTGAGCTGCGGCATGGGCAGTGGGCTCCCCTCCCCAGAGCAGGGGCGAAGAAAGTTTCATGTTTGGGGAAGCGTAACACAGGGGTGAGTAGGGCGGCTCGATGAGATGGCCCGCCCCCGGGTACACCAGCATCCTTCCATTGTTTCTGCCGTGGTTCTGCAGCCGGTGCAGAGCCTGCTCAGCGTACTCCCTGCTCTTCATGCATTCGTCGTTCTCTCCAACAATGAAGAGGATCGAACCCTGGGCCTTTTCAACCGGAAGCACGCTCCGCTGATTCACCTTATCCCGGGGGTCCCCCCTGTAGTGGAGGAGGCGTACAGCCCCGGAGATGTCAAACTGCAAGCGCTCCATAAACATGGGGATGGGTGCTATCACCAGATCTTTGTACCTGAGTGGAAATTCACAGATGGCAGTGGTCCCATTGATGCAGATGGTGGCTACCACCTGCTTCAGGAAGCAGGCCATGGCCAGCCCGATCTCTGCACCTTTGCTCACGGAGATCACTCCAATTCCTGGCGTTTGGACCTGAGGCACAAAATGAAGCGAACCCATCACAGGCCATACTTGAAGGAGCTGCCCTGCTCGCCAGTAAGCTAGTGTCATGGAAACAGTCAGACATCCAATATATGGGATGGTAGTCCTAGCTCTGGGGTTTACCAGTTTCTGTGACTGAAAACATTGCCCCCTTGCCTTCTGGAAGCCTTATTGTCTTACGGGGGTGGGGATAATATTCTCTACCCTACGGGATTGTTGTTGTACGGATTTAGTGAAACAATAGAAATAAAAACTCTTCATCAGAGGGAATGTTCCAGAAAAGCAAAAAGAGTTTAAATTCACGAGCAACATTCAACATCACCTGTAGAAGCAGGTAACCTTAGGAATCCAATTCTTCTCCCCAGCTAGTTAAAGAGGTTCCTGGGTCCTTTCGAATATTATGTAGGTATTGTTCATATTTAAATAGCAATTTACAGCTACAGAGGTTTTGCGCCTCCATTAATCCAAGAGCTAATCATGAAAGCGCTGGAAGGGTAAAAATGCAAGACTTGAATTCTATAAAGAGTTGAATCCTGGCGCCCCATCTAATAGGAAAAGTAGTAAGTCATAGGATGGGGTCCTTAATTCTGTGAAAGGCTGAGGGAGCAGAGGGTTTGGGAGATGAGTAGGGAAAGGAAGAGCATTTTGGACAGACAGAGGCAAACACGTGGCAACCTGATACATTTACTTTGTTTAGAGTTGTATGCCCAGGCCCTGTCATCGGTTCATCTAAAAAAAAAAAAAAAAAAATTTTTTTTTTTTTTTTGCTTTAATTACAGCTTTCTGAGATCCCATTTTCAAGTTTCTACTTCAATAGGTCTGAGTGGGCCCAAGAATCTCATCCTAGAGCATATCCCTTCCAGGAAATCCAGTGCGTTTCTACATTTGGGAACCACTCCTAAGAGGAACAGACTGGGGAGGGAGGGAGGAGACCCTCATCACGATGGCGATGGCGGCAGCACAGGGGAGCAGCGAGGAGGGAGCAAACCACAACAGTGGGTGGCAGGGAGGGTGAAGAGGCTGTGCCGTAGGAGAACGATTGGGGAACAGCCCCTGAAGCCCTTTGGGACTGGTTGAGGATGTAGGGAAGGGAGAGAGGGAAAAACAGATGGGCACGGATGACAAGGTGGATTCATCAAGAGTTTACTGGGTGCTGGGTCCTCAGCTAAGTGCTTTACACACCAGTGGTCTCAGCTTGCCTTTCCAATAAGAGCCCAGAGATCAGGAAGTCTACAAGTCTTGCTTAAGGTTACAACAGTATCAAGGGGCCAAGGTGGGAACTGAATCTCTTCGGATGATACTGAATCTGAATGCTGCCAATTGCCCTTCCTCCTCAGCTAAAGTCACAATTAGTGACAATTGAAAGGAAAAAAAAAAATTTTTTTTTTCACTTGAAAACATTTTATCTGGGATTTAATTCCTGCTAGACAATCCTTTAAAGAGAGCCAAATATGCTTGGAAAAATCACACGTGGCCCCTGGGTGGCTCAGTGGGTTAAGCCTCTGCCTTCGCCTCAGGTCATGATCTCAGGGTCCTGGGATCGAGCCCCACATCGGGCTCTCTGCTCAGCGGGGAGCCTGCTTCCCCCTGTCTCTCTGCCTGCCTCTCTGCCTACTTGTGATCTCTGTCAAATAAATAAATAAAATATTTGGGGAAAAAAATAAGAAAGATCACATGTATGTTTGGTGATAATGACGGCAGTTTCACTGAAGGTGAAGATACTGATAATACTTCAATAGGAGACAAGACCTCGTGTCTCCTAAAGAGTCAAGGCTCTCCAGGGAGAGAGCAGTATGAGTCATGGAGACAGGATAACCAAAGAGTTTGGAGCAAAGGCACTGCCATAAGGGCTGTCTAGTTTTGACACATGACTTAATCTGAGGGTGCCTTCGTATCTGAAAAACGAGGCTGTCAACAGGACTCACATCACGAAGTAATTGTGAGTGATCAATAAGAGTGCTTTAAAAAAAAAAAAAAGATCTTATTTATTTGACAGAGAGAGACAGAGCGAGGGAGGGAACACAGCAGGGGGAGTGGGAAAGGGAGAAGCGGGTTGCCCTCTGAGCAGGGAGCCCGATGTGGGGCTCAATTCCAGGACCCTGGGATCATGACCTGACCCGAAGGCAGACAGTTAACCAACTGAGCCACCCAGGTGCCCCTTAAGTAAGAGTGATTTTTGAGTATTTAGCATAGAGTCAAACAGAGAGCTGTTTAGTAACTGTTACCTGGTATGATCGTTTTATCATGACAGGCTGAACCATAAAACATAGCTGATACTCAAACATTTTCAAACTGAAAAACCAGAATTATTATGTTTCAACTTAACAGAATGTCAACCCAGGCACCTGACCACGTGATATTTATTCCTATTATTCTGTTTTTAGTTACCAACACAAACATCAGTGCTTCGAGACCTCTTCAAGAGGTCTAGATTATAATTCATCTGATATTTAATTCCTAGAAAAAAAGCTGGATTATGAGACATACTAGTTCAGTCTTTCTCATACCTGAATGTGTATCTGAGTCACCGGGGGATCTTGTTAAAATGCAGATGCTGACCAGGCTGTGTCCTGAGAGTCTGCATTCAAACAGCTCTCTGGTCTTACCAAGGCCTCTGGACTGTGGACCACATTTTGCACAGTACAACAATACTTGACAGAGTTCTAAAATGATCCTTCCTTTCTAGATTCCTTTCCTGGCTTTGGGCTTTGCACACTTACTTGGGGCTCAGTTCTGCCCCTAGATCTGATAATAACTGATGAGCTAATTCAGCTAATCAGATGGTGTGGCCACAGCCATTCTGCTGATAATTCTGCTCTCCTTCTGTGGCCCAGCTCTGAAACTGAACTTCTGCGCAGTCTGAGTCTCAGGACTTTTGAGGGGGGCTTAACTTCAGCACTGCCCATGTAGAGACAATCACTGAAGTCTGAAACCATGTCAAGCCGGAGAATTCATCATTTGAGATCAGCAGCTGATAAAAATGGAAGAGTTACTGATGCATGAATCACATAAGGAGTCTTGGCCTTTTTTTTTTTTTTTCCATTGAGGATAACCATAACACACCCACCATTTACTGTCCTCTGTGCCAGTAAGCTGATCAGCAACCCAGCAATCCCACAAGGTCAACATCATCATCCCCATTTTAAGGGCAAACAGTGCTATGCCCAAATCAAAACAGATTGGTAAAATAGGCAAAACAGGCATTTCTGATTTGGGGAGGGGGGGAGGACTATAGTGTTACAAGCTAGAATGAAAAGTATTCTTAATTACCTTGGGATGAGCTAGTAGCAAGTTAGCGGCTTCCTCAAAATATTCCAGGTCGATCTCCTGCAGTAACTTGGGCAGATCTTCATAGGCAAAATACGCTAAGGCCAACACGGCAAAGCCGTGCGCAGCCAGAAGACTGGCCCGAAATTCAACCAGACCCCCTCGGCCCCCAAACAAATCAATGACTCCTGGGAAAGGACCTTCCCCTGAAAGCAACAAAAAGAAAAGAGAATGGAATCAGAAAGAGTGGAAAGAGGTTCAAGTGGCTAAGAGGGGGAGTACACGGTGAGAACATAAATTCCACTTTCACACACACACACACACACACACACACACACACACACACACACACACAATGGCATGTTGGTTGTAAACGACTGTGGGAAATACTTGTTCTCCAAGAATGTGATTGCTTTTGTTCTTATATTCATCAACAACATTTCCTGTATCACCAAAAATTAGTCTTACCTGGAGGCAGAAAAAGGGCTCCCCGCACCCGACCTTCTCGGACCTGCACCCGCTGTACCCCAGGAGCCGAAAACCAGCGCTGGACCACCTGGCTGGCTATGGGCTCTTCTGTGCTGAAATCCTGGAGACCAACTGTGTCGTAGAGGTTCAGAGTGACCCAGAAGGGGCTGTTCATCACATCTTGCTTAAGTAGCCTCCTGAAAGCCTTCTGACACTTCAGAGACCAGAAGAGACCCATTGGGTGGACCCCCACGTAGTCGCCTCCAAATGCAGGAGCCTTCATTAGGTCCAGCTCACCAACCTCGTCCGTCTTGTAGAAGGCCTTGGACCGGAACACGTTCCCCTTCTCATCCTTCAGAGATGCTGTTAGGGTCACCAGCTGCAACGGGGGCAGGCCAGTCACTCGGATGTGCACCGGCTCATCTGCAAGGGCACTTGCTGGGGTGGCTGTCAGCTGGAACATTGGCAAATCGCAAAGGGACAGAGTGGTATTCCCTGCCCTGGAGGGTAAGAGGAGACTTGAAGTTGGAGACCGAAATCCCAGGAGAAAGACTGGGACAAGGTGTGCGTTAGGTCTGGCCAAGCTCTGCTTCTAGAGACCTCAGGCAAAATATACAGAATGTTCAGAGGAAGGAAATGAAGACGTGCAAGAAAACTCATTATTCTCATTTTACATATGAGGAAACAGGTTGAGTGACATGCTCAAAGCCTCATGAATAATTAGCAGTAGAACTGGAAATTCAAGCTAAGGCTGATACCGCAGCCTCCTGTCTTCTCCGTTGTTAACACTATAGAAAACCTTCATTTCATGGTTTGGGGTAAGTTGAACTTTAATTCTTCAGTTGAGATAATACCCATTTGACCTACTTCACGGGGTGTATTTTAGGATCTGAGGAGGTAATGCATGGAAAAGCCCTTACAGGAAGGATCAGTGTTGCTTTTTAAGCCCCACACCTACCTGGGGTCGAGTTACAGGGACAAGAAATATACTATGGTGTTGTTTGTCTCTAATCCCTCCCTGTCATTATAAGACCAAATTCCAGCTCTTTTTTTCTGTATTCCCATTATTTATTCCTTTTAAGGGAAAATAGAACTCTATGATGTTTTGGAGGGGGGGGGTTGAAGATTTCGTTTATTTATTTGACAAAGAGAAACAGTGAGGATGAGAACACAATCAGGGGGAGTGGGAGAGGGAGAAGCAGGCTTCCAGCCAAGCAGGGAGCCTGATGCAAGGGCTCGATCCCAGGACCCTGGGATTATGAGCCAAGCTGAAGGCAGACACTTAATGACTGAACCACCCAGTGCCCCAAAACTCCATGATCTTGTCTCTGCTTTTACGCCTTTCTGATGGACTGATAAATGTCAAAATGTCAGCAGTGGTAGAGACTGTAATAGACATTGGGCCAGCTATTTTGTGCTCTGCTCCATTAATGAGAGAAATTTGGGCTATTTCCTCCTTCCTTATCTCTTTTCTCCTTTCCTTTCTTCTCTCTCCTCCCTTTCCTCCTTTCTTCCATACCTCATACTCACACACACACAAAAAAAACCTATTTATAGATAACAGATGCAGAGTAAAATAAAAATAAAATAGAACTGAGAAAATATGAACCAAAATCAGGCATTGGTCAAAGAAAACCTAGAGCATGAAAAATAAAGCTTTTCATGTGCTGTAAGTTTGGCACCGAATTAGTGACAGCCAAAGGAGAAAAGGTAATTTGGTCAGTTCCAATTATTATCATAGAAAAAGTTACCAGGTCCTCAAGGGAAAGGAAAAAGAGAGGTCTTTCCAGTATTTAGCTCTGTAAGAAATTTCTTGTATGAAACTTTGACATAGCATGTGTCATTTTGGGGGGACAAAATCTTGATAGACGTTGTAATGATAGAAAAGCCCCCTAAAGCCCAGGGATGGAGATTCAGTAGCTATGCTGACACCATGTGACCTCAACCTTAGGCCACGGCAGGTTGGATCAGGGTTGAATTCCTGATTCAAGATGTGCCAGGGATATTTTCCCCTTGCCTATTTAGAATGGGGACTAAGAGATCACCAGTCATTCTGATTTGTCAGAAATTCCCCATGGTGGTCACTCTTACTCTATGTGTACATATTTGCTATTTCCACCAAAGAGTATGCTGGAGATTAGATGAGAGTGACATTTCCTACAAGAAACAGTTCTTTCAAGAGAATGATATGGATCAGACAAAAACAAAACCATGAAACAAATAAGCGAGAGAGAGAGAGAGAGACACCACTTGTCAGGCCATCCGTGTGTGCTTGTGAACCCTGTCTCAGGTTTCCCCATCGAAGACAAGGAAAGGACCAGATGATCAGTAACTCCATAGTCATTGCCCCTTGCAATATGGGTTAAATAATGTCGGTGTCTTTCATACCTTGAATCTTGGGATGGGTGTACCTTTGCAAGGATTTGGTAGGGATCCAAGGCAAAGTTTGACAGACTGCCTTCCCAGCAGTTGGCTGTGAATCTAACAGATCTCAGACTTATGAAGCCTACATGTCATCACTCCCTTATAGTCAAGAAACAAGAAGAGTCCAGAACTAAAATACACACATACACAACACATACACGTGTGTGCATGCATACACACATGAATGAAGACTCAGTACTGATACACCTGGGGTTCTGAGGACCCCTGAGGTTTCATGAAATGTAATTAGGGGTTTCCACTAGGGTTCTTTTTTTTTTTTTTTTTTTTTTAGATTTTATTTATTTATTTGACAGACAGAGATCACAAGTAGGCAGAGAGGCAGGCAGAGAGAGGGGGAAGCAGGCTCCCTGCTGAGCAGAGAGCCCAATGCAGGGCTCAATCCCAGGAGCCTGGAATCATGACCTGAGCTGAAGGCAGAGGCTTTAACCCACTGAGCCACCCAGTTGCCCCTCCACTAGGATTCTTAACTGAGAAAAAAAAGGAACTGTTTTTGAACTTCAAGTGTCGTGTGGTTATGGTACACATCATGACAGATAGTGATTGAGTGGTCTCATTAGTGATTTCCTTACAAGTTTTTCATCCCATGAGGGCCATGTGCAAAAGGGGGTCATGTTCATTTTCAGTTTTGGGTACAAGACAGAAGGGGCTCTTTTTTTTTTTTTTTTAATTATTTTATTTATTTATTTATTTGACAGAAATCACAAGTAGGCAGAGAGAGAGGAGGAAGCAGGCTCCCCGCTGAGCAGAGAGCCTGCCATGGGGCTCGATCCCAGAACCCTGGGATCATGACCTGAGCCGAAGACAGGGGCTTTAACCAATGAGCCACTCAGGTGCCCCCAAGGGGGTTCTTGATGGTCAGTGAGCACTCTATTGCAAGGGGAGGAGGGTGGTAGGCTGATCATGTCTGCCCCTCCTTCCTAAATTACCTACCCCAAACTCCCTTTACACCTCAAGAAATGAGTTAAGGGAGTAAACAAACCTTCCTGGTATAAAGGAAAATGAAAGGGAAATCTGCATTCCGAAAAATGAATCCTTACACAGCGCAACTCCGCTACGTAACGACACTTGGCTATTATTTGTAAGCATTGAAAAGTGTGGACAGAGTAAGAAAGGCATAAAGTAGAGGCAGTATAAGAAGAATATTGTAACAAGGAATCGTGTTTTCTAGAATTTTTCTCACTTTGGGACACCTGGGACATCAGGCTCCCTGCTCAGCAGGGAGTCGGCTTCTTCCTCTGCCTGTCACTCCCCCTGCTCATGCCTTCCACCCTCCCTGATCTGGCAGGTGCATAAACAATGAATTTGGAACACTGAAAAAAATTTAAATTTAATTTAAAAAATAAAAATAAAATTTTAAAAAATCTTAAAAAAAGAAGAATTTTCCCCCTTTATTTATTATTCCACTTTTTTTAAATTTTGGTAAGCGTTTGCCTTTTATAAACATATCTGAAATGGGTGCCTGGGTGGCTCAGTAGGTTGAAGCCTCTTTCTTCAGCTCAGGTCATGGTCCCGAAGTCCTGGGATCCAGCCCTGCATGGGGCTCTCTGCTCAGCGGGGAGCCTGCTTCCCCCTCTCTCTCTGCCTGCCTCTCTGCCTACTTGTGATCTCTGTCAAATAAATAAATAAAATCTTAAAAAAAAAAATCCGATGGTCCAATAGGCTGATTTTTGAAGATAAATTGAAAGTGGAAGAGGAGGACTGAAGGACTGGAGACATGCCTCATGAGATGAGAAATGGAGAATTACCGTCTTCTGAGTCAATTCACAAGAGAGGACTCGCTGTCAAGTCTGTCTAGACAATGAAGCTACTAACCGATGGGATTTATACTAGCTGGTGATATAAGTTGTCCTGTCCCATGAGCATTATCTTTAACAAATAATTTTAAAATGCAGCCACAGCTCCAGGAAAATTGAAAAGGCAATCATACACAACAATCCTCTGACAAGGAAAGGGCCTGGTTCTTTTAAATGACTACTGGAATTCTATCCTCTCTTTGGTCCTGTTTTTTTTCTCTAACAGAAAAAATGTATTGAGCACTTACTAAAAGCTAGCCACTGGGTAATATTAATTCCCATAATTAAGCCTTTCCACTTTTCAAGGTCCTTTCATGGTCATTATAAGTCAGGAGATTGAACTCACGTGACTTAGCCAAGTTTGTCTGTGTTAATGGTGCAAAAAGAATTTTAACCCATGTCATCTGATCCTTCACTTAAATCTTATTTATGGGGCTCCTGGGGTGGCTCAGTGGCCAGGGAGCCTGTTTCCTCCTCTCTCTCTGCCTGCCCCTCTGACTACTTGTGATCTCTGCCTGTCAAATAAATAAATAAAATCTTTAGGAAAAAAAATCTTATTTATTTTCTGTAAATGACAGTAAGAATGTGAACATGCATTTTTTTTTTTCCTGGCCTCTCCCACCCTTGTTTCTTTTTTACTACGTTCTTATCTTTAGTTTTTTCTTTTCCTTTCCCTGACTCTGAAGCTTTTAATGACTGATACAGCCTGATGCATTGTACAGCAGGATAGATAATGGAATAGTAGGGTTGAATTTTATAGTCCACAAACCCACATGTGCACAAAATGCAATGTTTTCCTATTATCCTAGCTTCAGCATAATTTCTCTTTTCAGTCCTTGTTCCTCCAGGAGACAGAGATACACGCACAGAATTCAGAGCACTCTGCTTTTCCTTGCAGTCCAAGTAAGTCCCAGTGACGTGTACGGTGCTAAAAGACTTGGCCGGAACACCATGCTCCTATATTTTTATGCATTCTTCCAAACCCATTTTGCAATATATGCCGGGGGTCCAAATTCAGATACCTGGAGGGGTGGGTAATATAAGTTCGCAGGGAAAGGTCAGAAAGAATGCAATATAAGACGGTAATGAAATAAAGATCTGCCCAGTCTAAAGGCATTCAGATGTATTCTCCTAGAAACAAAACAACACAAAATAACACAGACACACAACAGAAACCCCAGGGTGGATACCAAACAAAACGCACCTATTTGTGACTTTGGGAATTCACATCCTCCTATTAGGGTTTTTGTAACTCAAAAAAATACTTTCCTGGCCTTTGTTTTTGTGTCATTCTTTCCTGAAGCTCGGAGCGCCAACTGACCTCTCTCGGGTAGAAGAACAAGGTGAAATGGAAATACCAAAATATGGTGGTGGGAAGTGGGAGGTAAGGACTCGTACAATATTTTTCCACTGGTGCATGGCAATTTAGCCCTGCCCCCAATATCCAAAGCCCTCCAACTCTCTCCTTATTACCTCTTACCACACTTAACGTTCGTGACTTTTTCCTGCTTTCCCTGTATTTGAATTCTGTTGGCTTATTCTCAACTAGATCCCAACTAATCCATATACTGTGATAGGAATTAATACCTTTGTTAATAAGGCTTTTGGCTCTCAAAACCAGTCTGTCACAGATTTTCTAGAATAAGTCATAAGAAGCCTTAAAGCTTATCCTATCCAATGCTGTATTGTCAACATCGATAAAGCACCTACTGTATAGGAATGACTTTCTGTCCTCTGGGCTCTCCACAATGCCACCCAGAGCACATAATATGTTACTGAAACGTGCACTAGAGCCATTTATGCTGTGTTTTTGCTTTCCTGTGAATCTGTACATTTCTTGAGGGCAGGATCCAGTCTGATGTGTCTTGGTCACATTCACTGCACAGGGAGCCCTTCATTTCCTGGTCGTCAACTGATTATTCAAAATGACTATTGATTGTGCTCTCCACTTCATTCCCCTAAGCTCTCATCCATTTACCTAAGTCTGCCTTCCTGTTTACAGTCTTTTTCACTTCCCAGTCTAATCTCTGCAATCTAGTCAGACACATCTCAACACAAAAATAATCGAATCACTCTCCTGCTTTAAACTTTGATGGCCGCAGGGTGAAGGGTGAAGTCTAAATCCTCTGGCCTAGCATTAAGACCCTTTGCAGGAGAATGGTTCCACCACAGCACCCTGGAGGGTTCCCCGTGACCACAGGCAGAACTTGAACCCCCAGGACCTAAATCAGGATGGGATGCCTTGTGATCACGGGGCCATGGCAAGTTAGGCAATCTTCACAGGAGGCTTCACAAGAGTGTTTTCTCACCTGTCCCTCTTATCCTTTTTTTTAATTGAAATATATTTGACATATGAGATTAGTTTCAGGCGTACAACATTCGACAACTAATACACATTACCAAACAATCAGTGAAAGGTTTAGTTACCATGTGTCATCATACAAGGTTCTTACATTGTTATTGGCTCTATATTCCCTATGCTGTACTCCACACCCCGATGACTTATTTACTTTATAAGTAGAAGTTTGTATCTCTTCATTGTCTCTCCCTATCTTACAGGAGGCTGCCATGAGACAGTTTTCCCATCACTTCCCTGGTTGCAGAGAGGTGTACGACTTTGGGGCACGGCTGCAGGCCCTGTGACAGTTTTGCTGCAGTCTGGAGTTGGCTCCCCAGCAACTGTGTTGAGGTCATGGGGCCCCGTTTGTCTCAGCGCCATTGTTTCAGGGTGTAAGACAAGGACTCAGACAGCTGGAGCCTGTGGCTTCTCTGGCCTTCACTATCTATGTAAATGATAAACTGTCTGAATCTAACAGGGGTTCATTATTTCTTTACCAGCTGAATCTGTCAGTCTTAGACTCGGACTTCCCTTTGTGTTTGGCGCCCTTTATAATAATCGGATTCAATCAAAACCTTTTCCAACTAACCCCAGCCTACTTACTAGTCCAACCAACCATCTCATTATAACATGTAGCATATGATGTTATAAAAATCTGCTTCATCTCCCTCCCTTTCTGCCCTAGCAATGTAGTAGCCTCTAGCCACCTACAGCTAATGAAATTTCAGTTTATTAAAAACAAATAAAATTTTAATTCCTTGGCCACAATAACCACATTTTAATTGTTCAGTAGCCACACATGACTAGTGGCTACTACACTGGGCAATTCTGATAGAGAATATTTCCATCGTCCTAGAATATTCTATTGAACAGCACGTGCCTGGATTGTTAATTATTCCTCGGGGGCAAGAATTACACCTTGCTTGACACTCTATTCCTCAGTTTCTAGAATACCCTCAGGCACGTAGTGATGCTCAGTAAGTATTAGAGTAATTAAATGAAAGAATAAATGATAAGTGGAAAGGTTAAAAAAATAATAATAACATTTCTCAGACAGTACAAAGAAGAAAGAACAGAAGCCCAACAGAATTCTCAGAGGCTACTTCTGAAGATGTGAGACTCTTCCAAATCCGATGGAGTAAAGTCTCCAGGCTTCTTCTCATCTCTGCAGCAGAAGCCTAAACACTGCACCTCGCTCAGTGTCCGTGAAACTGAAGCCACAAAGCAGCCAGAGGGCGAGAAACAAGCTCCCCCACACAGGATTAGCCTCCCAGTGGCTGCAGAGAGAGCCCTCGGCAATATAGGAGCCTCTTGGGCTAAAAGCCCAAAGCCCTGCGGTGAAGCAGACTCCGGACTCCCAGGCTGAAGGGTATCAAGGTTATGTACGCCACTGGGTGACCTTGACTCATCTGGAGTAGACAGCCAGGAGCTGCTAAGACGCTAGCGCCCCAAGTGGCAGGAAACAAAGAATAAAAGAAAGCAAAAAGTCACCCATAGAAGTTAAACTTCCTAATCAAGAAACAAAAGTCCATTCCCTTTAGGGGCTTTTCTTCCTTCATCACAGGTATTTCCTACTCCTCTTCCCAAGCCGTAAGTCCCAGAGAAAAATTTCTTGAGTCAAGAAACAGTCTCTCCATAAGTTCACGTGAGTGGGAGGACCCTGACTGTGCAGCCACAATCAGTCTCTAAATGACCTCTTGTTAAGTGGATGCTTCTAACAATAGATCTGCGTGGCCAAGCAATCGGCCACCCACCCATACCCCACCCCACCCCCGGGGTGCGGAAGGACATTGCAGTTCTCCCAGAGAGCTGCGCTAGCCCTGGAGATGAGGAAGGCACACAGCTGAATGAAAGCCGGCTTCCTGGGTGCCCAGTCAAAACACTGAGCAGTTCCCGACCAGGCCAGGCCGTGACAGCCCGACTCCCCCCACACTCACCCTGAATTCTGCTGCTGCGAGCAGTCTGGAGTAGGACGGCTTGCTGGGCCCACTAGAGACACTGGAAGCTTCCCCAGCCTCTTCTTCCAACTGAGCTAGCCAGGCCCTCGCTAGCCTACTCTCCCTCACAAAACGGTCAGCGTCTTCTTCCTCTTACGTATGTTCCCAGTGATGGGACTGTGGGCCCTGCTGGGACAGGGTCAGAGCAGACTCTCAGGCCGGCAGCTGTACCTCTCAGTCCAAGTGTTTCACAACGGAATCTCAGGTTTCATCACAGGACTTCGGTTTCTAAGCACTTCCCTGACTCCTCCTCCCCACTGCTGGCTCTGGTCTCCTTGGGGATTTCCTCCTCTGAGTCCCTGGTCTCAGCGTCTAACACGGTAAGTCCCAAACGTCTGACGCAGTAAATCCGCACCAGGAGATTCTAACCGGAATAAGGTCCTGGGGTCTGTATGTTCAACAGGGGATTGCTAAGGCATAGCTGAGTTTTGAACTGCTCTTCCAAGGGACAGCGGAAACCCTCCTGATGCAAAAACGCCTCCTCCAGACCAGAACCTCTGAAACCTGCCTCACTGTTAATGCCCTCAGTCCAAGTCCATGGTCAAAATGCAGGAATGATCAGGTTTTCAGATTGCGCCTCCAGACTTGCTTGGGGGAGGGCACTGTGTCTTTTCATTACTGTACCTTTCATTTCCGTACCGGGGAGACCACCGGTCCCTGGAATCAGAGAGACCTAGATTGGAACCCGGACTCTTTAACTGGCCGTGTGATCTGACCTCAGGCAGATTGTTTTACTTCCCTTGGGCTTTGATTTCTTCTTCTCCTCCTCCTCCTCCTCCTCCTCCTCCTTCTTCTTCTTCTTCTTCTTCTTCTTCTTCTTCTTTTAAGATTTTACTTATTTATTTGGCAGAGAGAGACACAGCGAGAAAGGGAACTCAAGCAGGGGAGGTGGCAGAGGAAGAAGCAAGCCTCCCTCGGAGCAGGAAGTCTGATGCAGGGCTTCATCCCAGAACCCCGGGATCATGACCCGAGCTGAAGGCAGATGCCTAACAACTGAGCCACCCAGGTGCCCCTGTGCTTTGACTTCTTAAATAAGAGTGATATATAAATGCACTGAAAGTGAAATATTAGCCTGGGGGGAAAGGACTGATCTTGGAAGTCATGGGCAGATTGGAAGTACTGAGGAAAGAGAATGGTGTCTCAGCACACAGCTCTCATAGCAGGTGAGAGGTATCTTGGCAGAATAGCAAGGCTCCCAGATGAGGGACTAATTCTCAAGATCAGGTCCCAGGGTGGGATCAGTGTCATTTTTATGAAGATTCTAAGAGCAGTGCAGGAAAGGGTGGGCAAGACAGGATGCTGTGGCACCCAGGAAATAAAGTGGGGGCAGGTTGGCAAAGAGTCAGATCTTTTCCACTCCGCTTGCCCAGAACAGAAAACATCGGGGAACCTAGCTGTCCATGGGCCCCTAAAGGCTATAGCATATGAGGAGTGGGGACACCGGGTAGTGAAGTGATGACTGCGTACAGAAGAGACTTGGGGAGTTATCAATAGCAGGCATGAACCATGCAGAAAGGACTGACGTCCTCTCGGGCAGAAGGATATCTACCTGCAGTCTGCCTTCAGAACCACGACTGCGACATCAATTCTTCTGGCCTTCTGGCCTGTCCTGAAGGTTTGAGACCCTGCGATCACATAAGCCAATTCCTTAACATCAATCAATCTCTCTCCCTCTCTCTCCATGCACACCTTCTTAAGGTATATTTACTGGGCCTGGGAACGTAACCAACATAAGACAGATTAAGAGGTGAGAAGTACATAAAAGTTTTTAATGTAAGTTTCATGTGGCACAGGAGCCCTCATGAGGAATGAGCCCCAAAGAAAAGCAAATACTTGCTTTTATATTAGCTTGAACAAAGAGAGAGACCATTGTGGAAAAGTAACTATGTGGGCAGTCAGAAGGAGGATAATCATTCAAACAAGGTCTATTTGTATAGAATTCTCTCAATCTCAATTTCTGTCTTTGGTGGTAAGAATTTTACTTTCCTTCTGGTTGTGGGGAGGACACCTTCTGTCTGGGAGTTTCCTCCTGCTTTGAGGAGGGAAAAAGGAAGGGTCAGAGGGCCCTTCTTGTATCTGCCTTTTTAACTGCTGATTTTTGTTAAAGAGACATATTTTGGGGTGATGTATTCTGGTTGCCTTCAAAGGAGACAGAAGAAAAGCATGAAAATTAGTGCCTATGGAATGAAGACTATTCTAATGGGGGTAAATATGAATGCACTTGGGGTTCACTGGGCTTCCACACAGCTACAACACAATCAGTGGAAAACTGACTCCTCCTCAACGGTAGACCCAGCCATGGCCCTGATCATCTTTAGAAGCTAAAAAATTTCTCCCTAGTAAGAGTAAATATAGAACTTGTCGTGTCCCTAGATCTCCTAAGCCAAAAACAGCGAAAACAATGCGTTAATGTATAGACCCAAATTTATTTCAAATTTCCAGAGACTGGAGATTAACAGGCCATTGGGGAAAATCTCAACACAGTGTAACAGAGAAAATTTAGGTCTGAGTCCCTGGGTTCTGATTCTAGCCCTGCTATTAATTCATCGTGTAAGTTTCTCTGCACCTCTACTACTCAGTACGAGAAGGCTGACATAGATCAGTACCCCCCAAAAAAGCCTGTCATTAAGTAGCACCTTTATGATTTAGCTATATCTGTGTCCTCTGGCCTATTTCTTGTAAGGCAAAGATGATCTTTACTAATGCCTCTCTGACAGCAGTGATGTTCTTAGTAATTGCTTTATTCTTCCTCAGAAGCTTTATTCCATTAAGTCTGGGTCCTGGGGCTTGTCTTTTAGAAGAGTTCTGCCTAGAGAGAAGGTCTGAGCCTTGACCAAGGTGGGAATGGATTGTGAGAAGCTAGGAAAAAAAAAAGAAGAAGAAGAAGAAAAGAAAAGTAAGAAACTGAAATCTATAGAAGAAGGTTTTGTCCTGCTTCCGGTTTAGAGTTCTGGAAAGCAGAGTGAAACAGGACATCGTGTGCATAGGCAAAAGGAGATAGCGCATGCAAGTCTCCTTTTGCACTCCTAGCATGTGAAAGAGTTTAGCAAGCTCCCAGATTCTCATGGTGATGGGCATGGAAGGCAGCTGAGAGTTGAAGGTCAGCAAGTCTGCCCTGATTGTTGCGGCCACGTGCGAGCCGACCTTTTAGCAGAGGAGATGCGGTATATGCATCTGTCAGGGGCCTGCCTGACAGAAGACACAACTCACATTTAGAGAATTTGCAAGGACAGTAAAAGCCAAGTGGACCAAATGCAGAAGATGAGAGTGGGTTTACCAGCTGGCCTGGACCATGCTATGAGTTAACCAGGTGCAGATACTTTATGGGTGCACACAAGAAGTAAACCCTGAAAAGCAGACCAGTTACATTTCCAAGAGGTCAGAGAAGCTGGCCAAGAATGGTTTTTTGATCTGCCTTCCTGTCAATATTTGTAGTAGTGATACAGAACAGAATATATGAAAAAAAATTTTTAAGACCTTCTTGGTTCTGAAAATCCACAAAATGTAAATCAAGGGATATAAAACATAAACATCGTATCTCATAAACGTGTGATTCTTCCTGAAGTCTGGAAGAGGAAACAAAAATCATTATACCCATTAAACCCACTATGTTAGCTATTATATAGCATATGGCATATATAACTAATGATGTAGCATCTAATCTATATAGTTATTTTGTAGCATATACCATAAGCGGTATTAGCCATTGCAATTACATGATTATTAGAGTCAAAGAAGTGACGTAGTCTGATTGACTGGGTGTGGGAAATGTAAAAACTTCTCTGAGTGAGAAAGGTGGGAGGCTAATAGCCTCGCTCATCCTGAATGGAATGATTTCACTCTAAACAGAGGGAGTATCAGAAAGCAGAGGAAAAAAAAGGAGTTTAGGCAGATACCGTGAAGCGCCTGTGTATTACTTCTGTCCCTCTAACTCTTTGTCGGCTCTTCCACCACACCTACAAAATCATTCAAAACACCCTTTTACTGGCTCTTCTTCACTTGATTATCTACCTTCCACATTGCAATTCAGTAGCTCAGGATATGTGGATTGTGACTTGCCCGTTAGAGGAAAAACGTCAAATTTGACCTTGGACAAAGTAATTTGGATCGTTCTACACCCAAGGTCATCAGACTATGCCCTGTGAACTAAATCTAGCCAACATCCTGTTTTTCTACTGCCCACAAGCTACGCGTGGCTTTTACATTGGCCAATGCTTAGAAAAAAAAGAAAAAGAAAATTACTATTCTGTTACATGTAAAAATTATATGAAATGCAAATGTCAGTTTCCATAAATAAAGTTTAAATGGAACACAGCCATGAACATTCATTATGGCCTGTCTATGCTGCTTTGGTGTTTGAATGGCAGACCTCAACAACAGTGACAGAGACTTAATGGCCCACAAAGCCGAAAATATTTGCCATGTAGAACCTTAGAGAAATAGTTTGCCAGCCCATAAGGTATACAACCCACAGTATCATGACTCCTTCCCTAAAGTGTAATTCTGGGAACCTCAGATTGTTTCTTTTTCAAAATGCTATACATTTTGACACAAATATTACTTTATTCTCTTCTCTTAGCCTTTGTTAAATTATTGATTTTAGGTTGACTCAATCGTGTTACCCCCATAACAGTTTCCATATTGCCTCAAAATAATAAATGTTTCTTAAGCTCTAGTTTTTCAATGGCAATGAAGTAACCATGAGCCATGAGCATATTTTCATATATGAGAAATCTAAACATATTTCATTTGAGTTTTAAGAAATCAACAAATATCAACACCTGATCCTACTCATGTCTGTTTTTAAAACCAGGGGATTCTGTCATTTATTTTGGTTATTTTTCTTTCCCACAAGACAATTGCTGTAATAATAAACCAGAATATTTTAGGGCAGATAGAGCCCTAAATGTATTCTTTTTTCCTAAATGTACTTTTTAAAATATAAAACTCTCCATGTATGATATTGGATTAAACGGAAACCGTTCTCCCTTTCCAAAGTCAAGACATGAACATTGTCAGTCACCCTCCTGCTTTCTCTTAGTATAACGTACCACAATAAGAAATCAAAGATGTTGCTCTATGAAAATCAAGTGAAGTATTGATTGATTGATCACGTGAAGTATTGCTGCTCTGTTCCTCGTGAATATCTTCTCAGAGTTGACTGGTCACAACTGGAACAAGATGCTTCCTGAGAAACTTCTGGATCTCCTTCCAAGAATGCTCCTGGGCAGCGGCATGTAGGGTCACCTCTCCACCCCAGTGAATGGACAGGTGGAGGCTGGAGATCTTTGAAGCACAGCACAGTGGGGAATAGGGAGGCTCTAACAGGTGGCCTGCCCCAGGGTAAGATAGCAGGGTCCAGTTGTTCTTCCCGTATCTGCTCAGCTGTTGGGTGGCTTGCTCAGCATACACTTTGCTGTTGAGATTCTTATCATCTTCTCCCACAATGAAAAGGAAATGTCCCTGGGCCTTTTCAATGGGGAGAAGAGACGTCTCACTGGCTTCACGTCTAGCTTCCTCAAAGCTGTGCTGAAACTCTGCTAACCCCAAGGCATTGATGGACAGCGATTGTGGAGAGACGGCTAAGGGCTTACTTATCTGACCATGATATACCTGTGGAATGCTCAATATGAAGTTGGGCCCATTAATAAGCACAGTAGCTGTGACTTGTTTTAGGTGTATAGCCATGGAGAGTCCAATCTCTGCACCTTTGCTTATGGAAACTATGCCAATGCCTGGGCCGAGGACCTAAAAATAATGGAAATGAGATGTTGATTTTGTCTACCATTTAGCAAAATGCTACCACCTCAAATAACCAAAGAACTTGAACAACCAGTAGGAACCAAGCAAGGACTAACCCCACCCACATGCCCAGTTCTAGAGTTCTGGAATACATGATGAACGTTCAAAGGAAATACTCCTTCAAAAACATACCAGGCCTTCCAAATTAAATACTATGGATTCAGCGTGGTGTTAGGCACTGAGTTTAAAATGCCCTAAAGAAATACCAATGTAGTAGGAAAAAGAAGAAAAAGGCCCGTAACTCATGTGAATAACAGAAGTCAAGTTACAGTTGATCGGTCAACGCCGTTGTACCAATTCTAGGGTCTCTAGAAGTCCAGAGGAAAGGGTACTCTATAGGAAAAGACTGAGAAAAAAGATGAGTTTAGTAGAACAGAGAATGGAAACGTGAGCAGAGGATTCTAGCTCTGCCGTGGTTGCCCTGGAAGGTTTCTCCTTTAGAGAAAGGTTTCATAAAGGAAGCCTGGCTCAGCTTCCTCTTCCGCCTTCAGTCATCAAGCAGGCATTTTTTAAAAAAGATGTATTTATTTGGCAGAGACAGAGAGAAAGAGCATACACAAGCAGGCAGAGAAGTAGGCAGAGGGAGAGAGAGAAGCAGATTTCTCTGCTGAGCAGGAACGCGTGATGGGCTCAATCCCGGGACCCTGGGATCATGACCTAAGATCATGACTCAATGACTGAGCCACCCAGGTGCCCCTAAGCAAGCGAGTTTAGATTGTCCACCCTGTACTAACCGCCGGAGGACACAGAGGGGAAAAAAGGCGTAAGTCATCTTTTATCATCAAGGAACTCACTGCCCGATGGAGAGACAGGAGGGAAAAAACCAGACAATTAGAATAGCTTACAAATTCTGCGATATAAGAATGCACATAGGCAAGGCTGCCAACCCAGATTACCAGGGAATAAAGCAGGATCAGGGAAAGATTCTCAGAGGAAATGGGCTACAATTTGGACCTTTATACAAAAAAAAAGTGAGGCGGGGGCGACAAACAAGAAGGAAAGTTATTGTATGCTGTGTAGTGGACACCAATAAGAACTATTCTCTTTTTCTTTTATGGGGCATGTATATTGCCCCAGGGGGTAGATTCTGATGGATCTGAACCTATTCCCCTATGCAATATATATATATTTTTTCAGCCTCTTTGGAAGGCCAATACATTCTACCTGAGGTCCTATCCTGTATATTAAGAGGGGTGACCGGAATCATCTCCTTTTGAATTAAAAAGACCTTTCAAGCTCTGAAGTTCCACGTCTTAATATGAAAGATACAGAGTCACAGTTACAGCAATGAAAGGTGAGAACTCAGAATGGATTTGGCCAGGGAAGACAGAGTAAAAGGAAGTACAACACGGATCAACAACAACAGCAACAAGTGACTCAGTTGTGTGCAGACATTTGGCAGAACACCAGCTCTTGTTATAACTTCTGCCACCAAATTTGGGATCAGGGAATTTAGAATGCTTAGAAGACACTTAAAATCAACAGATGGAGAAATAAGATCTATAAGGAATTGAAAGGTGGGTGGTCTCTCTTCTCACAGAAGAGAGAGCATGAAGCAGGCTTAGTGGAAGTAGTAAGAGCCTAGGAGAGAAATCTGGTTTCCAAGTCTCATTAGTCATTGACTAACTTTGGGAAGTCATTAGTCATTGGCTGACTTTGGGAAGAACGCTGAGGGAAAAGTCATGCAGCAAGTATAAGGGAAAGCAGGCTAAGAAAGTGAACAGCAGAATCACGGAACCTCATTTCTCATCTAAGCCAAGCAGAAAACGCAGCACAATATAGCTATTTAAAAATTCAATGCATCAGTAGATTGTTAGTGATTATTGCTCATCTTATTACTGTAATTCTGATCATATTTTGGATGATCCTTTATATGAAATAGGGTGTGTACAGAGACTTAATTTTACTTGGATCAGTTCTTTTATTTTTTGGACTTTATTTATTTATTTGTTTGGGGGGGGGGGGATAAGCATGAACAAGAAAAGTGCTGAGCAGGGAGTCCGATGTGGGACTCCACTCTACAACCCCGGGGTCATGATCTGAGCTGAAGGCAGACATTTAACCAACTGAGCTACCCAGCTACCCATAGAGCAATTTTTTTGTTTTAAAGGTTTTATTTATTTGACAGAGACACAGCAAGAGATGGAACACAGCAGGGGAGTGGGAGAAGCAGGCTTCCCATAAGCAGGGATCCCAATGTGGGGCTAGATCCCAGGACCCTGGGACCCTCTGGGATCATGACCGGGGCTGAAGACAGCTTAAGCAGCTGAGGCACCCAGGCATCCAAGACGCAATGGCTTTAGATTCAGATGGAACTGAGTTGCATTTCTGTCTCTACCCCATCCGGTTGTGGGAATTTGGACAAGCTTCTAACCCTTTCTAACCCTGAATCTCTTCATCTATTAAATACTATGGTGGTGATGCTATTTCGTAAGGTTCTTGTGAGAAGTAAAGGGGATAATACAAGTGAAGAGCTTACTAGAGTAATTAGCAATACACATCCTCAATAAATGTAATTCTTATTATTATCACCTTCTCTGATTATTATTAAGTCACCAGATTGTACAAGACAGATAATATTCCTTTGAGGAGTGAGTCTGATTTTTAGCTATTGGAGAGGACTTAATTATAATGCTGTAGGACTTCCCAATCCATACCTTCTTTAAGTTCTAAAATGTGCTTTTCCTGCTATATTAGGGTCGCTGCATATTATCCCTTGTTAATTGCTGATATTTTTTCTTAGTGAGAATTGCTTAGGGCACCTGGGCAAATAAATAAAAACTTTAAAATAATTAAATGAAGCCATTCCATCATGGACACAGGCTAACTTCCCGTTTTGTCTTTCTGAGCAAAAGACATTGGGTGGGAAAGAAATCATGTGAATAAGATGGCTATGTCATAGAACTTCCAGTTCACTGAGGAGAATCATACTTGGAAGTTACGGGAAGCCACAGGGTGTAATGGCTATTTGAAAA
The DNA here is from genome assembly GCF_964662115.1 of Mustela nivalis. Classification (NCBI taxonomy): domain Eukaryota; kingdom Metazoa; phylum Chordata; class Mammalia; order Carnivora; family Mustelidae; genus Mustela; species Mustela nivalis. Next base: position 64,175,386 of record NC_139032.1, read on the forward strand.
CAGGGACTAAGAGGCACCTGGGTGGCTCAGTCGTTAAGCGACTGTCTTTGGCTTGGGTCATGGTTCCAGAGTCCAGGGATCGGGCCGTGTTGGGCTCCCTGCTTGGCAGGAAGCCTGCTTCTCCCTCTCCCACTCCCTCTGCTTCTGTTCCCTAACTCGCTGTGTCTCTGTCTGTCAAAAAAATAAACACAATCTTTAAAACAAACAAACAAACAAACAAGGACTAAAAGAAAAGGCAAAAATTACCTTAGGATGTCTCAGGAGAAAGTTGACAGCTTCCTCAAAATAATCTAATTCTATCTTTTCTGGTTGGGCAGGCAAATCTTCATAGTTAAAGTAAGCCAAAGCCAAGGAGGCAAAGCCACGACTGGCCAGGAGACTGGCCCGGTACTCAATCAGCCCACCAATACCACCAAACAAGTCAATTATCCCTGGGAAACGGCCCTCTCCTGAGAAACAAAAAACAAAACAAAGCTGAGGTAAAGGGGAAGGGAAGGAAATGAGAAGAAAAATACGACAACACAAAGAAATGCATCACAAATTCTGGAATTGAAGCATAAATTTTCAGTAGAATCCCCAAGTTTTCAGCTTTGTATCTGGGGCAGAACTAAAGCTGATTGAATACATTAATGGAACATAGTATCAGGAAGGCTGATTGGGAGCCATGTTCACTGACAAGTTTAATCTCTGTAGCCAAGGGGTCCTGAGGACTCACAGTGGTTCATTTCTGTGGTATTGGAGTACAGAAAGCCATTGAAATTAGGCAAGCACTTTTTAACCTATGAAAAGGTACACAATTGGGCTTTAGGAAATCAGTGAAGGTCCTGAAATTATATGCAAAATATAGGTTTAAGTGGGTCTTTCTTTCTTTTCTTCTCTTCTCTTTTTTTTTTTTAAGAGAGAAAGCATGCAAGCTGGGATGGGGTGGCACGGGGGAGGGGCAGAGGGAAAGGGAGAACTCTTAAGCAGCCTCCTTGCTCAGCCGGGAGCCTAACAGGGGTCTCAGTCTCAGGATCCTAAGATATGACCTGAGCCTAAACCAAGAGTAGGACGATTAACCAACTGAGCCACTCAGGGACCGCTATGTGTGCATTTTACTAATGAAAGCCTCTACAGATTTAATTGAGTTCTCAAAGTATATATAACTCAAAATATATTACTTCAAAGAAAGCTATTGAAATGACTGTTAGCTAAAATCTGGACTTCACACTGCTCTATTCCACTCATCTGACAACAGTGACAAAATCTTACAGTCAAGCAGGTGTAAATGGTAAGACCTTCCATGTGACAACAATCTGTTTATTCCCCGAAACTTAACACTGGTAAAGAGTAGGGATGGTCAGAGTGTCATTCTACACACGCTCTGTGTAGGCAGCTAGTTTTCTAAATAAAGCAAAAACAAATTTATGATGCACTTCTTGGAGGCACTCTAGTCTCCAGTAAGTGATTTTAATGGAGGTAGACTTGTCCCATCTATGGAGGCACCTGGCTGGCTAAGTCAGTAGCGCATGTGACTCTTGATCTTGGGGTTGAGTTCAAGCCCCATGTTAGTACTTAAAGAGATAAGTAAGTGAGATGTTACTTAAAAATAAAAATGTTTTTAAAAAAGTGTGACTTGATTTAAAGGATATTGGGAGTTTTCAAAACAAAACATTGCTATGTTTTCTCATCTTGAGAAAGGGAGCAATAAAATGGTACTAAATATATCTTCACTTTAAAATACCACTTCAAGGAACGCCTGGGTGACTCAATTGCTTAAGCGACTGTTTTCGGCTCAGGTCATGATCCCAGGGTCCTGGCATCGAGCCCCATGTCAGGCTCCTTGCTTGGCAGGGAGCCTGCTTCTCCCTCTCCCTCTGCCTGCTACTCTGCCTGCTTGTGCTCTCTCTCTCTCCTCTCCTCTGTCAAATAAACAAATAAAATAAAATACATTTTAAAAAATACTGCTTCAATAAATGAATAAAGTTGCTTTTCATCTCCTGATTGCCAGGAGGAGGGAGGACTTAAGAGTAACGAGCCTCGGGGCGCCTGGGTGGCTCAGTGGGTTGAGCCGCTGCCTTCGGCTCGGGTCATGGTCTCAGGGTCCTGGGATCGAGTCCCGCATCGGGCTCTCTGCTCGGCGGGGAGCCTGCTTCCCTCTCTCTCTCTGCCTGCCTCTCCGACTACTTGTGATTTCTCTCTGTCAAATAAATAAATAAAATCTTAAAAAAATAAGAGTAACGAGCCTCTGATCATGGAAGAATGTTGTAGTTGAGAATTGTTTTGAGACCTGACTCAATCCTCTTTTCGCCCCACACAGCTCAATGCTCTTTTGTATCTATCCCCACAGAACAAGCAGGACACACAGAACATGCAGTATCCTCGAGGATTCACCAAAAGTACCCTCTAACCCAGCACATCACCCAGGTGATGGGGATATCACTGATATGTAGATTTTTAACTGAGGTGGAATAGGAGAGGCACAGACATTTGTGCCACTTACTTTCCCATCCCTACACACAATGATGTTGTCTCTATGCTAATTACTAGGTGTACAAATACTGAGATTTATGACTGTACGTGTCAGGATGATTGTGGAAAGGGAAGCTTTTTTTTTTTTTTTAAAGATTTTATTTATTTATTTTCAGACAGAGATCACAAGTAGGCAAAGAGGCAGAGAGAGAGGAAGGGAAGCAGGCTCCTGCCTAGCAGAGGGCCTGATGCGGGGCTTGATCCCAGGACCCTGAGATCATGATCTGAGCCGAAGGCAGAGGCCTTAATCTACTGAGCCACCCAGCCACCCCGAAAGGGAAGCTTTTATTCCTTCTACATCATCTATAACTCTATGCTGTCAAGAACCACCTTGAACACTTCAGGCTTCCTTTACCAATCTCACTTCTACATGTTTCTGTTTCTGAAAGCAGAGAGAGAGGCAGTACATTCTGATGATACGATGGCTGTGTCCCAGAAAGAAGCTCATGCTTAAAGAAGGGGCTCTCAGACACACCTGAGACCCGGACCTGTTGAGGGCTACTTCTGGGAAATTGACTTTGCTTCACTCAGTCCCACAATAAAACCTGAGAAATGTACCAGTACACGTTTTGAACCACTTACAGATATGTGGAAATCACTGCGGGAAACTGACTTTTCTGGTAGGGACCATGTTGTGTATCTGCGGATGTATGGAATGTCCTATAAATACGCAATATTTATGGAACTAGAGAGTATAGAGTCTCTTTGCATCCTCTGTATTTGTTGCAACATTTCAGTCCGTTGTATCACCAGCTTATTTGATTCAATGACCTACACCTAAGTTGAAACTCAGGCAAGACAGAACTCCCAAAAGAAGCTGGGACACAATCAATATCAGGAGGTGAATCTTCAGGGAGTTGCCTTTAACACAGATGGATTTCACATAAATCCAAAGCTATGAAGACCCATAATTCAGGGACTCCATAAACTACATATAGTCATATCCTTAGACAAACTCCAGAACTGTTGAGATCCAACTTGAGTTGGAATGTGGCCTCACCATATTCTTGTTCTGACCCAGAGTTAGCCCTGATTCTAAGGCTGGAAAGGATTATACTATGTACTATCCATATGCAAGTTAAACCTCTAGAAGGATTAGGCACTGGAAAGAGGAAGCACAAGGATGACAATAACCAGGTTAATTTTACTCACCAGGAGGGAGGAAGAGGGTTCCCCGAAGGGGGCCTTCCCGAACTTGGATTCGTTTGACACCAGGTGCTACATACCACCTCTCCAAAGTCAGGCTGACTTTTGGAGCAGTGGTGGCGATGTCGGATAATTGCAAATTTGAATCATAAAGTTTTATTTGGACCAGGAAGGGGCTATTCACCACATCTTTTTTCATCAATTTCATTAAAAGTTTTTCAGGTTTCAGGGACCAGAAGAGACCCATAGGGTGGACTCCGATGTAGTCACCTCCCAGCGAAGGGGCCTGCTGCAGGTCTACCTCCCCAGCTTCATTGGCCTTATAGTAGGCTTGAGAATGAAACAGGTTCCCCTTCTCATCTGCCAGGGAGGCCTGAAGAATCACTACTTGAAAAGGAGACAGGCCAGTAGCACGAATGTGCACGGGTTCATCAACAAGCGCACTTGCAGGGGTAGCTGTCAGCTGAATCATTGTTACAATGAGGCACCTAGGATGATTCTCAGTAATGTTTGTAGTAAGACCTGGATGTAAAAAAATATATACATGGGAAAATTAAATAAGACAGTGATAAGATTAAGGAAAGGTGAACTGGACCAGGAACCTGGCTGCTTGGGATTCAGCTCTAAAAATATCCTGATATAGGGGCGTCTCAGTGGCTCAGTCCTTAGATGTCTGCCTTCAGCTGGGGTCGTCATCCCAGGGTCCTGGGATCAAGCCCTGCATCAAACTCCCTGCTCAGTAGGGAGCCTGCTTCTTCCCCGACCCCCAATCTCCCTGCTTGTGCTCTCTCTCTTTCTGTCAAATAAACAAATACAGGGGCCCCTAGGTGGCTCAGTGGGTTAAAGCCTCAGCCTTCAGCTCAGGTCGTGATCCCAGGGTCCTGGGATCGAGCCCCGCGTCGGGCTCTCTGCTCAGTAGGGTGCCTGCTTTCCCCTCTCTCTCTGCCTGCCTCTCTGCTTACTTGTGATCTCTCTCAAAACAAACAAACAAATAAATAAATAAACAAACAAGTAAATACAAACAAATAAATAAACAAACAAGTAAATACAAACAAATAAATAAATAAACAAACAAGTAAATACAATAAAATAAATAAATAATAAATAAAAATATCCTGATATTATCTGCAAGTGCAAGATACCGGAGAGCTTTTAGCAAATATGTGGAAGACATAAAACAAGTAGATGCCTTTTATAGTAATTATGAACCAGGGTGGAGGAAGCAGCAGCCAAATAGGCACAAATGATATCAGCACATCCAAGGACGATCTCACAATTGGCCATCCAGAGCCATTGAAAAGTTAGATGCAGTAGAGGACAAGAGTGAGATGTGCGGCTGAAAATTGGGTTTGTTGGGGTGCCTGCGTGACTCTGTCGGTTAAAGTTCTGAGTCTTGATTTCAACTCAGGTCATGTTCGTAGGGTCCTGGGATTGAGCCCCATGTCGGGCTCCCTGCTCAGCACAGAGTCTGCTTGTCCCTTGCCCTCTGCTCACCTCACTTGCAGTCTCTTCCTCACTCTCTCAAATAATTAAATAAATAAATACGCTTCTTAAAGAAAAAAGAAAAGAGGGGATTTGTTAAACATCTACATATATGGAGCTGGTGACTCTGCTACTAAGAGAGCATGAAAACCAGACAAATCTTCCCAAAAGAATGAGGACAAAATCTTTGGGGAGAACAAGGAGGTTGACGTACGTGTTACTCCCTAAAGAAAAAATACTCACAGCTTCGTAGTTAGGCTTCTCCAGTCATAAGCAAAACCAGATGTTGACAGAACCTTCAGGTACAGAAAAATTTGCTAAGCTTTTCATAATCTTTGTCTTAAAGATTAAGGAATGCCTTTCCCCTTCGGGTTAGTGTGAAGAAAGTCACAAAAATGGCCATTGTTTTCATTCTAATAACCTAAACTTACCTAGATAAAGACAAAATGAAAATTTTTTTGTTTTCTTAAACTCATTAGATTGCCAAGAATCTAAATGAATTAAATTCCAGTGAGTGATAGGTTCCTCCTACGAGAGAGGAAACTTTCTCTTCTACAGAGTGATTTCATCTATGATAAAACAGCAAAAAAGAATCCCCCATAAAGAAAAATGAGGAGAAATGAACAGAACATTTAATGCAATTTTAATGGATGTGTGCAGGCTGTTTTGATAGATTAGAATTATGAGAGATCCTAGCCAGAGTCCTTCTCCAAGGACTTGGAGATTTGGCCACATACTCTAGGACAATACATCAAAGAAAGATAGCAGAGGCATGAATAGGGAGAAATCTGTCAGAGGCATTGCAAGTCTTTCGTATAAAGCAAAGCAGCTAACTTCCAAAGGAAGGGGGAAATAGCCAAATAGAGAGATTTCCCTGGAAAGCCAGGAGTGGGACTACAGAGCAAAGAAATTTCCTTAGTGATCCTTTTTCTAGAATAATTCTAAACCAGAGAGAAATATCCTACAGTTAGAAAAGCTAGCAACATGGCCATAAAAAGCCAAAGATATCTCAAGAAGTTCACCAATGCTTAGCCCGCAGTTTCTTCTAATGAGGAAGGCCTAATCCCATACCCAGAAATATCTGAAGGCAGTGGTGCCCCGACTCAGGTGGGGCACCTGGGTGGCTCAGTGGGTTAAAGCCTCTGCCTTCGGCTCAGGTCATGATCTCAGGGTCCTGGGATTGAACCCAGCCTCCCCTTCTCTCTCTGCCTGCTTGTGATCTCTGTCTGTCAAATAAATAAAATCTTAAAAAAAAAAAAAGCAGCAGCAAGCCCAGACCCAGGTCAGATGGGTTCAGCCTTTAATTCTTTTTTTTTTTTTTAATTTTTTTAATTTTTTAAGATTTTATTTATTTGACAGACAGTTCACAAGTAGGCAGAGAGGTAGGCAGAGAGAGAAGAGGAAGCAGGCTCCCCACTGAGCAGAGAGCTCGATGCTAGGGTGATCCCAGGACTGAAGGCAGACACTTTAACCCACTGAGCCACCCAGGTGCCCCTCGGCCTTTAATTCTAACATCCTGACACTGTAGGGCTTTGCTCTTTTCTTGAGGTAAATATTACTTATTCTGGTCACTTCTTTTATATGAAATATCTGGAGTATGATTGTAAATATTATAAGACAGAAGAGAATCAAGAAAATTGATCCATGATGATGAGAGCAAACAGTCCATAACAAGAGGCACAGAAATAGCCCAGAGAGTGGAATGATTAGAAAGGAACTTTGTTGTGGTGTTTTTTTAATTCGTTTTTTGGGGGGTGGGGGTGGGGCTCAGCGGGGAGCCTGCTTCCTCCTCTCTCTCTGCCTACCTCTCTGCCTACTTGTGAAGACAAAGAGAGCACAACTTTGCCTTGTCTGTGCTCTCTCTGTCTCTCTCTCTCTCTTAAATAAATGAAATCTTTTTAAAAAATGTCTTTAATATGTATACACACATACTCATGTGTGTATTTAAATGCACTTAAAAGACTTTAAAATAAAAATAATAATGTCCGCTCGCCTCCCGCCCACGGAGCTGAGCTGCGAAGCCGGCGGGGCTGGCGCCGAGGGCGTCCCCCAACGGGCACGTGCGCAGACGCGCGCGTTCCTGGGGCTCCGCGGTCAGGTGGGTGTCCCTGCGGGGTCAGGCCTGCTGCTTCTAGCTCGCTGCCAGAGAATCTTCCTCGCAATTACTGAAGTTGACTGCATCTTTTCTCCTAGTCTTTTCCCTAAGATGAAGACAAAGAAGTAATAATTCCTACAAAAGAGAGAAGAGCAATATCTTAAAGCTATCTCTGCCATCTGGTCCTTTGGTCGGACGGCCGCCTCCACGAACAAAATGTCTTTAAGATTCCCTGGCTCGTTTGGAAAGACTGACGACATTAAGAAAAATTAATGAACCTCAAGAACTGTCTGGTTACCTGAGGTCAACCACTATCAGAAAGCAGATGATCCTTCTAATATATCATCAAAGGGACAATAGTGGCCTAATGCTATGTCACAATGCCTGTGTCATTCACTTCACTTCATCTCATCACTAGGCATTTTATCCTCTCACATCAAAAGAAGAAGGGTTCAACGAATAAACAAAGAGAAAAATTGTCTTACCCCGAACACAAAATCTCGGATTTACACAACTCTGAACAGACCTAGTTACTTAACAACCGCTAAAGTGAATTAAAAAAAATAAATAAATGCAGACATATGTTAAAAATAATAATAATAATAATAATGTCTTCTGGGGTTTAAAGAACACATAGAAATATAACAACAAAAAGGTGGGAATGCAGTTAATAGAATTATATTGTTTAAGATTATTATCTTATTATTATTATTTTTTAAAGATTTTATTTATTTATTTGACAGAGAGACACCACAAGTAGGCAGAGAGGCAGGCAGAGAGAGAGAGAGGAGGAAACAGGCTCCCTGCTGAGCAGAGAGCCCGATGCGGGACTCAATCCCAGGACCCCGAGACCATGACCTGAGCCGAAGGCAGCGGCTCAACCCACTGAGCCACCCAGGTGCCCCTATCTTATTATTTTTCAAGCAGTACAAGAATATTTGCAGGCAGACTAACAATTTAAAGGCACTATTAGGAGCTCAGCCCACGAAGACAGAGAAAGCTGAGCAGCTTAGGTGTTAAGAGTAGCTGATGAAAGCAGCAAGCTGAAAACAAGAGTCAAGCTTTTAATCACTTACTGTGAGGGAGAAAGTGCCTGATCAAGATAAGGATGAAGGGTCTGAAGTCGGCAGGTCAGCCAGATGTGGGAGCCCCAAACCAAGGATCCAGCAGTTCTGAAGTCAGGGTAGAGTGAGCGGAAGGGCTAGAAGTAGAAAAGAACTGGTTGCTGAATGAGAGTGAATGAAAATGTCTTCCAGCCTTCTTGCATAAAGAAGTCTCCTTCTTGCATAAAGAGGCCTCAGCACACATAACTGAAGACTTTGGACCTTGAACGAAGGTCTGATGATAAACAGATCTACCATGAAAGATCCTGGGCAGGAAAGGCAAATATGAGGGTCCAACCAGCCTGTGTGACTAGTGACTAGGGAGACCAGTAAGTACCAAGTGTCCAGAGTCCTTGCCTCCAACTTTTTTCAGAGATTGACATGCACTGGTTGTACCCCAAGTCTTGTGCTGGAAGAGCAGCATTCCACCATGATACCTGACAATTAAAGCCTTTGTAATTGCCTATGGTCAGTTCTGGAAAATCACACATGAGTTTTTAACCAAGAGCTAGACTTCTCAGGTACCTATTATATTCTCTAGAATAACACACACACACACAAAATATTTGAATAACCCCAAAAGAAACAGGTGTTCCAGTTACTAGGCTGTGTAATAAACCCCTCAAAAACTTAAAGGTGTACAACAGCTGTTTATTGTGCTCCTATGTTCTGCAGGACACCAGGACACCAGGAAAAGGCTCAGTGAGATCAGCCATCAGTTGCAAAGACAAAAAGCTTTTGGAGACTACTAAACCAGTTCTCACAATTGTGTAAGAGTGAAGGAAGCTGAAAGAAAGACGACTGCCAATTGATAATTTAGGCAAGTTCAAATCTGGAACTGCTATTTGCTATACTATGTGTAAATCCTCCTGCATTTTTAGAGAGAGGACACTGCCTGGTAAGAGTAGGGATGAGAATGAATATGACAGCTGAATTATTCCAGATTAAGAAGGGAAATAGAGTGGTAGTTGAAGTATGGGCCAAGAGTTTGCTTTGTGGCCCACCTCACATTCCTCGAGAACCCTACTTTGCATTAAGAACTCAAAAGCAAGTAGTGTACTTTGAGGGGTTTCCAGGAAACATAAGCACCGAGGAACAATGGAAGTATCTAATAAATTGTTGGTTGAGGGCTGACTGGTGGGGGAAGAAGGAGCCTTACTTTCCCACCACTTCCATCCTGCCATGCTGAGAGGTAAAATGGACTCTGGAGGCCCCAAAAAACTGTCAGGCACAGGAATCCAAGGTCTGATATTGTGAGTCAGGCTTGTGCACTAATACCACTAGGAGAAGTCTATACAGACAAGGTATTGACAGTATCTGCTAACATTGTGTTCTGTTTTTAATGTGTGTGTGTGTGTGTGTGCACGCGCGCACGCACATGTGCATTCAGAGGGAGAGAGCAAGAGATGGGGTAGACACGGGCATGAATACATGCTGATGAGAATAAGCCAACTAATGAGAGACAAGTGCTGAGAATGAAAATCTAATGGTGAATAAGACATTTTCCCCCGAGAAGCTTAAAAACAAGTGATTTTATAGCCCCAAAGTACTCTATTTCCCTTGTAAATTTATTCAAGAAATTGAGTATACATAAGGCACACAGAAATACATGGCAGTCAGGAATGGAATTTATATCTCCAACTCTTAGTAAAACTGATTAGTAGTTCAATAAGAATTTATCAAGGGTCTACACTATGATAATCATGGAGAGATTAGACACAGTCCGACTTTAAATAAGCCTAAAGGTGGGGCGCCTGGGTGGCTCAGTGGGTTAAAGCCTCTGCTTTCGGCTCAGGTCATGGTCTCAGGGTCCTGGGATCGAGCCCTGCATCGGGCTCTCCGTTCAGCAGGGAGCCTGCTTCCTCCTCTCTCTCTGCCTGCCTCTCTGCCTACTTGTGATCTCTGTCTGTCAAATAAATAAATAAAATCTAAAAAAAAAAAAAAAAAGCCTAAAGGTGTAGACTTCCTTCCATACATTATCCATTAAGTTTCTACTTAAATATCACATGGATCAACCAGTTTTCCTGAACAGAAAGAAAGTAAATGAAAAGTCATTAGCCTTAGTTCAACTTGTAATTCTTTTCAAACATCATCACTTTTTCCTTCATATCCTCAGTTTATTACATTTCACTACCAGAAAGTATTCTTGAATTGCATAAATATGTAAGACCTTTAAGAAATATCCTCGCATAATGTAATTCTAACAAACCATTCATCTGACATTAAATCACCCTTCAAATAATATAAAAAGAAGACCACAATTCAAAATCCCAGACTAAGAGAGTTTCTTCTACAATATTCTAGGAAACAGTTTTAGAAGTAGGGAAAAATATTAATGGAGATGGGGGAAGAAAGAATAAATAAAGGTTAACAAATAATTTCAGAGTCATTCTTCCCCAGAAATATAAATCCTGGCTTGATATCTTCATAATCACAAATCCCTGTTGGTATCTTCTGTAAACAAACTCCAACAGAGTTTGTGCCCTTATCTGAGCACTCTTTGAACTCCATAGCTGAGGTTGTAAAATGGGCGAAAAGATTATTTGTCTGCATGAACTGCTAAATTCCAAACACTAAAATTAAGAATCTGACTTTACTTCTCATTCAAGACCTGAGACTTTAACACATTTCCAATCAGCCCAGAGGAGATAGCCCTGATTACAAGTTAAAAAGTACCTGACATATTTCCCTCGAACCTTTCTTTTCCTCAATAAAGAAGAATGGCACTATCTAGAGTCATCTTATAAGTCAAAACCTCAAATATGTCTTTGCAGTCTAACCAAACTAATGAAGCACTGTCTCCCTCTCTAAATAAATAAATAAATAAATAAATAAATGTGGGGTGCTTGTGTGGCTCAGTCTTTGAGCCTCTGTCTTAGGCTCAGGATCAAGCCCACACTGGATTTCCTACTCGGCGGGAAGCCTGCTTCTCCATCTCCCATTCCCTCTGCTTGTATTCCCTCTCTCACTGAGTCTCTCTCTGCCAAATAAATAAATAAAATCTTAAAAAAAAAAAAGAGGAAAGTAAACCCAAATTAGAAGAAAGGAAGTAAGAAAAGTGTATTAGCAATGAAACAGAAAATAAACAATAGAAAGAAATTAACAAAGACGAATCCGGTTCTTTGAGGAGGCCGACAAAATTGATGAACTACAAGCCAGAATGATCAAATAAAAAGAATAAAATTTAAATGCCCAAAATGAAAGGGGGTTATCATTGCAGATACAATAGACCATGAAGAGGAAAATAAGAGAATATTATGAACAACTTTATGCCAACTAATTTGACAACTTAGATGGAGTGAATAAATTCCTTGTAAAATACAATTTAATAAAGAACTGTTTCAAAGTAAAGGAGAGCAAGTGAAGATGATAACAAAAATGTAAAGCATGAACCACGATTAGATCCTCTATCAGGAGGTAAAATTACTATAAAGGTCATTTCTGGGGCATCAGTGAAAATTGAATATGAGCAATGTATGATTAGTATTGCTTCAGTGTTAAATATCTTGAATTTAATATTTCCTGATGGAAAATAAATTTCATGGTAGCTGCAGTTTGCTACTATTCAACTAACATTGGAATTCTGATGAATCAGAAGTTAATTTTAGAGACTACTTTTGAACCTAGAAATCATACAAGTAAAAAAAAACTTTAGGACTTTTGCACTGTGAAATAACCTAATAAAAATAAGATAGAAAAGTGACTGCAGATAAGATAAGCTCATGTTTGCAGGTATGACTGAGTTCAAGGTACCTGTCATTTAATCTCTTAGGATATACAGAACACATGTTAATGGGATTACAAATCAAAGAAGTAGGACAGGGGTGTCTGGCTGTCTCAGTCAGGACAGTATGTGAATCTTAATCTTGGCATCATGAATTCAAGCTCCACTTTGGGTGTAGAGCTTACTTTAAAAAAATACTGCCAAGGGCGCCTGGGTGGCTCAGTGGGTTCAAGCCTCTGCCTTCGGCCCAGGTCATGGTCCCAGGGTCCTGGGATCGAGGCCTGCATCCGGCTCTCTGCTCAGCAAGGAGCCTGTTTCCTCCTCTCTCTCTGCTGCCTCTCTGCCTACTTGTGATATCTCTTTCTCTGTCAAATAAATAAATAAAATCTTAAAAAAAATACTGCCAAAAGGATGACTTATACATATTTATAAACAAACAAACAAGACCACGTTGCCCATTCCTAGGTTCAAAGTCAAGAAACTTAGTGGAATGACTTCCACTTCTGAGTAAAAGGGAGTTTTATGGCAGACCAATACACAAAGAACTAAAAAAGTTGTATTTTAAAAAATAGATAAAAATAAAAGCAAAAAACTGGCAATAACTTAAATATCCAGTAATAGCATGGTTGAAAGATTACAGTGGTCCTCCCCACCCTTAGCTACATTCACTTTCCAATTTGATTTACCTTTGGTCAACCCCAATCAGGAAGCAAACAATCCTTCTGATGTAAATTAGGTCAATAGCAGCCTACCTAATTCTACATCACAACACCTGGGTTATTCACCTCACTTCATCTCATCACAAACAGGCATTTTATCATCTCACCTCATCCTAAGAAGGGTGAGTATAGTACAATATATATTTTTTAAAGATTTTATTTATTTATTTGACAGAGAGAAAGAGATCACAAGTAGGCAGAGAGGGGAGGAAACAGGCTCCCCACAGAGCAGAGAGCCTCTGAGATCTAAGCCAAAGGCAGAGGCTTAACCCATTGAGCCACCCAGGTGCCCCCAGTTTAGCCCAATATTTTGAAAGACCACCTTCACATAACTTTCATTACAGCATATTGTAATTCTTCTATTTAATATTAGTTATGGCTAATTTCTTGCAGTACCTAATTATAAACTCTCATAGGTCTGAATGTATAGGAAAAAATATAGCATATATAGGGTTAAATACTATCCAGGGTTTCAGCATCCATTGGGGGCCTTGAAATGTATCCCTCAATGGTTAAGAAAGGTCTACTGTACCTAACATTCAGTTACAGAGGTTATTAGTCAAATTTATTACTCTTAAGGCTATCTTAAAATAAGCAGAAATGATCATAGAGTGAAGGGAACAGGACAATGTGACAGTAAGTTTTAAAATATAGGAAAAAAGTTTTTCATTTGGAAATACACCAGTATGTTAGTGATTATCTGAGTAGCAAGACCAAAATGGTATTTGCTTTCCCAAATGTTTAAAAATGTGCTTTTTCTAATCAGAAAAATGACGTTAAAATAAAAAAGAACAGGAGAGGGAGAAGTCTATTTATGTGGCTTGAAATACAACTGTCTGTGCAAATCTATTTCTATTAACACTGAATATTTTACTACCAGGTTTTATGTAAATATATTTACTGAGTTGAAAGGCCCAGCTAACTATAATTGAGAACTCTTTTATACAGCAATTACTTAATTTTTAAAAATGTAAACCGTATGTAATTATATCATGCTTGGTGACCTCAGTAAACAAGTTAGCAAATCTAATTTAAACTTTTCAGGAAAACCAAAGGTCATCATTGATAGATTTATTGCATTGGACTGTCGAAAGGTGACACCTTCTGGTGTTATTAATGGATGTGGTTTATCTTATCTATTAGCTCAACGTTTCAGGACCACTGCTTCAATTCTAGGGTCTAGGATCATGTTACTCAAAACATGAACAGCATTCTGTAGGTTTTTAGACATACAGAAGCTCAGGACCCACTCTTGATCTATGTAACCAGAATCTGCATTTTAAAAAGATCTCCAATTCATATGCACGTTAAATTTTGAGAAACACTGCTCCAGGTTACAAATAAGTCCCTCTGCCTTTACACCCATACACAGCTGGGTTTTGCAGTTCTCCAGGTAAAACCAAGTGTTTTTTCCACACTCCCTTTACTATTACTTCCGTCATGCCCTTTGCACATTTTTCTCTATCTCCAGAAGTAAAAGATGTGCAGGAAATAAGATAATCAAATCCTGTAAGTTAAATTCAACTATTTCCATACGGAAAACTTTCTCACATAGAAGGAATTTATCAGCTCTGATATTTAAGCTCCAGGGCTTCAGAAACTTCTGATGTTCTTTAATGTATAGATTATTAAAAATCTCATTGTCCGCTGATGACATTTATGGGTATGACCATAATGGAACCAATTTTATTAATATGCCAGAATTTATATAACCATCTGACTTTTGCCCACTTCAAAGAAGTTACCCTTGGAAAAGAGAATATATGCAATTTCCTTCATATAAAAATTATCACTTTTCTTTCAGAACTATTAGTGGTCAAGGTAAAATACATGAAATTCCTTCTCTGTCTTATTACTGACTAGCCATATCTGAAGTCTAAACAAAAATAATTCCTAATTTAATCACTTCCTCACTTAACATCTGTAGTTCAGAACTATATGGTAATTAGCTACTTGAGTATTTCCACAAATTGAGTACCTACACCAAAGTCTGCAAAGACCACCCTAGTGGACATAGGCAGGTACTCAAAGCCAATTTTAAAGTTACAGAAAAGGGGGCACCTGGGTTACTTACTTAAGTGGCCAACTCTGGATTTCAGCTCAGGTCATCAGATGAAGCCCTACATCATGGCTCCATGCTGGGTATGAAGACTGCTCAAGATTCTCTCTCCCACTCCCTGCCCTGCTAAAGTGCATGCCCCTTCTCTGTCAGAAAAACGGGACAGAAAAGCTAAAAAGATTTGACATAAGTATCATCTCCTTTTAAGAGAATATTCACTTAGATATAGAATCTGGCATCTCTCTTATTTTTAAAAAAGTTATAGCATTTCCTAGTTGGTATATACTCTAATTTTTTCATTCATAATACTTAAATTAAGGAAATGACTAGACAGAGAAGCAACTTTCACCTTTAAAAAAATTTAAAACACACAACACTCTTCAAAAAATGTACTTTAATTCCAAGAGCTTAATCTAGAATGAACACTATCATTTTCTATTTCTATTTGTGAAGTAAAGCAGTGAAAGAAACAACTTACTAAAATAAACAACATAGATTTTTTTTTTTTTTAAAGATTTTATTTATTTATTTGACAGACAGAGATCACAAGTAGGCAGAGAGGCAGGCAGAGAGAGAGAGGAGGAGGAAGCAGGCTCTCCGCAGAGCAGACAGCCCGATGCGGGGCTCGATCCCAGGACCCTGGGCCGAAAGCAGAGGCTTTAACCCACTGAGCCACCCAGGCGCCCCAACAACATAGATTTTTACATTTCTTTTACAAATATCCAAGTTTCCTTATTTGCATTTATCCTATACATAATACCACCTTAGATTTAAGAGTCCTAACAGGATTAAAACATGTTATTTTAAAACACATTTTTGCATAAAACATGTTTTATGCCTATGAAGAATAAACATCATGTCTGAACATATAATAGCCTCACATCGTAGGAACAAGTTTAATTACTGTGTCCTCCAGAGAAGGAAATTTTCATACACAATTGATGATTTGATTCCACTAAAAAAAATTTTTTTCCAGCGAATGTGAAAAAAGAAAATCCTGCTATTAATTCATGACATGAGGAAAAAAAGAGGTAATTCATTCTTCCACAGAAAAAGTGGGTTTAGAAAACAGTTCTGACAGCATTTTACATGGTAAAGTATCAAGGCTAATAACCAACCCCTTGCTCAGGACAAAATGATTTCAACATGCTTCTCTTCTGAATTGCTCAGTAATCCCAAGTGATTTTTAAATTGGGAGGCAGGTTACTGGCAATAAGTTCATCAAATTTAGATCTATCATGAATAGGCACATTATAGAAATCAAGAACATCTCTGACCCTACACATCTGGTGAAGCCTGGAGTTGGGCACTGCATGGCCCAGGTCATCAGCTAAACGTGCCAACAAACCGAATTTCAGATGACCATCTTCCAGGGACACATCCTGCCAATTACTAGGTATAGATGAGCCAAAAATTTCTTTGACACAAGATTCCACACGACTCTGGAGATCTTCAGGTGGTATGTATGTTCGGCTTCGTAAGGGCGGACACACCAAAATAGGTTCTTTCTTCACCTCTTCCACTGTCTCAGCCACCACTGGCTTTGTTTCTTTTCTGGAATGATCAAAAGCAAATATGTGAATCTTTGGTTACAAGCTGATGAACACCAGACCCAATCTTATCTATCTATCTAAATCAATAAATAATATGCACACTTACTACTCTCTCGGGCCCTGTGGAGAGAGTAAGATAGGTAGTAGGTACCTGCCTTCGGAAGCTTGTAACTGAACTCGTCTGATACACACAGAAAAAAAAATTATAGATTTTACATGCTCTAAGAATTCCAAAAACAGGTAAGGAGGTTTCACATGCTCTAAGAATTCCAAGAACAGGTAAAGAGGTAAATCATTTGCCTGGGATTCCCAGTTTCTAAACCCAATCTACCTCTCTAACCTCATCTCTAATCTCCTATATACATTCTGTGCCCTACCCAAACTAAACTACTACATTGTTTCCCTCTTTCCTGGTGTCATGTGTTACCTTAAGTTATATCCTATTGGAAATGGCTATCTTTCATCTTCACCTATAGAATCTTACTTTAAGTCCTAGAACAGAACTGTTCTCTTCCAAGAAGCTTTACTTGGTTTGCCCAAATACAACTACAAATTCCTCTGATCTACTGTAGCATATTATATTGCTTTAACAGTATATCGCATCCTACCTGAGTTTTAATTTTTTTACATTCTATTTCTCTTATCAGGTCAGGGTTTCTGAGCTCAAATACTGACATTTTAGACCAGATAATTCTTTGTTGTAGGGTGCTATCATGTTCATTGTCAGAGTCCAGCAGCATCCCTAGCCTCTGTCCAGGATAGGGTAAATGCCATAGCATTCCTGTCCTCTAGTCATAACCAAATGACACTGCCAAATGTCCAGATGGGTAACTTATCCCTGGATAAAAATCACTGTACCAAATTATAAACTCCTGTTTTATTTATCATAAAGACCTGTTTTATTGATCTGCAGTCCTTTGAAAACTGCATGAATAACTGTTACCGAGTACATGAGCCCATGTCAGGAAATCTGCCCGATACACTACTTCAGTGCTTAATGAAATACTAGCTGATCTGACTCTTGTTTTCCATGGAGTTGGTAACAGACTGGGATGGGTCATCCTTACAGAAATGGGAAGCAGCAGAAAAAAAGATGTCTGGGGGGAAAAAAGAGAGAAGAAAGAAAGAGAGAGAGAGAGGAAGGTACAGAGGGAAGGAAGGAAGGAAGGAAGGAAGGATGGATGGATGGATGGATGTCTGGCCAAGATGGATGGATGGATGGATGGATGGATGGATAGATGTCTGGCCAAGAATATGGTTTGTTGCACTATTTTCCTTTGCCTACTTAAAGATTCTTCCAACAATTTAGCCCTCATTCTGCATCAACTCTTTATCATTTTCTTCTACCTACTACAGAGTTTCCAAGGCACACAATAAGCTGTTAAAAAATCTCCCATCTTCAAAGAAAAACAAAAATACTCCTTAGACTCCGTGTTCTTACCAATCTCCCGGAGTTGTCTATACTTTCAGTGTCTACTTCATCACCTCCCGTTTTCTCCTCAAACTACGCCAGTAGTACCATCAGAATGAAATGTAATCCATTCTTCCCATCTCTGTAATCTAGTATACTGCTCTAGTTTTCTCCATAATTTACCATTTTTTCAAAATTATATCCCACGTTTGTGTTTTTGCCTCCATCAGAATATATGCTCTATGAAGACAAATATTTAGTCGGACTTATTAACAACTGTATCCCTAACACCGAAACATCTGGCAGAGAGTAGACACTCTATGAATTTGTGATGACTGAAACAAACCTGAAGATCTGAGATACTACTACTCACCAAAAAAGAGGGGAAGCTAATAAATCCATAAACAGATGACAAAAATCCTTCCGGATGGAAAGAGTTTTTGCTTGAACCCTGACGGCATAAATGGTTCCCTGAAGTTCCCACAAGTTTTGAGGTCCTAACACTGTGAGTCAAAACAGATTTACCTTCAAAATATTCCACAGGGTGCTGTGGGAGAAGCAGCAGACGGGGAATCAGAGACCTGGGTTCTGGTCCCAGCTCTGCCATTAACCCGCTTTTGGCAAAATACTTCCTCTCCATGGGGCCTCAGTTTCCCCATACGTCCGAGCTCTGAGAAGGGGCGTTGTGTCGCTACTGTAAACTCCTTAGGGAAATGTTGACCCACACCTGACGTTTAGTAACTGTCTGTTGAGTGAATCAATGAATACACAAACGAACAATAAGAGGAGGCCACACTTCCCTTCTGAATCTGGCGCGTGAAGGAGGACACCGCGCAAATGAACTTCGTTTCCCGAGCGCTTTCACGTTCATGTTCCGGATTGCTCGTTCCAAGCGAACCATGTTTCCGGACACCGCACGCGGGGCCTGGAACAAGTGGTCCGCGCTGTTTGCTTAATAAATGAATGAGCGACGTGGGAGGGAAAGAGAGCGGTGTCTCCGCGATCAGATGACAAAACAGGCAACACTGGGCCCCAGCCTTCCAGGAGACCCGCGCTTTCGCTTCTGGACTCCTAACCCTAACCCAAGCGGAGGACTAGGGTCGCGTCTCAATAGCATGGCACTCACTTTTGAATTCGTGCTTTTATCCTCCTCAGTTCCTCTCCTTACTTTCCCTGAACGAGACCCACCATCCAAACTTCCGCTTTACCTGAGTCGAGACCAAAATTCTCTGCGTGGTGCCCCTAAGACGATCCACGTGAGGCCTCTTCTGGTAACACCAGACGCGGACAGCGCGGCCATCTCGGAATAAAGCCGCTTGCTAGCGCTCCGCTCTCAGGGGGCAGTGACGCGCCAAGACCAGCCAGTCACACGTAAGCTTAGTGGTAGGTGTTCCCTTTTTCCTGTGAAGCGCCACTAGTTTCTCCCGCCCCCTTTGCACGCCGGGAAATGTAGTCCGGTGGCCATTGCCCGCAGAGGCTGGACCGAGGCGTTCTCTCAGAGCATGACGGGAGTTGTAGTTGGGGGGCGTCCCGGAAGGTTCCGGGTGACGCCTTCTGGTCCGGGGGCGGGCGGTCATAGCGCTCCTTGGCTGAAAGGAGGAGGAACTGGCAACTGGGAGGAGGCTCTAGCGAGGCCTGGAAGTCTGCGCAGCTAGGCGGGGAGGGAATTGGGGGTTGGGGGACGGCCAAGGAGCGCGTGTGATATGCTGCTGGGGTCGTGACCGCTCGGGGACCAAGGCAGGACCTGGCCATACCCAGCCTGGAGGCCTCGCCTTCGTTGGGCCTAATTTCTGAAGGCTGGGTAGGCCTTAACGAGAGGCTTCTTTCCGTGCGACCGCCGCGGATTCCTGCCCTGATTCTCTGTCCAGGAGATGGCCTCCCCGAGCCCCCCGCCCGAGCCAAAGGTAAGTCCCCCTCTGGGTATCACCGTTCTCTCGCTATAACCGGAGCTAGGCCGCGCCTCCGCCTCCCCACCTCCCTGACCATGGTCTTTAGGGCCAGCGATGTGTGCAGGGAGGTACCCCGTAGTGCTCCCACTTGGCCTTTTTTTTTTTTTTTCCAAGAGCGACTTGGTAAATCCGGTGAAGAAAATTAGTAATGTTCCACACATGCGCCCTCATTTGTGAGTTCTTCCAAATGAGGCACCATTTTTAAACCTCCCCCGTGTTTTATGCGCCTGTCACGATGCTTGGACCCAAGGTAGATGCTTAGAGAAGTTCATGGAATTGAACAGGGTCCCAAGCCAGTGGGGTAGAGTTGGAGCTGGGCAATTCGTGCAGGACACTTGGGGAGTTTGGGGACAGCTTGCTAGAATGAAAATGTTAGTGTATAATTATTAAACCAGAAAAGCTCTATCTTTAGGACCAGCACTACTGACGACAAGGATCCAGTTCAGTTATCATCTAGTTTGAGGTGCTTGTCTGTTACAAAATTGGGCCCCATTTGGAACTCTTGGTTATCATGTTCCTCCTAGCCTACCTGGCCCTGATAAGTGATTTCGTCTACTTTCAGTGGTAGAATTGTCCTTGAGACAACAGGAACTGACTACAGAAATCGTGCTATTTCAGGGGTTGCTGACATTTGAGGATGTGGCTGTGTTTTTTACCCAGGAGGAGTGGGACTATCTGGATCCAGCTCAGAGAAGCCTGTATAAAGATGTCATGATGGAGAATTATGGAAACCTGGTCTCACTGGGTAAGAATCTTTTCTTTCTCTGGTTAAAATATCTGAGAGGCTATAAGAAATCAGACTCTGCGAACACTTGGACCAGAACCAGTACCAAAACTGCGTTGTTCCAAAGTTCTGATTCAAATCTTTCAGCCATTAATTGTTTCCATGCCTGTCATCCCTAGCTTCCTTGCAATAACCAAAATACATGCCTTTCTGGCTTCTTATCTTCATAATCTCATTCCCATATTGCTCTGTACTTTCCCTCCTGGCTCATCCTCCCACTGATTTCCTCCCACCCCTTTTCACTCTGCCTTCTGGAGCCCCTGTTCTTCTTCACATAATGTTCCTTACCCCTCCTGGCCTTAACTGAAAACTGGCACTTTCCCAAGGACACCATTTCCCTGGCAGAGGCTGCTTATTTTCCTGCATTTTCTTTTTTTCCCCTATCCTTTGTCTCAAGGCTTGAAGGGAGAAGTTATGTTCTCCTACCTTTTCAGGGCTGTTCCTGAAGCATTGGTTTAACTCTTCAAGCAAAATTTCTCTTCTTGCCTCAGCAGTCTTGCTCTACCCACTCAATTCCTTCTCACTGTCATCTGTCGACATGTCTTGGTCCCTCACACACAGATTTTGTCACATTTCAGAATCTTCTGTATGCTCACCTATGCAATCAGTGATGTAGTCATCACTTAACCCTCACTATATTCCCTGACCTTATTTGCTTCAGGGACCTGGCTTTCCTTTTTTGTTCAGTTCACATCAATGATCAAACCCTCAGTTTTGTCAAAACAGGCAAATCTTAAACCCTGATATCTTACTCTTTTGAAAATTTTGCAGACATTATTATTATTTTAGATTAACTAAACAGGGGTGACCAAAACAGACATCATCTCTGCCCAGTGGAGTTTACTCTAACTTCTTACCTTTCTACCTCTCCTACTCCTTTCCTCCTACACCTGGTTATTCTTTATTTTTTTTTTTAAAGATTTTATTTATTTATTTGACAGAGAGAGATCACAAGTAGGCAGAGAGGCAGGCAGAGAGAGAGAGACTGGGAAGCAGCTGCTGAGCAGAGAGCCTGCTGCGGGACTCGATCTCAGGACCCTGAGATCATGACCCGAGCCGAAGGCAGAGGCTTAACCCACTGAGCCACCCAGGCGCCCCTACACCTGGTTATTCTTAATCATGTTTGCTGTTCTTGACTTCTCCCTTTCTCCCCGCCAGACTATCAGTCCTGTCCTAACTTCATCTCCTCATCTAATCCATGGACCTACATATAAATTATCACCAGCAAGCTCTCTCACCACCTTGTCATTGTGCTCTTTGCATTCTGCAGACTTCAGATTCTGTGTTGGTTATAAAATCTGCCCCTTCTCCTACCAGGGTTGCTAAATACAGCAAGAGAAGTTCTTTAACTGAAAAGACTGATGCCCTGTGTATATGTATGCATGGCTTTTCTTCTAGTCTGCAGTGGGTTTTTACATCTCAGCCAGTTTTTTATCATTGATTGCTCTTTCCCTTCTTCTTTTTAATGACTATTACAAAAACTAAAGAAGTTTTCCTTGGGTCCATCACCCAGTGGTGGCTTCACTTTCTGTGGCAAAGATAAGATAGAGGCTACTAAACGTGAACTCCCACCTTCTCTGCTCTTCATGTGCATGCTTAAGACTACTCCTGTTTCCTCGCTTCTCCAAGAGTTTATCCATCTGTCATCTTTTCTTTTTTTTCCCCTTTACAACTTTAGTCTCTTTTCCTACTCCACTGGTACCTTTATTTTGATAATAGGTATGTTTATGACTCTTCCAGTTGGGGAAGGAAGGGAGTGGGTGGTGATCCTTTGAGTCACAGTCTCCTTGCTGCTCCATGTCACCTCCTCATTCACTTCATAGCCAAGTTTTTGTAAGAGTGGTTAATGTGTGTTTTGTACTTTACCTTCCATTATCTCTAAGCCCCTTTTCTTGCCTCTGCCATTTTCCTTGAATTGTTTAACATTGGTCTGTAATAATCCAGTCGTCAAATGCAATAGACATTTTTTGGACACTGTTTTATTTCACCTCTCTATAGATATTTGAAACTGTTGCTACCTTCTGTTGCCTTGCATTCTCACACTTCCTCTCAATTTATATGCTTTCTTTGGCAAAGCTTATCTATACTCAGATCATCACCTACTTCTATGTGATAAGTCCCAAATCTTACTTTCACCTAAGAGAAGTTCCAGAAAGCATCTGGAACTTACCTGCCTAAGTAAAAATCCTGGTTCAGCCACTTACAAGCCTTGTGACCTTGGGTGAATTACATAATCTTTCCATGCCTGTTTCTTTTTTACCAAGTGGCAATAATAATAGCACTTACCTCTTTGGGTTACTGTGAGCATTAACAGTTAATATATGTAACGTACTTAGGACCTTGAGTAGCATGTAGTAAGTATAATATAAATGTTGATGGCTGTCACTGTACTCTTTATCCTCTCTAAGAGTGCTAAAATCTTTGTCATCTTCTTTTGAAGACCATGTAAATGACTCACACCTGGCAAATCTCAAATAACCCATTCAGATCTCAAGGGCCTTCTCTTTGGAATTAAGTACTCCTTTTTCTGTGTTACTGTATACACTTCTGTTGAATTTATCACACTGTACTCTAATCATTCTTTATGTTATTTTTCTAACCAGGTTTCCATGAGGACAGTAACTATATTTTTTTCATTTGATTTCTCCAGCACTTAGCGCAGAACCATATATAGAGTCTACTAAACATTGACTCTATTATATGCTCAGCACAGAAGCATATATATTATATGCTTCTAAGTATTTGTGTAATAGAATGAATGAATATTCTCAAGATTCAGTATCTCTTGACCAGTTACTGCATTAGTCCATAAACTAGCCTCTTGCCTCCAATTTCCCTTTCTTTTAATATATTCTATTTACTGCCACCAAAGTGATTTTGTTAGTTAACTGCTTATAACTTACAATTCCTGGTAGCCTAAAGGATAAAAATCTTAATTTCTTGTACCTGCTAGGGCCTCTCTAAATAGCCCTCCTGGGTTTCTAGCGTCATATATTATTTTTGCACACCACTTCAATCTCCAGTCATATCAGCTGCTGATTTTTTTCCCCAATATGCCATGGTGTCTCTGAGTCATTGCCAGCTTTATCCACACATATGGTATCCTGGCTGATAGAACCAGACATATGCCCAGCCTTGCCTGCCCCTACTACTGTTAGATGTGAGTACCATATGGACGAAGGCATGGCAGTGAGCCCATCTGTGATCTCCTACTTTCAGGTTCCCATTTTAGCTGAACTACAGCTTTTTATCTGTTATTATTTCTCCCTCTGCAATCTTTTCATCTACAGATTCTGTCACCATTCCTTTGATAAGAGTTCCCTTGGTGAAAGATCACAATTACTTGATTTTTTTCTAACATAGTGTTTTACTGCACATCATCTTGCTTCTTTAGTTAGTACAGCTCTCTTCCAAATTTAATTTTGGTCTTTTATTCGTACCTTTCCTTTCTATGATGATTTTTCTTTAAACACTTTGGTAACTATGTTAATACAACTGACAGCTTGATCTCAATTCTCAGTCTTCCAGTTCTTTCTTTCTTTTTTTTTTAAATATTTTATTTATTTATTTGACAGAGACAGTAAGATCACAGGTAAGCAGAGAGGCAGGCAGAGAGAGAGGAGGAAGCAGATTCCCTGCTGAGCAGAGAGTCCGATGTGGGGCTCAATCCCAGGACCCTGAGATCATAACCTGAGCCGAAGGGAGAGGCTTAACCCACTGAGCCACCCAGGCCCCAGGTCTTCCAGTTCTTTCAACTGAAATGGACGTCTTCAGTTTTAATGACTTTTTTCTAGTCTGCTTGAGCCGTATTGGACCTTGACAGAATTGGGAATTGCTGTTCCTGTAAGACCTTAAACTCATTGATTCTCTTCTTAGATTATATATATACTTAGAATATATATATTATGTATTCTTTCCTCAATTGTTTGTTCAACTACTCATCCTTTCAATAAATAGTTAATCAAGCATTGTGCTAGTGCTAGGAATGCAGATTCTTCCCCATTCTCGCATTCTTTTACCAAAAAAACTGTTCTTCCTATACACTTTCGGATTCTAGGATTGGCAGCTGTGGTCAGTCCACAGGCCAGATCTGGCACACTGTCCATTTTTATGAATAAAGTGCCTATTTTGGGGGCGCCTGGGTGACTCAGTAGGTTAAATCCTTTGCCTTTGGCTCAGGTCATGATCCCAGGGTCTGGGGATCGAGCCCCACATCGGGCTCTCTGCTCAGCAGGGAGCCGGCTTCCCTTCCTCTCTCTCTGCCTACTTGTGATCTCTGTCTGTCAAATAAATAAATAAAATCTTAAAAAAAAAAAGTGCCCATTTTATGTATTATCTGTTACTATTATCATGCTGTAATGGCAGAGTTGAACATTTGCAATAGAGCCTATATGGCTCTCAAAGCCAAAAATATTTATTGTCTGGCCCTTTTTGGAAAATGTATGGTAACTCTTGTTATGGCCTAAAGCTTAGCCACTTCCACTTCACCATTTCCTTGCCATTTCTCTCTGCAGCTACCATAGTATTAAAACTAATTAAAGATTATAGAAATTAACTCAAACTAGCTTAAGTCAGCAAGAGAACTTATTATAGGGACAGAGGTGGCACACACAATATATGAGCACGACTGCAACTGGATGTCAGAAAAGGACTAAACCTAGGGGCTTCTGGGTGGCTCAGTTGGTTAAGCATCTGACTCTTGACCTTGGCTCAGGTCTTGATCCCAAGGTCATGTGTTCAAGCTCCACATCTACTGTGGAGCCTACTTTAAAAACAAAAACAAGGGGTGCCTGGGTGACTCAGTGGGTTAAGCCTCTACCTTTAGCTCAGGTCATGATCCCAGGGTCTGGGGATCAAGCAACACATCGGGCTCTCTGCTCAGTGAGGAGCCTGCTTCCCCCTCTCTGCCTGCTTCTCTGCTTACTTGTGATCTCTGTCTGTCAAATAAATAAATAAAAATCTGGGACGCCTAGGTGGCTCAGTCCGTTAAGCCACTGCCTTCGGCTCAGATCATGATCCCGGGGTTCTGGGATTGAGTTCCGCATTGGACTCCTTCCTCGGCAGGGAGCCTGCTTCTCTCTCCGCCTCTGCCTGCCACTCTGCCCACTTTGTGCGCGCGCTCTCTCTCTCTGACAAATAAAATCTTAAAAATAAATAAATAAATAAAAATCTTTAAAACAAAATGAAACACAGAAATTGGATTGCTCAGGAAGGAACTCTGTCTTTGCATTCTGTTTCTTCTTGGTAGACTGGTCTTTCCTCCTCATAACCACATGCTTCTGTCGCTATAGCTTCTGAGTTGATAGATTATAATTCTAGTCGTGTTCAGAATAACTGCCTATTTCAGTTTTAATTCCTGGTAGAGATGCACTTTGAGTCAATTCTCTGCAAATTAGCTATATGATCACAGGATGGGAGCATAGACTAAAAGCATGGCAGAGACCTCAGAAGGTGATTATAGCTACCAAGCCCAGATCTAATGGATAGTCCTTTCTGTACTACTCTGTGTGGAAGTCAAAACTCACTTGTTTTCTTTACCTGTCTCTTTGACGTATTTATTTTCATTCCAGTGTCTCTCTGTCTAATTTACTTAAGCAGAGTATTACATTTTATGTCTGATATGATAAATCATTCTTTTATGTTCTTTTTTAGGATACACTTGTTTTCTTTATTCTTCCAGTTGAAATTTAGATTCATTGAGATTTTTTATTCATTTATAAGATTTTGATTGGCGGGGGTGCCTGGGTGGCTCAGTGGGTTAAGCATCTGCCTTCGGCTCAGGTCACGGTCCCAGGGTCCTGGGATTGAGCCCCACATCGGGCTCTCTGCTCGGCGTGGAGTCTGCCTCTCTTTCTCCCTCTGCCTGTCTCCCTGCTTGTGCTCTCTCTCTCAAATGAATAAATAAAATATTTAAAAAAAAAAAAAGATTTTGATTGGAATATAGTTGGGTTCATAAATTGGTTTGGAAAGAATTAAGATCCTTATAACATTGAATCTCTTTAGCAATTTGCTTGACTCTATTTATCTGTCTTACGTCCTTCAGAAAATTTTTATGGCTTATTTTCAAAGCTCTCATTCAATTCTTATGAGACTTATTCCTGGTTTTATGGTTTTTATTACCGTATAAGACATTTTATTTTTCTATAACATTTACTAATTTTTTATTCTTGGCAGTAAGTACTTACCACTATTTATTTTACATCTTAGTTTTCTTGTTACTATTATATTTAACTTAATTTTTTTTAGAAATTATACATGGACATTATATTGTCTGCAAATAACAACAATTTTATCTGATTCCTTTGAGTAAAACCCTAGAACAACAACACTGGGTAAACATTATAAAGAGACTTTCCCTTCTCACAAGGAATTTACAGTCCCATGGAGGAGGTAAATACAGCGCAATAACAGTGCATATAATAGCTATAATGCAGCTGTGGATGAGGGCTGGTAATAAAAAACAGAACATCTAAGTCTGCCACTTGGGCTTAGTGAAGGCTTTGTAGAGGAACTGTTACTTGAATTGAATCTTAAAGAGAAACCGGGAGTTTGCCAGGTAAACAATGTTGGGGGACATTTAGTAAAATGAGATGTTCGAAGAAATGGCATAGAAGATTAGCATAAGCGGGGCGCCTGGGTGGCTCAGTAGGTTAGGGCCTCTGCCTTCAGCTCAGGTCATGATCTGAGGGTACTGGGATCGAGCCCCGCATTGGGCTCTCTGCTCAGCAGGGAGCCTGCTACCTCCTCTCTGCTTGCTTCTCTGCTTACTTGTGATCTCTGTCTGTCAAATCAATAAATAAAATCTTAAAAAAAAAAAAAAGATTAGCATAAGCAATTTGCCCACTTTGCAGTGTGAGAGAGTGGGTAGGAGGGTGACTTGAGATTTAGAGAACCTTTTGTGAAGTGCTGAGTATCATGGTGGAAAGAGCTTTGATTTGCTCTCATAAGTGATGGAGTACTAGTGAATCTACAGGTGGTGATGCGACTGGAATTCCATTTCATGCACATCTCTCTGGATGCAGTGGAGTAGATGTAGTATGGAGACAATTTATTGGATGGCTTTTGCATAATCCAGGAAGACATGGAAAGAAGGTAGATACTAGAGAGCTGAATCTTTGATTTTGGTGATTGTTTACCAATAGGAAAAATGGAAAAATCTAGGGTGATTTTCTGCTTTGGGTAATGGATGAAGATGCCTGTCAAGAGAAGATGATTGGAGGTAGAGTCATACATGACAGCAAATGATGATGATCATGTTAATTGTAAGCCCTTTTTGAGACAGGTAAATAGACTATATAGAGAGAGCAAGGTAAGAATGTAAATATGGGTAACAGTAACCTTCAACAGTTAATGAAGGAAGAGAAATACATGAAGGAAATTTATTAGAAAAGGCCAAAGAAGAAATAGGGAACTAAAAGAATATAATGGCATAGAAATCAAAGCCAGATAGTGTCAAAATGGAACTAGTCAACAGTGTCAGATGCTGCTGAATAAGGACTAAAGATGTTTATTGTATTTATTATTCAAGAGTCATTGGTGATTTAGAAGAAGCTTTTCAAGATTCTGGAAACAGAAGCCATATTTCACAGTAGGTTGTAGGGGAAGAGGTGGGCATGGGAAACATACCTAGGAACAGGAGACCTACAGAGTTAAGATTTTATTTCAAAACTTAGCTTTCATTAAGAGAGGGGTTTCAGGTTTGAGATAAAGTTGGGCGTATTTGTATGCTGAGCATATGTAAATATGTTGGCAATGGAGAACAGATGGAAGAATGAGGAAACAATGGTAGTAGTTAGGTACTCAAGAGACATGGGAGATCAAGAGAAGGTAGGTGAATTAGCTTTGGATAGGAATGGAATATATCTTCATATACCATTGCAGATAACTTTATAGGCAGGGGGCAGAAAGTTCAGGGAGTTCTCTCATCCTTTTTCATTGTGTGAAAGAAAGCAGACCTCTCAAGTGAATTTAAGATATAATACTATTAGTAGCATAAAGAGAAATAAAGTTTCTACTGATTTTTTAGAGGAATAAGAGAAGTGTTTTTGGAATAAAGTAACTTAATGACTGGTTTGAACTAAGTGAAAAGAAAACTCAGAGATGACTCCAAAGAAAATTAGAAAATTGAGAGAAAAGAGGAAGTCTAAAAAAGGAAATTGTTTAGGGCCAAATGTATATATCTGTTACCAATCAGTTCTTCTAGTGGAATTATCCAGCAGAGAGCAAGAGAGGGAAAATCGGGGAGAAAGTCAGAGGCAGACTTGAGTTCTGTATGCCACTCTGTTTCATCTTACATGAAAATGTAAGATTTTCATTTCTCAGATGTCTTAGAGACTCTCAGTTGGAACTAAATGGCTCCAACTTGGCTCTTACATTAGAAGGGTAAGAAACCTATGTACTTGAAGAATGTGGTAGGATTTGCGGTAGGGGAGGGCGTAAGTTACCACAGACTGCATTTTCTCTGTTTCTTTCATTAACTGTGACCATGTTCCTTTTGTATTTATTTTATTATGTCTTTCTGTATCATAGACTCCTTGTCACTCCAATGCATTTTTTTTTCATTTTTTAAAAATTTTATTAACATATAATGTATTATTTGCTTCAGGCGTGCAGGTCTGTGAATCATCAGTCTTACACAAATCACAGCACTCACCATAGCACATACCCTCCCCAGTGTCCATAATCCATTATTTTATATTAAAGGGCATTTTGTCTCAGTAGAGGAGTGCTTTAGTTAAGTATTTTATCATGTTTTCTCTCCCCAGTGTACTAGTCATTCATTTTATTAGCTGGGGAACTTCATGTCTTATCTTTGAATCCTGAATCCTTACACACACCTGGAATGCTTTTGTTTGCAATAAGTAAATTCTTGTAAATGAATGAATTGTTGCTTCCCCTGTTTTGTTTTTTGTTTTTGTCTTTTACCCTTTTCAACATTTTGTGTTCATTTCTGTCAGTTATTTGGTCTACTCATGGTTCAGTAATGCTGTCTTACTCATATTTTCCTGAACCTACGTTTTTTTATTCCTGCATCATCCTTTCTTCCTTGATAGAATACTTCATTATACTACTACTTGTTCTATTTCATTGTTTCCCCATCTTACCTTGCCTAATTGTTGATTTACCAGGACTTCTTCCCAATTCTGCTTGCCCTACTAACTCATCATTTTACTTATAAAAACACCCTTTTAGTGTGCCTGGCTGACTCAGTTAGAGGAGCATGTGACTCTTGATCTCAGGTTTGTGAGTTCAAGCCCCATGTTGGGTGTAGAGATTACTAAAAAAAATAAAAACTTAGGGGCACCTGGGTGGTTCAGGGGGTTAAGATTCTGCCTTCAGCTTGGGTCATGATCTCAGGGTCCTGAGATTGAGCCCTGCATCTGGCTTTCTGTTTGGTGGGGAGCTGCTTCCCCCCCCCCCCCGCCTACTTGTGATCTTTCTGTCAGATAAATAAGTAAAATCTTTAAAAAAATAAAAAATAAAAACTTAAAAGCTTGCTTCTTTAAAAACACACATACACACTCACACACTCACTCTTTTCATACCCCTTCTCCAAGAAAAATATTTTATCAGATAACTAATATTATTTATATAGCTTGTATTCTTTGCCAGGCATTGTCCTAAATGCTTTGTATATATAAACTAATTTAATCTTCACTATACTCTGGAGTAGTCATTCACATTTTATAGATGTAGTGGATTAATTTGTATTAATAATACTTTCCTAAGCATTTCTCCTTGCTAACAAGAGAGCCCAGCTGATCTATTTTCTATTTATTATTCCAGATGTTTTGAACAGAGATAAGGATGAGGAGCCAACTGTGAAACAAGAAATTGAGGAGATTGAGGAAGAAGTGGAACCACAGGGTGTAATAGTTACAAGAATCAAAAGTGAAATTGACCAAGATCCCATAGGTAGGGAAACCTTTGAACTTGTTGGTAGGTTAGATAAACAGAGAGGTATCTTTTTATGGGAAATACCAAGGGAATCTTTGGCTCAGGACCAGAGAATGTTCAGAGGAAACAGTAATATTATTCGTAAGAGATCAAACTCAGAAGAGAAATGCCATAAATGTGAAGAATGTGGAAAAGGTTTTGTCCGGAAGGCCCATTTCATTCAACATCAAAGGGTACATACTGGTGAGAAGCCTTTTCAATGCAACGAATGTGGAAAAAGTTTTAGTCGCAGTTCATTTGTTATTGAACATCAGAGAATTCACACTGGGGAAAGGCCGTATGAGTGTAATTATTGTGGAAAAACCTTTAGTGTGAGCTCAACCCTTATTAGACATCAGAGAATCCACACTGGAGAGAGACCCTATCAGTGTAATCAGTGTAAACAGAGCTTCAGCCAGAGAAGGAGCCTTGTTAAACATCAAAGGATTCACACAGGTGAGAAACCCCATAAATGTAGTGACTGTGGGAAAGCCTTCAGTTGGAAGTCACACCTTATTGAACATCAGAGAACTCACACTGGTGAGAAACCCTATCACTGTACCAAATGTAAGAAAAGCTTTAGTCGAAATTCATTACTTGTTGAACATCAGAGAATTCACACTGGGGAAAGACCTCATAAATGTGGAGAATGTGGGAAAGCTTTTAGATTAAGTACATACCTTATACAACACCAAAAAATCCACACTGGTGAGAAGCCTTTTCTTTGTATCGAATGTGGAAAAAGCTTCAGTCGGAGCTCATTCCTTATTGAGCATCAGAGGATCCATACAGGTGAAAGACCTTATCAGTGCAAAGAGTGCGGGAAAAGCTTCAGTCAGCTGTGCAACCTTACTCGTCATCAGAGAATTCACACAGGAGACAAACCCCATAAATGTGAGGAATGTGGAAAAGCCTTTAGCAGAAGCTCAGGTCTTATTCAGCATCAGAGAATCCACACCAGAGAGAAGACTTATTCATACAATGAAACCAAGGAAAGTTTTGATCCAAATTGCAGTCTTGTTATACAGCAGGAAGTCTACCCCAAGGAAAAATCTTATAAATGTGATGAATGTGGAAAAACTTTCAGTGTCAGTGCACACCTTGTACAACATCAAAGAATCCACACTGGTGAAAAGCCCTACCTGTGTACTGTATGCGGGAAAAGCTTCAGTCGGAGCTCATTTCTTATTGAACATCAAAGAATCCACACTGGTGAGAGACCTTATCTGTGCAGACAGTGTGGCAAAAGCTTTAGTCAGCTTTGTAATCTTATCCGACATCAGGGTGTTCACACAGGTAATAAACCCCATAAATGTGATGAATGCGGGAAGGCCTTTAGCCGGAACTCGGGCCTAATTCAGCATCAGAGAATACACACAGGAGAGAAACCTTACAAGTGTGAGAAGTGTGACAAAAGTTTTAGTCAACAGCGCAGCCTTGTCAACCATCAGAAGATCCACACAGAGGCAAAAACCCAAGAAACCCATGAATGTGATGCTTGTGGCGAAGCCTTCAATTGCCGCATATCTCTTATTCAGCATCAGAAATTGCACACTACATGGATGCAGTAAATGTAGAGACATATTCAAGCTCAGTTTGACTTGAGACTAGCTACCCAAGTGCAGTTTCAGTATGGCTCACTGTGAGTCAGTTTCAGTGACAAAGCAGATTGTCCTTGGCCTCAGGCAAATGGTTTCTAAAGATTCTGTGAAAGGTGGACAGCTGCCCACAGGCAGCTGAAGACTTCCATTACTCTTTGTTTGGATGATCCTAGAGAAGGACTCAGTAATTTATTTAAGCATCTTTTTTTCTCACGCATCTTTTAGGAGAGAGGTCAAACCCAGGTTCAGAGCACTTGGTATTATAATTAATAAAGGGACAAGGACAAAGTTGCATTGGTACAAGGGAGCAGAAATGAGAAAACTAGAGTAATTAATTATTCAGGAGTGTCCCTTGCCACCATCATATGATGGTTCGTTCAGTTCCATAATATGTTTGGCAGTGCATGCCAAAGCCTAGTAATGAAGCATATGATTAAGTTTTCAAGGAAACAGCCCCATTTTTTTTTTTTTTCCAAACTGATACCCAAAGGTTTTCTGGGTCATTGTTTAAGAAAGCCAGTTGTTTGGCATGGAGTTAAAGAAACAGTTCCAATGCCTTGTGGTTCCCAGATCTGTGAAATGAGTGGACCATTAATCTTACGTGTAAAGATTATATGAGTAATTAATAAGCCTAGCAAAGGTGTTA
Organism: Mustela nivalis; assembly: GCF_964662115.1. Taxonomy (NCBI): domain Eukaryota; kingdom Metazoa; phylum Chordata; class Mammalia; order Carnivora; family Mustelidae; genus Mustela; species Mustela nivalis. The sequence goes on from NC_139032.1 coordinate 64,208,105, forward strand.
CCAAGGAACCTTTGGGAGTGCCTTTTTTCAAGATGGGCCTGAAAAAGTGGAGGAAGACACTTCTTTTTGTGCCCTCCCATCTGTGAAACATAACTGTAGTCCTATACAAATAATCTTATTCCTCCACTACCAGTAGCATGCGAAAGTGTACATATTTTGATTACCAAGAGTTGGAAATAAAAAGACCTGGAGTCTATACTAGGAAACATATTTTGGTATTGCTTTGGTTTTTATGGTAACTAGACTTTGCATGCAATTTTAAAATCCTTATTTCTGGTTCTAGGGCTTCCATTAGTTGATGGTTATATAAACCTATTAATTCATCTGTTTTAATAATTAAACCTGTTTTGTTTTTTGCTTTGTGTAAGAGTTCTTTGTTATTTTCATTCAAAATCTATCCTGTCAAATAAATACTGCACTTAAAAATTTAGGATTTAAAAGAAATTGCTCTCACTTGTTGTACCTGTGACTACAGGCATACCATGGAGATAGTGTTTGGTTCCAGAGCACTGCAATGAAGCAGATATTGCAATAAAGCAATATAATTTTTTTATTTCTTACTGCATATAAAAGTTATATTTACACTTTACATAGTAGTCTAGTAACTGTTCAATAGTATTATGTCTATGAAAGCAATGTACATGCTTTAATTTTAAAATACCTAAATACCTATTGCTAACCATCATTCGGAGCTTTCAGTGAGTCATAATCACTAATCAGATTAGGATAACAGATAAAATAGTAATGAAGATGTTTGAAATATTGCAAGAATTACCAAAATGTGACACAAAGACACAAAATAAGCAAATGCTCTTAGAGAAGTGGAATCGAGATTTGCCTGATGCTAGTTTGCTGCAAACCTTCCATTTGTGAAAACACGCAGTATCTGCAGAGCACAATAAAGCAAACCACAGTAGAACAAGGTGTGCCTGTAGTGACCTTTTCTGGGATAGTTCCCTTAAGGGCTAAATCCAGATTCTTTAGAATTCCAGATCACCTGGAACTCTATAATTCTACCTATCTAATAGTTTGAGCAAAACACCTCCCTTCTATATTACAGACATTCTGAACATCCCCTCCACACTTTTTTCATCTTCCCCTGGAAATATTTGTGTGTGCACATGTGAACATGAAGGTGTATGTATAGAAATTGTACTCTCTGCATTCAGATTAAGTAGTCAACATCAGTTAACTGTCAAAACAGAGTTTGTAGCCCAGTGAAAAGCAGAAAAAGTAACTGGAAATGCACTTAAGACCTCAATTATCCTCATGCTGGAAATCTCCCCAGATTTACTTATTCTACACAAATCGTTCTCTGGCCAGTGTTTCAACTAATAATAAGGTTCTCAGACCTGTTCTCAGTATTTTGGAAACCCTAATGCAAAGTATTTTCCGTATGTCATAGTTGCATGCACACTTAAGCATTGTGCTTTTTGCTGGAGTCACATCTATTTCATGTATGGATTTCTTGCTTAGCAGAAGCTGTGACTGTTGACTTCATCATAATGTGGGGACATGGTCATAGGAGATACTCCTACTAAAATTACATCATTTTTAACATCCTTGGTTGTAAACCTGGAGTGATAGCTCAAAATTCCAGTCGCCATGAAACAATTCTTGATCGTATATTCAGTTCATTGCTTATATAAAGCATAGCCCAAAAGATTAATTTTTTAAAGCAAGGTTATTGCAGTGTTCACAGTTGTTTTCTGAGAGGATGATAAAAGAACTGGGAGGCACATGAAGAAGAGAAAGAAAAAAATCTTTCAAGAGGAGATGATGCTTAAGATGAGATTAAAAGATGAGTACCAAGAAAAAAGAACAGTGTCTGAAGACAGAATTATCAGAGGACTGCTAGCTATGGAGTGAGCCTTCCGTTGTGTGGTGATGGGAAAGTGGCAGGTAGCTAAGGCTGCCTGTGAACAGGGGCAGGGGAGAGTTGCCATGCTAAAGAAATAGGACTTTATGCTGCCAAAAATTCTGTAATAACATTTTCCTTGTATTTAAGCTGTGTGTGTGCGAAAGAGAAAGGGGCACATATTTTAAGTGTGCAGCTCTGAATTTTACAACTAAATCTATTTAACTAGCACTCAGCTTAAGAAATATTACTGGTACACCTGATATTCACCTGGCTACCTTTCCAAAATCTACACACACAGCACATCTTGTGGTGCCTCTGTTTTAGTTTAAGAGAGAACGCAGAAGTGAATAGGAGGAGAAAGATGAGTTCATGTACTTAACAAAGGCCAAGAAATCTCGTGCCAGCTATAAACAAGAACCACCGAAGCCAGTGGTGTAATTCAGTCCCAGCCCAAAAGACCCAAGAACCAGGAGCACTGATGTCCAAGGACAGAAGAAGATGGATGCCCCAGCTTAGGTGGAGAGCAAATTTGCCTTTCCTCTGCCTTTTTGTTCAGTTCACACCCTCAGTGAACTAGATGATACCCACCAACATTGGTGTAGTCGGTCTTGACTTAGCCTACAGATGCCAGTGCACTTCTCTTCCAGAAACCCTCACAAACACAAGAGGTAGTATTTTATCAGCATCCCTTAGCCCAGTCAAATTTAAACAAAAAGTTAACCATCACAGTAGACAACATTTTAAAACAAGCGGGCAAAAGGAGTCTTTGGTGGAAAAAAAAAATTGAAAATCACTGCAATGCTCCATTTCTCTAACTCTGTTAAGTGAGGCATTTCATTTTCATCTGTCTTCCTAAAGGAGGATGTCATCAGCAGATCTAGGGGCATACAGAGCATACCCAGCTGAGCATAGTATTTGTAGAGTATATTTCAACTTTAAAAAAAAAATCTAGTCCAAATATTAAAAGCTTTTTTGTTTTGTTTTGTTTTGAAGTCATTGTTCCTAATCAGTATTTAATACCCGTCACCTGCCTTCTCTCCTTCAAATGTGATCTGTGGCCTTGGGTGGTTGGCAGGAGTGGGTTGATTGATTTCTTTTTAATTAAGGCCAACTCTATAACCATAATGTATGGAAAATAGAAGGATAGTTGCATTTACTTGCACAAATAGTACAATTTCCATTAACGTGTGTTTTAAAATACACGTTGGGTGCTATGTTAATACTGTATTCTTTGATAGTTGCTTCAAGGAGTCCTTTATCCTCAAGGAGACTTTGAGAAGTGAATAGTAAGCCGTATGTACTCTACAGTGTAAAGAATGGGGGAAAATCATGTAAGTTTCCAAAATGCTGAGTCTTGATATATTTTGCAGGAATAAACAGAGCATATCTCTAGCTGTGCTATTTCCTGTCCAGGAGCCATGTTCTCAAGAATGTGCATCTCATGTTCCATGGTTAAGGTAACCTACATGGTTAAGGTAACCTACATCATATGACGGTCATTGCATCCCTGGGACCAAGAAGTACACTCTGACTTCTTTAGCCTATGAAATGCTCCAGGGTAAACCAGGGAAGGACAAGGAAAAGTTGGAAGTGGCTGCCAAAAGATGTTTGACCTTGGACTTTTTAAGAGGGCAGGATAGATTTCTCTGACATCTGAGACCTCGGCTACAGCCTAGTTCTGGTTGTTCTGAGTGGCCAGAATTAGTGCTCTGTTTAGAGCACTAAAGATCTCATGTCTGCTCACCCACCACCACCAAGACTCTAAGCTGTATGCTTAATTTGCTATGCTACACACCAAGCTACTCCCAGCTTCCCAAACTTCTCCCAGTCCACTACCTTCCAAGAAAGTAATTTTCAACACTACTCTTTTATTTTCTGCTCAAAAATTACTCACTGGTCTCAATTTGTTGTTACTCCAAGGCAAGACTTCCCATAATAACCCTGCCTAATCTCCCCTTCCCCTTCCCTGTGCTGTTCTACTTGCCCTCACCCTTCTAGTCTAAGTTCCAACAGTGACCTCAACATATATAATCTGTATTCTAAAGTTAGTTCATCTTCACACTCACTCAAGTGCCTTTACCATTCTCCAAGAGCCAACTGACAGGGAAAAAACATAATATTTATTTACAATTTATGTATCCAACACTCTACGTAAAATATTTCTAACCTCACAGCAACCTGTCTTACAGACAACGAAACTGAGGCTCAAGATCTCAAGATCATATAACTAGCAATAAACTGTAATTCATCCTACTGTCTTTATACAGCCCCTTTGGTCTCAGCACCTCGCCTGTGCCATTGTTAATTTAGCACAATGTTGTGTACCATTTTGTTTCCTTGTCTTCCTCATCTCAGTGGTCAGGACCATGTAGTATCTTCACATCACAGAGCATACAGTAGGTGCTAAATGAATACTTGTTGACTGATTTTATAAATGTTCACAGAGACTGATACCCAGTATTGAGCGTTTGACCATTTCTGGAGGCTTAGGACAGGAAAATGTATTTATTCGAGGAGTGAAAAAAGAGCTAGGACTGGCTGTGTTGAGCTTTGCCATCACTCCTGTGTCTTCACTTGTCCTCTCTAGAAAATGGGCTCAGGGAATTGGTAGCACTACGTGAGCCCTCTGGGCTCTACTGAGCATGGGTTATTCATTTTTATCCCATATGTGAGATAGCTGTTGTTCTAAAGACATGTCCACACTCCTTTATCTGATAGCCTTGAGGGTGTATGTGTTTTAGAAATGAGAACTTTTCAGATTTTAGAGATTAAATAGAGTGCTTATGCTATATATTGTATAACTCCCTCTGCAGAGTATGAGTCAGCACCTAAAATCAGACACATTAGCTCTGCATCCCATCAAGTGGAATAAAGATGACAGCCTCAAGTCAGGTTTTGCCACCAAATAATTTGCTGCAAGCTTAGGAGAAAACTTGGTTTTCAGACCTTTTTGGATTTCAGGATTGTGAAAATTGTGATAAGGGATGTGAACTTGTTATTGAGATGTAGTGACTCATTTAATCTCTCAGTAGTTTGCAATGCTAGACTTTTTTTTCTTTCTTTTTCTTTTCTTTTTTTTGGGGGGGGGGGGCTATGAAGAACAAGAGAAAGGCTATGAAGAACAAGAACGTGCCCAAGGTCACATGACTAATAAGTGGCAGAGCCAGCATTTGAGCTTAGACTGTCTGACACTAGAACAACTGCTTTTTACCACCCCAAGTACTGCCTTCCAAGAGGAACTTTGCAGGCTTCACAGACTGGTGATGTGACCTTGGACAACTGCCTTAGTGCCCTGGCCCCCAGGTTCCTCTGCTATTGTTGCGAGGAAATGTAGATGTCAGCTGGAGGCTTCTACCCCATGAGAGCTAAATCAGATGGACTGGAAGTCCCAGCCTGCATTGCAGAAAGCCTGCTCCAAGATTTCTGCAAAGTTCTGGAGGCTTGTATTCTCACTGTCACAGTTGGCTTCAGCTTCTGCTAAATTAATTCACATTATGAATCATTATGAATCATCTCAGGACCTTGTTTTTGAATAGCAGGATGTAAACTCATGTGTGAAACTCAGCTCTTCCTCTCAAGCAGACAAATGTCTTTAGATTGCTTGAGATTTCTCCACCTTCTTAAAAGTGCTTTATTTAGTCCCCTCTCCCACTTCCAGATTGCCCTGGCTTCTCCCTGCCTGCTCCCTTTCCCCTCCTTTTTCCTTTCTTCCTTTGTCCTGCTCATTTCCCTGCCTCTTCTCTCCCTTCTCTCCTTCTTCCTCCTCAGAGCAAAACTGAATTCCTCTTTTTAGTCCTTCCTACAACTCCTTCCTGCATTTACTCATTTTTTGTGATCTTGGTTTTTGCTACTTATGCCTTCAAGGTATCGTCTTCTCCCATTAAATTTTCTTACACAATGGCAGTTCTGAGTTCCTTGTCTTTTGCCCTCCGTGGATGTCCACCCTAAATGCTATCTCCTCCCTCTTCCTAACCCCCAGTCAATGGCATGTGTTTCTTGCTTAGCTACTTATGCTTCATTGTGTGGTATGCAAATGTCATGCCTACTCTAAAGCTGAAACTTGTCTTAATTACCTTCAGTGCCTAGTCCCAAATTTTATTTTTAGTAGGTGTTCAGTAACTACTAGAGTAAATGTGACGGGTTTACCAAAAGGTAGGAAGCCACTAACAGTTAATAGAAATTAAAGTCTATAGCCATATAATATTTGTCTTCATATTACCCTGAGTGGAGTTAAGTACTGGGGTTGACACTAAGACAACTGTAGTGCCTTAGTTGGGAAAATATATCTGATGATAGCCAGGAAAATGCATTATATAAATTCTCATCCCCAGTGAAATGTAATTCAGCCTAGATCAAAATACTTAAATAACTCAACCTTGATTATAAATTCTCGCTAAACCCATAAATGAGAATCTAGGAGGTTTTTTCACAACATAGGGTCAGGGGTGCTGAGTAAGCTCTAGATAAAAATTTTCTGGCAGAAGAATTTTGTCACACCAGATATTACCTGCTTTAGGAAGTTTAACACATGGTAGGATCTCAACTATTTGCCGAATGAATGAATGCAGTAAAAAATATGGAGCACCTGGGTGGCTCAGTGGGTTAAAGCCTCTGTCTTCAGCTCCAGTCATGATCTCAGGGTCCTAGGATCGAGCCCCATATCGGGCTTTCTAATCGGTGGGGAGCCTGCTTCCCCACCTCTCTCTACCTGCTGCTCTGTCTACTTGTGATCTCTCTCTCTCTCTCTTTCAAATAAATAAATAAAATCTTAAAAAAAAAAATGTAGAAGACCGGGGCTCCTGGGTGTCTCAGTCAGGTAAGTGTCCAGGTCTTGATTTTGGCTCAGGTCATGATCTCAGGGCTGTGGGATGGAGCCCCACATTGGGCTCTGCACTCAGTGCAAAGTCTGGTCATCCCTCTTTCTCTGCACCTCCCCCCCTACTCACACACACTCTTTCTTTACGTAAATACATACATAAAATCCTAAAAAAAAAAAAAGAAAAGAAAAGAAAAAAGGACATGTAAAAGACCTACACCCCTGGTGACACAGGTTTTGAATACTACCTGTTGCCCTGTCTTTACCTTTCTCCCTGGTCACAAGCCCATTATAGGAGAAGGAGACCTGAGAGCTGAATTCTCTCAGCTCTCAACCCCTAAACCCCTATATGTGTGACCGTCAGCAAGTAACTTAACTGTTCTAGGCTTCGTTATATTATCCTAGTAAAAGTGAAAGCCTCGGGCCAAATGAATACGGTTGTCTTGGGGCACCTGGGTGGCTCAGTGGGTTAAGCTGCTGCCTTCGGCTCGAGTCATGGTCTCGGGGTCCTGGGATCGAGTCCCGCATCGGGCTCTCTGCTCAGCGGGGACCCCCCCCCCCCGCCTGCCTCTCTGCCTGCTTGTGATCTTTCTCTGTCAAATAAATAAATAAATAAAATCTTAAAAAAAAAAATACGGTTGTCTTACAGAAGTAGTACAGGTGTATGGAAACAAATACTCAAATTGTGGTAGAGACGCATGACTAAAAATTCTCCCTGTCTCCCAGGTCGATCTTCTCAAATAAAGTCCCTTTGGACCAATTCTGTCTTATTCCTCTAAATGCTATGTGTATGCCTCTAGTTCTTAATTTATCTATTCTAAGAAATACCATTTATCTTTGCACCCTTCAAGACAAAGAATTTAGTTTACTACTTTTCTCCTATATTAATTATATGTGTGAATATTTTAATGATTTATATCCATTCCCTTGAATAGACTAAAAGCACTATTTCTTTTTTTAACCACTGTTTCTTAATCTGGCAGTTTTAAGTAGTATCCTGACTCCCCACTAAGTGAATTAATGTTCCCTCGCTTCCTTCCACCTCTCCTGTTCCTTTAATTTCCTAGCTTGTCAGTGAAATCATTATTTTTTTTCACCAAAATCATAATTTTTATAATGTACGAAATTATATTTAAATTCTTTTGTAACTATAGTTGTCTTTAATGCTTGTACTGTAGGTTATTTCTGAAAATTGAAAGCTACAATAAAGTATAATCATGTGAATTGTATTTGCTGCAGACTGAGGCAGTGTGCTTAGATGTGCACAGGGAGTGGAGTGTGTGTCACCAAACCTGGGTGACTTCAAGAGGAATGCGAGCGTCAAAGCCATGCTGATTTTCCCATTACACTCTGCATGTTCCTTGAAATCATTTTACAGTGTAGCTTGCTTCCTATTATGAAAGGCTTTCCTTTTAAAATATCCTCAGTGGGGTGCCTGGGTGGCTCAGTAGGTTAAGCCTCTGCCTTGGGCTCGGGTCATGATCTCAGGGATCTGGGATTGAGCCCCGCATTGGGCTCTCTGCTTGGCAGGGGCCTGCTTCCCCTCTCTCTTTGCCTCCCTCTCTGCCTACTTGTGATCTCTGCCTGTCAAATAAATAAATAAAATCTTTAATAAAATAAAATAAAATATCCTCAGAATTGAAACTTAGTGTGGTGGTTCTCAAATGTGGTTATACTTTGGAATCATCAAAGAAGCTGTTAAGAAACCCTGACATTTAGAGGATCCCACATCCAGCGTTTCTGATTTAACTGGGCTTAAGATGGCCTGAACATCTGGGTTTTTACATTTTGGGCAGATGATTTCAGTGAGTAGCCCAAGTTGAGGACCCTGACCATTAATGACAGTCAAATCGTGTGGAGGCAAAGGTCAGGAACTATACTGAGCCCTTTGGAAGCAGGAGCAGAAAGTAAAACCCGATACCAGCTGGAGGCTTCTAGAACATTTTATTTCCTTGTCGGTTGCAGTTGCCTCCTTCATAACCTACCACTGCTATGACTGTTAAATAAGACACACTTCTCCACACTCAGCTTCTCAGGTGTTGTATCTGGGGGTCATTATTCAAATGGAGAGCTGGTTTGTTTTCAAGTCTGTTCTTTTCTTAGGTGGATACCCTGGGGCCTGGGGAGCTGGAGCTGTTGCAAGGAAATTGCATGAAATTTCATCAGATCCTTGATATTCACACCTACATTTCAGGAACTGATTTTTTTTTTTTTCCCATTGTGTCTAAGAATTTAGCATGCATGGTGTTTCCAGTAGTTCCGATCTGATTTTGTCTAATTTCCAGGGACAGTAGAAAAGTTGTTCTCTTTCAGATCTCCCACCAAGGCACCCAGAAGAGCTGGAGGCAGGCTGGTGGGCATGGAGGTCTAGTAGGTGTAGCTGGCTGTGAAGAGGGACTGAGTAGAAGCAGTGCCAGAAGAGCCTGTGTGAACATACTGTCCTTGGGCTGCCTGGCAGTTAGCCTAAAAAACAAGCGTGAGAGAGGACATGGGGTTAGAGCAAAAGCAACCCTGTACTTGACCCTCCGGCTCTCATTTGAAACCAGCTCCACCTGCGTCTGGATTTCTCTCTCCTTATAGTGGTTTTGCTAAATATTGGTGCTGATAGCCTCCCTTGCCTTCTCTAATACATCATCTCCTTTTTTATCCCAGTTTTCTGAGGATCTCTCCAAGCTAAAGTCTGCGTCCGTTACTGAGAAAGTTTCTTTTTAGTACCAACAATATTGCAACAACAGTATTAGAGACTGAAATTGAGAAACTTCTCATTGATACAGTGATAAGGGAATGGATGTTTCAAGTGGAGAAGCTTGCAGTTTGTTAGGAAATGGACCGGACTTCATGCCGAAGGATCGGGCAAGGTGCAGCCAGAGGTACAACACAGCAAATTTTAAAAATTCTTTTCTAAAAAATTTCCATTTTCCACCTATACTTGCCCACAGGATTATATCATTTTTTTGTTGTTGTAATCATACTATCTTGGATTCCTTGTATAAATTCCAATTAAAGGGGAGTTCAGAATTATAAAGCCCACCGTAATAATAGCTGAGTGCCAGTCAATGGTACCATGTCTTCAAGTCCCTGTTACTCTTGTCTTGCTCTCTCTGGGATTTATTTCTATATCTACAGTGATTTTCAAAGCATGTTACATGGTCCTCAGCACTTCTTAGAAATGGAAATTCTCTGGTTTGACCCCAAACCGTCTCAATTAGAAACTCAGCATCTGGGACCCAGAATCTGTTATCACATGCCATCCAGGTGATTCAGACACATACTCAAGCTTGAAAACCACCATCCTAAATGACCTCAGCTTCCCTTCTTTTGTGTGGATGACTCTTTCAACCTTATTTTCACAATCCCTCCCATCATATTAGCCACATCTAGCCACCCCTCATCAGCTACATCCACACCCAGCGCAGCCACACCCAGCTCTCCATTCCAACAAAGTTAAGACACTACCTCTAATATATTACACCTCTCTTATCCCCCTGAGATGGATTCTAAGCTTCTCTGGGGTCTGCCTTCCCTTTAGTGCCTCATTGCCAAACTTCTGGCTACACTTGACTCCTCACCCAGCCTCCTCTGTCATCAGCAAGCCGAATATGGAGATAGCTCAAATTCAAATTCAAATTCAAATTCTTCTGTCTCCCTCTTGAACTTTTACACTTCTATTCTATTTCCCTTTCAGATTGCTGTAGATCTTCCTGCATGATTAAGAGAGCTATTAGGAAAATTCAGGATCTAAGTTAATGCATCTCAAACTCACTCTCATTTCAGCTGCCCCTTGCCTGATACTTGGCCATTCTGTCTAGTGAGTCTCCTAGTGGACCAATGCAATAACTATCCCGGGCTTCCCTGCTGTAAAGATGGAAATCTCCACTCCCTTATCCCCCTCAACAGATGCCCTTGACTGTAATCAACTGCCAAATCCCTTCACCTCTTCAGACCTGAGTCCAAACCCAACTTTTTTTTCTTCTTTGCTCTTCCCTCCTTTCCGAGATCAGCTGCCACCTGCAGTTAATAGTCTCACACAATCCTTCTTCTAACTCCTTGTCCTCTCAATTATCCCTACTGTCCTCATCTTTAATCTCTCCTCTGGCTCCTTTTGCTTTACGTTTAATTTCTTTATTTTTTTGTTATGTTCAATTAGCCAACATATATTACATCATTGGTTTTTGATGTAGTGCTCAACGACTCGTTAGCTGCGTATAACACCCAGTGCTCTTCACCACACGTGCCCTCCTCAATACCCATCACCCATTTGCTTTACATTTGAACATGCCTGGCTATCTCCTGTTTGGCTAAACTCTAAGCTTCCTGAAGGCAGCATCTGCGTCTCTTTGTTCACCCCAGTCCTTGAGGTGATATTCAAAAAGGAATGGTTACTGACTAAATAAAATCCTGTTCTGTCCTCATTTCTCCTGGTTCTCTTTCTGGGCCTTTTCCTGACAGCCTTCATGAATGGGCATCTTTCCTCTTCTCTCTCTGTGGAAACTGTTGTGTTGAGGGTCATCAGTAGGTTCCCACATGCCCATCTCATCTTTTTTCTCAGCCTTTGTTCTGAATCTCTCTACAGTGTGTTATGACTGGCCCCCTTGAAACTTGTTTCTATTTGTTCCCTGGATCCATGGCACATCCTGTCTTATTACTGCTGCTTGTTCTAGTTGCTTTCTTCTACTTCTTCCTAAAATGAAAAGTGCTTCTCTTCCCTCTCAAGTGTCTCTGTGGAGATTGTCTACTGCCTACTGTCATCAACCATTCTTCCAGTGTAGATCATTTACAACTCTCCCCAGCCTCTACCTTTCTACTGAGCTCTCATGACAGCTTTTCAAATTATCTAGTAGACACTATCTTGAGATACCATCATGGCCTGAAGAAAACAATGCTTCTCCAGGTAAGAAAGCCAGGCTCCTACTATCCCCTTGATCAAGTAGGTAAGAAGTAGTAGCATCTTAGAGCTCCCGGGTAGCTCAGTCAGTTAAGTGTCTGACTCCTGATTTTGGCTCAGATCATGATTTCATGTCATGGGATCCAGCCTAGCACTCAATTCTGTGCTCGCCAGGGAGTCTGCTGGATATCCTCTCTCTCCCTCTCCCACTGCCCCTCTCCATACCTGCTCTTGTGCTCTCTCTCTTTCTCTCGCAAATAAATAAATAAAATCTTAAAAAAAAAAGGGGGGGGGGAGTAGTATCTTACCACGGCCCGCTTCATGAAAGCCTCCTGGGTTGCCTTCTTGTTAGCAGCCTTGCCACCCCAGGCAGCCAGTGCACTGGCCTGCAGGGCCCGTCCATAGGAGAAACTCAGTTTCCAAGGCTTTGGTAGAGGGCAAAGGTTGATAGCATTGAGGTTGAGTGTAGCATCCTCTTCACTCATGCCACCAGACAAGAAACAGATGCCTGGAAGAAGAGAAGCCATTGCACTCTACTAGTCCCAGCTTCGCTACCCAGCTTGAGAAAGCAAGCCAGAGCCTAAAAGAAATGGAATGCCTCCATTCTTTCTCTACTCAATTTGCATGGAACTGGGTTAGAAAAACTAGTTTTCTTTTGCCAAGGTTAGCTGGGCTAAGGAGGGAAGGGCTTTAATAAATAAGTAGTGTGGTGAACTATTGAGAAAATCAATGGATTGTGTGCATTTGGACAGACTCAGGCAATGTGGTGTCATGGAGTGTGAGGGAAGCGCTGGCCGCCTGTGAGATACAGAGGTCTGTTTCCTGGATACAAGACTCCCAGGCCAACACCAATGCTGGTGGAACTCCTTCACGGGATAAGGGCTAAGACCTCAAGTCAGAGAAGAAAGAAAGCCTTACCGGGAACAGCTGCAGGAACGGTCCGGTGGAGAGCTGTGACCGTGGCCATAGCCACTTGTTCCGGAGTATACTTTTTGGTGCAGGCGTGTCCAGCAGTCACCATGTTGGGCTTCAGCAAGGTGCCCTCCAGGTAAACATGATGGTCATTCAGGGCCTTGTAGACAGCAGCCAGGACCTGAGGGACAAGACAACCAAAAGGTGAAACCCAGAGCCAATCTGACAGTCACCTGACCTTAGCACTTCTAGGTTGCAGGGATGAGAGACAAAGGAATCCTCCTATGGGCTTGGCCAAAGTTTCCTAATCAGCCCCCAGTCCTCATCAGGACAACACACAGGCACCTGCAAGCCACAGCCATTGAGCACAGCCACACTGGCCTAGCCCCACCTCCCCTACTCTAAGTGCTCACTGCAGGGACAGATGGCATGGGTCTGCTTCCAGGAGCCCCTTCACTCCTCCCTTCCCATCACTCCCTTTGGGCAATTGAGCCTGCCTTGATTTAGCTAGCCGGGGACATCTCAATTGGCCTCTACTCTCCATCCCCATAGAAACTTGAGTAGTCATAAAACTTGAGTAGTCATAAAAACAGACATTTTAGAGACGGAAGCACTTTCAGACCTCATCTCAGTCCACCTACTTGTGCAAGTGGAGAACATGAAATCAGGTTGCATTGCAAATATGAACAAAGTACCTTCTAATGACATTTTGTCATGTGAGTCTCATCTTACTTTTAAATTTCTTTGTTTACATATAATGTAAGTGATCCCAAAAGATAACCACAACCCCACAGCTGGGAATAAGGATTATCAAATCCAAGTCTCGGTACTGCAAATCCCGTGCTTTTTCCATAGGAAAATCCCATCATGCTGAAAGAGTAGAAGGTTTGATAAGTATCCCTTTACCTTCTCATTGCTACATAATGATTCCAACTGAAGAATATTTCAATATAACAGCTGATACATGTTAAGTAACAGCTCTTACCTAAAAATAAGATATTTCAACTGGAATCGGGACCTTTTTATTCAAGACTTTACCTTCTCAGTAACATACTGGCAGTGTTCCAAGTCATGGTCTCCATCAGGAATGACCTCTGGTTCAACAATGGGTACCAGCCCATTCTAAAAAGGAAAAAAGAGGAGATAAAATGTGGCTCTGCTCACTGTGATCCTTTCCTTAAGAAGATACTTGACAGTTGCAATTGGGATAAAATGAAACCCTTATAGAGGAATGCCATTCACTAACTTAAAGGCAGTGCAAAGAAATTTTTTTTTTTTAAAGTGAAAGTACATTCTTTTTTTTTTTTTTTTTTTTTTTTTTTTTTTTTTTTTATCAGAGAGAGAGAGGGAGAGAGAGTGAGCACAGGCAGACAGAATGGCAGGCAGAGGCAGAGGGAGAAGTAGGCTCCCTGCTGAGCAAGGAGCCCGATGTGGGACTCGATCCCAGGACACTGGGATCATGACCTGAGCCGAAGGCAGCTGCTTAACCAACTGAGCCACCCAGGCGTCCCAGTGCAAAGAAATTTAATGGCATCTCTACTGAGCATTTTGTAGCTTAGCCAAAAAAGAGCTGTGAGGTTTAAAAAATAAGAAGAAAAAGTTCTCCTGGGAGTACGTAAAATAACGAAATCCTTAATTTCTATAGAAACAGATTCTTTTAGAGACTATTCTAGCTACCTTAGAACCCAACTGTCATCCTTTTGGGGCAGTTAAACTTAAATCACTAAGAAGGATACCCCTTGTGTGGGTTAATTAAGGAATTAAGCACTGTGTACAGTTCTAATTGGGACTCTCCAGGTGCCTACATCTCAGGTAACCTCAACATAGTACCCACACAAGCAAATCAGACTTAACTGGGATCCCAGAGACACTGTGTTGGAAATTAGTGTCAGGTCACCATCCTCCAAGATATTCTTTGGGTTGGGGCTAAATCAGAGCTATCACTCTCAAGCTAGGGATCTAAAAGTATCGTGTTTTAGATGTGATAGAGCATAGGTAAGCAATCACCTGGCCATATGGGGCTGGACCACTCTTAAGACCCAGCTGGTAGAACTTTGACAGAGGACAGCCATTGATGGCATTGGCCTTATGGGCTCATAGCTGACTTGTGGGACCAAATCTTTCCCTACCACACTTGGCTATAGCAAAAGTGGTAGAAAATGGCAGCAGGATATATTGGTGAGATAAGGCTCATGTACTTATAGTAACATTGGAAAGACAGGTATAGTAAAATTGGAAAGAAGAAAGTTCTTTCTGACTGCTTTTCAGCACAAGGAGAAGGCAGAGCACCTGCTGACAGATGCTGGCATAGCGGGCCAGGGCGTTGGCATTTTCCTGGATGGCAAGGCTGGATGGACACTGGTTGTCAATCCTCAGCACAGCACGCCATTTCCCAAAGTCAGCACCGTCTCTTTTGTACTGAGCACAGCGCTGAGAGAGGCCATCAAGTCCTGCAAGTCAGAAAAGAGTGATAGGGCCACTGTTAAAGTGAAGTTCTTCCTTGCCTTACTTTTCAGTTAGCAGAGCTTAAGTATTGAAAATATCCGGGTAAGTAAACATTAATCCCAACACGAAGCCCAAACTGGGGCTTTACACTTAAGGAGAAGAACAGAGGGAATTAATATTTGTTTAACATTTGCTATGTTCCAGGCATAATTCTAGGCATTTTGCATACTTTATCTCATTTAATTATCAGAATGATTCTAATAGTTGATGTTACACTTGTTCTACAGATGTGAAAACAGGGGCTCCAAGGCGTTACATGACTTTACCATGTTTGTATGGCTAAGAAGTGACAGAGCTGGAATTCAAACTCTGCTTGACTAATCTAATGCTGTGGTTCACACTTGTCTACTTGGGCAGTGAAGGACCTTGCAAAATTGTCTAATTAGTAAATGACAGAACCAGAAGTCAAACTCTGGTGAGTCCGATCCCAAAGCTTGGGACCTTTCCTCTTTTCTGCTGCTGGATTTTTCTCTAAAAATTATACTCTCAGGTACAGAATATCTTCTCTGTGCAAAGCACTGTGGTAAGCATGTTATATACACTGTCTAATTAATCCCCATGACTACTCTGCAGAGTAGATATTGTCATCCTATTCTGACTCAGAACATGTACATAACATGACTAGACTAAGGTCACACAGCTACTGAATAAAGAAGTGAGGGTTGAAAAGCAGATGTATGTGGCTCTAAAACCAGGGTGAGATTCATGCTTTGTTTTCCTTTGCTCACTTCTTTGTTTGCTTGCATTTCTAGCATTTCTTACCATGATTCATATCAGCAGGTGATAGCCTTACCTTGAATGGTGGTTTCTTTGTTGGTTCCTGCAAGGGGAGCAGCTCCCTGGTCTAACTGTGAAAATAAATAATTAACAAGTAATTAGCAGGTGTCAGGGGGCCCAGGAAAACAAAAGCAGAGCCCCTGGTATTAATAGTTCTCATCTTTCACAAGCTAAGGAGTTGCATTAGGAAGGTGTATGAGTCATGGGGGTGGGGGTGGGGGGACACAATTAAATCCACAGCAGAAGGCAAGGACCTAGAAGGAACAATGCAAGAGTGTCAACACTAGGAAGATGGAAAGGATGGAAAGCACAGGCCTGGAGCTTGGGGAGTAAGTAATCAGACAGTACCTGGAATGCAGAGGGGCCATATAAGAGCAGCTTCTCTTAGCTTATTTGTTCAAAAGACATTTAGGGAGCACTGACACATACTGAGCAAAACATTATTCCAGGAAATCAAAAGAGTAAAGATGCAACCTCAACTCCCAGCATAGCAAAGGCTGAGGTCATGAGTCCAAGAGGTAGACAGGCTGACTCTGGCTTTGCCTTGTTGTGGGCAAACGCCTTGTAAGTCTGTTTTATTGCCTCATCTCTTAAACAAGGATAAGAACTGAATCGACCACCAGAGGTTACAAGGAAGATTAAATGAGCGCTTGGAGTTGTAAGCACTCAACAGATACTAGTTTTCACTCCTGAGAAGTTCATGTAGTTTCGGAAGACTGAGTTACACCTGAAAATAGTTTAGTCACACTAATGATTGTGAACTAAATAATAATTATGCAACGGAACTGTTTTAAAAACTCCTTTCATCCTTGTAGGAGCCTTATGAGGTAGGCACTACAATTCCCCTTTTAGAAGTGAGAAAATTGAGACACCAGGAGATTGAATACCTTGTAGAAAACTTGGTTGAAAGAAGAAAGCACTGGCAGAAAAATCTAGAAAAGGATCTGGCTCTCAGGGGGAGGCTGATGAAGGAAAAGAGAGTGAATGGCAACTAGACAATGAGAGTGTTCATAGCCTCTGCCCAGCGACTGGGCTGGGAGTTTGGCCGGGATGAGGCAGAAGGGAGATGGGAATGGAAGTGTTCACCTTGATTCCCACCACGATCCCCTTTTCCTTGAGGATGTTTCTGAACAGCTTTCCCTGGCTGTCCTTCTGGTAGAGGGTCTCATGGAACAGGATCACACCCCCGATGCTCTGGTTGATGGAGGTATCCACAGTGAAAAGGATTTCTCGGAACTGTCGGCGATTCTCCTCTGTGTTCTCCACCTTGATCCTCTGCAGGCGGTTTCCCATGGTGCCTAGGGTGGGCGGGCCAAAGTCAGCTTGAGGAGCCAGCCAGGGCTCTGTGGCCAGCCTCCTCCCCTTTAGGGACCCTCAGCAGGATGGTTGGCAAGACTTTCTTTTTTATCTAGATCTTTAAGACTCCTGTCTCCTTTTTCCGTTCCAGGGGAAAGACCTTGGCTGCTGCCAGGATGCTGGCTAGGAAGCGTATAGACTGGATGTGTCAAGGTCAGGGTGAAGACTACCATTGGGTCCAAGTGTGTATGTCAGGCCCTCAGGCCTCTCCAGCCACCACCACCCTGACCCAGGTCCAGCCATCAATCTGACTAGATGTACGTACAACAGAAGGAGGGATAAGGTGGGCTCTTGACTTCCCTGGCTTCTACCATTTTATGGTGGGCCAGACAGGCCTGCCACAACTCTCCCTTGTGCCATCCTGGGCTTCTTTCGGCCACGAGCCCTTCCCTATCCTAGATATGGGCATTTCCCTGCCCTCCCTGCCCTTCGCTAGCTAACCTTACACTGACTTCTCATTAGCAGCAGAGGTCTATGTATCTGATCTCAATCTGGTTCCTGAGTTCTTGGCCTTTCTACAGTCTAGATTCAAATGATCCCTGGCGAGGGGCCTTGAAATGGAGGCCTTGAGCCTTTTCCCTTGGTTTTCAGAAATCTGCCTACCAGAACTACAGGACTCAAAATGTCAATGCTTGCTGGGTCTTCTGCTCCCACTCCTGTGTACCTTTACTCCTCTGAGAGGAAAAAGAGTGCAATTGTTGCTTGCTTTGGCTAAGTTGTAGAAATAAGAATACGCTTGCTGTAGGACAAGACTTGCACTCACCTACAGACTCATCTGCAGCCAGGATCCCCTTCCCATGGGCAACAATGCGCTGTGCAATTTCGGAGAGCTCCTTCTTCTGTTCTGAGGTGAGGGCTGGAAATTGGTAGGCCATGGTGACTGGTCTGGAAAAGAATGCAGAAGTGTCCTGAACAGAACTGCAGGCAGCTCAGACAGGTTCATGACCGAGGCAGAGAAGGGGTACAAACAAACCCTCTCTAGGCTCCTTTGACACTTCTGGCCCACTTCCATAACTGGATGAACAACTGAGTTCTGGGCTCATCCCCCTGTTAGCTTAAGTGGTTGCAATTAGCCATAGTGGATGAAGGTGGGCTGTCAGATTTCCTGGTCATCCTAAAGAGAATGTCTTCCAGGAGACCTTTGGGTTCACTGAACCAGAGACTGGGCCAGCTCATTCGTGACCCACTTGCACCTGATGAATGGATGGCACTGTGATACTTGACCATGTCTCTGTGGATTTCTGGTCCCTTTGTGTGCTCTGGGTGTCTTGAGGCCAGGACACTGAGACTTTTAGCTTCTAGGGTCATCTCCCATTTTGTTCTGTTAGCCTGTGTTATTCTCTGGGTAGCAAGCTTGCAGTTAACCTCTCTTAGCTTTGGGACATAGAGGGTATGGGGTATAAGGCTGGACTATGACTATGACACCATTTGGGTAGAGAGGGATTTTCCCTTAATGCCTCTGGGCTGGAGGCTCCCACGGACTCTAAGGTGCCAAAGTCATATGGCGATCCCTGCCCCAGGAATTCTTAGCTTCACTGCTCTAGCAAGGAAGGACTCTGGTTTGAAGACCCCCTATCCAAGCACCCACCTCAGTGGTGGTCCTCTGAAAGGGATCATTGTTCTCGTTGGGCTGGTACTTTGGGCCAATCTTAAAAATGCAAAGTCATGGGGCACCTCGGTGGTTCAGTGGGTTAAAGCCTCTGCCTTTGACTCTGGTCATGATCTCAGGGTCCTGGGATTGAGCCCCACATGGGGCTCTCTGCTCAGCAGGGAGCCTGCTTCCCCATCTCTCTCTGCCTGCCTCTCTGCCTACTTGTGATCTCTGTCTGTCAAATAAATAAAATCTTTTTTAAAAAAGGCAAATGCACAGGGCTCTCATCTTGAATGTTAGAAAGAGTAATTTTGCATATGTTGGACTATGAAAGAAAAAAATGGTAGTAAAGACTATCTTGAGTGTTTTCCTATCCAGTCCTATGACCTACTCCTTTCCCTGGTCTCCCCCCCTTCATACACTCATCCGTAGGGTAGACATCCCATGTCTGCTTTCTACTTCCTGCAAGCCCAGGATACCTCAGTTCTCATTTGATCCACTCAGCAATGAGGTAACCAGGCCAACTAGTATCTCCATTAATTAATGAGCAAGCTGAGACTTAAAGAAGTTAACTGACTTGTCCAAAGTCTCAGCTATAGTGAGGCAGAGCTCCCCACCCAGTCCTGACCCTGATGGCAAATCAGTTTCTTCACATTTTCTGCACTGCTTCAAGGCAGGCTTGATATAAGAAGTGGATGGGGCTATGGAACTAATTCTTGAAAAAATATTGTTGGTGTCACGGATGCCATTGCCACTTCAACAAGAGTCCTCATCTTAACCCAAAATCCTGGAACTACAGTGCTGTCCCTGAGGACAGGACAGGCTAGTAGTGGCCAATGATCTCTAGAGAAGATATTCTTCCTAGGCCACTCCTGTCCCAGCCATGTGAAGATCATGTTTCCCCTTGGTTACACATGAGTTCGCAATATCATAGTCTGGGATTACTTGCTGTAAATCTGGTCACTAGATCTTTATGTGGAAAAAAAACAACCTGAAGTTGGTGACCTTCAGGCCAAAGTGCAAATTTTCTCTCTTAGTTTAGGTAATTGCACAAAAGAATTCACAAATACGAAATAAAGATGTTTCCTTAATGAAACAAAAGGAAAACATAGCCCAGTGATAGCAAATCACCATTAATGCCAAGTACTCTGCTAATTGCTTTACAAGTACTATATAATTCAGTACTCATAAAAATAACCTCAAAAGGCAGCTGGGCTTCGCCCACCACTACCACAAAACATATAAGGAAAAAACATGAGAGAGTTTAATTATTTTTCCAAGGACAATTAACTAATAAGGCATAGAGTTGGGATAAGGGGTAATACTCCCCCCCCCTCTGGAAAAGAGTGAGCCTGGTGAAAGGTATCCGTCTTTGGGTGACTCTTGATAACACCCCCAGAATACTTGTTGAGGATACCCCCAGAGTACCCAAAGTCCATGGGCTGTGGCTCATCGTCCATATACCATGGACCTCGTCAATTCATAAACATCTCACACATTCACACAGTTTTTAGCTACTAGATCAGACAGACCTGGGTTCAAGGACCAGCTCTGCTTCCTCCTCACTTAGACCATGGACAAGTCAGTAACTTCTCAGAGTCTTAGTTTACTGTGGAATAAATGGCACTAATATCTGCTCTGGGTGTCTCATTGCCGAGTGGATCTACTATGACCTGTGACCACCCTACTCATTGTAGTTGCTCAAAATATATTTGTTGAGTCAATTGCATGATAAATATGAAGATGTTTTATAATGCATTATGAAAAAGTTGGGTATTGAGGCGCCTGGGTGGCTCAGTCATTAAGCATCTGCCTTCAGCTCAGTTTATAATCCCAGGGTCCTGGGATCAAGCCCTGCATCAGGTTCCCTGCACAGTGGGAAGTCTGCTTCTCCCTCTCCCACTCCCCCTGCTTGTGTTCCCTCTCTCTCTGTGTCTCTATCTCTGTCAAATAAACAAAATCTTAAAAGAAAGAAAAGAAAATGTTGGGTGTCATCATTTCTCTCTTTTTAAATTTGTTAAAAAATAGTTACCTGAAATTCCATGTTTCTATTTACTACCAAGTTATTTTTTTCCATCGAGACAGTGCGCTGACTCGACCAGAAAAAAATACAGAGAAAAGGTCAAATCGAACCAATCCTGTTTACGGGAAGTTAAACTTCTACAGAGGGATTAAAGGTCTATACCACATCAGCACAAATGTTGCCCCTCTGTTAATCATAAAACAGGGTCACAGACCAATGTTCATCCCCAGGAGACAGGAGGCCAGCTGGGAGTAGGTAACTGTACAGAATGGTTTCATGCTCCTATAAGCCTCTGCTCACCGTGGTCTCAAGCCAATTTGATTTTAAAATGTGATGGGAAGTTGTTCACATCATATTACTTAATAAAAGGGGAAAAAGCAAATTTCAGAGAAGTATGTAATACATAATATCATACTTTTTTAATTTAAAAAATGCTGTACCACATACTATTTGTGGATCTATACAAGCAGAGAATAACCACCCTGGGATTCCCTGTGGGGCTTGGGATGGGTGGACCAACTCTCACGTTTTACTTTATAAATTTTTTGTAATGTTGATTTCTCAAATAGGCTTATATATGACATTATGTATTATACATTAACAGGTGATACATACACAAATCTTGGAAGAGGTTGTGAGTATGAAAATATGAGAATAGAAAGCAATCACGGAAAAAACAGCTGCAAAAGACCTCAGGGATATCTATAGCAACCCTGCCAACTTTGAAGATGGGGGAACTGAGGCTCAGAAAGACTATGTCTGGTGGCCCCTTCCAAATTGTGATGCTCTAGAATTATAAACCACATCCTACTGGCTTATGACTCAGAATCCTTTTTCCAATCCTTTTTAGCAAAATAGCACATGAAACCTACAGTATGGTTAATTCTGCCTTTCTTCTAGAGGTTCTGTGAAAGGAGAATGCCTTGTAAAATATGAGTATTTAACTCTTGAAGAAATATCAGAAAGTAGAGAGTCCATTCACTTCTCCAACAGGCAAGGTGGATGGGTTTTCAAGAGGACATGAGGGGCTTATGCGTTGAAAGCCTATGATCTGCAGGTACTGTGAGCAAGGTTTCTATATACAGACGTGTGAGGATGCCCACAGCTTCATTACCCTCCTCAGTGTCACAGTGACAAATGCAAGGAGATGCCTTAGGACAGCCTGGTGCCTTTGAGCCCATGTGAGGTAGCACAGAAAAGAGAACTGAGTGGCTCCCTTTCTTTTAGGATTACAACAGCTATACTGCACTTAGCACCTGGCGCTCTAGCGCAGGCCTGGGTGGTGCCCAGAGGCACCTTCATGTAAGGTGGCCGGAGTTCAAGCCCCAACCAGGTCCAAACTGGCTAATGGAGCCGTAGGTAACTATTTAGAGAGAAGTTTATTCTAAAAGGCACAACATTTCTATCCGCCCAACATGTCTATTTTTCAGAGAGTAGAGCAAATGTCCCAAAGGACATCAGCCTGCTTTTGACTCCGAAAAACTTAAGCTGTAGGATTTCCAAAGTAGGAAATGTTACAGGAACTGTTAAATGAGTGGAAGTTGTACGATTCATAATCCAATGACTGCGGGGCTCTGTGGCCGTTCGAGGCCCGTTCCGCACTTTCTCATCTGAGCAGTGGGATCAGGCAAGGGCAACACACACTAGGAGTCCATTTGTGTGACCAAAAAACTTAAGTGCCAACACTAGTGGGTGTAGGAAGAGAATAAAGAAAATGACATAGGACAACAGGTCTGTAAATAAATCATCAAAATAAACAGTTGTTACGGGGAGAAAAGGAATGAGGGGGAATCTTGATAAGTGATTAGAACCTAACCAAGAAAGTGTGTTGAAGTCAGAGACAGAAGAGCCTTCATACGAGTAACACCGGCAACGGTCTCAAACACTCTGCCTCAGCTCAGAGGGTCAGCAAAGCTGTGGATGAGCATTTATTTCCGCTTAGGGAGTAAAACAACCATTTCAGCACACCCACACATCTTGGCCACCACTGAGTTTTTCCTGAAAATAAAAGCAAGCAGACTTTCTCTGCTACATGTGTAGGACCATCAGTGACCCTCACTCCCTAGTGCAGTCCAGGCAGACAAAGGAAGTTCTGTTACTTACAGTTTGGGAGAGGAGAGGCCTCTTAGGGATCAGAAGCTGTGGACGAGGCAGCAGCTGCCAAATAGGACGAACCTTTGGGAACACGCAGTTTTTATAGACCTCCTATCAGAGTTTGTTTGTTGGTTTTGGATTGCCTTTTTTTTTTCTTTTCTTTCTTTCTTCTTCTTTTTTTTTTTTTTTTTCAACTTTCACCCTCCCCTTGCCACCTTGGCCTGATAGGGAGGTGTTTAACCAGTGCCTGATTGGCTCATAAACACCCAATCCCGATCACGTTCACACACTCACCGGACTCAAGGAATGTTAAAGCTATAGGGGAGACCATGTAGTTCTTAATGCAGTTTGTTTTTTCCAGGTGAGGAAACAGGCACAGAGGATTAGGGGATTCCCCTAAGTCACAGAGTTAGTAAATGACAGAGCTCTAGAGCCACCAACAGAACCTGGGAAGAATGTCACCTTAGCTCTAGCACTTAATAAATGACCTTGGCCAAGCTTTCCTTTCCTTTCCTTTCCTTTTCTCTTTTCTTTCCCTTTCTTTCTTTCTTTCTTGCCTGCCTTCCTTCCTTCCTTCCTTCTTTTCTTTCTTCTTTGTCTTCTTTTTCTCCTTTCCTCCCAACTTCTCTGGGCCGTAAATATCCTCCTCTATAAAGTGGGATCTCAACTTCACAAGAGCATTGAATGAGGCTGTAGAGTGCCTGTACGCAATAGGCATGAGCTCCTTCCTTGTCCTCCAAAATCAAGCTGGGCCCCCTGATGTTTTTAATACCGGAACACACTGTAATTACCCCATTCTCGTTCTTTCTTACCCCTTACGCATTTGTCTTTAACGTTTGTAAAAAACTAGAATACAACCCAAAGTGATTGGTGTAAGCCACTACCAGCTTCCCTCATTATGGCACTGTCTGCGTAAGGGTTCATTTTTTTTTTTTCCTGAGTACTAAACTACTATCTAGTTCAAGAGAAAGCAAATAAAATTGTCTTCCTGAGGCAAATAAAAGTTCTGGGGAAATCTAAAAATAATGAAGGACCATGATGACAGGAAAGCATAGAAGTCTCAGGACTAGATTCCTTCGAAATAACTCATAAAATGGAAGGGGGAGAAAAACCCTAAAAACCAAAGTGCTCAATGGCATAGGGTGTGGTGCTCTAGTAAGTGAACTATCAATGGAATGAAGGAAAATGAAGCTGAGAATTAGGTTGTCTTCATAGAGTTTAGGCTCAGACAGCTTCTAAAAGTGGGGGAGCATTAGACATTGAACATGAGACTTAAAGGCAATTGAAATGTTTGAAACACAAAACTGAGGTTCATTTGGCTGGGAAGTTTTGGCCAAGGCCTGTCCTAAGGAGAGCAAAGGGCCAGGCCACGTAAAGGTCATCAGCATTCTTGACTCCACGTGCCCCCTGAAGGCACACTTTCTGGTTTCCCAATCTCCACCTGATGCTCATGCAAGCCCCTGCTGCCTGATTCATCAGACCAAGATGACCTGATCTGGGGATATGTGAGTTTCATCAGATCTGATTTTTGCCAAAGGAGAATGGAGGATGAAAGTGGGGGATAGCGAAGACAGAACAGAGAGCAGGGTTAGTGACAGCTGTTGTGGGGGTCAGGGCTAGAGTGTCAGAATCGTGATTAAAACACGCCACCTGCCAAGAGATGCAGGGTAGAAATGATTTAACTTAAGCCACCCACATGAATTATTCTTGTTATAACAATGATAGCGATAGTAATAATAACTATTTTTTTAAGGTGTTAGGATGCATCTGGTTCTTTTTATACATAATCTGCTGTCTCAGCACTCCTCTAAGGAGAGGTTTCTTACTCCTATTCTCTGGATAGGGAAACTCTCATTCGGAGAGGGTAGTAACTTGCCTAGAATCACAGGACAGCTACATGAGCACTCCTGTTTCCTCCAAGCCAGCGATCTAAAGCAAAGCTCCTTACCTTTTGGCAACCGCAGACAGCATAGATGTCTGCCCTCTCCCCCTCCCAGCAGTTTTTAACCTTGGACATTAAACCTGCATTCATCAGAGAAGAATGCCTTGCGTCGGCAGACCCAGGTGGCCCTGCTCTGGCTGGGCATCACTTCACGTGGACAGCAGCCTGGCCAGGCGTGGCAGAGGAGCGTGGACGCATTCACCCCTGATGGGTGCCACCTGCTGCTGCTTCCGTGGCATCAGCATTTGGCCGCCTCCAGGCTTGGATGCCCAGCTGAAACTCAAAGTTCAGGAAAGCAAGGGCAAGGCTTCCTGGAGCTCAGAGGGACAGCAGGGCCTGAGCAACACAGACTGCCGGCAAGGTTGTTTTGTTTTGTTTTTTAAGTCTCTTAACTTAGTCAATTGCTCAAAACTGAGATAGGACATGATATGTGGAAAGAGCATGGGACTTGGGAGCTGTGAAACCCTGGCGAAGCCTCCAACCTCTCCGATCCTCATTGTTGCCATTGGTAAAATGGGCTGGTGACGCCTCCACCCAAAACTGCTTCAGAGGCAGGAATGAAATGACATCTGGTGGGGGGTGTAGCACAGAGGACATTTTTATTAAATGGCCTGATCTGAATGCGTACTTCTGGCTTAAAGGTTTCCAAGTGCAGACTCTCCTACAGGCAAAAATCAGATGTCATCCATGAGCATTTCTGTCACTACCTCCAATAACTGCCTTGTTTATTCTCCAGTCCCCACCCCACCCCAGATAGTTCTGATTTGAGTATGATGGGCCACGAATTCAACATATTCAACATTCAATAGAATGTTAGTAATATTATAGGGGAAGAACTTTCATAAAAAGGGGCCACATCTACATGTTGCAAGGAAGACCCATGATTGGGTCAATAAAGCATCTTACGATCTCTTTTCCAACCTGTGGTGCAGATGTTTCCTTACTGTCTTGCGATCTGCTGTGGGAGTGGGAATGGTGTCAGCAACCTGAAAGCAGCAGTCATTGTTTTGGTCCCAGGGATGGAGCTAGTGTTATTTCAGCATGATTCCCAAAGTGTGTATTGAGGTTCTCTGTATAAGGCATTTGGTTAGCTCCAGAGGCATTTCGCAGAGAGGATACTTTTGTAGAGAATACCCGACGAGGAAGGCAGGCCTGTTGTCAAGACACTTCTAATCTAAGGAGTGGGAAGAGAAAGTTGAGGTGAGAATCAAATAAAATCAAACCAAATAAGAGAATGCATATTAAAGAAAGTACCAAGTTGTGGTGGTGGTGATTTGTTACTGAGGGTTCAATGAAGGCTCCATGAAGTAACATGAAAGAAAAGTCTAGATATTCCAGACTGCCACATGGCTAAGCCGCACTCCATACCATCTGATCCAGTGCGTCAGACTAGAAGACCTATGTGCAGAAGGACAGTGAGAATGTAAAATGACCTAAATTCTAGGGCTTAGAAATACCATCCCCTTGAGACTAGAAACAGCTAAAGCTTGAACGTGATAAAGAACAAGGTTTGTCTTGTCTGAGGAAACATGCAGGCAGTTAGGACGCTGGAGAGATGGAGTCAGAAAGACGGGGCTGCAGAATTTCAAGATTAGGGTGACCAGTAGTTATCTGACAGGAAAGAGTTACACTGGGGTCAGCCGTGACCACCAGCCCCCACTGTCCCAGATTCCCTCCGAATGAGTTGTTTACTGCCGTGTCGGTGTTCTCTCTTTGCCTTTTGCTCAATCATATCAAAGTTCAATTCTTCCCTATCTAATCAGGACTCTCAGTCACTTATGTCATTTATGACCCCCCACATGTATTTTTTTCACTATTCCTTATCTCTTTGGTGGAACTGTCTGGCCTTCAGGATGGGAAGGCATTGCGCACCAGTAGAAAGAGGTAGAGCTAGGGAGGCAAAAGATGTGGGTGGTGGTCTAGTTCTGCCCCAGGCTAGCCAAGGGACTGAAGGAAACCATGTTCTCTTGGCCTCTCATTCCTGACGTGCAAAGTGGGCTTAGGAATACCACCCCTGTATAACGTTTCCGTGTGGTCCCCGAGTGAGCGATAGCATCTAAGTGAGTGCTTTGGAAACAATAAAGCCCTACCTAATTACAGGATGACTAGAGTGAGCTACTCCAGGGAAGCAAACGCTACCAGTGCTCCTGTGATATGCGTGTACATGTGTACACACACACACACACACACACACACACAGGAGAATCAGAAAACAAGGTTCTGGCCCTAGTTCTATGCTGAACAATGGAACGTATTGCCCAAGGGAAGGCAGTACCATTTGTTGACCACTTACTCCTCCCAGGACTTTTTGTGGGCACTTCACATAGAATACATCATTTAGCTGGGTAGGTGTTGTTTTGGGGAGGAAGGAATTGATCCTATCTCTGGCTCAAGATCACATCATTAGTAAGTATTGGGGAAAGGACTTAAATATCAATCTGTGATTTTAAAGCCATCTTAGGGCCTTGGACTCATCATCTTTGCAGTGAAGGAGGGATTGCTTCTAGCAGCAATATTCTGTGGTCTTCTCCACTGAAATTGCATGTTTTTAACACACATGGTTGTCCTAAAAAAAGTAAATGATTTTAAACAACAGTAAAAGAAACTTAGATTAGACTGTGAAATGTTTTGTTTTGGGAAGTATTGTTAAAATAGATTATTTATTAACTAGAAATCTTCAAAATACTGGGGCACCTGGGTGACCCAGTTGGTTGGGCGTCTGACTCTTGATTTCAGCTCAAGTCGTGATCTCAGGGTCCTGGGATTGAGCTGGCATTAGGCATCAGGCTCTGTGCTCAGCAGGGAGTCTGCTTGAAGGAGTCTCTCTCCCTCTGTCCTTCCCCCAGCTTGCGCTCCTACTCGTAATCTCTTTCTCTAAAATAAAGAAATAAAGCTTGGGGGGAGGAGGAAAGAAATCTTCAAAATACTGGTATGTATGAAAGAACATGGGTCGTTCTAACTCCCTGTCTCATATTCCCCTTCCCTTTGGGTTGCTCCGTCCCACAGGAATGAAGGGTGCCAAGCTGACCAGATCCTGGAAAGCTGGACGAAGAGCCCAGACTCTGAGAGGCAGCCAGTCAGCCAGCATCTGCAAATAGTGGACCAGTCCATTGCTTAGTGACCACCTCAGTGCCGTCTACTCTCCCACAAAGTGAAGAACAGGATCATTCAGCCTCCCAGGTAATTAAATTTCAAACTCAACCTTGTGCCTTTCTGAATATCCAGACATAAATTATTTTGTGGCATGTCAATATCCTTTCATCATTAAGAATCTGAACTTTGAAGTCATATAGAACTTAAATTCTGACTCAGAGCTTCCTTGCTGTGTTATTTTGGGTAAGTCCTCTAAGCTCTTTGAGCCTCAGTTGCTTCAGCAGCAAAAGGATAATAGTCAAATGTAAGCTACAACATTGTTGGAGGATTGGCTTGAATGATGATGAACAAAAAGGGTTTTGCATAATGCCTGGTAAAGATTAATTACCAGATAAATAACAGTTGCTATCATCTTCTTCATCATCATCCCCTTCTTCTACATTCTCCAAATTCCCTTTTGCCTCTCAATTACCAAAGAAGAGTCACTAAAACTTTTGTTCCCACAACACCCAACCTCATCATGTCCTGTGTCCTTCATCCTGAATCCTCACACCTCACTCCCACCCTCAGAAGCTTTCTTCATTTAATAAGCAGAAAAATTAAGCTGGATCCTGAGTTCATCTCAAAAGTGGCATACCCACACCCAAGAAAATGAACACTCCCCCCACAAGAAGGTAGTGGGGATTTTTAGATGAGGAAGGATTTTTTTTCACCCATTAGGGTATCCAAAGTTTGAAAGGGTGACTTATACTTTGAAAAGGATGAAGAGAGAGGTAGAAGCAGGTCTGAGGAGATGGAAGAAAATGGCAGTGTGATTTGTAGAAAGTGTAAAGAAGCATGAAGGAGGAGAGATGAATAAAGGGATGTCCATGTATTAGGGACTTAAAAGTGAGACAGAAAACCATTAGAATCCTAGAGGAGAAAACAGGCAGGAACCTCTTCGACATTGGCCATAAGAACTTCTTACTAGATGCTTCTCCTGAGGCAAGGGGAACAAAAGCAAAAATAACTATTGGGACTTCATCAAAAAAAGAAGGTTCTGCACAATGAAGGAAACAATCAATGAAATCCAAAGGCAGCCTGTGGATTGGGAGAAGATATTTTGCAAGTGACATTTGTGATAAAGGGCTAATATCCAAAATCTCTAAAGAACTTATAAAACTCAACACCCAAAAAAAACCCAAGACCCAGTTAGAAAATGGGCAGAAGACGTTTTCCAAAGAAGATATACAGATGGTCAACAGACACATGAAAAGATGTTCAAAAGCACTCATCATCAGGGAAATACAAATCAAAAGTACAAGAAGATACCACCCCACATCTGTCAAAATGGCGAAAATTAACAACACAATAACAATAGGTGTTGGTGTGGGTCTGGAGAAAGGGGAACCCTCTTGCACTGTTGGTGGAAATGCAAACTGGTGCAGCCACTCTGGAAAACAATAGGGAGGATCAAAAAGTTAAAAATAGAGCTACCCTATGACCCAGCAATTGCTCTACTAGGCATTTATCCAAAGGATACACAAATACAGATTCAAAGGGACACATGCACCCCAATGTTTATAGCAGCATTATCAGCAATAGCCAAATTATCGAGAGAGTCCAAATGTGCATTGACTGATGAATAGATAATGAAAGTGTGATATATCTATATAATGGAATATTACTTGGCCATAAAAATGAATGAAATCTTGCCATTTGCAGCAACCTGGATGGAGCTAGAGAGTGTAATGTATAGAGAAAGACAAATACCATATGACTTCACTCTTATGGGGAATTTGGAATTTAAGAAACAAAAGAAACAAACATAGAAAAAAGAGAGGAAAACCAAGAAACAGACTCTCAACCACAGAGAATGCACTGATGGTCACCAGCGGGGAGGGCGACATAGGTGACGGGGACTAAGGAGGGCACTTGTGGTGATGACACCAGCTGTTGTACAGAAGTGCTGAAGCACTAAATTCTACACCCAAAACAATATTACCCTGTACGTTATCTAACTAGAATTTAAACAAAAACCTGAGGAAGGAAAAACAGAGAGCGAGCTGGCCATGCAGCCACTCTTCCAGAGTTAAAAAAGCAGGTGGAGCTGCAGGAATGGCCACCACGCCAGGCGGGCAGGAGCCGATTTCCTCAGCACGCCTGTGCCCACCATTCTGGAAACATGGCTGAGCTGCACCTCTGCAGGCCAGTTCCCTGTGGCAGAGCTGACTCCCGGCTGTGCTGGGTCCCACTGCACAGCCACACAGAGGTGTAACTATGAGGCTGGAACAAGTCATCTCTGAGGCAGGGAGCCCAGGGAGGTCCGCATCCAATTATTGGCACCTCCACGAAGGAGGCTGTGGGCAGACGGACCCTGTTAGGCAACTGCTGGTTCCCCTGAGGCAGGAGAGGGGAGAATTCACCCTCTTTAAATCTGTTTCCTGCCCTGGGCCTGCTCTCTTCTGCCAGAGGCTCTCCTTTGGGCCCGTTGTCTAGGGAAAACAAAGACCTTTGATCCTGGTGGGGCAGTGGTAGGGGTGGGGGGTGTAAAAACCACCACTTTAGAAAGTGGGGAGACAAAAGGCAATCA
Source organism: Mustela nivalis (assembly GCF_964662115.1). Lineage (NCBI taxonomy): Eukaryota > Metazoa > Chordata > Mammalia > Carnivora > Mustelidae > Mustela > Mustela nivalis. Next base: position 64,238,532 of record NC_139032.1, read on the forward strand.
CTTATTATTACAAGTAACTATATTCTGGAATGTCATGGTCAAGGAGCATGGTTTCCTCTTGCTAGAGCTCTTGTCCATGCGGTGTGTGGTCAAACCGGCCAATCTTTTTTCCAGCGCTCCCTCCTCTCCTCCAGCTCCCAGAGACACTGTCCCTGGGATCTTTTCTGTCATGCATTCTGGAATTTTAAGGTTAGCTGACAGTAGTGGTTCTGCAAAAGTGAAGGTCCCTTTTGGGTCTAGGAGGGCAAGAAGGCAAGATCGCAAAGAGCTATGGTTAACTCACACCTCTGCTTGGCTTTCTTTGCCCTTGTAGATCCAGATAGAATTGGCTCAAACCTCTGTTCGACAACCTCCAGAAAGCCCAAGCCTTCCCCCAGCTTTGAGGGAGATTCTGGGGGTTAAGGTCACTCTGGCTCAGCGCTTCTCATTTCACTGAATCAGTCAAGCACACCGGTCATGCCCCAAGCAAGGATAGAGTCCTGTCCCTACCTTGGTGACCCAGAGGGTAACTTGACTCCTTCATTAGATTTCCATAAAAAAGCAAAAACAAACAAAGCCTTTTCATAATGTTAAAAGTTTAAATGAGTCATATTAAAACCCTAAGAACTTATTTGAGTAACACCAAGTGGTTAGAAGCATTCCTTTCAGGAGAGTTGAAGAAAGACTTCTAGTTAAAAGGCAGAAACTGAGAAAAGAAATTACTGATTAGCTACAGCTTAAAACCTAGTTGGCTCTTAGGGATTGGCTGTCCTTCGGTTTCCATTTCGTAACCTTGAGGCATTTACCAGCTTAGATTTTGGCTTGCTTAGGTAGGCTCTCTGGCATTCGCGACACCTCTGTCTAACGGCCTCCTTGTATAATTGATTTAACCATAGACATAGCTAATGGTCTGTGGAGAGGAAGGGTATTACATGATGGCCATAGAACAATTTAAAACGGAACTTTAGTCATCCCTGTTCCTAAAAGTCCTTCGAAACAGCCCCCCTCACCCAGGTGGGGTGGTCCAGTCACTATTAGAGGCTCTACTTCTCTCCTCTGCCATGTCCCCTGTTCATTTCTTCCCTCTCAGTTTGTCCTTAGAAGTCCGAATTGTTTGTACTCAACCAGTAGGCTGAGGCATTACCCCACCACACACCTCCAGACCTTTGTATCTCCAAACAAATCAATGTTCTGGGCTGTCAGAAAGAGCCCTGTGCTCTGCTCTGATAGGCCACTCAGAAAACCTGAAGCTTCGCCAACCTGCCCCACCTTCCTTCAGGGGTATTTGGTATTACATCACAATTTTGGTTTCTCTCGTAAGCATATTCCAAGGTTGTGTGGTGAGGGCCACGAGAGAGGCAAGCCCCCTTGTGAGTTCAAAGGAGGATCATCTCTTTCTCTGAGATGGTCAGGGAAGAATCCAAACGCAGACCCACTGACCAGAAGCGAGAGGGTTGAGGTTTTCCTGCTCTGAGGTAGAAGTTCAGGTACGTGTTTTAGAGGGAGGTGGGTGCCAGGCTTCGAGGAGGAACAATCCTCCTATGGGCCTGTTTTCCCCTTGCCCTACTGCTCTGAATGTGGGAGTGGAACAGAACCAGAAAACACCAGAGAAGAATGAACAAAGGACAAGTATTCCTTTGTACCCAGATAATGTAATTTCACTTTCTTGAGCTAGACATGGCAAGGATAGACTGTGACTCTGTTAGCTAATCATGGCCTGGAAGAAAGGCAAGGGAAGATCTGCGTAATTCGGAACTTTAAATTATTTGTTCCTAGATGTTTACCTCCTTTAAAGGGGGTCTTCAAAGTCAAGCCCACAACTGGTGTGACATTTTTACACAATTGCTTATAAAGCCAGCAACAGGGCTGTTTTCATTAGGTATGTATCAAAGAAGTTTTTCATCTTGGCCAAGAAGGGCATCTAGCCAACGCTGGAACTACTTGGCTATTAACATACAGACTATTTAAATTTGGGGCATTTAACTTTAACCATGACCAACACATGAAGATAGGAAGATCTGCGCTTCACATTTAAGAAAGGACTCAAATTTGGTTTCGACATTATCACCAAATGAGTTATACACAAAATTATTGTTAGATGTGTATATTCAGAGCATTAACATGTTAAATGTATGCACCCAAAATAATCCTGGTTTTGCCATTTCTTCATTTTTAACATATTTACTGGAAGCTGAAAATTAGGGGAGTAGCTTAGATCTCCTGTGGCCTCTGAAAGGCCCTGTCCCATGTCTCTTGATTATGTAGAAAGAGAGATATCTTTGTTCTACAGCAAAGGACTGTAAACCTGGGCTTAAGTCCCTTAATTATTGGGAAGATCGCCTGAAAGAAACATCAGGAGAGGATCCCTGGACGAATATGCAGTCGGTCCAGTCCGTCAGAGGTGCAGAGAATGGACACGTTGCCTACCCAGGCCCACACCTTTCCTGCTGGAACTGTTTCCGGTGAATAACACTGATATGCTTTTGGTATGCTATGCTCTGACTTGCCTGCGGGCCAAAAGCAAAAACTGGTCTGCGCTACTCACGCTCAGGACATTGTCCAATAATCCCCTCACAGAGCGTGCTCGGTATGAAGTACACAGACAAAAATTCTTGCCTGGACTGAGAATTATGAAGAGGTGTGCAACTCCTGGACCGTCGGTTTAATTGTATCTTCTAATGTCATGAAACCACTTAGCTGACCACATTTCCATTTCTCATTGTCTGCTAGTTCATCCAGAGACATATTTTTGATCTACTCATACCATTGTTATTAGTCTGGCTAGTGCTGTTTTGGTTTATCTCTGGGTTTTTGTTTTTTGGTGTTTTAGTGTATGTTCGGTTTTGTGTGTGTGTGTGTGTGTTCTTACATTTTATTCATTAATCCAGATGTTTTTTATTTTTAATGAATAGTTTGAAACAGGAATTTAAATGTATTTTTCCCAAATAGTAAAGTATGTGAGGCATGCATGTTCTTTTTTTTTTTTTTAAATATGATTTTATTTACTTATTTTTCAGAGAGAGAACACAAGCAGGGAGAGCCATAGGCAGAGGGAGAAGCAGGCTCCTCACTGAGCAGGGAGCCCTACCCAGGACTCAGTCCCAGGACCCTGGGATCATGACCTGAACCAAGGGCAGACATTTAACCAATTGAGCCACCCAGATGTCCCAGCCATGCTGTTCTTAACCTTCTTCATGCATGTTCTTAAGTGCAAATAACAGACTCAACTTGTCTTAGCTTGGGCTGCTCTACCCAAATACCATAGACTGGGTGGCTTAAACAACAAACATTTATATTCTCACAGTTCTGGAGGCTGTGAAGTCCAAGATCAAGGTGCTGGCAGAACCAGGGTGTGGTGAGGACATGTCTCCTGGTTTGCAGATGACTGTCTTCTCATTGTATCCTCACAGGGCCAAGCAGAGAGAAAGGAAACAAGCTCTCCCCTGTCTCTTCTTATAAAGGCACTAATCTCATCCATGAAGGCTCCCCAAAAGCTCCCCAAAGGCTTCCCAGAGGCCCCACCTCCTAGTACCATTACATCAGGGGTTAGGAATATGAATTTTGTGAGGACACATTCAGTCCATTACTAGCTTAAGCAGAGAAGGATTTGTTAAAGGGTATTTGGTAACTCATAGACCTCTGTGAGAGCCAAAGAACTAGGATTGTAGGGTATAATACGCAGCCAAGAACAAGACAGTCATGGTCAGCACATCTGACCATACCACAGGATGGTTCTAACGAAAAGAACTTTTTAAAAAATGGACTCAGGGGGACATCTACAACTCTAACACAACTGCCCCAAAACACTCGTGACACCACATGTCCCAGAGGAATAGCCTCCCTGAATATGCCCCCTCATGTGGCTCTTCTCCACATCAGGTGTCATGGGGGCAGAGTAACGGGGAGTGTAGACCTAAGTCATAGAACTGATTTATGGATTCTCCTGGGAAAGCAGGACTTGTTTACAAAGTGAGAAAGGTCCGAGGGTGTTCAAAAGATATTGGACCACCATGATGAAGTGTTCTGTTACCATAATCACAACACTATTTCTAAAACAATTCAGCGTTCTTCTGAGATATTGCCCATAATATACTTGATTAATACATATATGTAGGGGCACCTGGGTAGCTCAGTGGGTTAAGTGTCTGCCTTCAGCTCAGGTCATGATCCCAGGGGTCTGGGATAGAGCCCGGCATTGAGCCCTGAGTTGGGCTCCCTGCTCAGCAGAGAGTCTGCTTCTCCCTTTCTCCATCCCTCTGCCTCCCCTCCTCCTTATGCTCACTCCCTCTCTCTCAAATAAATAATAAAATCTTTTTAAAAAATAATACATACATGTATATGCGCCTATAGCACACACATGCATATTATGCTTTCTCTTTTTCTATGAATGCATTTTACTTTTTCCTCGTAGTACTCAATTTTGTTTTAATTACTTTAACTTTATGATACATGTAAATATCTAGATGACCTCCCCAACAATCTTCTTCAAAGATTTCTTGACTCCTCTTATCTTTTAATCTTCCAAGTGAACTTTGAAAGGGTTTTGTGAAATTTTCAATTTGACATTCTGATTGAAATTATAGGAAATAATTGCTGTGTTGTTAGAACTTAGCACCAAGAAAGATAAAAATGGCACCCCATTTACATTTTCATTTTCATAATTCACTAAATGATCACAGTTCTTGTGATAATCGGCTCTATGCATTTCTTGAGAAGTTTATGCTAGGAGCTTTTTTGTTGTTGCTGTGTTAAGTGAGATATTTTTCCTTTATATTTTTAACGTATTACTGCTATTAGAAAATCTACTTCTTTCATTATATAAAATCTCTTTAGTAACTTACCTTCTTTTTGACATTCATAACTAGTTCTGTTTTTCACTCGATGTCCTTCCATCTTGAATATCCTACTCTTAAGAGAAATGATCTCTTGTACGATTAATAAAGTTTTGCCATAGTCCTTTTCAATAGCCTCTTACCATTACAAAGGCTAAAATTTTGTGATAATAGTGAACTTCTTTATTTCTAAATTATTTTTCATGGTAATCTACTAGGGTTCTCTTGTTAAGCGTGATATTGCTTTTAAGTTTGAGGTATTTGTTCTTAGAAAATTGTCTGTCTTCACATAACAAGAAGGAACACTGAAGCTCTAGTTCTGGCTGCGGGCAGGCATCAGCGCGGGGCTCCTGCAGGAGGAGCTGGCGGGGCCGGGCGGCGGGTGCGGGGTCGGCATGCAGGGACCTGTGGCACCCAGAGGGGGGTCGAGGTGGGGGTCTCCGTCCCCGCAGGTCGCGCTCTTGCTGGGGAGGGGGTGCTATCGCCGTGGCAGGCGGAGTCGGGGTAGCGTAGCGGCAGGGAAGGGGAAGCGAATGGGACAGTCCAGGCCGTCTGCAGGGAGCGCGCGGCCCCTCTGCGCGTCCCCGTTGCCTGCGCGCAGATGGCCGGACGACCTGCAGGGGGCGCACGAGCAGGCGGTGGCCCCGGCGGAGGCAGAGGCTGCGGAGTTGGACGCGAGAGGCAGCGAGCGCCAACGCTTTGGGGGGCAACGGAAAGCGGAGCCACCCAACGACTCGGCCTGGGAATGAAGCCCGTCTGACCGTCTACGAGCCGGCAGTATTGACCTGAGCGAATCTCGACATCCCTGCGAGAGGAGAGGAGGAGAAACCACATAAACCGTGTGCTGGCCCGAGGATATAAATGTAGATGAAGATCCAGATGCGCATCATCCTTTCTGACTTCCAAAACAAATTGAACAGGTGCTTCAAGAATAAAGGAGAATAAATAAAATCTTAAAAAAAAAAAAAAAAAGAATAAAGGAGAAAAGACGCATTCCACCCCAAAAAGGCAACAAAGGAGAGTGAAACAGAAATGGAAGAAGAGATAGTGCAAAATAAGATGGTAGAAATAAATTAAAAAATCTCAATTATGACAAATATGAATAGATTAAAGTCACCAGGGGCGCCTGGGTGGCTCAGTGGGTTAAGCCGCTGCCTTCGGCTCAGGTCATGATCTCAGGGTCCTGGGATCGAGTCCCACATTGGGCTCTCTGCTCAGCAGGGAGCCTGCTTCCCTCTCTCTCTCTCTGCCTGCCTCTCCATCTACTTGTGATTTCTCTCTGTCAAATAAATAAATAAATTCTTTAAAAAAAAAAAGAAATATTTTTATTTATTTATTTGACAGAGAGAGATAGTGAGAGCAGAAACACAAGCAGGGGGAGTGGGAGAGGGAAAAACCGGCTTCCCACAGAACAGGGAGCCTGAGGCTGGGCTTGATCCCAGGACGCTGGGATCATGACCTGAGCTGAAGGCAGACTGAAGGCTTAATGACTGAGCCACCCAGGCGCCCTTGGATTTTTTTTTTTTTTTTAAATCAGTAGATGCTCTTTATAAGTGACACAGTAGAAATGTAGATTCAGAAAATTTTAAATAAAAAACATTTTTTTTTGTTCTAAATGCTTATATCACAATAGCAAAGAGACTAAAAATTAAGCTGAGCTACTTAAGTTGAAAGAAAAAATAGACCCAAAGAAAAGATAAGAGTGGAAACAAATGAAACAAAATAGAGGTAAGATTCTTTTAAAAGTGAATGAATGACACACCCTTTGCCAAGAGTGTTTACTTGTCTTCTTTTTTTCCTTTATCAATGTTAAGAATAAAAGGAAGGGTACTTAACAGGCAATAAGAATCTCAAAATATTTGTTAGCAGGGTGCGTGGGTGGCTCAGTGGGTTAAGCCTCAGCCAAATAGCCTACCATTTCCTCATTTCCTCATTTAAATATTTTGGCATCTCATAGACACCATTTAATTTGACTCATGTACGTTTTCTTCATGTCTGATCCATGTCTATAGTAGCACTTCCTGAAGGTTCTTGTAAAAATGAGTTATTGTTTATAAAATAGAATCTATCTTAAAAAAAAGACCCCAAAATGTATTTCCAGATTGCATAACAGAGAATACGTCTGGTTAATCCCCCCGTAGGCTATGTGTGACTGACTATACACACTTCACTCTGCTCTTGGTTCATCCCCATTTTGAGGTTCCACCACCTCAAACTTAAAGGGCCCCAAAGTGAACTCACATCCCTTCCACTATCAACCACAGACGCAAGAACCGCTAGCATTGATTCAGCCTTTAATGTGAACCAAGCATGTTACATACATCTTTCAATTGATAGGTGTTGACCTCGACCTCACCATTTTCCAGGTAAGCAAGTGGAGAGCTTATGTAATTTGCCCAAGGTCATACTGAGCTAAGACATGACCCCAGCAGATTCGACTCCCAAGCCCTGGTGCTTAACCACTTCTTTCTACCCAAGCTTTCTGTGATGGCAAGAGATAATTCCTAAAACAATGGCTGGTGGAATGATTGGCAAAAGAAATGTTTTCCTTTACATTTCATAGCAAATCAATGTCTATGATAAATCCAGAGCTCTGGCATCCTCTGAGATCATTCAGTCCCTGTGATTCCTGCCTTTGCCAACAAACACCCCTGAAAATGAGTGTGTTCAGCCAAGTAGATTCTGCTCAGAGAAACTGTGGTCTTTTATCCCTTAGTGACCTCTTCTGGTTTGCCGACTGCCTGCTGGGACATCCACCTTGGAATACCCCTGGCTTCCTGCCTCCTGCATACTTGTCCTTGGGCGACAGAGAAAAGGCCATAGGGGAGCTGCCTGATTCTGGGACCTTCAACTACTCATTTCACCAGTATGAATGTCAGTTTTCTCATTTAGTAAAGCCAAGCACAGACATACGCCCCCAACAGAGCTGTAAGAATTAAATGAAATATGGCCTATGCAGGGGCCATAAGAATGTTAATTATAGGGACGCCTGGGTGGCTCAGTAGGGTGAGCCACTGCCTTCGGCTCAGGCCATGATCCTGGGGTGCTGGGATCGAGTTCTGCATCAGGTTCCTTGCTCTGCAGGGAGCCTGCTTCTCTCTCCGCCTCTGCCTGCTTATGTGTGCGTGCTCTCTCTCTCTCTCTCTCTCTAACAAATAAATAAATAAAATCTTAAAAAAAAAAAAAAAGAATGCTAGGGGCATCTGGGTGGCTCAGTGGGTTAGAGCCTCTGCCTTCGGCTCAGGTCATGATCTCAGAGTCCTGGGATCAAGTCCCGCATCGGGCTCTCTGCTCAGCGGGAAGCCTGCTTCCTCTTCACTCTCTGCCTGCCTCTCTGCCTACTTGTCATCTCTGTTTGTCAAATAAATAAATAAAATTTTTTTTAAAAAAAAGAATGTTAATTATAATATGTGACAGAGATAGAAGAACAGAAGAGAAAGTAGAAAAAGAACTGAACATTACAAGATAGGAATGTGGTCAGTTTTTGTTTCTTTCTTATAGATGCTTTCATTCCTCCAATGGGTACCATTGCTGAGGGCTGCCTGTGTTCCAGGCACTGTTACAAATGATGGAGAAGACTTCCCTCAGGGGCTGAAGGGGAGGAGAAACTTGACCTCTCCCCTGGTAGGGTCTCCTCAGCTGGGCCTGAAAATTGAATCAACATAAAACAGGTTAACAGGAGAAAAGCAAACAGATTTTCACATGTACGTGGCCCCACAAGAAAATGAAGACCCAGGGAAGCAGTTAGAGCTGAACGTCTATATTCTAAATCAGGCAAAAGTAGTAAATTGGGGAAACATGAAAAGACCAAGCTTTGGGACAGTCACTGGTGGAGAGGTGACTGAGATGGAAGGGTTAGTTGAACGAGGTTGGTTTGTACAGATTTCTCTCAGCATAGTCTCCCACCTCTGGTGATAAGAACTTTTCTGCCCTTCTGTTATAGGGGAGGCATCTTTCACACAGGACTTTCATCTTCTGCTTTCAGGAATAAAAAGGAAGGTCAGAGTGTCCTTTTTGCCTCTGCTGCCCTTTAGATGGCAAAACAATCTTGATGTCAAAGTGACGTTTTTGGAGATGACATATTCTGGTTTCCTTCAGGGTTCACACCTGCAGGAGAGAGATGGGCTGTAACAGATAACGCCACATGATAAGTACGGTAAGAGAGGTATGCTCAAAGCAGTGAAGGAGTCTCACATGCCTTTTCTGGAAAAGGGAAGTAAAATCCCAGGTAAGTTTATTGGGGGCATCAAATGGGGACCTGCCGGCTTGCACTCTGTCCTCTAGAGGGAGCTCATGCTCTTTCTCTGAGATCTGAGAAGCCTTCTTTCTAATCAGGGGATCTCTTCAATAGAGCTGGGTTAAGATAAATGCTCAGGTGCCTTTTGGTCTTTTTAGATATTCCCTGTTGAATTGCTTCCCACCTTGCTCCTCTTCACAGCTGGTACCATAGGGGGAGGCTGAGTCCTCCTCCCACTCGAAAACTTTGCTTCCTTCGATTGGAAGACAAAGCCAGAACCAGAGTGAAGTCTCCCCAGGCAAAAGAATGACTCATCTGGGCACAATTCCTATTTCATAGCACAATCTAAGAAGACAGATGACATCAAGATTTGGGGATGATTTTCCCATAATAGTCACTTGTGCACAGACTCTAAGGGGGTGGCCTTTGCCAAGGTATTGAAAGGAGGGGTCAAGACAGGGTTCAGAAATTTGGGACCCAGACATATTTATCACTCACCACAACTAACAGATAAATTTAGATATTTCCATTTTATTTTTTATTAATGTTTTCTTTGTCATTTCATGACTACATGATTTGTTGAATCAGGGTTCTCTTGAGAATTTGGCAAAAACCCAATTCAGAAATTTTCTAGAATTTATTTATTGCAACAACTATATTTCATAGGAATATATATCTCTATTTCCTCGATTGATTCCCTTCTTTTCATCATGTATATTTTTATAATCTATCAATGTTTCCATATGCATACTCTTACATAAGGAAGCCTAAAATAGTCTCTGATTGTCTCACATGGAAAATTAAGATAGAGTCTCTCAGTTTGTATGATATCCAAAAGAAGAGAGATATGGACAATTTTTTCACTTAATTTTAATTTTGTTTATTTAATGTATACCACTTGATGAGTTAGAGATAAATATACACTCAGGAAACCAACAGGGTATATACCAGATACATCTATCACCTCCAAAAGTTTCCTCTCACCCTCTTTAATTATTATTATTTTTACTATGTGATAACATTTAACGTAAGATCTTAGCAAAGGTTTAACCGAAGATTTAATATAAGATCCTATCAAGTTTTAAAGTGTACAATTGCTATAGGCTTCTTGTTAGCTGAAACTTTACCATTTGGTTAATACTTTTCAGTTTCCCTCTCCCCCAACCCCCAGATGCTAGAAGCCACCATTCTACTCTCTGTTCAATGAGTTTGACTATTTTAGATTCCTCATATAAATGGTATGTTGTATTTGTCTGTGTTTAGCTTATTTTACACTCTCTCAGCTTATCCATGTCATCAGAATTGGCAAGACTTCCTTTTTTCAGGCGCCTGGGTGGCTCAGTGGTTAAACCGCTGCCTTCAGCTCAGGTCATGATCTCAGGGTCCTGGGATCGAGGCCTGCATCAGGCTCTCTGCTCAGCAGGGAGCCTGCTTCCTCCTCTCTCTCTGCCTGCCTCTCTGCCTGCTTGTGATCTCTCTCTGTCAAATAATCTTTAAAAAAAAAAAAAAAGACTTCTTTTTTTCTTAAGGCTGACTAATATTTTATCGTATGTGTACAACACATTTTCTGTATCCATTCATCTGTTGATGGACATTTAGGTTGCTTCCGTGTCTTGGCTACTGTAAATAATGCTGCAATGGCTACAGGAGTGCAGAGCATTTCTTTTAGATTCTGATCTCAATCCTTTGGTTATATACCCAGAAATGAAATTGCTGCCTCATATGGTGGTTCTAGTTTTAATTTTCTGAGGAACCTCTGTACTGTTTTCCATAGTGGCTGCACCAATTTTTTCTACCAACAGTGCATGAGGGTTCCCTTTTCTCTGCATCCTTGCAACATTTGTGATCTCTTGTCTTTTTGATAATAGCCATTTAATAGGTGTGAGGTGATACCTTATTGTGGTTTTGATTTGCATTTCCGTGGTGATTTGTGATCCAATTCACATTTTTAAAAAATAAGATGGGTTCTGGATATAACCCTAATATCGGGGCTTCTACAGATTCTGAAAAAAGAGGAAACTTATGCTAAATATGAAGCTTGGGGAGTTAGTGCGCTGGTTCTTCTCTGAGAGACTGTGTCTGAGACTAGCTTCAGTGCTGAGACCACACACGGGCACGTTGAGCTCATGAAGGTGGGCCCTACACATCCCTCCTGACAGCCTTGGGACAATTTGTTACAAAGACTTTCTAATATTTTTGAAGCTGGAGGGAATCTTATAAGGAGTGTACTTTTATTACTTTTGCTTTATTTCCCCCTAAAAAACTGTTAAAGATTCCAGATATGGCATGTCTTTTATAATTGAGGGCATCTTCAAATCAAAGGGACAGTATATGGAATTCATTTATAGAAATTTAGATTCATAAAATGTTATAACTAGTGGGCATTAAAGATTAGATGATCCAGCAAATTTTAAAGGCTTTTTGCATTGTTTCTTAAATCTGGACTTTTTGATATAAGTCTTTAGAGAAGCTCTGCAGAAACCAATAGATCAAAGCACGGTGAGCTGGGGCGCCTGGGTGGTTCAGTGGGTTAAGCCTCTGCCTTTGGCTCAGGTCATGATCTCAGTGTCCTGGGATTGAGCCCCACACTGGGCTCTCTGCTCAGCAGAGATCCTGCTTCCCCCTCTCTGCCTGTCTCTCTGCCTACTTACAATTTCTGTCTGTCAAATAAATAAATAAAAATTCTTAAAACAAAAACAAAAACAAAAACACAGTGAGCTGATAGATAACCCAGCACACTCACCCTCCTCTCTGCTGACCTACAGTCCTGAAAAGAGCTTATCAAGAGCAGTTTGAAATGTAACGAAAAGATGCAGCCAGCTCTTGTATCTTTGGCACAAAAACCACTATGTGAATCTTTTCAAAATAACAATTTTACGGAGATAGAATTGACATAATAAACTGCACATTTGTAAAGTGTAACCTCTGATGTTTGGGCACATATACACCCATGAGACCTTCACTGCAATCAAGATACTGAATTTACCCATCACCCCTAACAGTTTCTTCATGTACCTTTATAAACCCTTCCTCTCTACCTCACCCCACCTCATCTTCAAGCAACACTGATGTGCTTCCTGTCCCTGTGGGGTTAGTTTTTATCTTCTAGAGTTTTACAGAAATGACATCATCCAACACATGCTTCTGTTCGTGTGTTTGCTCCGGCTTCTTTCACTCAGCGTCATTATTTTGAGATTCGCCCATATTCAAGCCTTTCATTGCCGACTAGTATTCCAGTAGTTGGATGTCCCTCTGGTTTATCCACTTGCTGCCGACGGACATTTGAGTGGTTTTCAGGTTTTAACTATTATAAATAAAGCTCTGTGAATATCCATGGGCAAGTCTTCATGGAGACATATATTTTCACTGTTCTTGGGATAAATACCTAGGAGTGGGATGGCTGGAGCTGATCAAACGGTAGGTGTGTATCGAACTTTTCTAGAAACGAGCCACCTGTTTTTCACAATGGCTGTACCACTTTATGTTCCCACCAGCTGTGTGTGAGAGTCTGGCTGTTCCACATCCTCGCCAACACTTGGTATGGTCACTCAAAAATAATTTTTTAGCCACTTTAGTGCATGTGTAGGGGTATGTCATTGTGGTTTTAATTCGCATTTGCCTAATGACTAATCTCGCTGGGCATCTTTTCACGTGCTTGTTTTGCCATTTTTTTTTTTTTAGATTTTATTTATTTATTTGACAGAGAGAGATCACAAGTAGGCAGAGAGACAGGCAGAGAGAGCGGAGGAAGCAGGCTCCCTGCTGAGCAGAGAGCCTGATGCGGGGCTTGATCCCAGGATCCTGGGACCATGACCTGCACTGAAGGCAGAGGCTTCAACCCACTGAGCCACCCAAGCGCCCCTGTCTGTACATTCTTGTCTTTCAGCTGCTTCAGTTTTTTTTTTTTTTTCTCTTGAAAAGTTTCTGCAGTTTTGAGAATGCTTTGAGGCATTTTGCTCTCTATTTTTCTATTCTAAAATTTTATTGACGGGACTATTAGATAAGCCACACAATCAGATGGAAACCAAGTTAGATCGATGTTAACTAACAGCTACCTAAGTAGGTTAGTGCTTACGGCACACTCAGGCTGGCAGAAGCGAAGGCGAAATGAATGAGGGAAATCATGGCATATGGTTGGGAGAGGGTGGGAGAGGTTGAGAGAAAGAAGCCAGGCAGGCAAGAACTAACTCTGCCCCATCCAGAGTCTTTCCCGTCGTTCTGCCTCTATCATGGCCAAACTTTCACGGTCTTTTTTCCCCAAAGTTACTTTTTTAAATTATGATGATGGGAGAACTTTTTATTATTTTCGTGGCAAACATGTTAAGGAGGTGGGGCCCTTAGCTCAGCTGCAGAATCTAGCTGCAGGCTATTCCGTGTGGCCAAGGCTCCCGAGAACTTTCATGGCGAGCTGCTTGATCGGAAATCCATGTACAGGCAAAAGAAGGTGTATGCATGGGATGCCTGGGTGGCTCAGTCATTAAGTGTCTGCCTTCAGCTCAGGTCATGGTGGATCAAGTCCCTCATCAGGCTCCTTGCTCAGCGGGGAGCCTGCTTCTCCTTCTGCCTGCTGCTCCCCCTGCTTGTGCTCTCTCTCTCTCTGGAAAATAAATTTAAAGATATGTTAAAAAAAAAAAAAAAAAGGAAAGGAAAGTGTATCCATAGACCAGTGTTAATGTATAGTAAATTTTGTTTTGGTTTTGGTTTTTGGTTTTAAAGGACTTGACCAAAAACGCAGTAATAAGCCTATACTTTGCATTTGTCTCTCTCACAAACAGGTGTAGTAGAGTGAGGACATTAGCCTAGACTGGAGTTCTGGAGACAGTCTCTCGTGAGGGGAATGGATGTGATCTCCTTAAGGGTTTGGGCAAAGGGGAAAGCGAAGCTGGCATTCAAAAGAGGAAAGAGCTAAGCATGGAAGGGGCGGGGGAGGCGACGGAATATCTCCAGCCAGCTCTCCTCCCTCTTCCTCATTGGCCTGTGGGGGAGGGGCCATTTCCGCCGCTCCCACACCTTCTGTCCACTCTTCTTACCAGCCGCTTCCAGAGGGAAAAGGAATTGCTCATGCACTCCAAGTCCAGGGTCATTACCAAGCCCCGTCCTACTAGGGAGTAGAGTGTCCGAGCTGATAGATTCCCTCTTTTGCAAACAGTCTCCTCACTGCAGTGCACTGGGTTGGCCATTCACCCTTCTACCTAAGCGCTTCGGCATCAATTGCATCTGGTCTGTTCCCGACCTTTCCATCCCTCTTGAGTGATAGAAGGGATGCAGGCCTTCCTTAGATTCCAGGCCTAAACAGCATTATCTAATTTGGCTTAACCAAGATGTCTGCCCGGGCAGACAATTGGGTGCTCACTCATCAGTTAATAAAAAGGTATTTCATTCTCCATCTGGTTATTGTTCCCACGTGCACATTCCTTAATTAGGAATCCCTGAAGTTGTCCGAGTGCTAGGATTTCAGCCACTAAACTGAAACGCTCACACTCCCATAGCTAATCCTAAAAAAGGTCTCAGTCCGAAGGGAACCCCCAAGAAGAGGCAAAAATGGTGTCTAAGGTAGAAGGCCTGCAACTAGGGTCGAAGTGCCAGAGGTTCTGAAGGTAAATAAAAAGCTGTAACAGGCCCCCTTGGAGCTTCCTCTCTGGATAGAGACGAAACCATCATTCACTGATAGCCCCGCTCTTCCGTCCCTCCAACCATGCGATCATTAACACGCTTTGGAGTTCTAGGTACTGGGCCGTGACTTATGGTACAGCAGTGAACATGCCTGACGCTGTCTGAAGGATTAGAAACAAAAGGCTGTATGTCGATTTGTCATGAAAAAGGAAGAGGGAGAGATGGCACAGCCTTGTGCCTCCATTCTTGGACTATGTTGGAACACTTGGGGCGCCCAGGGGACTCAGTTGGTTAAACTTCCTCCGGCTCAGGTCATGATCTCAGGGTCTTGGGATGGAGCCTCACATCGGGCTCCCTGCTCAGTGGGGACACTGCTTCCCCCTCTCCCTCTGCTCACCACTCCCCCTGCCTGTGCTCTTTCTCTCTCTCTCAAAATAAATAAATAAATAAATAAAATCAGAAAAAAAAAAAAAAAGAAAGAGACTCCTAATAGAGAAAAAAATGATGGATTAAACAATGACAATGGGCTTCCTCCTGAGAAAGTTTCTGGGACTCTGGACATAAGCAGTACTGATTTGAGGATCAGGGGACAAAACAGAGCACAGAACTGGATTGAGAGGAGCCCCTGGGTAGCTCAGTCAGTTAAACATCCAACTCTTGATTTTGGCTCAGGTTGTGATCTCAGGGTCCTGAAATTGAACCCTGTGTAAGGCTCTGTGCTCAGTGGGGTCTACTTGAGACTCTTTCTCCCTCTGCCTCTGCCCCTCCCCCTGCTTGCACCCTCTCTCTCTCCCTTTCTCTAAATAAATACATAAATAAAATCTTAAAAACAAAAACAAAAACAGAGAGTCATTGTTTCCACTTTTTCCCAGAACCCAGCACTGACCTGTAAAGTAGGTATTACTAATATTCACCAAATACTGTTTCACTACTGTTCTCCCCTTTCATATGCACCGAGGACCTCTCTGTACTTTTCAGCCCTCTTGCAGCAACACGAGGCCACGGCTCTGGCTGTTTGCAGCCTGACACCAAGAGCTGCTAAGTAACCAGTAAGCCTTTTCTTCATCTTTCTTTAAGCCTGCTTGACCAGGGAGGTTTCCCACTCTTGCTGGGGCAGCTACAGGACTGTGAAACCTCTCTCGGCCTCAACTGTTGAGTTGCTGTGTGGAAAATAGTTGTCCTACAGGGTTTCCTGGATCTTTATTAGATCTTACGGAAGTGAGAAATCAACCTCTGTCCCCAAGACGTTAGCATTTGTTCTTGTCACGCCGAAGTCTGGCTTAGCCTCCAGAACTGATGGTTCGGTAAGCATTCAGAAATAGTAACCTTGGTACAGACTATCACAGCAGGGGAAAGAGAGAGACCCTTTTAGGCAGTGTAGGGCCAGAATAGGAGAGGAAAGAGAAGGTAGGTGCTGTGTGATAGTTGGGGCCAGCGAATGCTATGTGATATGTTCACCTAAGGTACCTTTTTGGAGGTTCTCAAGAAATATTCGAGTGAGGATTTTAAGGGGTGGGGAAGAGTGTGTCAACAAAGGAAACCGCATTACTTAGTATTAATATGACCTTCACGCTGATACTCACAGGCTGGTGAGGCTACTGTCTCTAGTCTAAATTGTGTTGTGGGATGTCTTCTGTGGGGGAGAGTCTGCAATTCTAGAACTGACTGTAGTTCTTATCTTCATCTTTATTCCCTTCTTAAAGAGGGAACTGCCAAACCCTGCTCAAGAAATTGCTGGAAATTTCAGGATCTCCCTAGAATTCATGTCAGACCTACCTCTAAACTTCCAGGAACGTGGAGTTTTCTCGGTGAACATAATTTCAATGATTTCAACTGAAACATGATTTCAATTTCATAGTTTTCTCATGAAACTGAATACACACAGGAAAATACTTTCTGATGTAGACATAATAAGATTAGCCTGTTTCAGAAATTTATAGCACAGTTCATACTATACATCAACATTCATGTGACCATTTTCTAAAACTGTGAATTTGGAAAAAAAATAAAAGGCTCTTCGTGTGCCCCAAATCAGTAATTCAGAACAGTTCAACAATAGGTAGAAAGCCTGATCTTCAGTTGTCAACTGGTCAATCCCCTTGTCCAATTTGAGTCTGAATATCTATACTTCCTTGAAACTAGCAACAATGATCTTACTGCTTCCATGATGTTTCCTATGCAGCAGCTCAGATAGATGCCCTATCATACTGGGAAGAAACTAAAGTCTTACAGGCCTCTAAGAATCAGACAAGTTAAACTTCTCACAGCTTTTGACACTCTAAAACAATCTGGTAGCAGTATCTTTTTTAAAAGGCTCCTATGACATAACTCTGTGACTTTTTGGTTAAATACATCTCATCTAAGTAAAATAACCTCCATGTTGCTTCGATTTCTAAATATCATATAAAGTGGCAAGAGCAGGAAATAATACTAAAAGTCTTGACCACTCCCTCCAGAAACTGGGCAGTCACGGTTCACATTTCACCCCTCAGCTTTCCACACCCATCTTTCTGGCTAACAAAAGCCCGTTTAGGTGATGGGTAGAGAGTGCTTGAGGTCAAGAAAGATAAGCCTCCACCCAAGTAAAAGGGAGGGATTTGGGATTGGGATTTGAGATTGGGTTTCCCTTGGCCTGGGACTGGTCAAAGAGAGGGCCTGGCCCTTTTCTGGCCAATGAAATAAAAGGAGAGGACTCGGGGAGATTTCCTTAAATCGTTCTTCCTGGAAAAGAAACACAGAACTTCACAAGGAGGAAGTTTTTCCCTACCCCATTCTCTTCCATCTTTGAATGTAACCCTGTGAGGACTTCATATTCGAAGCGGGGATAGCCAATGGCAAAAGACGGCAGATAAGGAGAGACAGAATCTGGGTCCTGAATGGCACCATTGCACTATAGAGCCTGGCCCCTCCAGACTGTTTATTAGGTGATAAAAATCAAACATCACTATTGCCTGAGGCCCTCGGAGACTGGATTCTGCTATTTGCAGCTAAATTCATCTGCTATAACCGTCTCCCGCACTGAAACCAACCCGCCAAATTTGCAGCACACCTTCCTGATGTAGACGTGATTGTGAATTTTAATGTGTGTCTCTGCCTTAGTGTGAAGATTCATGTTTAAGTGCGACTGTAGGGGTTAATTTGGCTAGAACGGTTTTCTTCCTCTGGTGTTAACCAGTAAAATGAAAAATAATGTGATCCCAATCTCTTCAAAGCTTTCTCTGTTTCAAATACGGGAGTGTGTTTCTGCAAAGTGGGGTGTTTCAGCTAATAGGTCAGTGAAATTATAAAAAAGAAAATCATCACAAGGAAAAAATGTTTTTTTTTCTTGTCTTTTTTTTTTCTTTTTATTGTGCCTATATGACAAGATGGATGTTAGCTGAACCTATGGTGGTACTTATTTCATAATATATGTAAAGCAATCCAGCATGCTGTATGCCTTAAACTTATACAGTGATATACGTCAATTATTTCTCAGTAAAACTGGGAAAACATTCTAAAATAAAACAACTTGAGTCATCTGAATGAATATTGCTTATGTGATTTAGGCATTTATTAAGATGGAGATAAAACGCTATATTTAAGATTTACATGATTACTTTGCTTGACGTAATTCCTTGCAGAATAATATATGAACTATGTTTGTGAATGTGATAGACACACACCATTCTTTTTTTATTTTTAATAGCTTTCAAAATTTAGTTGTTTTTTTCCCTCTTTTTCAAAAGGAGAGCACCCCACGGGTAGATTCCTGGAACCCTGCCTCCTTTATCATAAACTCCCTTGCAGGAGGAGTTAGATAGAAGCCAACCTTTGTCTGGTAAACCCTAGCTGGCTATGGATTGTGGAGGTATTAGGGCTAGCAAAGTATGGTTGAGAAGGATAAGAGGAATTGCCCAAACATGGTGCCAGAAAGAAATTCACACAGACTAGTTGACTTGGGATTTCTAAACTATGGGCCTCTAGGGGGACCTGGGTGGCTCAGTTGGTTAAGGGTCTCCCTTTGGCTCAGGCTATGATCAAACCCCATGTCGGGCTCTCTGCTCAGCAGGGAGTCTGCTTCTCCCTCTGCTGTTCGCTCTGCTTGTGCTCTCACTCTCCGTCAAGTAAATAAATAAAATCTTTAAAAAAATAAAGTATAAGCTGATAACTGTATAAGCAACTAGGTCTTAGGGTCACAACAATGCCAGAACTTATATCATTTTCTGAATAAAACCATTCTTTGTTTAAAATGTTGCCAGCTTATTAGTTTTGCAGAGGACTCGTTTTTTGTGGAGAATTCCCATTTAAACAAAGCCATGCTAATACAACATAAAATAACCCAAAAGTCACGTACCAAAAAAATGATCCTCTAGGAGTGGCCTGTTCCTTACATTTCAACTCTGGGAAGGTTTACGTCTCTGTTCTTGGTTTGTGTTAAATCATGTAACATTTTGCCAAGGGCCACTCCTACCACCCAGAGCCACTGACCCCCTCTAACCTGAGTTCACCCATACAGTGTGGAGATTGTTCTGTCACTTTCTTTCCAGCCTCTTGGCCTAAATGTCCTAGAAGAGGCCGTGGACCCACCACACATGGTATTCCTGTCTCGATTCCTGAAGATGTGGCAGTTGCGGCCTGAAAGGAAAATCCCCAGCCTTCACCTGATGGTAACACGCAGGACCTCCCTGCACAGAACCCCCAATGCACACACTAGAAATAAAACCATAAAAACCCCAAAAAGCAATCGTGCAGTGATGTAAAAAAGTTCCTTTTCATGCTCGTCATTCCCTCTGCCCGGAATGCACGTAAAAAGCTTCTTTTCACTGGGTTCAGAATTGTACATCATAACCAACCCTCACTATCTGGACTGCACTCTCTCTCCCCTAAATTTTCTTCCCTAGCCCCTTTTCTCTTCTACTAGTATTCCTCTTTTCCACAGGCAGTTCCACTGTGGATGCCTCTACCCTTTCAACCCTTCTTTTTCTTCCCTTCCTTCCTTCCTGCTCGCCTTCCCCCCCCCTTTTCCTTCCTTCCTTCCTTCTTCATTCATTCATTTCCTACTATGCGTCTGGTATTGTTCCAGGATCTGGGTGTACAGCAATAAATGAAAAAGAAGATTCCAGATACTGGGAAGTTCGTATCCTGTGGGAGGGGGAAGGAGGGGGAAATATCCCAAAATAATAAGGGAATTTCAGGTCACGACAAGAGCTTTGAAGAGAATCAAACTGGGTAAGTGATAGATGGGCCTGGGGGTCGGGAAGGGGGAAGACTGCTTTAGAGAGGATGGAAAGTCTCTTGGGAAGGATTAAAATTGAGACCTGAATTCTAGGAAAGATTCAGCCAAAGGAAAAGTGTTCCATATAGAGAGGATGGCCATGCAAGGGCCTTGCAGTAAGAGTCAGGGCAGCAAGTCTAAGCAAATGAGTGCAAGCTGGCATGGTTAGAGCCTGGACGACACACAGAGGAGTAGTAATAAGACATGAAGTCAGACAGTCTACAGGGGCAAGATTCCATCTGGCCTGGGAGGTAATGTAGGGGGTCTGAAATTTATTCTAAATGCAGTAGGAAGGCAGGTCCTAGCAAAGTAATGAATTCTCTAGAACAGTGACTATTCATTATTTAGTTCTTATGCATTCTCCATAGGCTGGTCCTATAAAGATTCCGTGACAGTGGGACACACAGGAAGAATTAATTACAGGAGCCGCTGGCTGGCTCCAACAGTGGAGCATGTGACTCTTGATCTCGGGGTTTTGAGTTTGAGCCCCATGTTGGGTGTAGAGAGTACTTAAAAATAAAATCTTTTTTTTTTTTTTTAAAGAATTTATTACATACGGAGTCTGGGACACAGAGAACAGGGGACAAATGAGAGATCCTCTGCGTTACTCTACATCTTTGTCTTCCTCTCCCATCTCTTGGACATCCTAAAGCTACCCCATTCCTACATACTTAGGCCATCTGTTCCTTGCTTCTTTTGGATAAAGTCATCATTTGGCTTTGGATTTCCATCTGTTTTTACACCGAATTATTAAAAGAGATGCCTCTTTTGAATCAGTTCATTCATCCACATTTGTGTGTAGGATGTTAGGGGAAAGATCAAGAAAATCTGTTAAGATCTAAGCCAAAAATCCCCACTCTTAAGAGTGATGACTCACAAAACCCAAGTCCTGGAGTGAGCTGGAAGCCACTAGCACATTTCCACTGCAGTTCTAATATATATATTAAGTACTTTTTAATTACATTTTCAATCATCTTTGACATAGCCCCCAAAGGTTTTCCAAATAAAATCCAACCTAAAAACAAAACCAAAAACCAGTGCCAGTTAATGAACATTTCTCAGCAAATTCATTATAGTTGGGATAAAAACATTCAAGTGGTTCATGTGACTTAAAATTAGCCAACTTCATATCATGTATTACTGTAACTCACAATGTAACATAGCGCATATAAAAATCCCACAGTAATCAATTCCAATTAGAATGACTCTCTACCCGAACTAAGTTACCAATTAAATAAGTCCTACCAAATAAGGAGTGTATCCAAGATAAATTAGATTAAGCCTCTCATCATATTAATCTGATTTATATTCTCCAGCTACACAGTTGTATTCTCTCCCTTTTTTCTTTAAACAACAATAAAAAAGAATGCACAATTCAAATGTTTCCACTTAATACAACAAAATCATGGGGCGTCTGGGCGGCTCAGTTGGTTAAGCATCTGCTTTTAGCTCAGGTCATCATCCCAGTGTCCTGGGACTGAGCCCCACATTGGGTTCCCTTCTTGACAGGGAGACTGCTTATCCCTCTGCCCCTCCCCCTGTTGTGCTCTTGTTCTCTGTCTTCCTCTCAAATAAATAAATAAAATATTTTTAAAAATACAACAAAATCAGTTATGAATTTTTAAACAAACAGCCCATAACTGTGAATGGTTACCTTGGGACTCCAAAATGGGGTGTGTGTGTGTTTGTAGTTTTGATACCATTCACACTAGAAAAATCCATCCAGGGGCGCCTGGGTGGCTCAGTGGGTTAAAGCCTCTGCCTTTGGCTCAGGTCATGATCCCAGGGTCCTGGGATCGAGCCCCACATTGGGCTCTCTGCTCAGCAGGGAGCCTGATCCCCCCTCTCCCCCCCCGTCTCTCTGCCTGCCTCTGCCTGCTTGGGATCTCTCTCTGTCAAATAAATAAATAAAATCTTTTAAAAAAATTAAAAAAAAAAAAGTTCATCCATTGAAATAAGTGAGAATGACAAAAGTCTTCTCAGGATGCCTCAGTGGAACAGGTGCTTTTATTTGAACTGATATGTCTCTGCAAATATATCCAGTCACAATAAAAAACTTCTTAGGCCTGACAATTATTTAAACCCTGAAGGGTGTGCAGGGTCTGTTAGAGACCTTCACCTTTCTGGTGACCAGTGTCCTTTGTAATGAAAAGGGGACTTTAGTTCTCCTCCAGCCCCCTTGCTTAGGATTAAATGAGACTTCAGCTTTGGTGTAAAGCTGTCAGCTGTCCTGATCGAAGACTGCATACAAAAACTGGACTCTAGGAACGAGGGACAAGAGGGAGGGAGATCTGGAAGAGGATAGGGATGAAATAGCAGAACTGAGCCTGCATCTCTTGCATATGTCCAAAGACAGCAGACTCTAGTTAAGATCTCTGGGGGAAAGCGTCTTCATGGAAAGGGGGAGAAATTAGACAAGACCAGGATAGCTTTTGCCATCCTGGGTGAAAAAGTCAAGGAAGAGATATGTGCATGCAGTAGACCACTGAATCCAAAAAAGCACAGATATAACTAGCAATGATTCCCCATCTTCTGCCTGGCTAGCTTGGATGTGACTCTCCTGCTGCTGGGCAAAAAACATTCCCGAGGAGATCTGATTGTTACTGCAACAGGCTCTAATGAGGTATAGGCCAGGGGTGGTTCTGTTCCCGAACACGGGATGAGCCAGTGACCGGGAGAGGTTGAGTGGAGCAGCGGCATCTGAACATCCTGCCACGTCAGCCAGCAGCTCCGTTCACTTTGGACATTCCTGAGTGACACATGACATCTCACGGTAACAACACACACATAGACCTGTTTGTTCCCCAAGACCAACAGGACAAAGAGTTTGTACCATGGCAGCTTACAGAGACATTGTTCCATCCAGGTGACAATCAGATTCTACAAAAGAGACATTGACTACACAGATACTTAGAAAGTGAATGTGGTTAAGGGAAAAGGGCAGGAGCTGGAAGTCATGGGAGCCAAGTGCCCACCCCAGCTCTGCCGCTGTCCAGCCGGGCGAACCTGGGAAGGCTGTTTCACCTCCCTTGATCTCAGTTTGTCCACCTGCAAAGCATGGCGTGGAACTCCAGGCACCATGAGCTACTCTCTCAGTGCTTTCAAGGGGATCTCCGGATGGAAGCTCATTGGAAATTTAAAAAAAGCCAACAAACATGGCGCTGAAACAACCCGTCAACGCTTCAACTCCCATGTAGACATCCAGCTTCACGAAGGGACTCGTTGGCCTCTGGTTTGATCACTATCGGCAAAGGACATTTAAGTGTCACTTTGGAGGAGAGTAGTTTTCAGACCTCGTCTTGGAATAAGTTCAAGAGGAGTCTCAGATCATTTCCAGTTGTAACAAACCATTATTTTTGGCTTGGTTGGGGATGGCGCCACGTGATGGCTGAGCTACATCTCCTTCACGAATTACAGTGACAAGTCAGCCTTCATTCTAGCAGTTTGGTCCAGAATGGCTGCTCCCCGGGTGGGAGCCCTACACCCTGTGGCATACTTGAAACTACACCATTAATATCTCCATCCAAAATACACTTGAGTGTTATAAGCTTATCACAGAAAAGAAAAAGAACTGGTATTTACCAAGTGCCTTCCCTGGGCTAAGCACTTGCTGAGTGTTTTACAAACATTCTGTCTCTTAATCTTCAAGGCAACCTTCAAAGGTAGGTATCACCATCCCTGTTTTATAGGTGAAGAAACTGAGACTCAGAGTGGTCATGACTTGCCCAAGGGCACATCACTGGGACATGGCAGAGATCTGAAATAAGAATTCAGGCCCTTCCCACATCACAGTCTATGCGTTTGCCTTCTCTAACATCATGATACCCAGAAGGAGGGAAAACAAATGAGGGTGAACAGTCAGCCAGCAAAATTCAGAAAAAGGCTATGCTGTTAGTAAAGAGCTCACCCATTTTACATCATTCTGCAACGTCCAATTTTCAAAGAATCAGAATATGATGGAAATATTCGATAAGAAATCACTACTGAACATAAGCAATCTGACCTTGATGACCCAGAAGGCGCTTGCAGACCTTGCTGTGCCTCAAAGTTCTCACTAACAATACCGACCATCAGCACACTACAGATGAATGGAAAAGAAACACCACATAAGGGAAGTAAGATCGTCTGCCTTCAAGTCGCCAGGCACCACGACAGCCTTTACCGACCAGGTCAAAGAAACAAACAGAACCTGTCAATATGGTCCTGCCTCTTCAGACTTATATTCTAGACATAAATCCGTTCTCATGCCCAGTGAGAGAGAAACCAATTTGAACGTATCTTGCCTTTCACCAAATTCTACCCTTAAAATCCTAAAACGGTCATATCTTTGTGCACAATATTTTTGGCAGTTACGAGCGCTTTCACAAAGCAGAGCTGAGGACGACTGCAGAATACGTCTGGTACTGAAGTGCCAGCGTGGCTCTGTGGAGGGAGAGGGCTCCCGCCGTGGGGCGGACAACCGCTCCTGCCAGAGCTACCAAAGCCAAGTTTCTTGACAGGCGTGTTCTCGGCCGTCTCAGTGCCTAGATCCCTAACAACATGAAACAACATAATAATTGCAAGCAACCACGTCCAAATAAAGAACTCGATATTGGAATCATCGAGAAGCGGCCACGTTCAGAAAGGCATTTCCTGGCACGCTAGAGCAGACTGGGATGAAAGTTGTACCGAAGGCTGGAGAAGAGCCCAATGTGCTTCACGAGGTTGGGCTCCACCACGTAGGCCCGCTCCCCCTTGGCCCTCAACAGGGAGTAGAGCGCCATGTCCTTGCCGAAGCCCTTGTGGCAATACACCTGGGACAGGTAGGTGAGGGTCCGGCGGGCCGCAGGGGCCGGGAAGAGCATGGCTGGGGTGCAACACTGGGAGGCAGGGACCACGCTGTACAGGGAAGGACTCAGCCGCCGCAGTTCCAGGAAATAGTGCCGGCCCACCAGTTCCACCAGACCCATGCTATACAGGGAGAAGAAGAGCATGACGGGCCAGCTGAACCCGGGGCGGCTGGCAAACCGCATGTATATCCAGGTCAGCAAGGGCCCCAGCAACATGCCCACACCGACCCACTCCAGGATCCGCATGGGCTCCGGGTTGACGTAGTGCTGCAGCCTCTCGGGATGGTAGAGCTTCAGATAAAGCGCATCTCGGAGGTGCGGCTCCGAGAAGCGAGCCCGCAGAAGGTGCTCCAAGACCGGGAAGATCTGCTCCTCCGGAACGGCGTCGTCTTCCACCATCAGGACGTAGTCTGGGTTGTAGGTCTGCAGGGAGGACTCCAGGCAGTAGACATAGTCCTGCTTCTCCTTCTCAAACGAGTTGGTCGAAGGGTCATCACCATAATCATCCTCAGTGCCCTCATAGCGGTTGGCCACGGGGACATACTTAGACAGCAGCTTGGCGTCGAAATGGCTCACGCTACGTTCCACGTTGCACAGGAAGAGCTGGTGGCCCTCACACTGGGGGCCGCATTGCTGCAGAAGCCGGTGAAACTGGGACACCACCTGCAAGACATAGTGGAAGCCAGGCTGCCTGTCGACAGTGATGATGGTGATGACCAGCCAGGGGCGGGGGGTGGCCTGCCAGACGATGGGCACCGAGCCATTGGCAGACGGCAGCTCCTCAAAGTAGTGGAGGGCAGCTTCGCCTTCTTTCAAACTTTGCTGCAGGAACTCCTGACTCATTTGGTTCAGGTGCCATTGGCGTAGATAGAAGTAAGAGTGCAGGAGGCGGTGACAGGCTAGGGGGGCCAGCAAGCCGAACGTCACCACCGTTAAGATCAAGAGCTGGACAGCGGTGCTGCCCCAGGAGAGCCGTCTCAGCCTCCGGAGGAGCATGGCAGCGGGAGGGGCTGATGCACTCATGAGGTCAACTTCTGGTCAGGTCTGGTCCCGAGAACAAACCATCCTGGAATGCAGGCCCAAATCAGCGCAAGTCAAACCTAGACAGAGACAAGTAGAGGATGGTGAGAGACCTTAAACAAAACAAAACAAAACCTGGGCACAGAACGCAGCACATATCAACCCAGAAATTCTACCTCTAGGCTGTAGCTACTAGAGACTTCAAAGTATTTTCTCTAGCACGCTCCTCTCTGGTTGTGTCCGTCAGTGATCCCCAAGATTCTTTCATTATTTCTATGAGTGAGGATATCCTGGTGTATCCAAGCAAGTTGCCACACCCACAGATGGTAGGTTGGGTTTACAATGTGCCAGAAAGTCACGGGGTAGGCTAGTACGATCCTTATTTCAATGCAGCATCTACAGACACCTGCCTTCTTAAAATGGATGAAAAAGGAAGACTTGACACAAAGCAAATACACTTCTAAAGTAAATTCCAAAGTTAAGTTGTGTATTGATAGACTATGCAAACTATATTTTCTGCACATCCCAAACAAGAAAAGGACTCTTTAGGATTCTCTAAGATGTCTTTGTCAAGATCTTCCATTCTAATTTCTCTAATCTCATACAACTAAAAACTGCACCTTGGGGCACCCGGGTGGTTCAGTCAGTTAAGACAGTGAAGTGTCTCCCTTCACATGATCCCGGGATCCTGAGATCCTGGGCTCCTGGGATCAAGTCCCTCGATGGGTTCTCTACTCAGCGGGGAACCAGCTCCTCCCTCCTCCCCCTGCTCCTGTGTGCGCTCTCTCTCTAATAAATAAAATCTTTAAACATTTTTTTTTAAAAATTTAAAATTAAAATTTTAAAAAATTAAATTTAAAAATTAAAAAAAAATTTTTTTAAAGATTTTATTTATTAGACAGAGCGATCATAAGTAGGCAGAGAGGCAGGCAGAGAGAGAGAGGAGGAAGTAGGGTCCCTACTGAGCAGAAAGCCCGATGTGGGGCTCGATCCTAGGACCCTGGGACCACGACCCAAGCTGAAGGCAGAGGTTTTAACTACTGAGCCACCGAAGTGCCCCTCAAATAAATAAAATCCTTTAAAAAACCCTGCATCTTAGTTTAATCCTGATTGTTCTCCCATTTTATTTTTTATAGCACTAACCCAGGGACCAGTATCTCCCATATGCACATGAACTCCAGAGCCCCAGACCTGGGAGGGGAGGAAATATCTGAAGAACGGTCCATGAGCAGCTCTGCAATGAGGCAGGGAGGGATAGACAGAAATGAAGATGGGGGGCGCCTGGGTGGCTCAGTGGGTTAAGCCGCTGCCTTCGGCTCAGGTCATGATTTCAGGGTCCTGGGATCGAGTCCCGCATCGGGCTCTCTGCTCAGCGGGGAGCCTGCTTCCCTCTCTCTCTCTCTGCCTGCCTCTCCATCTACTTGTGATTTCTCTCTGTCAAATAAATAAATAAAATCTTAAAAAAAAAAAAAAAGCATCATTAAAAAAAAAAGATCTTTAAAAAAAAGAAAAAAGAAATGAAGATGGAAGAGACAGCTGCGCCCAGCTTGGTCCAGAAAGGATGTTGCAGGCAGTGATGGTTCACAGTGCAGGCTGGAGGTCAGGCACAGGTGACTCCCAACTCAGGGGGTGAAAAGTCGCCTCTCCACAGCTGTGGGGCACCTGGCTGGCTCAGTCGGAAGCGCCAGTGACTCTTGATCTCGGGGTCCTCACTTGGAGCCCCGTGTTGGGCGTAGAGATTACTTAAGTAAAACTTTTTTTTTTTTTTTAAGGTTTTATTTATTTATTTATCAGAGAAAGAGAGAGCACAAGCAGGGGAGCAGCAAGCAGAGGTAATGAGAGAAGCAGGCTCCCCGCTGAGCAAGGAGGCTGATTGATGTGAGACTTGATCCTGCACGACCTGAGCTGAAGGCAGACACTTAACCGACTGAGCCCACTCAGGTGCCTCCAAATAAAACTTTTAAAAATGTATCCATATAGGGGCACCTGAATGGCTCAGACGGTTTAGCATCTGACTCTTGGTTGCAGCTCAGGTCATGGTCTCAGGGTTGTGGGATCGAACCCAGCATCGGGCTCCGTACTACTGCACTGTCTGAGATTCTCTCTCCCTCTGCGCCTCCCCCCAACTCTCACACATGCTCTCTCTCACCCTCTCTAAAAAATAAACAAATAATATCTTTTTAAAAAATGTATCTATACAGGGGTGCCTGAGAGGCTCGGTTAGTTAAGCATCTCCTTCGGCCCAGGTCATGATCCTGGGGTCCTGGGATCAAGCCCCACATCAGGCTCCCTGCTCAGTTCAAGGCGGATAAGAAAGCGGCCCAGGAGAAGATGATCCAGCAGGAGCATGAGCGGCAGGAACGGGAGGACGAGCTTCGAGCCATGGCCAGCCAGATCTGCATGAAGGAGCGGGAACGTAGAGAGAAGGAGCGAGAAGAATGGGAACGCCAGTATAGCCGACAGAGCCGCTCACCCTCCCCCCGTTATAGTCGAGAATACAGCTCTTCCCGAAGGCGCTCAAGGTCCCGATCTCGAAGTCCCCATTATCAACATTAGGCTGAAGTGTGGGGGGCAGGGAGATGGGGGGGTGAGGGCTCAGGCTGTGATGCTGCCGGTTTGATCTCTAATGAAATAAAATCACTCATTATTTAATTCCAAATAAATATTTAATCGCTCAAATAAATAAATAAAATCTTTAAAAATAAAGAAATAAAAAAGTATCCATACAAACTCAAGTAATACCTCCTTGGGAGTAAGCAGGCCTAATGATCTGAGGGAAAACAGACTCAGACCGAGAAACAGAATTCAAAGGACAAAGCCAGTGTAACAGCAGTAATGTGAATGCAAAACTAAGCGGTGTCTAAAGAACAGAAGGTAAACCTTCTTATGTCAGAAGCATAATAAAGTGTGTACACATTTAGAAGAAACCGCCTAGCTTGTGAGTTATCTTGAAGGAAGGGCCGCCCAGGCACCATATGAAGTTATGGTACAGCGTCCCGGGCTGTCACTTCCGTGTCCTCCCCTTCTTGGGCACACAGAATGACCATATTCCCTAGCCCATCTTCTTCAGGTGGAATCCGGTGACTAGGACTTGCCAGGAAAATATGAGCAAAGTGGCAGGTGTGACTCTAGGGCCAAAGCGGTTGAGAGCAGATGTGCCTACCCGACTTGCTCATTCTCCATTTGCCAACTTTGCAGGGGGCGGGTGGGGGTCTGGAGGAGTGTCGAGCCACCAGATGGCAGGAGCCTGAGGTCCTGAATGACTGCATAGAAGAGTGGTGCTTCCCGCTGCTCACCTCCCAGGAGCTTCCCAATCTAGAGTGGGCTGGTGGGGAGTCACGTGTAATCCACCATGTCAAGTCACTAATGATTTCTGGACTTTTCACTGCCCCAATAACCTGTCCAGCCCAGTAGAACCATGTACAATACCACACTTCTCTCTATAGGATGATGACATAATAATTCATCAAAGGTCTCATTTAAGCTTCAGCGGCCCATTATACTGCGGGACCCAGAGGTGAGCCGGACTACCCCAGTACTAGTAAGAGATCTGGCTGGTACCGGAAGGGGGGAATAGCAGGGAGAGGTTTGGAAAGCACACAACCCCAGGCCCACGGGTCTGAGGTCGTTCAGAGTACGGTAGATGGGATGCTTCTCCCTGTTGGCTCAGGCCAACGGAGTGAATAAACCACGTGGACACACATCACTCCTAGCGGGAGCCAAGGACCAAAACTGGATTGAGCTTATATTCCTGGTAAGGAATGGAGTCTTTCAGGTGGTTTCCGCTCACCTTGTTCTCCCTGCGTCTGCTGTCACCCAAGAGAGCTGCACCCACTTGGAAGAAGGAACGAAATACAGTCAGTGGGATAAGGCATGCAGCTTGGAGAATGCCAGGCACACGGTGAGCGCAAACATGACACCATGATGATGATGAGAACGCAGAGCTCTGTGTTTGGTGCAAAATCCCCACCCACACTCCTTCGACACGATCTTCTAGTGACAGTTTCTGGTAAGGCAAGAATGTGACGCTCTTTAGCTCCGATCAGTCCCAGGGGTGGGATGTTTAAGGGCTCTGTGTGTGTGTGTGTGTGTGTGTGTGTGTGTGCGCGCACGCGCATAGTTACGATTTAAAAATATAAATGTGATGCTATCGCTCTCCTGCTTAAAGCCCTTCTTTAGCTTCCCACTGCTCTGGTAATAAAATCCTCATTTCCTATTATCGTCCACGAGACCCTTTATGATCTGGACTGTGCCCTTACCTGTCATCTTGTTCGACTGGCCTTTTCTCAAGTTACTCAAAATCAGAGGCTGGCAATATTTTTCTGTAAAGGGCTAGAAATATTTTAGAAAATATG
This sequence comes from Mustela nivalis, assembly GCF_964662115.1. Lineage (NCBI taxonomy): Eukaryota > Metazoa > Chordata > Mammalia > Carnivora > Mustelidae > Mustela > Mustela nivalis. The sequence goes on from NC_139032.1 coordinate 64,268,651, forward strand.
TTTTAAAAATTTAATTTTAATTTAATTAAAAAATATTTTAGATTTCATAGGCCACATATTGTCTCTGTTGCATATTCTTTCTAGACATTTTCTTCCATAAAACTCTTTAAAAATATAAAAACTATTTTTAATGCTCCAGCCACATAAAAACAAGCTGGAAGCCAAATCTGGCCAGCAGCCCATAGTTCATCAATCCCTGTTCTAGACCAGTACTCTCCAATAGAAATACGATGCAAGAGCCACAGAGATAGTTAAAATTTTCTAGCGGCCACAGTAAAAAAGTAAAAAAGGTAAAAAGTAAAGTAAAAAAGTAAAAAGAAACAGTTGAAATTAATTTTAATAACAGATCTTAAGTACAATACTCCAGAACTATTATTTCAACATGAAACCAATATGAAAAATTATAAATGAGGAATTGTATATCTCAATTCAGACTGGTCGCATTTCAAGTAACCAATAGCCACATAACACCAACTAGCAGGGTGGCTCTAGACACACTGATCTTTCCAAACACTGACTGTGCTACACTCCTATCCAACTCCTGGCCTTTGCTCTCACAACTCCCACACCTTGGAATAGTTCATTCCCCCACCTTCCCTGCTTCTTCACATTGATAGCTTTTTCTCATCCTTTAATACACTCTCTCCGGCCCATGCAAAGTAGGACCTATGAAACTGGCAATCACGTATTTTCCTAATGGGAATTAGCTCTGTAGAATTAATTTGGGAATACCTAAGAAATCCACTAATGACTCAGCAATTCCATTTCTAACATTCCTTCCTAGATATGTATTCTCATGTGTCAGAAATGACTTGCAGCATCATTTGTAAGAGCAAAATACTGCCAAGTGCTCATTAATTGAGAGTGAGTCCAATAAATTATGATCCATCCAAAGACAGGAATACAAAGTACCCATTAAAAGCAAGCAAACTTGGAAGAGACAAGATAGCAACATAGAAGGCTCCTGAACTTCTCTTCTCCCAGGGATGCATCAAATGTACAGCTAGGGCACCTGGGTGGCTCGGTGGGTTGAGCTGCTGCCTTCGGCTCAGGTCAAGATCTCAGGGTCCTGGGATCGAGTCCCGCATCGGGGTCTCTGCTCAGCGGGGAGCCTGTTTCCTCCTCTCTCTCTCTGCCTGCCTCTCTGCCTACTTGTGATCTCTCTCTGTCAGATAAATAAATAAAATCTTAAAAAAAAAAATGTACAGCTACACCATGAGAAGTTGCCTGAGAGAAATCCAGAACCTAGCTGAGGAACCCCTATGCATAGGGGAATGAGATAATACCCACATTGAAACACGTAGGAAAGAAAGGCTGAGACACACTCCAGCCATAAACCCCACCCCAATACAGTGTCCTACAACCGGGGTGGGCTCCCAAAAGATCTAGCTGTGAATGCCACTGGGGCTTGCATCCATGAGACCATAGGATCACAGCAAACAAAGAAGGTATTCTTTGTGGGTGCATGAACACTTCCCAACTCTATCCCCTCTGGGCCCAGCATGTTGGAAGCAGGCAAAAATGATCATCCCCAGTTTTTCTGTGGAAGGGTTTAGATTGCATACTTTTCAAGTTCCTGCCAGGGGGTAGAGCTTCTCACTTAGCCTGTACCTAGGAGCTGGCTGAGATTCTCCCCAGAACCCAGGGGAAGCGATAGGCACTTCTCCCATCTTCTCCCTTGGGCTCACTCCAATGATAAAACCAGGTCACCAGCATCTCTCTGGAAGGAGCTTTACACAGGCCTCATGTCCCAGCTTTTGCAGCAACACCTGAGTGATGGGCCCCTGGGTCACCTGGCCCCAAGTCACCAATGGTATATGACTCAAAACACTGAGAACCAGTAGATGAATTCAGTAAAGTTGCAGGATATGAGATCAACATATAAAAATCAGTTGCATATCTATATACTAACAAGGAGAAATTAAGAAAACAATCCCATTTATAACACCATCAAAAAGAATAGACCACTTAGGAATAAATTTAACCAAGGGGGTGAACAATCTGTATGCTCAAAACTATAAGACATTGTTGAAAGAACTAAAAATGACACAAATAAATGGAAAGATATTCTGTGGTCGTGGATTAGAAGAATTCATATTAAAATGTCCATATTACCCAAAATGATCTACAGATTCAATGCAATCTCTATTAAAATTCCAATGGCATTTTCCACAGAAACAGGAAAAACAATCTTAAAATTAGTATGTAACTACAAAAGACCTCAGATAGCCAAGGCAATTTAGAAAAACATAGGTGGTAAGCTTCTTGACATTGGTATTGGCAATGATTTTTTTTTACACCAAAAGTACAGGCAGCAAAAGCAAAAATAACTAAATGGGACTATATCAAGCTAAGGGTTTCACACAGCAACGGAAACCATCAATAAAATGAAAAGGTAACCTACAAAATAGAAGAAAATATTTGCAAACCACTTATTAGACAAGGAGTTCATATCCAAAATATACAAAGAATTCACACAACTCAACACCAATAATAAAAATCAACTTGTTAGAAGAAGCAATTTATTAGAAGCAGTGCTCCCAAAGATCTAGCTGTGAATGCCACTGGGGCTTGCATCCATGAGACCAACAAGACCACGGCAAACAAAGAAGGTGTTCTTTGTGGTTGTATGAGCACTTGCCGACTCTATCCCCTCCGGGCCCAGCAAGCAGGGAGCAGGCAAAAATGATCATCCCCAATTTAATAATAATAACCAACTTATTTCAGCAGGCAAAGAAGGATCTGCATAGACATTTTTCCAAAGACATAAACAGCCAACAAATCTACTTGAAAAGGTGCTCAACATCACTATTCATCATGGAAACACACATCGAAACTACAATAAAATATCACTCCTCTATCTCACCCTTCAAGTGGGAGTCTTAAAGTTCAGGGTGCTAGATATGTGGCCCAAACCCTTTATTCCTCAGGAAGAAGCCGGACATGGGGTGTTCCCTCCAGGTTGTAGGGCACTGTATTGGGGTGGGGTTTATGGCTGGATTGTGTCTCAGCCTTTCTTTCCTACATGTTTCAACGTGGATATTATCTCATTTTTCCTGTGAGTAGGGGTTCCTCAGCTAGCTAGGTTCTGGATTTCTCTCAGAACTTTAACAGACACCTTAACAGACCTTAAGATGTCTATTATCAACAAGGCACGAGATAACAAATGCTAGCACAGATGTGGAAAAAGGAAACACTGTATACTGTTGGCTGAAACATACACTGGTAGAGCCACTACGGAGATATGGAGGAAGAAAGTATGGAGGTTCCTCAAGAAATTAAAAACACAACTACCAAATGATCCAGCAATCCCCCATCTGGGTATTTATCCAAAGGAAATAAAAATCCCTCCCTTGAAGAGAGATCCAGGACTGCAGCCTTATTCAAAATCCATATAGCTTTCACAGAAGCTCTACGGAAACAAACCCCGTGTCCACTGATGGAAGGATGAATGGATGAAGACTATGTGGTGTATCTATGCAATGGAATAGTATTCAGCCTTGAAAAAAAGGAAGGACATGATGCCATTTGGGACAGCAGGGATGAACACAGAGGGCATTATGTTAAGTGAAATAAAACAGAGAAATACAGATACTGCACAGTACCTTCTGTATGTGGAATCTAAAAAAAAAAAGTCAAAGCAGAATAGACAGTTGGTTACCGAGTACTAAGAGGAGGACTATGGGAGTCGGGAGAGGCTGGGCAAAGACTATAAACTTTTCGTTAAAGATGAATAAGGTCTGGGCGCCTGGGTGGCTCAGTGGGTTAAGCTGCTGCCTTCGGCTCAGGTCATGATCTCAGGTTCCTGGGATCGAGTCCCGCATTGGGCTCTCTGCTCAGCAGGGAGCCTGCTTCCTTCTCTCTCTCTCTCTGCCTGCCTCTCAGTGTACTTGTAATTTCTCTCTGTCAAATAAATAAATAAAATCCTTAAAAAAAAAAAAAGATGAATAAGGTCTGGGGGCGCCTGGGTGGCTCAGTGGGTTAAAGCCTCTGCCTTCGGCTCGGGTCATGATCCCACGGTCATGGGATTGAGCCCCACATTGGGCTCTCTGCTCAGCAGGGAGCCTGCTTCCTCCTCTCTCTCTGCCTGCTTGTGATCTCTGTCTGTCAAATAAATAAATAAAATCTTAAAAAAAAAAAAAAGATGAATAAGGTCTGAGGATCTAATGCATAATCCGGCGACTACAGCTGCCGATACTGTGCTGGCTAAGACACAATACTGACATTAGCTGGGCGCCTGGGTGGCTCAGTGGGTTAAGCCACTGCCTTCAGCTCAGGTCATGATCTCAGGGTCCTGGGATAGAGTCCCACATTGGGCTCTCTGCTCAGCAGGGAGCCTGCTTCCCTCTCTCTCTCTGCCTGCCTCTCCATCTACTTGTGATTTCTCTCTGTCAAATAAATAAATAAAATCTTTAAAAAAAAATACTGACATTAGCTAAGAGAGAACTTAAGTGTCCTCACCACAAAAAAAAAAAAAAAAAAATAGAAAGAAAGAAAAAGTTCAAAAAAGCAAACTCTTCATATACAGATATGGAAAAATTTTAAGATATATTTTCAGTGAAAGGAGAGCTAGATTTGAAAACAAAAAAAACAAAAACAAAGACAGGGGCTCCTGGGTGGCTCAGTCATTAAGCGTCTGCCTTGACTCGGGTTATGATCCGAGGGTCCTGGGATTGAGTCCACATCGGCTCCTTGCTCTGCAGGAAGCCTACTTCTCTCTTTCCCACTCCCACTGATTGTGTTTCTTTTCTCCCTGTGTCTCACTCTGCCAAATAAATAAATGAAACCTTAAAAAAAAAAAGACCTAGAAAAGTATGTATTTATGTATATATTTATATATATGTGTATTTTATGTGTGTGTGTGTATATGTGTATTTTATGTGTGTGTGTGTGTATATATATATATATGCTACCATTTGTGTAGTGGATCATTTGTGCAGCCAAAGGAGGAAAATGTGCTCAAAGGGCACACTTTTAAATCCACATATGACTGGAGGGGACCTAAAAGCACCCAGTCTTCCCAGGTCCTTGGCTTCCTGTTTTATTTTCTTGGATCTTGCTAAGGGGCCTGACGTGCATGCAGGGCTGGCTTCAAATTTGCTGCATAAAAGAGGCTTGTATGTTCCAGGTGGATACAAGAGGAGAAAATTTTCTTGAGGCTGTTTTTCAAGCAAGCATGATGATCTTCCTTCGATTTTGTTATTTGTGTGGCGCAGGAGAAATTAAGGAGATATGAGTCTCCTCCGAGCCCCCACTGTGCTGCTGTTCTCAGGCTCTCTCCTGCCCCCTGAGACCCCAGGCTCCTGATTCTCCTCTCTGGCAGGTGGGTCAGGAACTGCAGCACCTGGTGTTGACATCAAGGGGACCTTTAATCCCAGGCAGTTTCCCCACTGGGGGCAATAAAATCATTAACATCTCAGAAATAGCTTACTTTAAAAATATAGTGTGAGGGACACCTGGGTGGCTCAGTTGGTTAAGCAGCTGCCTTCGGCTCGGGTCATGATCCCAGCGTCCTGGGATCGAGTCCCACATTGGGCTCCAAGCTCGGCGGGGAGCCTGCTTCTCCCTCTGCCTCTGCCTGCCATTCTGTCTGTGCTCACTCGCTCTCCCTCTCTCTCTCTCTGATAAATAAATAAAATAAAATTAAAAAAAAATATAGTGTGAGAGAGCTGTTCTCCTGACCATCAGGGAAGGAATGGGATTCATTCAGTTCAGAGGGCACATGGTCTCTGCCTACACTGATAAGTTTCTGCTGGGGTGACGAACAACCCCAGACCTTCAGAGCTTATGATAACGACATGCACTTCTTGCTCCCGAGTCTGTGGATTGCTGTGCTTCAGCCGGGTTCAGCTCTGGACTGCGGGTCAGAATCAGACTGCTCCATGTACCTCTTGTTCCAGGTCACGTTGCAGAAGGAACAGCCATCTGAGCACGCTCTTTTGGTGGATACAAGAGGTACACAAGAGTCAAAACACGAAACTACATTCATAGCCTCACTTAACCATGCCATAGATTAAGTCCACTCACCATGCACCAGCCAAAGCAATGGGGCAGGGAAATTTACTCCTCTGGCAGAGCACAGGAAGGGGAAAATGAAGGTTCAGTGGGAAGCAAAAGCAGCAGGCCAATTTCTAAGCCCGCAGCAAAAAAGAGAAAGGCTCTAGCAATCTGCTCAGAGTCTGGGACATTTCTGAAACACTCACAAGACATCTGGCCCCATATCACTATACACAGAATGAGTCAGGACAAATGAGAGCAATGACCCCTAAATCTCAGGAGTTCATAAGAAAAGAGGTTTAATTCTTGCTCATGTTACTTGTCCGTTATGGATCACTGAAGACTCTGCTCCCTGTCATTCGCACTCCGGGACCCACGTAGATGGCACTGCCTCTTTTCCAGACACTGCTGGGTTTGTGGCAGAGGAGAAAGAGACGGATATTGGACCACAGCTGGCTCTTAAAGTCACAGCTCAAAAATGACACACATCACGTCCACTTACCTTTCATTGACCAGCGCAAGTTACACAACAACTCTTGAGTTCAAGATAACAGAGTTATGTAATTTTTCTGCAAGAAGGGGTACTGAAAGACATATAGCCAAACCTGAAGCTAATGATTAGAGAAATACACGTCTCTCTAGGGAGTGGCAGAAAGTATCCGGAACAATGATGCAATCTAGCACACCCATCGTGGGCTCTGAGAGGTGGGATCGGATCCTTCAATGATCAGATGACTGACTAGTAGGCCTGAAATCCAGCCACGTGGAGTTAGGTAGGCCTTCAAGACAATGTTCTTGTTTGCTTTTTATTTAAGATTCTATTGATTTAAAAAAAAAAAAAAGATTCTATTGATTTATTTGACAGAGAACACAATAGGTACAGAGGCGGGCAGAGAGAGAGGGTGAAGCAGGCTGCCTGCTGACAAGAGACAACCCCCCCCCCCCATGCAGGGCTTGATCCCAGGACCCTGAGATCATGACCTGAGCCGAAGGCAGAGGCTTTAACCCCCTGAGCCACCCAGGCACCCCTTGTTTGCTTTTTAAAACATCTTCTTAAAGGATTTAACCAATTGCTGCACTATGGGGTGTGGTATTCAGGACCTCCTATAATTTATTTCAGTTTACTGATTTGGTTTTAGGATAATTTACCTGAAAACAGGATTTTGCATTGGTAGTTTGAGGGAAGGAAGTCTCTACTCCCAGCCCAATATGGGGGTGGGACAGAAGTAGGACCACGTGTGCATTATCACTGTCTGTTTCCAGAATTCCATAGTTACCCATGGCATCACCAGCTCGGGACCACATCCAGGAATGCTGGGGACTGACTGGGATCTGTGAGGTTGCCCGGAAACAACGACACCATTACAGTCCTGATTCTACTGTGTAATGATTACTGAGTTCTTATCTATACCGTACTGGTGCACTTTGAAACACAACCATTTTCTAAATTGGATGATGTCTGTTACTGTGTCTCGGATGGAGGGCTCAGAAAAGACAATAAAAGACAAAGACGAAGACATGAACATGAAATAGGGCTAGAATGAATAAATGGAGTGACAATGACAATTGCATTTTACTGCAGCTTTTAAAAATTAAGCTGGGGACACTTGGGTGGCTCAGTCGGTTAAGCAGCTGACTCTTGATTTAGGCCCAGGTCATGATCTCAGGGTCATGGGATCAGCCCCACCTGGGGCTCCGCGCTCAGCAGGGAATCTGCTAGAGAGTCTCTCTCTCTCTCTCAAATAAATAAATCTTTAAAAAATAAAATAAAATAAAAATTAAGCTGAAGGAGTTGCAGAGGCATGTGAAGCAGTACACTAGGCTGAGTGTCAGGAGAGAAGCTGTCAAGAACACGGTTTCCCAAGTCTTCTCTCCTACATGAATGGCAACACCACTTCCCAGGAACCTTGAGTCCAAAGGATCAGTACGCACTGACTTCTCACCCTTATGCAGTCACTTCCCACCCCCTAGCAATGCCACTGCATGGCCTCTTGATGCCTCTCTTCTCTCCTGTCCTCCCACAGCCATGCCCCTCTTCACTGCCTCGCCCTAGTTACTCCTCATCACCCCCCAGCCAACTGACGGCAACCGGCTCCTAACTAGGCCTCCAGCTTCCAGAAGGAGCAGCGGATGGATCTCGGTCCAGGTCTGGTCCCAACACTCACTCATTAGGTCCATTTGTAAAGAAATCATTTCTCTGAGACTATTCTGCCTCTGTCAAACAGGAAAGTGAAAAAATACCTCATTTATGGAGGCATTGTGGGGATGAAATGAGACAATGGCTATGAGAGCCCTTTGTCAGACAGAAGACACTGCAAATGATGGTAATGTTTCACATTATATTCATCTGATGCTCTTTTCTGTGGAACCGTTCAGGATTCCCCAATGACTACAGAATGAAGTCCAACTTCTTTGCCAAGATTCCTCACGACCCAGCTTCAACTGTCTCTCCAGTCATTTCTTCTCCTCGCACAGGCTACTTAACGCCCAAGAATGAGCTCAGAAGGCACCTCTTAAAAACCAACCCTCATCTGCCCCAACCAGAAATAAACTCTTGTTTCTCAAGTGCTTGGCCCCTTTACATAATTTTTCCCCCAGAACATTCATTTATCACTTGCTATGTTAGACTGTATCTATGTATAGCTACCACTTATTAAGCTCCTACTACATATCCAAGTTCTGTAACAGACTCTTACATCTATTTGATTTAACCAGAATAGCAACTCTTGAATAGCAATGGAATTAAAATAAATGCTAGCGAGTCGAAAGCAGGAAATTAAAACAGGGGAGAAATTCCAAAGCCCATATTTTGTTCACAATGCCTGCTGCCCTCCATGGCTTTATTTCTGACCCCTGACTTATGCCCTAGTTAGACTGATAAATCCTTTGTTAGTGGATTCGGTCTGATTTATCTTCGGTATCCCTTGTAGGCTCATCAGAGTACTACTCTATGCATAGGAGAGGCTCAATGTTTGTCAAGCAAATAAATGCCCATAATTAAGTCATTTGACCTCTGTGGGTCTCAATGCTTCAGCGAAGAGCATGGCCTTAAAATGTGCAGAGATCAACTTATTTGTACATGTCTATTGAGCACGTATTGTGTGCTAGGCAATGTTCTAAGCATCTCATCGATCCTCACCAGAAGCCTATGAGAAATACTATTATTCAGCCCATTTTATACCTGCAAAAACTGAAGACAGAATTAAATTGTACCAGAGGTTAACAAAGCTTTTAAGTGGGTGGGAAAACTGAAACCTAGGCAGACAGACTCCGGAACCCATGTTCTCAACCAATATGCAATACTATCTCTGCAGAGATTGGAAACCCAAGAAAATCAGCTGAAACATCATTAGAAATGGTAACAGCATTTCAGGATGCAAATGTAAATATTAATATATAAAAATAATAATGTAAAAATATTTAAAAATAATATACAGTATTACACACACACACACACACACACACACATTGCTTCACCTTATCAGACAATGACCAAATTAATTAATGGGGTAAAAGAGCCCCATGAAAATGGGGTAAAAGACCTAGGAATAGGGCGCCTGGGTGGCTCAGTGGGTTAAAGCCTCTGCCTTCGGGTCGGGTCATGATCCCAGGGTCCTGGGATCGAACCCCGCGTCGGACTCTCTGCTCAGCAGGGAGGCTGCTTCTCTTCCTCTCTCTCTGCCTGCCTCTCTGCCTCCTTGTGATCTCTGTCTGTCAAATAAATAAATAAAATCATAAAAAAAAAGACCTAGGAATAAATTTTTTAAATAGGCAGAATATACACACATAAAATTCTACTGAAAGATATTTAAAAAGTCTTTGGTATGTAGAGAAACAGAACACTTTCCCAGCTGAAAAGCCTCACTAATGAAAGATGATAGAAATCTCTTTCTCCAGAATTAATCTGTACATTTAACATAAAGTCAGTTCAATTTACTTTAAGAGGGAGTGGCCCAGTTCAACAAACGGGCACTTGATAAAAATTGGTGCAACCTTTGGAAGGAAAGTTGAACCAGTATCTATAAAAATTTTATATGTGCATTCCCCTTGACATAGAAATTCGTTCTAGGAATCTATCCCACAGAAATACCAACACTTGCTTCCAAAGATGGACAAAGAATGCTCATGGCAGTTTTATTTGCAATAATATGAAAAAGATAAAGAGGGGAAAGGGAGGAGGGACAGGGGAGGAGGAGCGGAGAGAAAGAAGGAAGGAGGAACTGCAGGGAAAGAAAATGCGCAGCAACAGGAAACACTTTTACATAATTACACAAAGGGACCACAGGAGCCATTAAAAAGGAAGTGAAAGCTTTCAATATACTAACATTTTAAAAGTTTTAGCTAGGTCTCCGCTAGGGACTGAATGCATTCCCCCCAAATTCATGTATTAAAACGCTAATCCTCGGGGAACCTGGGTGGCTAAGTGGGTTAAGCCTCTGCCTCTGGCTCAACTCATGATCTCAGGGTCCTGGGATCCAGCCCCGCATCAGGCTCTCTGCTCAGCGGGGAGCCTGCTTCCCCCATTCTCTCTGCCTTGCCTCTCTGCCTGCTTGTGATCTCTCTCTCTGTCAAATAAATAAATAAATTTATTTAAATTTATTTAAAAAGAAAATGCTAATGCTCAATGTGATGATATGTGGATATGGGGTCTTTGGGAAGTAATTAGGTCTTGGTGATGGAACTCTCATGTTGGGATTAGTGCCCTCATAAGAAGAGGTAGGAGAGCACTGGCTTGCTCTCTCTGCTCTCTGCCAGTGAGAAGACAGGGAGTAGGTAGCAGCCCTACACTGGGAAGAGGGCCCTCAGCAGGGCACCCTGATCTCAAACTTTCAGCCTCCAGAAAGAAATGTTTTGCTGTTTCCACCACCCTATCTATATTAACTTGTTACAATTTGAGCAGATTTTAAGTGTCTAAAGGAAAAATAAGGCAAACTATGTCAATGCAATTGCAAAAAAAATGTACAGAGTATGGTCATTCTTTTTTTTTTTTTTAAGATTTTATTTATTTATTTGACAGACAGAGATCACAAGGAGGCAGAGAGGCAAGCAGAGAGAGAGGAAGAGAAGCAGCCTCCCTGCTGAGCAGAGAGTCCGATGCGGGGTTCGATCCCAGGACCCTGGGATCATGACCCGACCCGAAGGCAGAGGCTTTAACCCACTGAGCCACCCAGGCGCCCCTGGTCATTCTATTTTCAATATGGAGCATAATTCAATGAAAGAGAGATGAAGGTGTGGAGGAATGGAAGCTTCCTGTTTTGCTTCAACACCCCCCACCCCCGTTTTTAAAAGATGTTATTTATTTATTTGACAGACAGAGATCACAAGTAGGCAGAGAGGCAGGCAGAGAGAAAGGGGGGTGGGAAGCAGGCTTCCCACTGAACAGAGAGCCCGATGCAAGGCTCGATCCCAGGCCCCTGAGATCATGACCTGAGCTGAAGGCAGAGGCTTAATCCCCTGAGTCACCCCTGGACACTTTTTTTTTTCTTTTAAGATTTTACTTATTTCAGAGAGAGAGCATGTGCACAAGCATGAGCAGGGGGAGGGGAAAGGGCAGAGGGAGAAGCAGACTTCTGCTCAGTAAGGAGCCCAACATGGGGCTCTATCCCAGGACTTTGAGATCATGACCTGAGCAAGGCAGATGCTTAAATGACTGACTGACTGAGCCACCCAGGCTCCCCTTTCAACACTTTTGTAAAGAGTTATGTATTACTTTTATGATCATTATTTTAAATGTTCATTCAACAAATACTGAGTCTTGTGCCGGGCACTGGGTTAGTGACATGACATTCAGGGCCCCTATACTCTGAGGACCCTTGTTATCAAAATCCGACAGAAATCCGAACAGGATTTTGTCTGTTTCTTTTGGTGGCACAGGGAGGGAGAGGTTAGTTAACTTGACCAAAGTATTCTAAAGATTTTCTGGGATTAATACTAAGAAAAACTACTAGGAAATGCTCGCTTTGCTGGCATATACACTAAAATTGGGAGGATGTATCAAAAATTAGCATGGCTCCTGGGCAATGATGACATCAATTTTGCACTTCAGAATTTTTTATTGTGATGGTGGTTACATTTGATAAAATTCATGAAAATATACATTGAAATGTGTTTTACTGCATGAAAACTGTACTTCAATAAAACTGATTTTTCTAGGGGTGCCTGGGTGGCTCAGTAGGTTAAGCCACTGCCTTCGGCTCGGGTCATGATCTCAGGGTCCTGGGATCGAGTCCCACATTGGGCTCTCTGCTCAGCAGGGAGCCTGCTTCCCTTCCCCTCTCTCTGCCTGCCTCTCTGCCTACTTGTGATCTCTCTCTGTCAAATAAATAAGTAAAATCTTAAAAAAAAAAAACTGATTTTTCTAAAAGCTGGGAAAATGATAATACAGAGTAGTAAGAGAGAATCTGCCTAACCAGATTTTAAATCTATCATAAAACTTCAGTAATTTAAATAACAAGGCACCAGCACCAAAATATGCTGATAAAAAGAAGCGAAAATCCACAAAGATACAAACATGTAATAACTCAATCTACCGTAATGAAGCAATTTAAATCCGGGGTGAAAAACAGACTTAATAGTTTTGTGGCAACTGGTTAACTCTTCAGGAAAAGTAAATTAGCTCTCCACTTTATAACTTTAGAATAAATGTCACATTAAAACTTTCAAACAAAAGCTTAAAGGTACCTGAAGAAAATAAAGAAGATTAGTTATATATTTTAGGAAAGGCCCATAGGTTTAGGAAAGCCCCTTCTCAACAAGGTCTGCAAGCAGAAACCATTAAAAGAAAAAAAAAAAACGTGCTATAGTGAGCGCTGTAAACTGTGTAAGACTGATGAATCACAGACCTGTACCCCTGAAACAAATAATACATTATATATTAATTCAAAAAATGACTAAATGGGGTGCCTGGGTGGCTCAGTGGGTTAAAGCCTCTGTCTTAGGCTGGGGTCGTGATCCCAGGATCCTGGGATGGAGTCCCGCATCGGGCTCTCTGTTGAGCGGGGAGCCTGCTTCCCCCCTCTCTCTCTGCCTGCTTCTCTGCCTACCTGTGATCTCTGTCAAATAAATAAATAAAATCTTTTTTAAAAAATGACTAAATGAAAAAGTTAAATTTGTGTATGGTCAAAGATGAAAAACTGATAAAACAATCAAGCAGAGTGGGAAAGACTATGCAACATAAATGACAGAATTATTTCTTTAATGCATAATATATAAGGAGTGCTTAAAAAATGAGAAACAGAAAGACACTCCAATTGAAAAGGAGGCAAAAGAGGGGCACCTGGCTGGCTCAGACGGTGGAGTGTGCAACGGGTGATCTTAGGGTGGCGAGAGCCCCACGTTGGGCACAGAAATTCCTTTTAAAAGGGTGGTGGGGCCAAAGAAATAAGACAGTTCACCCCTGCAAATGCAAACAGCCAGTACACAGAGGAAAAGGTATCGGTGGCCCCTGCGCAATCAGACGTGCAAATTAAAACAAGATACTAATTTTGTCCACCTTATTTAGATGTTTGTATGCAGAGAAAGCTTTAAGACGATATCCATAAAATCTCAACAAACTAGAAGAAGTTTTAAGTTATCTTTATTTTCTCCTTTACATTTTTCTGTTTCCTAAATGCTCTGTAATACACTAATCCTTCAAAAAAAAAAAAATTCCAGTAATTTTAATAATGCTAGGTGTTAGGCACCCATAGTTTTCTCTTGTCACCTCCCAAAGTACCTGATAGAAATGCACACCTAAAAAATCTATCCCCCTTACCAGGTTCTGTTCTCCTGGGGAAATACACGTGCGCACAGGCACACGCACCTGCAGATTCTGCTAATGGGCCGCTCAGTGAGATCATCACTGGAGCGGCCCTGCGCTTCTCCCGGGGGCAGCACGGGACCAGCAGGGGATGCCAGGGTCACACCCGCCCTGCAGGAGCTCTCGCTCCGGGGCACTTCGGGCGCAGTGCGGCACCGGCAACGCCCGCGCCCAGACGCCAGGAAGAGGATATGACTAGCGGGGGTGGTCCTCTCCACTCCTCCAGGAAAGAGAACGGGAGCGGAAGACCACAGTCCCGGATCTAGCGTCTGCTGCTGACCTTGGGCAGTCGCCATCGCGCTCGGGCCTCAGTTTCCCGGCCCGTAGGTCGGTGCTAACGGTTCCGATCGCCGCGCTGGCTCCCTTCGGCTGGTCTTTCCGGGAGCTGGGAGGGACGCCTTCCTCTGCCGGATCGCCCTTTCTCGGTTCCCGGGCGCCGAGGTCGCCCGCAGAAACCCCACGCCGCAGCAGCGCTTTGGCGAGCCCGGCTGGCCGGAGGGGAGAACGCGCGAGGGGCCCTCGCAGCGTGTCGGCGGCCATTAGGCGATGCGATGCGATGCGATGCGCCCTTTGGCTGCGCAGCCCGGCGGGGCTGGCCGGGAGCGGGGTCTTACCTGGGCTCGCACGCGCCCGGCTCGCGCCTTCCTGTCGGCCTCGCGGCGCGGCCGAAGCGGGCGAAGGGTGCAGAGACGCCCTCGCCGCGACACTCATTCATCCCTGCCGTGACACCGGCCCTGGCCGCGCGGGGGATGCCTTTGTGGGGTCCCCGCGGTCCTCCGGCAGGAAGCGGCCGGCGCCCCGGGCCGGGCCTCAGCGAAGCTCGCCTGGCCGGAGCGCACGGCCGGGAGCGCAGGCCCTCCGGAGCGGCGCCAGCACCCGCCGCGGCTCTTCCCGCGCTAGCGGCAGCTCCGGCCGCGACGCCCGAGGGACTGGGCAGATCGCACGCAGGGAAAACCTACCCGGTGGGGGCGGTCAGCTGGTGTGCCGAGGGCCGCCTCTGGTGTCGCCTAGGCGGGTGGACTCATCGCCACAGAGGAACCATCGCCCAACCCGGAGGCCCAGGCGGAGAGGGCACAGCGCGGTTCGGGTGCGCGCCGGAGCCTCACCTCCTCCCGCGGCGCAGCTCCCGCGCCGGGTCCCCTCGCTCCGGCAGGCCATGTGACCTGCGAGCTGCGGAGCGACCGCAGCCCCCAAAACCAGCTTGAGGGAAAAAAAGGGGGGGATGGCAAAAGAGGCGCCAACTGATGGGCAGAAAGGGAAAAGCAGGCTCAGGGCTAAGGAAATTGAAATGCTGGAAGATGAGGTCTCTGCGCTTTTCAGAGCCCCAGCCAACCTGCAAGCGTGTTCTCCGCGGGAGGGAATTGGTTTTGCCCATAATAAAAATAATAGCCGACAACACCTCCGCCCCAAATCCCTATGGCACCTAGCCTTATACCAGGCGCCTTAAGAACGTTCCTCTAGATCTCAGTTCACTCCTGGACATTACAGATGATCATCCCCAATTTGCAAACGGCGAAAGATTTGAGAAGATGATTGCCAAGTGCAAACCCTTCCTTATTACAAAAGCCGGAAATGTAAACATGTATTAAAAAATCAGAAAGGTTTGGTTTAACTAGGTCACCTAGCCAGGCAGGGGATTTAGGTCTGTGACCCTTTCCCCTTACCTGTCAGTCTCCCGGGAGTGGCTTCTGTGGTTCAGGACCCATCTCCAACCCTTCATTTAGGCAGATGTTTATCGACAAATTGTTCTGACGTCGTACCAGCACCATAGATGATGAGAATAAGGTAAGAATAACCGCCTACTTCCAGACTTCTTGTACATGAGGTTAAAAATTTTGCACAGAACCTCTAGAAGAGAGAGCCGAGCAAAGGGAGAAGAGACTCAGGAAAGAAATTAATGAAAAGTGGCTCTTATTACTGGAAGGGCTTTCATGCATTGAGAGAGGTCATTTCTGAGCTTCCTCTCTCGGAAATCATTTCGTTAACAGGCCACAGAGGTTTAATAAGAGATCCAAAAATAACTAGGTGAGAGCTGAAGGAGATAACTTAGTGCTCATTGTCAAAGTGTCAAGTATTCCCTAAGTATATAACAAATGCTCATTTAAGTGGCGATGTGATCTGTCATACATTGCAACCTTTATTTTAGTCACATATCACGAAGGAAACTACCTAAAATCTAGGCACTTCTGAAAAGAGTAGTGAGGTCTCCACATACTGCAGAATATTTTTTTCCCTTCAGATAGGTTGTCACTACTCGTTCCAGCATAGGTATGTACATCTGTACATCTGTTTCTGCCTTCAGGGGTGCCCCAAGTCAGTCAAGCAGGAAGCATGTTCCTTTTGTGAGAAGAATGGAAGCCAGCACGATATTCATCATGGGGGCACATAGAGATGTATTCGTATTAATGAAATGACGCTTCTCAGTGCATGGAAGCCGTTCATTAGAAAGCCATTCCTTTGAGTTTCGAATGTTCTTTGGTCTTCCAGAATCCTATTTTAAGCAAGTATTGTTCTGAAGAATATAACATTGGAGGTATGAAGAAATGGGCACACTGGTTGAAAACAAGTACTGAGCAGCCCAGGAAAGCAAAGTGGAATAACCCTGGGGAGGAAAAAGGAAAGCCAAAGGAAAATGAAAGCCAGCTAGATTCCACTCTGGCTTCCTAGGGTTTCCACCTCATGGTTTATTGCCTTTCTTAGCGCTTCTAATTCTAGGTCAGCTTGCCTTTCTAGGCTGGGGGTTAGCAAATTAAAGCTCACTGCCATTTTTTTGTGCAGCTCGAAAACTAAGAATAGCTTTTTGTTTTTCTTTTTTTAAAGATTTTGTTTTATTTGACAGAGAGAGTACAAGCAGGGGAAGTGGCAGGCAGAGGGAGAGAGAGAAACAGCCTCCCGGAGGAGCAGGGAGCCTGATGTGGGGCTCGATCCCATGACCCTGAGATCATAACCTGAGTCAAAGGCGGTCGGTTAACCAAGTGAGCCACCCAGGAGCCTCAAGAATGGTTTTTATAATACTGGATGGTTAAAAAAATAAAAAGAAGAATATTTTGGTACATGTGAAAATTATATGAAATCCAAATTTCAGTGTTATTGGTGCATAGTCATTCATTTACTTGTGTCTGTGGCTATCGTGAGTGGAATAGTGGTGACAGAGACCTTATGACTCACAAAGCCTCAAATATTTACTGTCTGGTTTGCAGACACCTACTCTAAAAGGTCTGTTCAGTGGCCCACCAGATAAGGCAGTAAAGCCAATAAATGTTATGTAATTTTTCTTATGTCAGCACAGTTGGTACTAGATATTAAGTTCCATTAGAATCTTACACCCATCCACCAGGCCGTCGGTCTGTCCTCTATCTTACAACCAATATTGACTGAAGAATTGTTCTGGCATAGTGCCAACACCATGGATGAGAACGAGATAAGAATTGGTTGTGTGGGGGCGCCTGGGTGGTTCAGTGGGTTAAAGCCTCTGCCTTCGGCTCAGGTCATGATCCTGGAGTCCTGGGATCGAGCCCCGCATCGGGCTCTCTGCTCGGTGGGGAGCCTGCTTCCCCCTCTCTCTCTCCCTGCCTCTCTGCCTACTTGTGATCTCTCTCTGTCAAATAAATAAATAAATCCTAAAAAAAAAAAAAAAAAGAATTGGTTGTGTGTCACACTCTCAAGGAGTGTGTCTTTAGGAATGTCTGGAAGTGTAGGAAAGACTGCCTCGGATGACAGCTGGATCTGGCACAGAGCTTGGGAAGCCAGTCCTGTTCCCTCGACCAGTCCCCCAGACCTCCTCCCTCCAGACTTCTTCTACCTGAGACGCATCCAGTGGGAAGAGAGGTACACAATGATTTGAGGTTGTTTCATATTCCATTTGTAAAATCATAGGGGATGTTTCTAATTTCCATGTTGGGTAACAGTTTTAAGGGTATTTATTATTATTTTATGGGATTATCATTATGCATAGGTAATAAAAACTGCATTTTTCTAACATAAGAGGAATGGGAGGCCAGTTTTTCAGATTAAAGCCCAAAGTTGAACGATTATCAAGATATTTTATGAGAGGGACGCCTGGGTGGCTCAGTGGGTTAAGCCACTGCCTTCAGCTCAGATCATGATTCCAGGGTCCTGGATCGAGTCCCCCATCGGGCTCCTTGCTTGGCAGGGAGCCTGCTTCTCTCTCCACCTCTGCCTGCCACTCTGCCTGCTTGTGTGCTTGCCGTCTCTCTCTCTCCGTGACAAATAAATAAATAAATAAATAAATAAAATATTTTTAAAAATATATTTTATGAAACATAATAAATTGAGGGATTCATGAGAGAGGTAGGAGGAGTGGTAACCTAGGAAAAACTGGGGAAATTATTGGAAAGACAAGATTTAAAGATTCTGGTTCTCGTTTGATAAGCCCCCGTCTTTATTCTACATTAGCTACCTTCCCTCCCTTGTGGTTGGGAGGATATTTTTTCTTTTTTTTTTTTTTTTCCTTCTCTTTTTATAAGACTGGACTTTGGGATCACAGAGAGAGAGTAATTATAATTCTCATTACATGTCTATGTAAGAAATTCTATTAATAATAATAATAATAATAATAATATAAGAAATGCCCTTGAAATCACCACCCAACGTGGAGGTGTACCTCCATGGGTGGCTCAGTTGGTTAAGTGGCTGACTCTTCATTTCAGCTCAGGTCATGATCTCAGGATCCTGAGATCAAGCCCTTCATCAGGCTTCAACCTGGGTGTGGAGCCTCCTTGAGATTCTCCCTCTCCCTCTCCTTTTGCCCCTCCCACTTACTCACTCTCTCTCTGTCTCTCTCTGTCTCTCTCATAAATAAATAAATAAAATATAAAAAAAAGAAAAAGAAAAAGAAATCACCACCTAACAGGGAAACCAGAAATCTGACAACAGCTTCCGTCTGCCTGTATGATCCTTACTTGTTCATCCTCTTGCATATGAAAGAAAAAATTAATCAATGGCACTTATTGAAGATGGTAAAGCATCAAAGGGGGCCATGATGGTAGGTATAGGAACCCCTGAAATGGGGTCTTACAGAAGGGAATTAGACTCAACTCCAAAGATAGTGTGAGCAAGGGGGACTGTATAGACAAGGAACAGGATAGGGATTGTTGTAACGCAAATCACTAAGGTGAAGGAAGCATCGGGTGTAAAGGGTGATTCTGGCTAAAGGTACTGCGTAGGATTCTTGCTGAAGATCAGCCACAATGATCAGATCTCCAGGGTGAGGTTTCTTGCTAAACTGATTTAGCCGGGTTCTGGCTGATACTGTTTACAAGAAAGTATACAGAAGGGGCCCAAGAGAAGATTCAGGAGCCTGACTAAAGTTTCGTCAAGCAAAGAATCTTTGTGAGTTGTGAAGAAAAACTTTTTTTCCTTAAGATTTATTGATTTATTTATTTGAGAGAGAGAGAGAGCAGAGCAAGTGAGAGAGAATATGAGTGGGGAGGTGAGGGAGAATGTGGGACTTGATCCCAGGATGGCAGTATCAGGACCTGAGTCAAAGGCAGAGAGGCTTAACTGACTGAGCCACCCAGGCGCCCCCATGAGGAAAAGCTTTATTGAAACTGTTACTTTACCAAAACACCATAAACATTTTATTAAAGATGTACTGCAGGCTGTCCCAGGACGTGCCTGCAACTTACCTGAACACTCTTGGTTTCCTTCTTCATCCACCATGAGAAGGCTCTCCAGCCACTCACCGCCCTCAGCATTGGAAATGGCGTCATGGTAACCTCTAACCCTCCCCTCATACTGAGATGCTTTCCGTTTCACAAAAGAGGTAAAAAACCCAAAGCAGAGACCTTCTGGGGCTAAGTCCCAAATTAGACATTCTGAACTATTTTTATTGCAGTAAAACTTGGATTAGCCGAAATACTATCATTGCGCATCTCTGAATAGTCAGACACCTCACTCCGCTCACCTGACTTTGACAGCAGAGACATCCTCTCTTCCGGGTTAAATCTCCTGTTCAATCTTGGCCTCTGTAGTCTTTGGCTTCTTAACAAACCTCTGAAGGGCTAACCCAATGAATTTTCTAAAAATATAAACCAGATCAGGTTTCTCTCCAGGTTAAAACACCCCACCAGGCCAGAAGTTCAAGCTCATTTGCATGACAGTCAAAGCCATTGATAATCTGGCCTTGGTTCATAGCCCCTGCCCTAGAGCGGGTTACCTGTCTGGAAAATGAGCTCCTTGGAGGCATCGAGCAGTCTTGTCATACACCAGTTGGTTATAACGGGTATTTTTGGAATGAACTAACGGACGTAGGAATGAATGAATAAGGAAATGAAGGAAACAGTGGTGAGTAGGTCTGGATACTGCCTGTGTTATTCTTTGAGATAGCTTCGATCAGATGGAAACTATAGTTGATCCTTGATATCTACAAGCAATAGTTGCTTAATGAAATACAATATAATATTTTTACTGTGACTCTGATTCAAATTGTGCTTATTTTTACTGTCTGATATCCAATTTATTTTATTTTAGACCCAGAGTTCACAAGTGACAAGTTATCCAAATTTCTAGAGAGATGTCAAACTAACTTTTTATTTGATTGGCCTGTATTTTTTTTTAATTTCCTATTTAAATATAATATACGTATCATCAGATTTTTTTAAACCTGAGATTTTGTTTTCTTCTATTGTTATAAGTATTTAGTTATGATAATGAGTTTGTGTTTTTTAATGCCAGGGGAATTGTTTTTTCTGCTTTTTAAGGAATACCTACAGTTACATGGATTGAAAATTAAGTGACTATATTAATGTGGAAATTCTTACAAATTACTTTTTTTCTAACTCTGCAAGTTTATTTTATTTTTATTTTTTTACAGGTTATTTATTTATTTGTCAGAGAGAGAGAGAGAGAGAGAGAGCAGTGCACAAGCAGGGGGAGCAGAAGGCAGAGAGAGAAGCAGGCTCCCCGCGGAGCACGGAGCCCAGTGCAGGACTTGATTCCAGGACCCTGGGAACATGACCTGAGCCAAAGGCAGATTAACCGACTGAGCCACTTAGGCATCCCAACTATGTAAGTTTAATTTATAAATCTGTTTTTATTTTTATAAATCTGATAATTTTATATGTAAATAAATACTTTTCCTTTTTTAATTAATTAATTTGAAATTACCTTTGTATATTTAAATGCATTTGATTTTCTAACTCCTGACAGTAAACTCAATACTTTTGTAAACAAAAGCTTACTATTTAAACAACTTTTGAACATTTAATACACTTTTATATAGAATACTTCTTAAATCTTATAACATTCAAAGCAGTTTCTACAATCAAATTCTCCTTTCAACCTAAAATAATAAGACTGTCAGAGTCTCCTAAACATTGTAATCAAACACAGCTTTTCCTGAATTAAGTGAAAGTATTAATTCTATGTGCTTTTTTAAAAAAGATTTTATTTATTTATTTGAGAAAAAGGGAGCACAGAGGGAGAGGGACTGGGAGAAGCAGACTCCCCGCTGAGCGGAGAGCCCAGAGCTCAACATAGGGCTTGATCCCAGGGTCCTGTGATCAGGGCCTGAGGTAAGGACAGATGTTTAACCGACTGAGCCAGCCAGGTGCCCCAACACCATGTGTTTAACTCAATTCATTTTCTCTGTACTTAATTATAATCTTCCCAGGATTGAAAAGCCACTCACCTAACTAAGGAGAAATGTTTTAGCTTCTGAAGGAAGGAGAAGATACTGGGTCAAAGACTCAGGAATGGGAATCAGATGCTTGTCTGACAGACACGTCAAGCTGTCTGTTACCATCACAGTATCACTCTGTGTGTTGGGGATTCACTCGCCCATGCCTCTTAGAAGCGATTTTGGTTGCCTGATTTATTTTTTAAAAGATTTTATTTATTTATTTGACACAGAGAGAGAGACATAGTGAGAGAGGGAACACAAGCAGGGGGAGTGGGAAAGGGAGAAGCAGGCTTCCCACTGAGCAGGGAGCGCAATGAGGGGTTCCATCCCAGGACTCTGGGATCATGACCCAAGTCGAAGGCAGACACTTAAGGACTGAGCCACCTCAGCGCTAACTTCTATCACCTGATTGTGTTAGGCTCTTGGCTGCAGTCCTAGCAATTTGTATCCCCCCTCCTCTTATTTTAAAGAGAGAGAGCTGGGTAGGGAGGGGGCTGGAGCAGAGGGAAAAGGAGAAAGAATCCCAAGCAGGCCCCATGCCCAGCGCGGAGCCCAATGTGGAGCTGGATCTCACCACCCTGAGATCATGACCTAAGCCAAAATCAAGAGTCGTGTGTTTAAGTAGCTGAGCCGCCCAGACGCCCCTCCCATATTTTTGTCAAGCTCTTGGCAACAACTCCACAGTAATTTTGTTCTTTCTTTTTTTTTTTCTTTTCCTCCCCAGAGGGCTAGAGAGAAAGGGAAAGCGAGAAGGAGAGAGAGAGGGAAGGGACAGGGGAGGAGCAGAGGGAGAGAAAGAACCTCAAGCAGGCTCCACACCGGTGCGGAGCCCAAAGTGGGGCTTGATCTCACAAACTTTGAGATCACGACCTGAGCCGAAATCAGGAGTCAGATGTTTAACCAACTGAGCCACTCAGGCACCCCAACCCCACAGTGATTCTAAAAATAGATGATACCTAATTAATACAGTTTCCTTTTTAAAGTTTACTTATTTTATAAATAGTTTATGCTCATCGTGAGAGATTTGCAAATATAGTCAGATAAAAAGAAAATCAGGGGCACCAGAGTGCTCGGTAGGTTAAGGCCCTTGCCTTTGGCTCGGGTCATGATTCTGGGGTCCGGCTTCGCTTGAGCTCTCTGCTGGGGCAGGGGGCCTGCTTGCCCCTCCCCGCACACTGCCCTACCCCGCCTGCCTTTCTGCCTACTTGTGATCTCTGTCAAATAAATAAATAAAATCTTAAAAAAAAAAAAAAGAAAGAAAATCAAGATTTCCTGAGAGTAAAATCAAAATCTAATCCAAATTCCTATCTTTATGGGCTCTCATCTCTCATTCTGTGGTGTGTATGTGTGTGTGTAACAGGATACTTCTGGCTGTTTGAGGCCAGCAGGGACCTCACTGCAGTTTCCCACCATTGTGTATTTGCGTGCATTGCAGTGCTGAGGCTTTTATTTTGGAACTAGAGAACATTTGGGTCGGAGGCAGGGTGAACAAAGAGAAGGAAAAACTAAAGGGAACAGGATGGCGCGTGTCTCATCCTACCCGCTGAATGGGGAAGAGACTGATTGGAGTCAGAAATAGAACAGACCATTTGTACTGAAGTCAGGTCTCCACAATTTCCCTCATCACTTTTCACTAATGGGGGCATATAAACAACTCCAGTTGGAAAATCAGTCCCTAAAATATCCCGGGAATACGTCCACTGGGACTGTTTCTGCTTTGTGGAGGGGTGGCTCAGAGATACCATATTTGGACATACATATGAAATGATGATATTTTAAATTCATTCAGTCCTCCAACCGAATCTTTGAATGCTGTATCAGTTTCCTACTGTAACAAATTACCACAAACCTAAAACAACACAAGCGTATTCTCTTACAGTCCTGGAGGTCAGAAGCCTGTTCTAGGGACTAAAATCAAGATGTCAGCAGGGCTGGTTCTTCCTGGAGGCTTTAAGGTAGAATCTGCTTCCTGATCTTTCCTAGGTTCTAGAGGCTGAGCATATTCTTGGCTCATGGCCACATATCACATCACCTTTGCTTTCCCTTCTTGCATCAGCCCATCATTTTCTTCCTCCTTTAAACTTCCTGCCTCCCTCTTTTTTTTTTTTTTTAAGATTTTATTTATTTATTTGACAGAGAGAGACACAGTGAGAGAGGGAATGGAAGCAGGGGGAGTGGGAGAGGGAGAAGCAGGCTCTCCCACAGAGCAGGGAACCTGATGCAGGGCTCGTTGCAGAGCTCTCGATTCAGGGCTCGATCCCAGAACTCTGGGCAGGGCTCGATGTAGGGCTCAATGCAGGGCTCGATTCCAGGACTCTGGGATCATGACCCAAGCCAAAGGCAGACGCTTAACGACTGTGCCACCCAGGCACCCCCTGCCTCTGTCTTATTAAGGACCCTCGTGATCTGGGGCGCCTGGGGGGCTCAGTGGGTTAAAGCCTCTGCCTTCGGCTCAGTTCATGATCCCAGGGTCCTGGGATCGAGCCCCACATGGGGCTCTCTGCTCAGCAGGGAGCCTGCTTTCTTCTCTCTCTCTGCCTGCCTCTCTGCCTACTTGTGATCTCTGCCTGTCAAATAAATAAATAAAATCTTTAAAAAAAAAAAAAAAGGACCCTTGTGATCACATTCTGGGCTCACCTGGTTAATCCAGGATAATCCCCCCGTTCTGGTCTATTGGGGCTGCTATAAGAGAATGTGGCTTTTAACCAGCAAACATTTATTTCTGACAGTTCTGGAGGCTGGGGGGGTGGTGTCCAACATCATGGTGCTGGCAAATTTGGTGTCTGGTGAGGGCCAGTTTCCTCATTGATGGCTGTCTTTTCACTGTGGCCTCGGACAGCGGAGGGCCAAGCCAGCTCTCTGCTGTCTCTTTGATAAGGGCACAAATCCCAATCACAAAGATTCTGCCCTCATGACCTAATCACTTCCCAAATGCCCCACTTCCTAATACCATCACCTTGGGGGTTAGGATTTCAACATATGAATTCTGGGAGCCCACAAACATTCAGATATCCCAATCTCAAGATCCTTAAATTAATCATATCTTTGCAATATAAAGTAACATAGTTACAGGTTCCAGAGATTAGGATGTAGCCGTCAATGGGGGCCATTACTCAGCCTACTACACATGCCTACTATTTGCCAGGCACTACTGTTTAAGTTCCAGAGAAATAGCAGTGATTAAAATAAGAGAGCTCTGAACCTGAACAGAGTTGGGGCTTAATGAATAGGTGGGAAAAGTGATCAGACCAACAAATCTTACAAGCCATAGCCACATGATTAGATTTTATTCCAAGTGCAACAGGAAGCCAGAAGGTAGCATTATTCCGTTTGTGCTTTTAAAAGATCACTCTAGGGGCACCTGGGTAGCTCAGTCAGTTAAGTGTCCCACTTCTGATTTTGGCTCAGGTGATGATCTCAGTGTCCTGAGATAGAGTCCCCCTTCGGGCTAGGTGCTGAGCATGGAGCCTGCTTAAGATTCTCTCCCTCCCTCTCTCTGGTGCCTTTCCCCCCACTCACCTATGTGCACACACTCTCTTTCTCTTTAAAAAAATTAAAAAATAAAAAGAAAAGATCACTGTAATTGCTATAGAGTGAATGAAAGTTACTGGAAGGGGCCCCTTCATTATCTACCCTTTACGGCCAGCTAAGTGCTTAGGGCCCTCTAACATTTAAGGGTTGGGTGGTGGTGGAGGAAGCAAGCAAGTGAGCGTGAAAAGAATGAGTCTGTGAGGCAGGAAGAAAACTAGGACACTGCGATGGTATCACAGAAACCAAGAGAACGTTCTTCAAGAAGGGATTAATCAGTTGTGTCAAAGTGTTAGAGACGAGGACACAGAATGGATGAGCAACAAGGCTGGAGTCTATGAGGTGCTGAATACAGTGGTTTCTCGGTGGAGTGTTGAGGGCAGAAGCCAGACTGGAGAAGGTTAAAGAGCAAGTGGAATAAAGGCAAAGCCAGTAAAGGGAGTGGGTGAGGAGGTAAGAGGGACTGAATGTTGGAGAATGGAAAGCAGCAGGAGGGAGGGGACGGTGGAGGTGGACTGGCTGTAGGTTCTGCTCTGGTTTAATTTCTTTGTAAAGAAAATCTCAAAAAGTAGTTGGATTAGTGCTTACCTTTTTCTTGTCTTCGTATAAATTATGATATAAGGGAGTTCATCTGTCTTCAACTCTTGGTTGGCCACTTTGAGATTTTCTGTCTTCCCTCACTTCAATTTTGATGGTGTTGTCTTTGAGAAAGGTTTTCCTCATCAACAAATACTATGGGATCATCATCATCATAACCACCTGGGTGTCCTGATTTCCTGACTCTGACCTTCAGCAAAATTTAAGGTTTCTAGGAAGCATGACCACACAGCTTCCTAGCAAGTCAGCCACAAACAAGTGAATTTATGCAGTGAAATGAAAGTTTCCAGTAGCCAATCATAACTGAAAACAATGTACTCTCTCATTCATGCTTCATAAACTGAGCTGTACCTACTGAGAGCTGAGCTTCTTAACACCTTCCCTAGAAATTCTTCTTGTTCTGGAACAATCTGTTTCTTGCTCAATAAAATAGTCATATTAAGCAAAGTTCTCTGAATGTTCTTTTGGCAAAGAAATGAGTGCGATGGTGGGGGCCTGGGGGGGGCAGCATGTGGTTGAGTGTGAAGTTCTTGTTGAGATTCTCGTTCTTCTTGGGGAAGTTTGGTGTCCAGCCCAATGAAGGTCCTGACCATTCCCGGGTCTCACCTCTAACTCTCCCTGAAGCTGTTAAATTAATTAAATGAAGAGGCTGCTAGAGTGGTGTGACTCTCCTGCTACGGTGGCTGGTGGCCGACTGAAGCAAACCAAGACCTCCGCCTGAAAATGCCCCAAGCTCTGGAACTCAAAAAGCTAAGGGCAATTGATCACCCACAGCCAATTAAGCTAGTAATCTCCTTGCTTTGCTTGCTCCTTTTCTCTACAGATATCTTTCTGCCAGCTCCTCTTGGGAGAGCACTCTTAACTGCTTACAGTTTGACACTGCCTGATTGGAAGAGATTTTTGCTCAAATAAACTCTTGTAGTTGTTTTTTTTTTTTTTTAAAGATTTGTTAATTTAAGAGAGAGAGAAAGAGAGAGTACACAGGGTGGGGGTGCAGAGGGGAGGTGGGAAGAGAGAGAACGAGTCTTAAATTGACTCCACACTGAGTGTAGAGCTGGAAGCAAGGACTTGATCTCATGATCCTGAGATCTTGACCTTAGCCGAAACCAAGGGTTTGATGCTTAACCCAGTGCACCACTAAGTGCCCTACTCTTACAGTTTTTAATATGCCTCAGTTTCATTCAACAAAGCTTAAGCCAGGCTTTATTCAGCTTCTTGTTCTAGGAGGAGAGAAAGTCTTTAAACAAAGACAACAATGCTCTCTCTTTGAATAGCTAAGTTTGTGCATGCTCAGTTTCCGCATTAAAACCCTTTCATATTATCTGTATGTAAATAGTTGATAAATAAAATATTCAATTAAGAAAATAGAGTGGGAAGAGGAAGTGGTGTAACTCCTCACCTGGTAGCCCGTTGGTTTTAAATGTTTCTCATTTCTTATAAAAATGGATGCTCTACATGTATTCCTGTGATCTGCTTACTCCGCTCAGCTGAGCACGTTTTACGCTTACTTCATATTAAGAAACACAGCTCTATATCACAATATTAATGGCTGTAGAAAATTCTATATGATGGACATCCCATCATGTATTTAGATTCATTCTGAAAATTTTAAAATTATAAATAATGTGGTGATAAGCATTTTTGTATGGTCATATTTAAACAATGATTTGTTTTTGTTTTTCTAATTATTTTTTAATTAATTATTTAAAAGATTTTATTTATTTATTTGAGAGAGAGAGTGAGAGAGCGATCATGAACAAGCAAGGGTGAGGGGTAGAGGGAGAAGCAGACGTCCCACTGAGCAGGGATCCCAATGTGGGGAGAGTCCTGATTCCAGGACTCTGCGATCATGACCTGAGCCAAAGGCAGATGCCTAACCAACTGAGCCCCCTGTTTTCTTTTTAATATACATTATTAGAACTATGTGTACTAACTGTTGGGTCACTGGGTAGGACTTATATTTTAATTAATTAATTAATTTTTTTTTTAGATTTTTATTTATTTATTTGACAGACAGAGATCACAAGTAGGCAGAGAGGCAGAGAGAGAGAGAAGGAGGGGAAGCAGGCTCCCCGATGAGCAGAGAGCCCGATGTGGGGCTCGATCCCAGGACCCTGGGATCATGACCCGAGCGAAAGGCAGAGGCTTTAACCCACTGAGCCACCCAGGCGCCCCAGGACTTATATTTTAAACTTTTACTATAAGTTGACAGATTGGTAATCATTTTAAAAAGTAGGACTGTCTTCACAAGAACGACAACAAAAAATAAAACAAAGATGTTCAGTACTTCAGATATTTTAGCATTTAATAGCAGCTTGAAACCACACATCTCTGCTGGTATTCTACATGCTAAGGCAACATTTCAAATAACCTGATTAAAATAGGCTTGGTGATCACTTGGGGTAAATGTCCACACACACATCCTTATTAGCTTAATAAAAATAAACACAAGCCAAAAAGAGACCATACCATGCAGGTTTTGGAGGAACTAGTTTTCAAAGTCAACTGACATCTGAAATGTCAATACAATGTCAAAAAGTTCGTGGCTTGGACATGTTCAAGGATCAGTATCTTTATCGCTGTACTTTTGAAATGCCTATTAGTCTGGCATCCAATTACTTTTCAAAACCTTATGCAATTACAGGCTGCAAGTAAATCCAGCTTCTAGGCTGGTGCATTAATTGTAATTTGAGGTTTTGGTTCAATAACAAAAGCATAGCGACTTAATCTATTGTGAAGGGAAAACGCTACCAGCCAGGATGATGCTTCAGAGAAAACGTAGGGAAGGGATGTTGCCTGAACATCCAAGTGAGATCACGTGTCTCTTGCTTTATGAATCTCTTCAGTAGGAAATGATATTGCCATCCTGCAGTAAAGATCCAGCTAGCGTCAGATTCTAAGAGCTACCTGTGATAGGTAACACATCAACTTAAATTCACTGTGTGTGTGTGTGTGTGTGTGTGTGTATAAGGTCAGAGTGTTTTCAGAGGTTCTGAGAGTGACAGAGGGGGAGTTGGCAGAGTGTCAAAAGTCTCAGGATGTCATGTGGCTGATGTTGGTTGGGAGGACTTGATGTGGGTTGAGGTGCTTGGGGCATTCTCTGGTGACTTCACAGCTGTAGAGAACTGTTAACTGCACTAGTGATCAATGCCGTCAGCCTTATTATTCCTCAGAGGTGGGGAGGTGGTGCTCAAAGGCAAGATTGGAAACATATAGTTCTTTGGCAAGACCTCCTTTTTTTTTGTTAAAGTAGGCTCCGAAAGGGATCTTGAACTCACCACCCTGAGATCAAGAGTCCCATGCTTAACTGAATGAGCCACCCAGGCCCCCCAAGACCTCCTTGTAACTGGATGGGCTGCTCTGCCTTCAGGCACTAGAAATTCATAACTGAATGTATTATAATAAAGCTAAAGCTATTATAATATGTGAGTAACATCTTAATACATGCAGTTTGTTAGCGTCAATGAAAGTTTAAATTGATACATTGTGTCAGTTATAGTGATATGAATTCTTTATTGATCTCAGAGTTATTTAAAAGCTAGACATAGATCATCATCATGAGCCACACAGGACAGCACATATAAAATTAATAAATACATTTTTCAAACTTAAGTAATGTACAGGTCCCTCTCTAAAGGAAAACAAATTTCTCATGGACCACCCAGTAATTACCTAAATTATTTTTATTATAATGTTAGTTAAAACATGCATAAACATCATCCCGGTACAAATGCCTGTGCTTATCTAGTTACACAGATCAAAACATATACAAATTAAATATAAAGAAAATAAAATAAGCTTCACAGGAACAACATTTAACATGACGCTTGATGTCGTTTTGCTGAAATTAAGACCATACTTGGACTGTGAACATGGCATGGTATAGATTCTTGGGAGTTTAGTGATCTAGCTCACCACTCTTGACCACTTCTGGGGAAGATGCCTGGTCTCTGTTCACGCGCATTCTTTTGAGATGTCTGTAAATTCCAAGGGTGAGAGGTAGTGTGCCTGGAAACCTGACTGTCCAAATTTGTGCTCTGAGGCGTTGAACTGGACACATAAAATTATCCTGGCCTGGGAAAGGGTTATTTTTGTGTGTGCATAAGAAATTTTTTGTGGAGGTGTTATCAATAGAGGTGTTAAAAGAATTTAAGTTCCGTGGTTAGCTTTAGACCAATCCTAAAGGCCCTCCTCCTTGGCAGCCCTGTTGGGACCCATCTCACTCTTGAGAGCTTTTTCTGTATCTCTGCTTAATAGACTTCTATTGCTTTACTAAGAAAAAAAAAATTGGTGAGAAATGAATTTTTGTGTGTGAGAGCATTTAAGTTCTGCTTCTCTTAGCAAATTTTGATCGTACAATATAGTTTAATTTTAAAAATGGAAATGAGAGCATACTATTCGTAATGTCATGGTGTTCATGTAAAGTTAGACACATTTTTCATTGTGAAGCTGTCCCATAACTTAAGTCAGCTCTTCTTGATAGCTCCCATCAGTATTAAAATAATATATCTCATTTTGCTTGTTTAGATTCTGGATTTGCTAAGCAGCCTTCTGATTATTTATAAATGTGGCTTCATGTACAGACCAGCTACAAGGAATATAAATGTCTGGTCTTGTTGAAATAATTAACAAATCGGCATTTGGGTTATAACATTGCACATAAGTTTGGATAATGAATGTTTTATTTAGTCCCTGATCGCCCTTGGGAGCTCCTAAAATTGTAATCAGCTCTGTGTGTTTGCCCTGGAGTGGGAAATAAGTGACGTCACCTATATAAAACCACTTGCGGAGGAAACAGTATAAACTGAGCAGCCAGCCTTCTCTAGGGAGACCTCTACCTTCCATTGTATCCCAAGTTTGTTTTTTTTTTTTTTTTAAGATTTTATTTATTTATTTGACAGGCAGAGATCACAAGTAGGCAGAGAGGCAGGCAGAGAGAGAGGAGGAAGCAGGCTCCCTGCTGAGCAGGGAGCGCGATGTGGGGCTCTATCCCAGGACCCTGGGATCATGACCTGAGCTGAAGGCAGAGGCTTTAACCCACTGAGCCACCCAGGCGCCCCTGTATCCCAAGTTTTAACATTGCCTTCATTTTCAAAGCTGGTGGGTTTGATCAGCAAGAGCTGGGACATAGTCTGGAAAGTCTTAGTCAACGGAATAGAGATTTGAATTGGACTTTAAAAGACAGAGATGATTTAGATGGTTGACCTAGGTGGATCAGTGAGCTGTTCACTTTGGAAAGACATGATTATAAGATGCTACTCAGCAACAACCATCAGGAAACTGAAAAAATAAAGGTTTATTTCTTCCGGAACCTGGAAATTACACAGCATTCCTGGAGCTACACAGTGAGCTTGGGGGGTAGGGTGGTGGCAGGGTTGGAAGGGGCAAGTGCACACAAGGACCTGGGGTTCTGCCTCTGTTGGGGTTGAGTGTAGGGTCCTAGAGTTCCCCCAGACTCACTATTGGTGAATCTAAATTTAAGAGTGGGAATTTAAAGTGATAGCAGAGAGAAAACAACAAAACAAACCAGTGGCCTAAATGGTCAATTATCAAATCCAACATCTCTAAAACAAAGGAGCCTAGGGGTTGGGGAAGTGGTTTGATTCTTTATCTGATCTTGTGCTTATTCAAGATAGTACTCTTTCAAGTGGAGGTTTCAGCATTCAAAGCTTAAATCAGGGGGTGCCTGGGTGGCTCAGTCGTTAAGCATCTGCCTTCGGCTCCGGTCATGATCCCAGGCTTCTGGGATTGAGCCTCGCATCGCATCCTCTCTCTGCTCAGCGGGAAGTCTGCTTCTCCCTCTTGGACTCCCTCTGGTTGTGTTTCCTCTCTTGCTGTGTCTCTCTCTGTTAAATAAATAAATAAAATCTTTTTTAAAAAAGGGGCACCTGGGTGGCTCAGTGGGTTAAAGCCTCTGCCTTTGGCTCAGGTCATGATCCCAGGATCCTGAGATTGAGCCCAGCATCGGGCTCTCTGCTCAGCAGGGAGCCTGCTTCCCTTTCTCTCTCTCTGCCTGCCCCTCTGTCTACTTGTAATCTCTGTCAAATAAATAAATAAAATCTTAAAAAAAAAAAAAGCTTAAAAAAAAAAAGCTTAAAAAAAAAAGCTTAAATCAGGTACTTGTATTACAAAAAGAAACCCAAGGGCTGGTGATGGGTTCTCTGCAACATATAGGAAAGGCAGCAAAAAACAATAACAAAACAAAACAAAACAAACACTATCCTTATTTGCAGATGCTATGATTGCTCTCCATCCTCTGCCCCTCCCCCATATCCAAGAGACTCATCACACACTTTTCTAAGATAATAAGTCAAATACAAAAAAATATATAGTTGTCCTATATAGCACTTATAAACAATTGGAAAAATACAATGTAAAAAGTCTTACTAATGAAAGCAACAAAACCTTGCACTATCTAGATATAAACTTGATAAGTGACTTGAAAGACTTATAAGAAGAAAACCATGAAATCTTACATACATAAGAAATCTTAAAACATACATAAAGACTTAAGATAATGGAAAGATATGATGTGTTTCTGGTTGGGAAGATTAAATACTAGAAAATTTCTCCTTTAATTAGTCTATAAATAGAACGCAATATATCATCATCTCAATGAAATTTTGTTTGTTGTACAAATTGTTTGGATACTTCCTTACCCCAAATACCATCACAATTGTTGGGAGGAGTCCTCTGAGTTTTGGGGGAACACGATTCAGTCCATAGCACTAGGTTGTTAAAAGTGTTGGGAAATGGGCTCTTCTTCCCTTCTCTCCCCTCTGCAGGAATAAACACAGCCCGTAACTTTGGAGTAAATTACAAGAATCTCTTTACAAATCACTATTTGAGGTATCAAGAGGGTCCCTGTGTGCTGGGAACAGGACCACTTTCCATCAAAACTCAGCATTCATTTGCAGGAGTCAGATGGGAGCCCAGACCTCTGTGTCTCTTAAAAAGACTCCAAAGAGACATTCTTTGAACTCTCATTGTTTTGGGATCTCCATCACGGTTTATCGCTATCCTTGGGTCATCCAGTGGATGCTTTGGTTTGCTGTCAACATAATGGAAATTAAAATCATGAAAATATTAGTAACCTAAACATAGCATAAAAATGTAAATGATTGGGACGCCTGGGTGGCTCAGTGGGTTAAGCAGCTGCCTTCGGCTCAGGTCATGATCCCAGCGTCCTGGGATCGAGTCCTTGCTCTGCAGGGAGTCTGCTTCTCCCTCCGACTCTGCCTTCCACTCTGTCTGCCTGTGCTCGCTCTCGCTCGCTCTCTTTGACAAATAAATAATTAAAATCTTTTAAAAAAATGTAAATGATCAATTCTATGACTATACCATAGACACAACGTAGCTTTTTAGGAGAGCATTAAATGAAGGGTGACTTCTTTGACAGTTTGTGACTCTATCAGCTCTCATGCTTCCTGCCTCCCTGGACTAAAGCCACAAGCACAATTTGCAGAAATCACACCAAGAGGGTATAACATAGTGGACCTGGTGATCTGGGGAGAAGGAGGAAGGGGAAGAAGAAAGATGTGTGGCGATGGTGAATGTCTGTGAGTGAGGGGAAGCTGAGAACAAGAGCAGGGAGCTGGGTTCGACAGAATGCTCTCAATCAGGCAGAGCTGGATATCATCACTCAGAGCAGTGCTCCTCAAACGTGTCCGAAAGGGGAGGGCAGAATTAACAAAAGCAAGAATTTGCATTTCCAGAGAGTTTTCCTTTGGAGATTCTGATTCACTAAGTCTGGAGCTGGGGCCATGGAACCTGTATCTTTATATTTAACAAGTAATGTCGGGCTAGATAAAATACAACTTGACTAAAAGTAAGAATAAATAAGGAATAAATAGGAGAAGGAATAAGAAAGAAATAAGAAAGAATAAATAAGAAAGAATAAATAGAGGAATTGTGTTTAGCACACAGACAGTCCAATCTAGAGTTCTAGGAATATTTGAATGCATGGAGATGTAACAGTAATGTTACAGCAGAACATTTGTAAGGTGCATAGACGAAATGGTAAACAAAAATCCAAAGCATCTTAACTTTGTCCGTTAGGAGAGCATTGAGGCCCGCCCCCCTCCAAATAGTTGGCCAGATTTCTGAGGTAATTTAAGACCGGACCAAAGGGCAATGCAGGGCAGTACTTGGCAATCAAAGCTTTAGGAGTGGAACTGGGGATGGAAGCATGTCGCCTGCTGCCACCTCGTGGCAGAATTGTGTAGTTAATGAAGACTGGTCAGAAACCAGAATAGCAAATGCTGGTCTGCTACTGATGAGGGCCAAATTTCTTTTTCTAGGGCTATCCTTTTTTCTCTGGATAACGATGTTGAACAGAAGGTGGCTGGTCAGAAATAGGGAATATGTTCAATGAGAGAGGTCTCTGTCATCCTTCCCTTCTTTTCCATTTCCACAATATTTAGGGTGAGGCCACCTCTTTGAACCAGACAGGTTATGTCAGAGGTAATGTGAAAAGTCTCATTCTCAAAGTGTCAGATGGCTGACTGAGGCTTTCAGAAAAGACAGATCTCACCAGTAGCTGGAGAACATAGTTTTCTACATGATGAGAACCGAAGGGTTCTATAAAGATGTGCTGTCTTTTCACAATTTTTGTCTGAGTGTGGATTGAAGTTAGGGGTGAAGTTAGCACTCCAAGGTGTGACATTCTCTGAGACTCTTAGTTCTGCCCACCTCTGTGTTGGCTTTATTATCAAGCTGGTTGGCAAGAAGTTTCCAGCAGTTTCAGAGTCCTCACATAAAAAATTTAGGAGATAAGTAAATCGTTTCTATTGTATTTCAAGCAATTAACCCCAATCAAATGGTCCATTGTTAAGACCAGAACTTTGCTTGGGGAATGAGGCTTACTATTTTTATTAAGACGATTTTTAGAGATGAAATTGAAGTTAGCTTCCCCTAAGACATAGGGAATAAAGGGGGCTAGATGGATACTTGAATAAAATCCTCGTTGTGTTCTGTTCAGAAAGTGAGGGGAGGGGGGGATGGATGCTGGGTAGGCAACGAACAATGTTCATCTAGTATCAGTGATTGGTTTGTCACAGTTCAACACTCAGGTGATGATACTCAAATGAAACTCAATTAATGTGAGGGAACTGGTATTGGTGGGGATTATAGTAAACAGAAAAAGAAGAGGAAGCACTACGCAACTCTAGACAATGTGACAATGCAAGAATACAAGAATATACAAACATGTTAGAGTTTCAGCATTTTCAAGAGGAATTGATAATCTGAATTTGTATGTCAAATATCCTATTTTATTTTTATTTTGTTTTAAATATTTTATTTATTTATTTATTTGTCAGAGAGAAAGAGCGAGCCTAAGCAGGGGCAGCAGCAGGCAGAGGGAGATGCAGGCTCCCTACTGAGCTGGGAGCCTAAGGCAGGACTCAATCCCAGGATCCTGGGATCGTGACCTGAGCTGAAGGCAGGGGTTTTCCAGACTGAGCCACCCAGGTGTCCCTCAAATATCCTATTTTAAATGTTGGAAATTAAGTTTGTTTTTGTTTCTAACCACAAAAGGCAACAAGTACTGTCTAAAATAAACAAAGCTTATCTGTTGACAACATATAGCCTGTGAAACTCTAGTTTACCAATTTTGGATAGAAGAACCATTGCCTGTCATTCAGTGGTCCTGAGTATGCAAGGCTTATCAAGAACTGAGCAGCCAAAGGAGGGAGATCAGAGAGTTAGTGTCATTCTTATGCAATACACTTCAGCAGGTGTGTCTGATGCCAGGATCAGCCAAGAGGAAATCTTGGCTTCGTGAGGATTGAAATCCACCTCGAGCCAGCAGTGAGTGAGAGCAGAATTTATTGAGGAGAGCAGATACAGACAGAGCTTCCAGGAAACTCAGAAGGGAAAGGAACATGAATCTTGTCTTTGTTTGGGGTCTGGTGTATGTGTCCTCTCGCGGCATCCAGGTACTGATTAGAACAAAGACAAGGGCCCCGGTATTATTCCTTGGAACCAGGGGGTCCTGGTGTTTAGTCTAGCTCTGGTGGTCTGGAGCACTCTAATAATAGCTTCCTCCAGTCATTCTCACCGGGTCCTTCCTTAGATGTTATCTATACTAGAGAAATCATTAACTCCTTGTCCCTTCTGAAGAGGACATAATGCTATTTGTATTACAATATGTAAAGTGGAGTAGGGTGCAGATCCTAGCAAGAATAGAAGCAGGGAAAAAACAAAAAGCGGATCTCTATGGAGTCCTTCAGCTTCCCTATTCTCAGGTTCCCAAACACAGTTCTCAGGCTTATGCTTCACTCAACAAAATCTGAATTCCACGGGAGCCAGTTACTCCTTTCCTGACTAGAAAAACTACTCTGCTACCCCAAACCACAAGCACTTGTTTATTTTCTTACTTCATGCACAGGTAAAACCCTGTAGGTATAGGGACCAAAGTCTTCATACTATCAGAAATCCAGCGTGGCCTAGGTTTGATCCATATTTCAAAGCTGCCTGGATTCCTTTGGTTCATTTCCTTTTCTTTTGCTAATACAGCTATCTTTCTTGCATTTCTGAGCCCCTATCTGATGTCATTAGGTAGTTTCTCATAGTTCTGTGAGGCATACAGTTTTTTTTAAATTGATGAGTTAGATTGATTACCTTCCTATCATTAAAACATAGGCATTTAGCTTAATTGAATGGGAAATAGTTTGTTACTATTAATCCCTAATTAGCTTAAAATAAACTAATGTTCAGATCAGAAACTACTTTGATTTATGTTTCTTATCTTCTCCCTGGTCACTTTTCTGTTCCAAAGAAGCAAAAAGCAGTAACTGTATGCACTTTAGCGTCTTGGGGGTTTAAGTGCGATGGAGGACTGCCTTTCTTTTCTTTTCTTTTTTTTTTTTAAAGATTTTATTTAATTATCAGAGAGAGAGGGGGAGAGGGCGAGCACAGGCAGAGGCAGAAAGAGAAGCAGGCTCCCTGCTGAGCAAGAAGCCCAATGTGGGACGCTGGGATCATGACCTGAGCCAAAGGCAGCTGCTTAACCAACCGAGCCACCCAGGCGTCCCTGGAGGACCGCTTTTAAAAAATGCCCATGCCAGGAGCGCCTGCGTGGTTCAGTGGGTTAAGGCCTCTGTCTTCCACTGGGGTCATCATCCCAGGGTACTGGGATCGAGCCCCGCTTTGGGCTCCCAGCTCAGTGGGGAGCCTGCTTCCTCCTCTCTCTGCCTCTCTGCCTACTTGTGATCTGTCAAATAAATAAATTAAAATCTTAAAAAAAAAAAAAAAAAAGGCCCATGCTGGGCGCCTGGGTGTCTCGGTGGGTTAAGCCTCTGCCTTTGGCTCAGGTCATGGACTCGGGGTCCTGGGCTCCAGCGCCCCATTGGGCTCTCTGCTCAGCGGGGAGCCTCCTCCCTCCTCCCCCCCCCCCCCCCGCCGCTTGCCTCTCTGCCTACATTTGATCTCTGTCAAAAAAAAAAAAAAAAAAGGCCCATGGCAGCCCCTACCCTAGAAGGACCAAAACTCCCCAAATAATTCTAATGTGTTGGCAGGACCGTATATACTTCCCTGTAAGAACCTACAAGCCCCGAAACCCCTCAAATCCTTTAGATTTTCTCCAGGACGATTTCAGCACAAAGGGGCCGGGCAGTAACAACTTCCTGAGGTGCCTGAGGCTAGGTCTCTCCGCCCAGAGATTGACAGGCCCGTCGGCCAATCGGCAGTCCGAACGAGTCTCCATAGCACCAGTAAGAGGCAACAGAACAAGGCACTTTATTTCAGTAGCAAAAACGAGGTCGCAGTAACACAGGCCAACAAGCCGAAAAAGTCAGGGGCCCTCTCGCCCACGCCAGCGGGGACACGGCGCAGGTTGAGGTCGGCTCCCTCGCGTTGCTACGGAGACGGCACCTGCTTCCGGGCGCTCGGCGCCCTCGCGGGACGTCACTTCCGCCCGGCGGCGCTGAAGCGCCTTCTTTTCTTCTTTCCCTTCTTCCTTTCCTTGGCCCCGTTTCCCGGAAGCTTCGATGGGTCCTCGCCTGAGGGTCAGGGGTGAGCCGTGGGGGCGCTGAGCGGACCTTGGTGCGTAACTGCCTGAGTTCCGCTGCCCAGCCGCGCGAGTTGCTAGAACCCAGGTGAGACCACGGGCGAGGGCGCTGCGGGACTGTGCGGGCCCTGGGGTATCTCCACCCTCTCGGGCTCCGGGGCTTCCCTGCGTTTGGCGGCGCGGGAGGCTGGGGTCGTTGCCTCCTCGCGAGTCGTGTTGCGGCCCCTGTCTAGCCCCTCTGTGTCCTGTGTCCAGGCAAGCTCCCACTTCGGTTACTGCCGCCAGTAACCCCCTTCTGGAGCTTGAATCGGAAGCAGGGTGGTGTGTAGTCTCGGTGATGGCAGGGCTGCTTTCTGAAGCAGCAAGTGCTTTAGCATCCATTTCTCCTCCTTTGAGCTCCGAAACCCTGGGAGGCAGTTTAGGTAGCCAGAATGTTTGTTCGCCTCTACTGTACGTAGGGGGAGACCGAAGCCCTTGGGAGAACTCCTTCAAGGCAACCCGGCTCCCTGAGAGGTAGAAGGGTGATTCACTGTCAGGTCTAGGCTCTCCTTAGGGTTGTGCGACATCATGAGGAGAACGTTTGGGAGTAGGAGAGGAACTGCAAATCGAAGAAAGGGAGCTAGTTTTTCTGAGTGCATTCTTCGTGTTAGGCATTGTGCTACGTTCTTTCTATACTTATTCATTCCTTGAAAGGGGCACGGTGATTATTATATACTCGTATTCCTGGCTTGGGAAATTGAGCCTCATTGGTGATACACTGTTTGCTCAATATTAATGATTTAATAGACATTTCTGAGATCTCTTTCAGCTCTGTGATTTTTCCAACACAATAGAATTAGTTCCTTTCCTAATCAAACTCTTTTTCTGATTCTGACATTTCAGGAAGTGAGATTTCTCTGACATTTTTCTTGGGGTCTTCATCTTTTGCCCGTTGTCTTATTTCTTATCAGCACTCTATTTAGAAATTGGTGGTTGTGTAAATTCAGCCCTGACTCTTACTCCACAGGTTACTTTTTTCTTTCCAAGAGGAGTTTGGAGATTGTGTCACTTGGTATGAAGTTAATGGATTTTGGTTAAAAGGCTGGCTAGAAAAGTTGCTAGTTTTTACACTGTGGGTGGTTTCTTTATTGTTGCTCTTGCATATCTTACCTAAATTTCTGAGGGTTTTTTCCCCACCAGGAAGACTGCTGTCATCCGGTGCCAAGATGTCAGGAATTGGAAATAAAAGAGCGGCTGGAGAGTCTGGCACATCCATGCCTCCGGAGAAGAAGACAGCTGTTGAAGATTCAGGGACCACCGTGGAGACGATTAAGCTCGGGGGTGTCTCTTCAACGGTATGTGGAAACAGTGCTGTGAGAGTGTGTGTGTGTATGTGTGTGTGTGTGTGTGTGTGTGTGTGTGTGTTTTGTTTTGTTTTTGTCAATTGCACCCTGAAAGTAAGAGATTATGGAAGCCTTCTGGTGTAAGAGAAATTTATTTGACAAGAAGAGGGAAATAGCCAGAAGTAGGTGAAATGATGTGGTCAGTTCTGAAAAGAGTATATTGACATTTGGTCTTTATTTTCAAAGGTGTGCTTCTCATCTCTGGTGAGTGGGGTGCCTGATACACCTTGATTATAGGCATTAGCAGTGGGAAACTGTACGTTCATTTTTCATTCACTGAAAAGTTAGATGCTAGGTACTAAGAGACAGTGTAGCAAAATCACTGAGAGAATGGTGAAGAGTCAGAGTCTGAGTTCAGACGACCTGGAGTTTCCCCTCAGTGCTACCACTTCTTCGTTGCTCACTTTTTTCTTTTCTTCCCTGTGCCTCTTCTCCTTGTGTATAAAATGTTTTATTGTACCTACCTCATTGTGTTGTTGAGAGGATAAAATGAAAGAGGCCCTGATAAACAGGCTTAAAACATTAGCTTTAATATGGTAAGTATGCAATATGTTTGAGCTATTGATAATTATTACGGGGCTAGATATTATGAATGTAATGGTGAATAAAGTAGACTCTGCCCTTGCTGTTATGGAGTTGACAGTTTCTTTAGACTGTTTCATACCAGAAGCTTAGAGTAATGTTATATGTCCATTAGACATCAGAAGCTCACTGTAATTGGTTTGGATTTAGATCAGGAGTCTGTGTTCTGGAACTCAGCCATGGGGATATGGTGTTA
Source organism: Mustela nivalis (assembly GCF_964662115.1). NCBI lineage: Eukaryota > Metazoa > Chordata > Mammalia > Carnivora > Mustelidae > Mustela > Mustela nivalis. The sequence goes on from NC_139032.1 coordinate 64,308,383, forward strand.
AAATGCTTTACATTTGTATAGCTTATAAAACCCCATCTCTTACTTATTTGAATTAGACTTAGGATCAGGGAGAATAATGGGAACATTCAGAGTAAATTGTTGATGAAGTGTCCTTAGTCTCTCTGGGGTTTAGCTGCTCCATACTTGGCCAGGAGATGATTTTGTCTTAACACTGAATCATATTCTGCATCCCAAGGATTTGCTAACTCAATAGATATAAATATTTGTTGAGCATCTGCTGTTTGCCAGAACTATGCTTTACACTAAAGACAGTCCCTGGACTTCAGGCTGCCAGGTGACATTGCCAACAGAGCAGATTGTTCTAATGTTTATGAGTGGGGGATATGTTGTTCATAGGGATGATAGGATATGTTGTTCATAGGGATGAATAGGATGAATAGCCCCGTGATCTAAGAGAAGCAGAAAGGATACATCGCTGTTTGGATCTTATCCTCAAAGTAGTGAGGAGCCATTGTAAGGTCTTAAGCAGGAGAGTAACATGTTGTCACTTATGCTTGGTGAATAGGTGGTAGAGGAGCATCGGTTCAGTTAGCAGAGTTGTTCCCTCATTCCTACTCCCTCTTTTCCTTTCCACTTCATCTTTCTAAGGGTAGGGAGCTGGGGCATATATCCACTAATTCCTGCTACAGTTGGTTGAAGGTTGCTCTTACAGGCAATAGCTTTTCCTCTGCACTTCGAGGTTGCTCTAGTGAGCCAGCTGAGTTGTGGAACAAAAAATGAAAAGACTGGGCGGCTTGAGGTAAGAACACTGGGGGTGTGGATGGAGCTCTCCACCATGGCTGTGTTGAAGTCTGGCAGGCTGATGGGACATGGCATGGGGCACAAAAGTGTCCACAGCAAGTAGCTGTTGCGGTAATCTTGATGAGGGATCATGGTGACCTGGGTCACTGTGGTGGTAGTATTGACAGATTTGCTGATGGATTGGATGAAGTTTATGAGATCCCAGAATTTTGGAAGTATGGACTGTCCACTTACTGAGCTAGGGAAGAGTGTGAGAGGAGCAGATTTTTTTGGAAGCTGTGGAGGATGAGGGAGGAGTTTGATTTTGGACATTCAAGTGTGGGAAAGTTTCTAGACATCTGAGGGGGTAGGTGGCTGGATACCACAATCTGCTCTCTGAAAAGAGGTCTGGGCTAATGCTGTGCATTTGGGAGTCATCATTTTGTAGGAGGTATTTAAATCCATGAGACTAGAGGCTCTAACTGAGTGTAGATAAGGAAAGGGTTTGACAGCAGAGCTCTGAAGCACTGATATTGACTGATATTTTCATGTCAAGGTTATGAGAAGAGACTGACCAAAGAGACAGAAAATGAAGTAGGCGGAGAACAAGAGACCATGGGGGCCCAGAAACCAAATAACGAGAGTGTTTAAGGAAGGAGTTGTTCAGGTGCTGCTGATGGTTTGAGTAAGGGGAGCACTGAGACATTAGGTTTAGCAGTAGAGCCTTAGTGAGACCTATGTTCATGGAGTGGTGGTTCTAGAAGCCTGATTGCAGTGAGCTGAAGAGAAGAGGAGAGGAATTAGGGAAAAGAGGGGAGAGACCATGCCTGGCAAGAGTACTAATACAAAGCAAGACACAGAAAATGGGGCATTAGCCAGAGGAAAATATGGGGTTGAGGGAGGATTTGTTTTGTTTTCAAAGTAGGAGCTATTATAGCATGTTGATTGAAATGAATTGGTAAAGATGATCAAGTTGATGGGGTAGCAGAAAGAGGAGATGGTTGTTGGTGTGATTTCCATGAATAGGGGAGAGAGCATGTGATATAACGCACAGGTGGGGAACTGGCCTTAACTAGGAGCAGGGGCAGTTGATCTGTAGCAACAAAGAGGAAGGCTGTGGGTGTAAGTTCAGCTGTAGGTAGGTCCGTAGCTGCAGTTATGAGCGATAGCTATGGACATTCTCTTCTGATTGCTTCTATTTTTTTTTCAGTGAAATCAGAGGCGACTCATCTGAGAGTGAGGATGGGGGAGGAAGTGTTGGAGGTTGAAGAGACAGGAGAAGGTATGAAGTAGTCATCTTGATGAGGGAACGGACTAGGCTATTTTTGCTGGCCAGCACTGAGGACCTACTTGACTCTGTGATCATGAGTTTAAAGTGAGCCCAGGCAGCATGATACTTTATGTTTTGTGGTCACGTTCAGCTGCATGGTTGTAGGCCTGTAGGAGTGGAGAGTTGGATGTTATGAGGGGTGGGGTTCTTACCAAGTAGGTGTGAAGAAGAAGCAGGGGAGGAGGAGGTTACAAAAGGTCAAGATTGCGACTTACTGCAGAATTTAAGTTCAATAAAGAAGGGACTGAGGAAGTGAGAGGAGTGAAGGATGGGAAAGATACAGAACCAATGGATTATAGATCTTGGAGGAGGTGCAGAGCTTTGGGAGTCAGGACACTAAAGAGAGTGAGCTGGAAAAGTACATGGTGTTTGTGGAGAATGAGGTGTTTGAAGTTGAGCTTATGAAGAGCATATACGTATAGCTAAGTCTAAGAATAACTGGGAATTTGGTGGCTGAGAGAGGCAGAGGACAAGATCATTGAAGGAAAGAAGGTGGACAACTTGATGATTTGAGATACAGGAAAGATAATCTATATGGGGATTGAAATCAGTAAGAACTGTGATAGGAGTAGCATTTGAGAGTATAATAAGCTAGGTGCTAAATCTTTAGGAAACGTGGGGAGGTGATCTGGGCATTCATAGAGTAGCGCAGGAAGGCAGTGTAGCAGGTGGTGCAGACCAGTGCATGAGCTGCAAAGCTAGGAGGTTTGGGGGAGGCAGGTGGGCTAATGGCCTGGAATGGCAGGCTATTACAGAACAAGGAGGATGGCTGCCTGCCCCCAGGCCCAGTGCTGGAGAAACTTAAGGGGCAACAGGATTCTCATCCAGGTTTCAGTTAGAACAAGAAGGGGGAAAGGAGGGCTCAGAGAAGAGGTTGAGGATTTCATTTATTAATACGATTAATAGTCTTACTAGCTGTATGTTTGGGAAGCTCTTGACTAATTTGACATATCAAGAATTTTTTAACCAAAATGGAAGAAAGAAAATGGAAGCATTACAAGAAATTGGTGCTCTAATAAACAGTTCTTACTTTAAAATATTCATGAATTCCTAGGTAAAGTAAAAATGTAATCATTTTCAATCCTTTTCTTTGCCTGGGTTACTCACCCCATCTTTCCCACCCCTAGTCCCCACCTTGTCCTGGGAAAGGAATTAGGGAGAAAAGTGAAAGATACTGAGAGAGGTGTGGAATTACTGATGGAGTGATATTTTTGCAGAAACAGAGGAGAATGAGATCCTGAATAAAAGCTGAGGTCAAGGTATGGAAGATAGTGGAGACAGATGGACTGAAGGAAAAAGGAGAGAATTCAAGGTTCTGGGAGATCTAGATGAGGACTGGTATATGGGGGTAAGGGCACAAGGTACCTGGAAAAGGAACAGAAATTCTGTTCACAGAATTTTAAGATTTCATTTATGGCACAGTTCCAGATAATGACAGAAGTCCAAGATGTGGTTTTTGAAGTGTATGGCTGAAGCATAGTATGGGGGAGATACTCCCCGGAGTTAAGGAATTCAGAATGCAGCCTAGACAGCTAGAGGATTCGATCATTTGACCACATGTGCACCTCTCCGCATGGGTATTAGGTGCTGAGGTTCCTAAATGAGTGGGGGGCGGTGCTGAGGAGATAGATGGCAGCGGTCATCAGGGTAGAAGGTGGTCTAGCTGGACAGTGGAGCCTCATGGGACTTTGAGAGTGTTCATGAGAAGAGAACCGTGAGATGGGTGCGGTCCAAATTTGGTATATTAGCGTCATTCTTACTTCCCATCATCGCACATTCTTTCCTTCCTCTGTTCCTACTTACCCAGTTATTTGTTGTAAGACATTTAAAGATAAATAGCTTTAGTCATTGGAAATTACTAATTAATATGACCCTGTTGAATTTAAAAGCAGATTTGCCCAATTTCTTTGTGGAGACTAATAAGATTGGTTTCCTGGAGCAGGAGGAGCTAGACATTCGTACACTGCAAACCAAAAATCGCAAGCTGGCAGAAATGCTGGATCAACGGCAGGCCATTGAAGATGAACTCCGTGAGCACATCGAAAAACTGGAACGAAGACAGGCCACCGATGATGCCTCACTGCTGATTGTCAACCGGTACTGGAGTCAGGTAGCTCACTTGTTTATTTGCTCAGATTTTTAAATATTTTTGTTCGCCTTTGTTAGCACTCTCTTCATTTCCCAAGTTGTGTTCTTTTGTTTTTTCATAACGGTGCCCACCCTCCTCCAGTTCGATGAAAACATCCGTATCATCCTTAAACGCTACGATCTGGAGCAGGGCTTGGGAGATCTCCTCACGGAGAGAAAAGCCCTTGTCGTGCCGGAACCAGAACCGGACTCTGATAGCAATCAGGAGCGGAAGGATGACCGAGACAGAGGTGAGTATTTGTGGTGCCTGCTACCACCACGTGCCGTGTGGGTTTCCGAAGTAGAGCTCTACTTTCGGGATTTCCACTTGAGGAAAGAAAGAAGATTTTGATATTGCCAGTTTTATAATGTTGACGGCTTCTTTTTCTCCCCTGTGTCCACAGGGGAAGGGCAAGAGCCAGCTTTCTCTTTCCTTGCTACTCTGGCCAGCAGTTCCAGCGAGGAAATGGAATCTCAGCTGCAGGAGCGTGTGGAGTCCTCCCGCCGAGCTGTGTCCCAGATTGTGACGGTCTATGATAAATTACAAGAAAAAGTGGAGCTCTTATCGCGGAAGCTGAACAGTGGAGGTGAGGCTGGGAGACTGGGAGAAGAAGCGGGAGGAATAAGAGCTCTCTTTGCATGCTGATTTGTAGTTGCAGACTTAATGTATTTATTTTTTATTCCATTCCTTGGGATACAGTCTCCAGTATTACCAGTAATAACAGTAATGTCGTTGCTATGGCATGTTAGTATTTTCCAAGTTCTTCATATTTTGAGCCACTAACGGTCCTGTAAGTAGCTGAGGAAAGCTCCATTCTGATACGCTCTGTTAATTAAACACTTTTATAGGTAGCAAAATTAATTTTACTGTTTAAGGAATGGCTGTGTTTTTGGATATTTTAAATATTGGTAATTACACTTAAAAATTTTTTTGTTTATAAGATGTTGAACTTTGACTTCAAGAGTCAGGGTTTTTTTTTTTTTAAGATTTATTTATTTATTTTTAAAGATTTATTTATTGGAGATTGAGAGAGCATGAATGAGAGAGAGCATGAGCTGGGGAGGGGCAGAGGGAGAAGCAGGCTCCCTGCTGAGCAGGGAGCCCAACTCCGGACTCGATCCCAGGACCCTGGGATCATGACCTGAGTCAAAGGTAGATGCTTCACCAACTGAGCCACCCAGGTGCCCGGAAAGATAATTATTTATTTGAGAGAGAGAGAGAGAGAGAGAGTGGGGCAGGGGGGTGGGATGGGCAGAGGGAGAGGGAGAGAATCTTAAGCAGGCTCCATGCCCAGCGTGGAACCCAACCCAGGGCTCAATGTCACGACCCTGAGATAATAACCTGAGCCAAAATCAGGAGTCAGACACTTAACTGAATGACCACCCAGGCATGCCCCCAAAGAGTCAGTTTTGATATGTTCTTGTTTTTTATTTATTTTTATCTCTAATATTTTTTTAAAAAAGATTTTATTTACTTATTTGACAGAGATCACAAGTAGGCAGAGAGGGAGGCAGAGAGAGAGGAGGAAGCAGGCTCCCTCCTGAGCAGAGAGCCCGATGTGGGGCTCGATCCCAGGACCCTGGGATCATGACCTGAGCGGAAGGCAGAGGCTTGAAACCACTGAGCTACCCAGGCACCCCATCTCTAATATTTTCGAAAAGAGTTGGCTCAGGTTTTAGAGTTGTTAGATGGTCTCTGTGTTTAAAAAGATAAAAGAGGGGTGGCTGGGCAGCTCAGTTGGTAAGCATCCCAAATCTTGATTCTGGCTCAGGTATTGATCTTAGGGTCATGAGACTGAGCCCTGCAATGGGCTCCATGTGCTTAAGATTCTTTTGCTCCCTCTCTTCCCCCCTCCCCCCTCAAAAAAAATAAAAAGATAAAAGAAAATATATGAATGGAGAAGTGTCTATTTGAAATAATTATATTACTAGTCAGTGTTAATGGAGAAACTTAAAATTGTACGTTATATAGTAAAGTATTTGTGTAGCCAGGTTGCATCTTCTTAAATGCCCTGAATTCACATTTTTAATAATCATGCTCTAATTGTAATAGCATAATTTTTGTGATTGTTAAGATGTTTAACCTTTTGGGGTGCCTGGCTGGCTTAGAGCATGTGACTCTTGATCTCAGGGTTGTGAGTTCAAGACCCACATTCATCCCGGAGACTACTTTAAAAAAAAAAAAAAAAGATGTTTAACCTTTTGTTTCTGATAGTAATATGTTGAATGTAATGAACCATTGGGCAGGCAAATAAGAATTTTTAAATTATTATTATTATTATTTTAAGATTTTATTTATTTGAGAGAGAGTGAGAGAGAACAAGAGAGGGGGAAGGGTCAGAAGGAGAAGCAGACTCCCTGCTGAGTTGGGAGCCCAATACAGGACTTGATCTGGGGACTCCAGAATCATGACCTTGAGCAAAAGGCAGATGCTTAACTGAGCCACCCAGGTGCCCTCTGTAATTTTTTTTTTTAAGATTTATTTGAGGGGCGCCTGGATGGCTCAGCAGGTTAAAGCCTTTGCCTTCGGCTCAGGTCGTGATCCCAGGGTCCTGGGATCGAGCCCCGCATCAGGCTCTCTGCTCAGCAGGGAGCCTGCTTCTTCTCTCTCTCTGCCTGCCTCTCTGCCTACTTGTGATCTCTGCCTGTCAAATAAATAAATAAATAAAATCTTAAAAAAAAAAAAAGATATATTTGAGAGAAAGGGCGAGTGAGCAAGAGAGATCAAGAGAGCAAGCATAAGCAGAGTGGGAGGGAGAGGAGAATCAGGTTACCCACTGAACAGGGATCCTGATGCAGTGCTCAGTCCCAGGAATCTGAGCCTAAGGCAGACGCTTAACCAACTAAGCCCCTCAGGCGCCCCTACTCTTAATTTTTTTTTAAGGCTACTTGGCTAAATTGTCAACAGAATTAAAAGGTGAGGGATTTAAAATACCTTGTGAAAATTTGATGGGAAAGGGTTTCTTTTGCTTTTCCAATAATGTCTTTGCATATTAGTGTACTTTATTATTTAGATACCAGTTTTGGAATACACTAATCAGAAATACGTACAAGTGGACTCTAGCAGTCCTCCCCTCCTACTTCTCTAAAATGATCATTTTGTAAGAAGAGTGTGGTTCATGTCCTCCCAGGCTTTTTTATTCATATGTTATGTCCTCTTGTGGGTTCTGTCTCCTGGTGCAGTGCCTTGGCTCACTCTTTGTTTCTCCAGTGTCTAGCACTGTATCTGCTATCTAGTGCGTGCTTAGTTATGATGAATGAGTGGCTATAAATCCTCCCTGTCACCTAATGTAAACTGAGCTGGGTGTTAATACTTTCTCCATTGACTGTACTAGAACAGTTGGATGGTGTGGTTAAATCCTATAATATGCCACATGGATGAACCGTGTGTATCATGGTACATACTGGTATGCATATTATATGCAGGTAATATGCCATTGCAGAGATTATGCCAGTGTTAAACTTGATTTTATAAATGAATATCAAGTAATAGTAATTGGTACCTTTAAAAATGAACTGAAATGGGTAGTATACTGAACAGTATTTTAAAATTATTTTTGATGGCATGCACTTTAAAGTTAGAGTTTAAGTTCAAATAAAAACGTTAATTATGTTACAAATCACTGAGTTATTTTTTATAGCATAAAAGGCAATTGCTGTAGATAAGCTGAACTTGCTAAAAGATAAAGATCTATAAAGAATGAATTATAGCATCAACTATACCTTTTTGGCAGTTCACTCCCCCCCCCCATGTTTATTTTATCCTTGGATTCAAAAGAATTGGATTTATCAGCTTGTTTATTAATTCAGTAAGTATTTATTGAGCTCTTAATATATTGTAGGACTCATTCTGAGTATCTCAGGATATTAAAAGGACTAAAATTCAGCTCCCAGTTCTTAACTTGGGTTATGAATCACTTTAAGAGCTTTTGGAGCATATGTTTTTTGGCCCTACCTGTGGGTATTCTTCTTTAGTAGGTGTGGGATGGGTCCTAGGGAATTGTCTAATCTTAAAAGTCCCACAAGTAATTCTACAGGCAAACCTGGTTGAAAACCACAAAACCCACCACATGGCCAGCCTGTTGTGTATGGTGTTTCTCCACCACATGCCAGAGGGTAGGAGGAAAGCCGACAGTTTTCCCTTCTGGTAACTGTCTCTACAGGGCACTGTATATCCTGAAGAGTATCTGATTTCACTTGCTAACATTTGGATTTGAGCATTTATATTTGTGACTCTAATTTTAAACATATTTACTTGGTGTAATAAGTTCTGTATATTTATCTACCTTCTTTGTAAATTGTAGTGTACATTTTGGCTTTTGCGCTTCAGGAGTGCCCCTAGCATCGTATTCTGGACTATGTTAAGTGATTCAAGGCTCTTACCTTTATTCTTTGTGATTTTATGGGTGCTCATTTGAGTCAGGAAATTTCTGCCCTCTGCTCCCCCTGCTCTCAACAGAGAGATGCTGCATGTTGGTGTTAGTGAATAGTAGGAATTTGTGATAGCCTTATGAAATAGAATTTTATTGCTATGAAGACTGTCACTGATGAGAGATACCTCTATCTTGTCTACAATTCTAAAATGCAGTTTTTTAGGTGATTGTGTCTTATCCGAATAAAGTAACAGAACCTCCATTTCTTTTCTCACAGCATTTTGACTTTGTAGAAAGGGATGAGAGTTAGGTGACTTTGGCTCTGTGTCATCCTCTACTGAAGCACAAATTTGGCTCATTTCTTTAAGCAGGTCATCTAAGGGCTGGGTACTTAATCAGTCATGTGAAGATAATAAAAACCAACCTACTTCTTGAAGGTTTTCAGGAAAATAAAGTGACATGCATGTTAATATTTGGTGGGAGGCGCACTTTTAAAATATGAAACTATAGATACTAAACTGAAGTGCGGTTCTGCTCCCTCAGATAATCTGATCGTGGAGGAGGCGGTGCAGGAGCTGAATTCCTTTCTCGCCCAGGAGAACATGAGGCTACAGGAACTGACAGACCTACTTCAGGAGAAGCATCGCACCATGTCTCAGGAGGTACTTGACCTGAAAGAAGAGATGGTACTTTCTTGTGGCCTGTGGCAGACATTGATTTAGCATTTTGAGTGCTTTGAGGATCATCTGGCTGTATTTTGAAAGCCTGTTTTAATATTAAAGAGCATGCAGGGTGGGTGTGAACAGCCAGATCTGAGAAATTGAAATCTGAGGAAAGATTAAGGGAAAAAAAAAATCGAATGCTTTTCCTAGACTTGTGCCTCTGTTGAATAGACAACTTTACGATGTTAGTTTTTAGGAAGAAATACCATCATGTGGGGTTTTGTGCAACAACACAGCAATCAAATAATACCCCAGATATAAAATATCACGTACTATGTTACTGAGGGATGGGTTGGTAGAAATTCATCTGAGAATGGGTCAGTAGGAACTACTGTATCGATGATGGGCTGGGAACTTGAGGAATGTGTGTTTTCCGTCCAGATTTGGGCATCAATAGTGCTGTGACCAAACCGCATCAGGATTTGGGTAATCATTTATTTATATACAGTGATTGAGATAAAATGATAATAGGCCCTTAAGATTTTTTCTGACACCCCTGATTATCATTTCAGTTTAGTTGAAAGGATATTGTGTTGAAATTTGATGTATTTTAGTTTGGCCGCCCATACCCTGTGCTTATTGGTAAGTTAGTAGTTACCATCTCCTTAGTGCGTAGCACTTCAGTACTTTAGTATCCTCTCTGATGGTCAAGCAGTTGCCATCTTACTGCTAAGGGAACAAATTCAAAGAGGTTAGTAACTGGTCTGAACATAGAGCCAGCAAGTGATTGAACTGTAATTTGGATGTAGGTGTGTTTTACTTTAAAGCCCATGTTCTTCTTTATGCTCTTACTTTGTAAACTCAAGTGCCAAGGTCCGTGCTGGCTGTTTGCATGAGAATCATCTGGGAAGTTTGTTAATACATGTGGATTCTCATTAGCCTTAAAATATATGCATAGTAGAGTATAGCAGTGCTTCTGAATCGATTGGGGTATAGTAGAAAAATAAAATAACTTTTTTTAATGTTTGAGACATAAATTAGGTGTGACAAAGATGAGAAGGTTCACGTCTTCTGGCCCTTTCCCAAATCTCGTGTAGCATTACTAAGCTGGAGAGAGACATTGCTTTGCTCAGCTGAACTGACGTCCACCGTGGCTCTCGTGGCTGACGATTGATGTTATCTGTCAGCTGGTGGGGAGCTCACAGTGGTGGGTCGTCCCCTGGAAAGCCTGCATGTTGCTGCGCCAACGTGGCAGTGTCAGGGATGGGCTTCTTACATGCCACCTGGCTTCTTCCAGAGAACGAATGCTCCAGGAACAGCAGGCAGAACCTGCATGGCCTTTCAGACCTAGCCTCAAAGTTACGTAGCATCATTTCCACCGGGTCACTGAACTTAACCCAGGTTCAAGAGGAGAGCCAGTGCCACCACTGCCAAAGACTTTGGGGACCATTTTTTAAAACCAACACAAAGGGTATATATTAATGTGAACATTTAACAGTTTTGTAATTAGAGTTTTCATGATTTCATTTTTATATTCATGCATTGGGAAGAAGGTGAAGCAGCTCCAATTTAATTTTGCCTATAATGTTGCATAAGCAGGGGTTAATTTTGTGAGATTTGGGATGTAAGGTAGTGATGGGAGGTATTGCTTTTCTAACTTGGGTTTTTTTTTGGCTTTCTTTTTCTGGATACCTGTCTTTGGGTTGTAGTTCTCTAAGTTGCAGAGTAAAGTGGAGACAGCTGAGTCACGAGTGTCTGTCCTTGAGTCCATGATTGATGACCTGCAGTGGGATATTGACAAAATTCGAAAGAGGGAACAGCGACTCAACCGCCACTTAGCAGAAGTTCTGGAGCGGGCAAGTGCTTTTTCATTTACAGTTTAGAGACTAGATTCATTTTTAAAGAGTCTACTCAGAAAGGATGGACCCAGGTAGTAGTACCTGGGAACAAAATGGACTCTTGAAAGTACTTTGGTTATCAGAATAAAATTTTAGGGTCTCCTCTCACTAAAATCTTTGTCCTTCCTATAGGTGAATTCGAAAGGCTATAAGGTATACGGAGCAGGGAGCAGTCTCTATGGCGGCACGATCACTATCAATGCCCGGAAGGTAAGATGCGCGACTCAACTCGGGACACGTTTGTGACCTCGTGTCAGCTGTCGTGCTTGGTACTTAGGAGTTCACAAGTGGCAGAGTGGGGTTGGGCTAGAAGAATGGGAAGGTGAAGGTGGAAGCTTAGGACTGGGAATGATATAAAAATTCTTTTTGCTCATTTTGCTATTTTCCTTTTTCTCTCCAGTTTGAGGAAATGAATGCAGAGCTTGAGGAGAACAAAGAGCTGGCTCAGAACCGTCACTGTGAGCTGGAGAAACTTCGGCAAGACCTGGAGGAGGTCACCACCCAAAATGAGAAGCTGAAGGTAGGAGTCACCTTTCTGAAGGGCCGTAAAATGAAACTTTTCGCTGATCAATTCACATACATACTGATTGGCCCTCAGAACTTACGAGGGAAAAGAAAAATGTGGGTTTTGTTGGTATGTCTATTTATTTATTTGTTAGTTATACTGTACCTTGTTCTGAAAAGTATCTAAGACAACCTATAAAGAAATACGTAGACTGAATCAAGGTGCTCTAACTTAGGAATTGTTGAGAAAAATGAGTAGGGTAAACTGGGGTGATGATCCAAAATGGATTAAAAAAAAAACGGGGCTCGTGTACAAGTTCTGTGCAAGGAGCACATACATCTTGTAGCAGGCAGGCTACTTAGTGTCCATAATTGCCAAATGTGGGTCACGGAATTTGGCTCTTCTGTTCCTAGCTGCCAGATCGGAGAAAGAAACATGATCAGTGATGGTTCCTGTTGGTTTTCAAACCTGCCTGTTAGAATTTTTCTCTCCCCACGTTCTTGGGGGCCGGGAAGAAAATAGATCCTGAAAGGCTTCCTGCCGCTTTTTCAGTCATAGCTGCATGTCTTTTATAATTTCATGTTTCTAGGTAAATAAAGATGTTCAAACTGAAAAACAAAACAAAACAAAACCAACCTGAGTTAAATCAGTTAAAGTGGATAATTAAAGCAAGCCATTGCTTAAGAGAAGCATAACTGTTTTTAATCCAGTATTGAAAATCTATTTCTCTGTGACTGTTAACAAAAAGAACAAGTTAGTGATGGGGTTCCTCAACTGTGTTTTAAGAATTAAACATCCTGACAAATTTCATAGGGTTCTTCTGTGTTCCCAGGTCTGACAAATTTCATAGGCATCTTCTAGTGTCATTGGTGTAGGTTGATATATAATGTAAAATACATGTCAATTAAAACAGTTCTTGGGTGGAGAACACAGGTACCTGCTGTCACCTCTTGGCTGGTCAGATTTAATTTGATAGAGAGTTTACAGAACTAGAAGAGTGGGCAAATACAATTCATAATCTTTGTAAGGAAGATGGGTGGCTTAGTCGGTTAAGTGCCTGCCTTTGGCTCAGATCATGATCCCAGGGTCCTGGGATCAAGTCCCTCATCTGGCTCCCTGTTCACTGGGGAGCCGGCTTCTCCCTCTGCCTGCTGCTACCGCTGAATGTGTGTTCTTGCATGTTCTCTCTCTGACAAATAAAATCTTAAAAAACAAAAATCAAGCAAAAAACTTGTCTCAACTGCACAGGACATCATTGAGTTTAAGATTTTATTTCCTATCTGGCATCCAGGGCGCAGACGCTAGCTTCTGCTTCTGACTGGCTTTTGGGCCCTCCTCAGGTGGAACTGCGGAGCGCGGTGGAGGAGGCGGTTAAGGAGACCCCAGAGTACCGCTGTATGCAGTCGCAGTTCTCCGTCCTGTACAACGAGAGTCTGCAGTTGAAAGCGCATTTGGATGAGGCTCGGACGCTGCTTCATGGCACCAGGGGGACCCACCAGCGCCAAGTTGAACTCATTGAGGTAATAGCCTCACTTTGTCTTCTGTATATAAGCTTTTCTGCCTCATAAATTTTATAATTTTACCCTCTCGTGAGTGATTATTGCTCGTTCAGCAAGTATGTATGGAGTGGCCGTAGGTCTTTATTCTGCTGGATGGCGGGCATCCCGCCATTTGGGATCAGAGAGTCTGGCGGGGTGAGTAGTGACCATTAGATTGTGGTATGGGACAACAGACACGTACCCAAAAGAGACAGTGATAAAGGAGACAGAGCACCTGATTTTCTGTGGCAAGAATAGTGCCATTTATAAGCCATTATAGCGTGTTGGGGCAAATGTAAATACGTTTTTTAAAGGCAAAAACTTGCATTCATGTGTTCAACTCCATACCTTCCATAGTCCTTAAGATAATATTTGTTGTCATAGTTGGTCTTTTACTGTATGTCTGACAAATGAATTGAATTTAATATGTCTTACCTTACGTACATACATACATTTACCTTCTGTTTTATTGTTTGGTATTCCTTGTAAATTATAACATTCTCGCAGGTAGGGGCTATTTCCCTCATTTCTGTAATAGCCTTCCAGTTCTCAGATCAGTGTTTGTAGCTGCCTGGTGCTCATTAAATATCGATTGAGTGGGAACTTTTCAGAGTAATCCCTCTTAGTGTTTCACTTTTTTTTCTTCTTAGATCCTTACAGGTCAAAATTAGGAAACATATTAATAGAACATGATGATGTTTCCACATTTGGATAAGAGTTTTTGATTGGTTCCCTTTTTTGTGTGTAGAGAGATGAGGTTAGTCTTCATAAGAAGCTGCGGACTGAAGTGATCCAGCTGGAAGATACGCTGGCCCAGGTCCGCAAGGAGTACGAGATGCTGAGGATAGAATTTGAGCAGACGCTGGCCGCCAATGAACAAGCAGGTATGAGTATTCTCACTCCGCCTCACAGCTTGCAAGGCAAGCTTCCTTAAAGTTCCTTCAGCAACATAGTGTAGTCTATCTGGATCTGACAGTGTTAAGTGGAGCTCAGATGTCTTAAAGACCCTTAATCAAACCCTGGGATTCATTCTGGCTCACAGCCTGGGTGTTTGTTTTTCAATTCAGATTGGCCAGTTTTGTTTTCTTCTTAGGAGGAGGTCCTCTGGTAATTTCCCCTGTTTCTCAGAGGGCCCTGATGTGTTCTGCACTTTGTCTTCTTGTGCCTTTGCCCTTGTCACAGTTCTTCCTAACATTGCTGCTGCTGTATTTCAGGCCCCATCAACCGGGAGATGCGCCACCTCATCAGCAGCCTCCAGAATCACAACCACCAGCTGAAAGGCGAGGTCCTGAGGTACAAGCGGAAACTGAGAGAAGCCCAGTCTGACCTGAACAAGGTAACCAGGAGGGGTCAGATAAGTGCGAACAGCTGTTCTGTGTGCACGGCTGGTTTTGAGGGAGCCGAGTGGGCTGGTTGCCGTCAGTCACACGCTTGCTTCCCTCTTCGTCCCCCAGACACGTCTGCGCAGCGGCACCGCCCTCCTGCAGTCTCAGTCCAGTACTGAGGACCCGAAGGACGAGCCCGTGGAGCTGAAGCAAGATTCCGAGGACTTAGCTGCCCAGTCCTCCGCAGCAAAGGCATCTCAGGAGGAAGCCAGTGAAATCAAGTCCAAACGGGACGAGGAAGAACGAGAGCGAGAAAGGAGGGAGAAAGAGAGGGAGCGAGAAAGAGAGCGGGAGAAGGAAAAGGAAAGGGAACGAGAGAAGCAGAAACTGAAAGAGTCAGAGAAGGAAAGAGACTCTGCTAAGGATAAAGAGAAAGGGAAACATGACGATGGGAGGAAAAAGGAAGCAGAAGTTATCAAACAGTTGAAGATTGAACTGAAGTAAGAGCAGACTTTAGAGTAACTGTTTCTAGAGTAACTGCTTCTGACTCAAGCTGAGGTTAGGACATCATGCGTGCAATGTTTGGTGGATGGCGTGACTTACAGGCTGTCATGGTATCTCAGGTGTATCTAAATGTACAATTAATTGTGCTCTCAATTCTTAATCAAGTGTGCAGTCAAAATGGCTTGCGTGGACTAGTGTGGCATCTGGCTCGGTGGTCAGGGCTCGGTGAGCCCTGCACTTACAGCCTTATTCTTCATGAATCCAAATTACAGGACATGGTGTTATGACTTAAGCGATACTCATGAGAATTATTGAAATTAACTGCGGGCAGATTGCTGGCATCAACTGTAATTTAAATCATAATGGATAGAGTTCGTATCACTCTAACTTGAACAATGTTGGTCTATTTACCCGACAGTTAACTAGTTTGTGTATGTATCAGATCATGTTAAGAGATGTCTTAGGTTTATTCCTGCAGGCATTGACATGGTAAGACAGACCTGTCCTAAATGAAACACCAACATAACATCACATTTCTGCCCCTTGTCTTTCTGCATAACCAGTAGAACTGGTTACAACTTGCTTACCATTGGTTGTGGTTGTGCCTTTATTGATACTTGGATTTGAAGGACAACTATGCTCAAAACATTTGAGTTTCTTTGGTATATAAAAGTATAGTTAAGAGGTTGGATAATTTGGGAGGAGGTGAAGTTTCAGTCTGCAGCTGATGGCTCATCACTCCACTATCGATTCTAGTTTTCTCCCTTTTTTTCTATTCCTTCCTCTTGATCTCTTTAAGGCAAATACTTTTTTCAAGTATAGTACCAGAATTATCTGGGTGACTTATTTAAAATACATTCCTGGACCCCATTACAGACCTATCTCGGTTTCTAAGAGTGGGGCCCTAGAATTTTGCCTCTTTAAGTAGGGCCACAGGTGTTTATTTTAGAACTTTATGTTGGAGAACTTAGTCTGAAGGGAGAAATGATTCCATTAGTGAGCTTGCTTTTCTGTAGTTTCCGAGTGTATCCACAAGTTTCCTGATGGTCCGTGAGAAGTATTATCTTTCAGAGCTGTGATGTAAGGTGTACATGGAACGGTTGTAAATTATTTTGCTCAATTCTAAATTCCCTTGCTCTGATGTCCTGTGTTTTCTCATTACACCTTCACTTCCCTCTACCATCCTCATCATAGGAAGGCACAAGAGAGCCAAAAGGAGATGAAACTATTGCTAGATATGTACCGCTCTGCCCCGAAGGAACAGAGAGACAAAGTTCAGCTGATGGCAGCTGAGAAGAAGTCTAAGGCAGAGGTAATCTAGTCTGCCATTACCTGTCATTCTGGTTATAGTCTGCATTTGTGGGATTTTCCTTCACATTTCTGAAGAATGTAGTTTCTTTCTTCATCGTTAAAGTTAGCATTTAAAACTTAGCAGCACTTTCATCCCTTTCAGAGACCATCTAAAATAAAACAGATTTCTGTATTCTGTACTATGTGGTAAGGTATATCACAATTTCTGGGAATCGGAGTAACCTTTTCAGACTTTTTCTTCTCTCTTTTCTATTAATGCTTTTCCCATAAATCACTGTTACACAGTGAGTTACGTTTCAGATTACTTTTGGGAAGAATGTCTTATTCTCTTAAAATTTGGGGGCCTTAAAAACAAGGGTAAGAACCACTATCCTAAGGAGAGGTGCGTGTGCACTCGTCACCAGCGTTCCTCATACGAGTGTGTCATGTGGGAATGGAGGGAAGTGACAGCAGTGTTGTGATGTGCCCTGCCAGTATAGCGTTCTCTCCCTTTCGAATTCTGTCAGGGTGCTTTGGTGTTGTGGGCCCTCCATCTGTGCAGGATCAGTTGATTCTTGAAATTGTATTATATCTTCTTCTTCTTGTGTGTGTGATTCCTTACCTTCTCTAGTTGGAAGATCTAAGGCAAAGACTCAAGGATCTAGAGGATAAGGAGAAAAAGGAGAACAAGAAAATGGCTGATGAGGATGCCTTGAGGAAGATCCGGGCCGTTGAGGAGCAGATAGAGTACCTGCAGAAGAAGCTGGCCATGGCCAAGCAGGTGGGCACACTCTCTTTGCGTAGCTAGGTTTTTAAAAAGTACATGTTACTTGACAAGTAAGTTATTGACAGTGCAGTATGCTCTTTTAGTCCAGTCTTTTTCTTTCTGTGAATATGTTTTACTCCTATATGTACGTTTGTTTCTATACTGAAATCTTTCATTCTTTATTATTTTGTTTAACGTATTTGTGAGGCAAATTTTTAAATTTTTACTTCTTCCTTTTTTTTTCAAAAGGGTAGCCAGTTGTTGTTTATTGAGGTGTCTACCCTTCCTCTGCTGATCTGGAATCAGGGATATAGTGAGTCTAAATGAAAAAAAAATGTGTGTGTCTTTACATATATACATACATATATACATATATACACACACACACATATATACGTGTGTGTGTGTATGGTTTTATATGCATTATGATCACAAATAACGTGCCCCCAAACAGGTTATAAATAAATAACTAGTATGTTAACTGTGGCTGTTTTGAGGTCACGTAACTGTAGAGATTTTTTCTTCTCACAACGAACATATATTTCTTTATTTTTAAGTCCCGGTGTGTTTTATTAACTTTGAATGTTCAATAATAAAGATACCAGAAATGGAAAAACTATATATGTTCACTGTATCTAAGAAATAACAAAATGGCAAAGTGAAGGAGTTTTAGATTAAGTACCTTGAAAAGAGGAACTTTATTAGAACCTATATACATTTCTTTGATAAAAAAGTGGGATTTTGGCTTTTCTTAAATCTGGTGGTTTCCAATTTTCTCTTTCTTGCTCTTTCTTTTTTTCATTTTTTAAGATATTACTTATTTATTTGACACAGAGAGAGACAGCGAGAGATGGAATACAAGCAGGGGGAGTGGGAGAGGGAGAAGCAGGCTTCTGCTGAGGAGGGAGCCCGATGTGGGACTCGATCCCAGAACTCTGGGATCATGGCCTGAGCGAAAGGCAGACGACTGAGCCACCCAGGCACTCCTCTTGCTCTTTTTAAAAAATGTAATAATTATTGGGGTGTTTGGGTGGCTCAGTTGGTTAAGCATCTGACTTCGACTCAGGGCCTGATCCCATGGTCATGGGATCAAGCCCCGAATTGGGCTCCTCTCACTGTGGGGAGTCTGCTTGTCCCTCTGCCTTTGTCCTGCCCCCCTCTTGTGCACGTGTGCACTCTCCTCCTGCATGAGTAAATAAAATCTTTAAGAAAAATAAAAAAATAAAAATTATCAGGAAATTGTCCTACTATAGGTTCTAGTAAGAAGTGGAGCGACATTATAAATTTAGTATTATCCCAATACAAATACTGATTTTTGGTTTTGTTGATTTTGGCACTAAGACCAATTCTATTTATTTATTTATTTATTTTAAAAAAGATTTTATTTATTTATTTGACAGAGAGAGATCACAAGCAGGCAGAGAGGCAGGCAGAGAGTGAGGAGGAAGCAGACTCCCTGCTGAGCAGAGAGCCCGATGCGGGGCTCGATCCCAGGACCCTGGGATCATGACCTGAGCCGAAGGCAGCAGCTTAACCCACTGAGCCACCCAGGCGCCCACTAAGACCAGTTTTACAGTACATATGGAAAAGCACACAAGAATAGCCAGTAAAACCGAACAAGAAGAGCAATGGCAGTTCCTATCTCAACCAGGTATAAAAACAGGAAGTTTCAGGAGGTAAGATAGCTTGAGACTAATAGACTGCTAGTTCTGAATAGGAAGTCCAGAAATAGACCAGAGTACACATGTGTATTTATTTATTTATTTATTTTTAAAGATTATATTTATTTATTTGACAGAGAGAAATCACAAGTAGGCAGAGAGGCAGGCAGAGCGAGAGAGAGGAGGAAGCAGGCTCCCCGCTGAGCAGAGAGCCCGATGCGGGACTCGATCCCAGGACCCTGAGATCATGACCTGAGCCGAAGGCAGCGGCTTAACCACTGAGCCACCCAGGCGCCCCACATGTGTATTTAGTATGTACCAAAGGTACAGTTTGAAGTCAGTGGGGAAAAGGAAAAGTATTAAATGTGGAAGGGCAAAAAGAAATACTAATATTGGAAAAAAGTTGCATATATACTCAGACACTCTGCACAAGGATAATTTGCAAATGGATTATAGCTGTAATATTAAAGAAGCTAATCCATTTGAGGTGCCTGTGTGGCTCATTCGTTAAGCATCTGCCTTCAGCTCAGGTCATGATCCTAGGGTCCTGGGATAGAGCCCTGCTAGGGACTCTCTGCTCAGCGGGCAGCCTGCTTCTCCCTCTCCCACTCCCCCTGCTTGTGTTCCCTCTCTCCCTGTCTCTCTATAAAATAAATAAATAAAATATTTAAAAAAAATTTTAATCCATTAGAAGAAAACAAATTCCTTTATAAGTCGGAATGATGGAGACCTTTTTTATTTTCTTTTAAAGATTCTATTTATTTATTTGACAGAGAGTGACAGCAAGAGAGGGAACACAAGCAAGGGGAATGGGAGAGGAAGAAGCAGGCTTCCCACTGAGCAGGGAGCCCGATGCGGGGCTCGATCCCAGGACCCTGGGGTCATGACCTGAGCTGAAGGCAGACGCTTAACGACTGAGCCACCCAGATGCGCCCTGTTGGAGACCTTTTTAACTATTAATAAAAGTTTAAAAAATATGAAAAGAATTGATAATTTCAACTTAAAACCCACAAAACTTCTATCTGGCAGAAACAACTATTCGCAAAGCTGAAAGACAAATGACAAGCAGGGAGAAAATATTTCTAACTCTTAGCACAAAAGAGCTTATCTTGCTATTATTTAAAAACTCCCCAGAAATGACAGAAAGGAAAACCCAACACCTTAGTAGAGGAATAGGCAAAAGATGTGACTCGTTCACAGAAAAGGATACCAATGGCTCTTACACATCTGAAAAGATGTTCAGTCTCCTCATAACACAAAATAGAAGTCAAAAATATTTTTAGGTACTATTCTTCACTCATCAGATTGTTGTACAGTACAGCTGCAAAGTCTGTAGTGAAATTTGGTAATTACAGTTGTGGAAAAGTGTGAGAAAATGTGAGGTTTTGTGATAGAAATTCTCTTCATCAAGGGCTACTTGAGCAGTTTGCTACATTGGTGTGTAGATTTGTCTATTCTAACCAGCCCTGAATACAGATCAGCTGAGCATCAGACCATCGGTGCCAGTGTCTTCAGATAATAAGGGCTTCTTTAGTATTCCTTGGGCTAACCTAAGTGACAAAACTAAGCTGCTTAAAACCGAGTCTCTGTCGGCAGGTTACTTTATTTCTGAATTAACACTGGGAAAATTTAGTTTCCAGTGCTCATTTGGAGTTAGAAGATCCTATTTAGTTTCCAGTGCTCATTTGGAGTTAGAAGATCCTATTAAAATGAGGGTTCTTTCTCCATATTTTAGGAGGAAGAGGCTCTCCTCTCAGAGATGGATGTTACAGGCCAGGCCTTTGAAGACATGCAGGAGCAGAATATCCGTTTAATGCAGCAGTTGCGGGAGAAGGATGATGCAAATTTCAAACTCATGTCGGAGCGTATCAAGTCGAATCAGATCCACAAGCTACTTAAAGAAGAGAAGGAGGAGCTGGCTGACCAGGTTTTGACTCTAAAGACTCAGGTAATTTGAATAGAGCTTGCCAGAATTCTGTTGAAGTAGGGTACTTTCTACATGAAACTCTGCATTAAAGAATGATTATTGTGGCATTTTTTAAAATAAGAAAAAAACCCTGAAAAGTAAATTATATTTTTGGCATAATAAATTATAATTATTATATATAATAATTGTATAAATTATACATCCCTGCAAAGAAGTACACTTTAGCTGTTAAAACAAATAAGGATCTGCTAGTATGGAAAATGTTATTAAGTGATTTTATTATCCCTTTTATGTTAAAAACGTGTACATCTTTGTGTGTGCTGTGTATTTTACAAATTTCTGGAAGGCTGTATGAGAAACAGAGTGATTACCTGATTACCTCTGGATGCTGGGATGAGAGTCTGTGGGTGTATGACTTTATTTTGTACCCTTTCATGTTGACTCTTGACTCCACTTTGTGCATGAATTCCCTTTTTCTTTCTTTCTTTCTTTTTTTTTTTTTTTTTAATTTTATTTATTTATTTGAGAGAGAAAGAATGGGAGAGAGCATGAGAGGGGGAGGAGGGTCAAAGGGAGAAGCAGGCTCCCCGCTGAGCAGTGAGCCTGATATGGGACTCAATCCTGGGACTTCAGGATCACGACCTGAGCGGAAGGCAGTTGCCTAACCAACTGAGCCACCTAGGTGTCCCTGTGTGTGAATTTTAAGAAAAAGACTGTTTAGAACTTCTAGCCATTCTGAGAGAAATGGCCTTTGTTTGAGCTATAATTTACAATTTAATCTAGTGTGAATTGCCAACCTTTGAAAATTAGTACTGCTGAAGAAGGTGAGTATCTGTAAATGTAATTCCTTTTGCTCTTGGCAACTTGGAAAATAATTTTCAGTGGTTTCTTAAAACTCTTGATTGAGCCATCAACCATGACTTTTTTTTTTTTTTTTTTTTTTGGTATGAAAAGGGAAGCTTTTAAGTATTGTGATCTTGCATATATTTTGAAGGGTTCCTCGGTAAAGACAGTGATGATTTGAGATTTCTAACAGAGTCTTTGTGGGCCTAGGGATTAACAGTGCCTAGTCAGTTAATAGTTTTTTTCTTTCCTGTTTGTGTTAAAATCTGATTTTTCTTTTTCAAAGGTTGATGCCCAGTTACAGGTAGTAAGGAAATTGGAAGAGAAGGAGCATCTATTACAAAGCAACATCGGCACGGGGGAGAAGGAGCTGGGTCTTAGGACTCAGGCCTTAGAGATGAATAAACGCAAGGTAGGATTGCTTACCCTGTCATCTGAAGTGACGGCTAGTCTCAGAGCAGCAAATACGGAGGACACTGATGACATGATAGGTTCCCTTTCTACCTTGGCCCGGATTAACGTCTTGCCTCCCTAGAGATAAGCTGACGCTATTTGTCCACCTCGTCTAGGCGATGGAGGCAGCCCAGCTGGCAGATGACCTCAAAGCGCAACTGGAGTTGGCTCAGAAGAAGCTCCATGATTTTCAGGATGAGATTGTGGAGAACAGTGTCACCAAAGAAAAGGACATGTTCAATTTCAAAAGAGCCCAGGCAAGAGCAATTGTGTTTTCTTTATGTTTCACCTTTCAGGTATTTTTTGAGCTCTGAAATGTTATGAAGGAATCATTGGTCTAATGTATGTCATCTCCTCCTTGATTATAAGTTCTTTGTGTGACGAGACCAAGTCTGTTTTCCTCACTGCCTTTCCCCTCAAAAAGCCTGTCATAGTGCCTACCACCTGGTGGGCATGGAATACAGCAACACTATCAAATTAGAGGATTTTAAAGTTCTGTAATTTTTCTATTTTGGGCATGTCATATGTTTCTCATGATGACTTTCTAGCCTTATCCATACATCTGTACGTTATTTTAACCTACTCTTACCTTCAGCTTGAGAGTAATTACCTTAAAATAGTTTATCAAGTTTTTCATCTTTTTGTTGTTGTTGTTTAATTCTTTGACTGTATTTTTACAGAACTGCATTGACAATAGTTAGGTGCAACTAGAGTTTGGTGATAGGATTATGGTTTTGTGCTTAGGAACAAAGAAGGTATTTGCCTTTCCAGTTCTCTGCATTCCTAAGAGATAATGGGCCAGGTAAGGACAGAAAGTCCTTTCTTTGCCGAGTAGAAAGTTCAAGTTGGAGCAATTTTTTTTTCTTCAGAAATGGCAGGTCTGGGGGAGTGTGTATGTCTAATGGGTTTGCGGTCTTACCACAGGAGGACATCTCTCGACTTCGAAGGAAGCTGGAGACCACAAAGAAACCAGACAATGTGCCCAAATGTGATGAGATCCTGATGGAGGAGATTAAGGATTACAAGGTTAGGAAAACTGCAGTGATTTCTTCCTGTCCTTTTTGTTCGGGACTGAAGTGGCCTGCTAATAGCCTGGGAGAATAAATACTCAAGTTCTTTACATGAAGGGAACCAGAGGATGGTTTCTTTTGGTGGGGAGGGACACTCTTGTCTTCGTGCTTAGCGGGTTTTCTGCTTATTTGCCTCCATATGATAGCCATTTAAACCCTTATGGTCGATCAGACTCTGACTTCTCTCTTTTTTTTAAGGCACGCCTAACCTGTCCATGTTGCAACATGCGTAAAAAGGATGCTGTACTGACCAAGTGTTTCCATGTTTTCTGCTTCGAGTGTGTGAAGACACGCTATGACACCCGTCAGCGCAAATGTCCCAAGTGTAACGCCGCGTTTGGTGCTAATGATTTCCATCGCATCTACATTGGTTGAGCCAAGCCAAGAGAAGAAGAGGGAATGGCTAGACAGGCACTTCTTCATTAACCACCAAACCTCTACCTCTTCTCTCTTTGACTGTCACCTAAGGGCAGTTTGTCTGTCAACAACCTTTCCTTCACAGACTTTACGTCCAGGTTCTCCTCTCTAATAGCTAGATGACTTCAGGGAAAAGGACTGGTAAAGGCAGGTCTTGGGTTTTGGAATGAATTAGAAACAAACCACCCTCATTTGTCTTCCCCACCAGCTTCTTTCTTTCCTGCTTTTAGATTTCTCAGCATTTTCTTCTTCAGGCTTACTGTATAATTTTGGATTTCCATTCTTCCTGAAGAAATAAATTGGTATTTTCGACACAGAGAAGGGAATAAAGAAGAGTGGAGACATATGACTATTTTGGGGGGTGAGGGAGATCTTTTAGAAATAAGCTCTCTGTGGGCACAAATATTTCTTGATTTGTGTAGTAAACTTTTTGTAAAGTTGGATTATAAAATGGTATAATTGTGCTATTTTTTCCTGGATGGTTTGAAGCCTTAATGAAATTATGTCCAGGATGATTCATTTCCTATTCACTAAGTAACTTGTTAAGGTCAGCTGGGTTCCATGTTGAAGTTATTTAAGTTTTGAAATGTCCTACTCATTAAAAAAATCTTACTTCTTGAGACCAGAATAATTTCAAAGTCATTAGCCCTTTTTATCTTACAATGAAATCAAGCTTGGAGAGGATGGGGAACAGGACTGAGATGAAGAGATCTTCTGGGTACTTTGGAAACTTGACACAGGGAGGCCTTAGTGAGCTATGAATTAACTCTCATCTGCCTCTCCACAGGGATTGCTGTGATCCCTTTTTTCTGGAAGATTCTCTGTAATGTTTCTGTAGGACTTTATACTCCCTAAGCTTCAATTAAAGCAGGATTCAGTTTGCTTTAGTGTTTGTGTTTTTCTTGGGCAGTAGGTGGTTTGGGTTTGGTTATTTACTATTCATGACACTTGGCTAGGGAAGTTAGCTGTCTAGCGTTGGGGGACTGCAGCCTGTGGAATATATATACACACACACACATATATGTATGTTATTTTATAGATTTAATTTGTTTATTTGACAGAGATCACAAGGAGGCAGGCAGACAGAGGAAGGGAAGCAGGCTCCCCGCCGAGAAGAGAGCCTGACTCAGGGCTTGGTCCTAGGACCCTGGGATCATGACCCGAGTTGAAGGCAGAGGCTTTAACCCACTGAGCCACTCAGGCACCCCAGCCTGTGGAATATTGTGGCAGAAAACCACTAGTCCCATGGGAAGTTGGATTTAGGGGAAGTTCCTCTAGTTGGGAAGAGCAGGGAGCCTCTAGTCCCAACTAGTCTGAAGTCCCAGCAACATAAAGAGCATTTAGAGACATTTTGAGATAATTACCAAAAAGGGTGATGATTTTTGGACAGTCTGGCTTCTTAGTACAGAAGAGGCCAATGAATGGGTTTCAGGAATAGCCACAGATTGTATACAAAATTTTGTTTGTGTTGTATGTACGTTATTCATAGCTTTTTTCAGATTCTGAAAGGAATTCTGAAACCACACGGTCCTCCAAAAAAAAAAAAAATCAGCCTCACAGCACCTGAGTGACTCAGTTGGTTAAGCATCTGACTCTTGATTTCGGCTCAGGTCATGATCTCAGGGTCCTGGGATGGAGCATCAGGTTCCTTGCTCAGTGGGGAGTCTACTTGAGGATTCTCTCTCCCTTTCCCTTTGCTCCCCCCACACACTCTGTCTGTCTCTCGCTAAAATAAATAATTTTTTAAAGGTTTATTTATTTATTTGAGAGAGAGACTGAGCATGAGCAGGGGGGAGGGGCAGAGAGAGAGGGAGAAGCAGACTGTCCACTGAGCAGGGAATCTGATGTGGGGCTTGATCCCAGGATACTGGGATTGTGACCTGAGCTGAAGGCAGACGCTTAACCAACTGAGCCCTTTAGGCACTCCTAAAATAAATAAGTCTTTTAAAAAAAAAAAATCACTGCTCTAGATACATAAGGAACTTATTTAGAAAATTTCTTTAATGCTTATGTAGAATGCCAACTTCAAGGATTATTGGAAAAGTACTAGAATCTTCCCTTTCCTTTTTCAGGTCTTGTGGGAATGCTCTTTTTTATTTTGTTGTTGCCTTGGAAATTGTCTTGGCAATTTGGACCAAAATCAGTCTTGATAATGCTCTAAGGCATATGTCTTAACTACATGGTTGGCTTTTAAATTCTTACCTCTGTAGGGATCTTTTTCAAAGGTGCTCAGCTATTTCTGCTAGCTGTTGCATTCTTGTATGACTTTCCATTGGAAAAGTTTTTTAAATCTCTGTCCAGATCCACGAAGCATCTTTGTTCTTTGAGGGCAGGAATTCTGTGCGTATAGTACTATGTGCATGCCTCTTGAATGATGAATGTGATTTGATATTGTGAGGATTCAAGTGGGCCCCACGGTATATTGGTCTGCATTCTGAAGTTTGATATTATGGGGATTTGTGGGAAGATTCTGGAGAATAGGGAAGTGATCACTTGTCTTCTTTTAGACCTACTGGGATGGTGATGCTCGCCTCTTGAAGGAAGGTGTATTCTGCTCTCATCACTTTCCATGATCATTTGTTGGTGTGGCATGCCTTTAAATTTTGGTCTTTAAGGTTTTTGCTGAGGAGTATCAATTGATAGATAAACCCAAGGACCAATGAGTATGCAGAAAAGTTTCAACTATTTCTTAACCGCAAAAGTCTACCTGATTCAATGTGATAAGACCACTCCATTAAGAGTAAGTAGAAACTGATGGGTTGTGTACATGTTAGACTGGGTTTACATAATAGGAAGTCTATGGTATGGAAATAACCAAACATTTCCTAGATCCATAATTATCCCATCACACAGAAAAATTGAGGTTGACTTTCTGGGGATTTCTTGCCAAGTTTGGTTTCTTCCTAATGTTAAATATTAAGGTGGTATTTGTAGCATATTTCATAGGTCCTAAAATTAGGAATATAGAAAGAGCAGTGTCTTAACGGTGTAGTCCACAGTATCCAGAAGCAGGCCTGGCCCACAGCACTCAGGGAAGGTCCACATGGTTAAGTTGATTCAGCTACTTGCTTCTGCTAACAGTTTCTCAGAAGTCTTGTTTTTT
This sequence comes from Mustela nivalis, assembly GCF_964662115.1. Taxonomy (NCBI): domain Eukaryota; kingdom Metazoa; phylum Chordata; class Mammalia; order Carnivora; family Mustelidae; genus Mustela; species Mustela nivalis. Next base: position 64,334,916 of record NC_139032.1, read on the forward strand.
TGTTTTTAAGATTTTTATTTATTTATTTGACAGTTCACAAGTAGACAGAGAGGCAGGCAAAGAGAGGAGGGGGGAAGCAGGCTCCCTGCTGAGCAGAGAGCCCAATGTGGGGCTTGATCCCAGGACCCAGGGATCATGACCTGAGCCGAAGGCAGAGGCTTTAACCCACTGAGCCACCCAGGCATCCCCAGGAGTCCGTTTTATTGGACCAGTGTATATTCAAACCTGACTTTTTTTTCACCCCCTAAGTGGAAACAATTTTTCCTTATGTATTGAAGTAACTCTTCCAATTTGGATTATCCTGAAATATATAACCTTATTTTAAATTTCCTTTCTTGGTGATAACAAAAGAAATTACAAATTCTGAAACTGATAGCTCTGTTCTAGGCAATCTGTGATAGTTATGCCTTCTTTTATATGGTTTAGTCTTTTTTTTGAGGAAAATCGTAGACAAAATTGGAAGCATAGTATATTTGCATTAATAGAGTAACACTATGCTCTGAGGATTTCAGGTTACTAAAATCTACAGAGTGGAATGAATTGAAAGCTAGGATGTGGGAGTTAAAAGGGACCTCAAACCGTGTACTAGTTTATTTTTAAGATTTTATTTTAATTCAATTAGCCAACATATAGTACATCATTAGTGTTTGATGTAGTGTTTGGTGATTCATTAGTTGCATGTAACACCCAGTGCTCATCACAAAACGTGCCCTCCTTAATGTCCATCACCCACTTACCCCATTTCCCCACCCACCTCCCCCTCACCAACCGTTTATTTCCTGGAGTCAAGGGTCCATTATGGTTTGTCTCCCTCTCTGGTTTCTTCCCATTCAGTTTTTTCTCCCTTCCCCTATGTTCCTCTGTGCTATATCTTATATTCCACATATGAGTGAAACCATGTGATAATTGTCTGTCTCTGACTTATTTCACTTAGCATAATCCTCTTTAGTTCATTCCACAGCAATGTAAATGTGAGTATTCAGCCCTTCTGATGGCTGAGTAATATTCCACTGTATATATGAACCACATCTTCTGTATTCATTCATCTGTTGAAGGGCATCTCGGCTCCTTCCACAGTTTGGCTATTGTGGACATTGCTGCTATGAACATTGGGGTGCAGGTGTCCCTTTTATTCACTACATCTCTCTCGGGGGCAAATACCTGGTAATGCAAATGCTGGGTCGTAGGGTAGCTCTATTTTTAACTTCTTGAGGAACCTCCATCCCGTTTTCCAGAGTAGCTATACCAGCTTGTATTCCCCATTATTCCCCTTATTTTAGAGATGAGGAAACAAGTCCCAGGGTCACTCAGTTTAGCAGCAGAATCATAATGTTGCAATCAGACCTCTGTTTTTCTTTGACCGTAAGTGGAGACATGTACCTATAGAACGCACGTCATCAGGAAGATAATAAATGAAAATACCTTGAGTCAAATTTTAAGTCTTTCTGAAGGTTTCTAATTTAAGTAGGCTCTCTGCCAGGCCCTAGATTAGGACTGCATTTTCTTCTGATTGAGATCATCTCAATCATCCTGATTGAGAGTTCCTATAGCACTTTGTTCCAGAGTAGAACTGAACCAAGAGGATCTTAGATTTCTCCTTGCGCACGCAGCCCAGCCCATTCATACATTTGGTATTTGTCATGATGGCAGGCGCCGTGCTAAATCTGTTTCTTGTGAAGTCAGACTTAGGATGAGTCTGGCCCTGCCTCTTACTAGAAGGTTACTTCAGCTCTCTGTTTCAGTTTCTTAATCTATAAAATAATAATAATTATGTTATAGAATTGTACTGAGGATGAAATGAGTCGATATATACAAAACATTTAGCAGGGTGCCTGGCAACTAGTAAATGCTCAAAATATTAACTTGTATTATTGCATATAAATTGAGAGAGGAAGTTTTCTTCTACATTTTCTCCTTATTTCTAGGAAAAAATGAGATCAACATATTTAGACTTTAGATCGTATGTGTTTATTTATTCCTAAGTCTACCTGTCCTGGTTAAAATGATGTCATGGCCAAGTCATGCCCAGGCATCAAAAGTTAACTTCATTTGCTCAGTATCCTACAAACAAATTGAATGCATGTGAATGACAGCCAGTTCCACCCAGCAGTGAGGACCTTGATCTTTTACTATAACCCTCTTTAGCCTAAAATCTTCAAAGATTCCTGTGGTCTTTGGGATAGAAGTCCAATTTAGCACAGGGATCTTGCCTCTGCTTTTCTTTCTGCAGTCCTTACAGCTTGTTACCCGCCTGTGCTTTATGTTTCTGTCAATGTTCCTACAGTTCTTGTCACAGCTTCCCAACTCTGGAACTTAGCACATTCTGTTTCTTTTACCTGGGGTGCTTGTTACCCTTCTCTCAATTTCCCCGCTACGTGTATGTGCGCGCATGCACACACACACACACACGCAAACACGGTAAGTGTCTTTTTTGTCTCCACAATACCTGATGTGCATTTATCAGAGTATACACCGCAGTTTTGCCAGTTTGTGTCTCCCTGCTAGACTGAGCTCCATGGGGTCAGAAACTTTCTTTCTCTTGCCAGCAGCTAGCCCAATGCCAGGCGCAGAATGAGCATCCAAACAAGGAGTGACTGAATGATGCAAAACCACCTTCGGTAAGTTGGTGGTTGAATCAGGTTACAGTGGGTTTATATTTGTATGAGATCTGACTTCGGTATAATCCAAAGAACATGTGTGAAGAATGCATCCTGCTAGCAGGTTCACGCTGGCAAGGCGGCCAGCCGCTAAACTGCAGGTGCGTCAGAAACCGCAGTGAGCCAGAGACCGCGGGAGCACTCTGGGATTCCCAGCTTGATCTGTACCAGTTCTTGGTTGGGCCGGAAAGCCGAAAGAGACGCCTATAACAGCTGTTTCTGTGAGACTTGGGGGCCACGGTGTTGAGTTCAGTGGACGTGACAATGCAGGTACAGTTTGTGTATCGGCTTCCTTTTCTGCGGAGCTGGGGGCCAAGCTGAGGCATGGGCTGGATGCGCTATAGTGGAAAGACTGAAGGGGGCATTGGAAGAAGAAGAGGGGTTGTAAGGCAGCAATCAGAATCCTGACAGTGTAAAATCAGTCTCCTGGAATTTAACTGCCTGTGTGTGAATCTGTCTCTGCTACTCCTCTTACCAGCTGTGTGACTTTGGACAACTTCCATAATTCCCTGAGCCTTAGTTTTTCCATCTGTAAACTGGAGGTCTAGTTCATCTACTGCAGACTAGGTCTAGAGAACCTGTGTCGAGGGGTTTTAATGAAGTTGAAATAAGTGTTAGCTACTATAGTATTGTCTGTTGACAGGCTGTGAACAGGACAGATTGTGAGAAGGTCCCTGAGCTCAGAGACCATGCCCATCTTACTCACTGTTGTGTCTCCAGCACTTGGCACGTAAACACAGGCTGTGTAGCAGATGGTTGTTGAATTACTAAATGAGGGTGGTCAGGGCAGAATTTTTTAGAGATCTCTCAGTATTGTGGCTTTTCCTAGAATATCTTTTAGACAAGGCCATTTCGATTGCACTTGGTGATGCCTGGGCTCTGAGTTTTCTCAGCATGTTTTGTGCCACATCAACTCTACTAAGGAAACAGTGTAAGTCCTAGTGGGTCTCCTGTGAGGAAGGGGCTGGTACCATGTCCACATCTGAATCCCCCAAGACAATGCCAGCAATACATCAGAAAATGAAGTTTCTATCTGAACATTTATTCCACAGTCATAGAAACTGAAGATGGAAAAGACCTGAGAACATCTAGTCCATCCACATGGTTGTACGAGAAAAGTGGCTGGAGCAAAACAGCCTGTTCACTTCATGCTCACGAGACAGCATTTCCGCTCTTCCTGGACTGGAGCGATTGCACACACGTTAAAATGAAGACACAAAGCAAACACTCTACAAACCTTAAGAAAATACTTCTAAGTACATTGTTTTCATAAAACGATTGGGAACTAAACTAAAAAGAGTGAGGGACTCCTGCATTAGGTGGGTGGCATAGGTGGGTGAAGAAAGGAATAACTCAACGGTGTAGCTAGTGGGGTGGTTTTGATGACAAAAACACAAGTTCTTTCCATGACTGGTTGGATTTTCTGGTTTTACTTATCAAAAATGAGTGGGAGGAAGAGAGGCTCTAAAGCAGTTTCTTTCCCCTTCATTCTTTTACCACACCAAGGATTAGCTCCAAGGCCCTACTAGGCCCAGGGCCAACACTGAGAAGCCCACTGCCCCGATGTCGCTGGGTTTTACTAGGCAGATGCTTCACTGACCACTTCTCTGGTCAGCACGGAAGCAGCAGCTCCTGCATGGGGTTTGTGCAACAGCAAGATCCATGAGAAATGGAGTCACCTCCAGGCACATTAAAGACCTCAACTGATTGTGTCCCTGTGGCCACCTCACTTGTCTGTCCCGTTTTTCCAACTCTTTAATTGTTGGAGGGATCCCCTTGCTGCTCCTCTACCTTGAGGCGTCCGTACTCTGGGGCCCTTACTATTATGTACAAGACGCACGTAGCCTGTTTCTGCTCACCCCGCCATATTTTATTATGTGCTTCCTGTGCCGGGAACGTCCCCCTGGAAAACGGGGTGGGGTGTGCGACACAATCGGGTTGTCCAGCTGCCCAGCACCGGAGCTTGGAAAAGAATGGGCCTTCCTGATCTCCTGAGAGAGGAGCCCAGAAGAGGCGGCGAGGGAGCGGCCCTTCCCTCTTTGTTCCTCACTAAACCACCACCCTCCACCCGAAGACTTGGACCTCTGGTTTCTGAGCCCGAGGGGAGCTGAAAGGACAAGTGGAGCAGAACAGAAAGAGTTTTCGAAGGACCCACCATTTCATGAACTCTTTATAAAACACAACACACTGTTTCACACACTGCAAAACACTGTTCAGTTACTACCAGTAACGACAACCACCGCCACCTGAGACTGCTTCGTTCCACCACAAGCAACTCGGTGGTTTCTCTTCATCCAGAAAACGGAGGCATTTCAAGCGATGCTGCCGGCAGCAAGCCTGCTTCAGCTCCTGCTGCTGCGGGCCACACCCTGGCCACGAATTTGGCGGAGGAGCTCCTCGGAAGATCCCGGCGCAGCCGTGCACGGGCCGGCTGCTTCCAGGGCAGGCAGGGCTGCCTGGCGGGTCACCCCTGCTCAGCACGCCTCAGGAGAGAAGCTTAAGGTAAACCCGATATACAAAAATCCAAACTTACAAAACAGATACATTAAGGGGTAGTTAATTGCATTACAAAAGGATTCTTTACTTTACAAAAGAATTCACCTCTGGGTTCCTTTAAATAGCCAGCTTCTCGAGTACAGTCAGGAGGAGCTGCGTTAGAAAAGTGCCCGTGTACGTTAGGAGCCTGGCTGTCCGGTCGAGGGCTTCGCCCGTACCTCAGTACCTCAGGCCGCGCAGAGCAGGCCGGCAGAGCACTCAGCGGCTGCAGAGGGGACGTGGCTGCGAGGCATCGTCTTCCAAAGGCAGCTGCAGATCTAGGTCGGGGCCTGGGGGAGAACAGGGGAGGACAGGGCATTTCAAAGCAGGATTGTCCTTTCTGTTTCCAGGGCGCCCCCTGTTCCCTCACTGTTCCATCTGCAAGGTTGAAGAAGTCTAACTAGAAGCTTCTCGCCTCCCCCATCAGTTTCTCTGGGCCTCCATCCACCCCAGGGGTCTCAGACAATTAAACCAAAGTGTGAGCTAATTCAGCTGAAGGTGTTGTCTTTCCCTGGGGGACTGGGTAGCTCCTGGTGGAAATGTAAGGGAAATTTTGTGACTGCGGAGCAGCCGTCACAGAACACAGTGGTTGGGACAGTGCCGTGGATTCATGGCGGGCATCCCAAGGGATGAAGCCAGAGCAGAGTAAGTGATAATTGAGGAAGTCTTGTCCTCAGTGGTTTTCAGGGGTGGGAGTGGCTGTACGGAAGGTGAATTAGCAGATGTGTGCTAACATGTTAAAACTTATCAAAAAGCTCGTAACTTCTCCCCAGGCCTGGAGCAGCCATTCTTCTAGAGCAGTGTTTCTTGAAGAGTAATTTTTGGATCACACATGTCCGCCATCTGGGGTAGCTGGTTAACAGGCTTCTGGGCCAGATATCCCACCTCATGCCATCCTCTGGGGAAAAAGGCCCTGACAGTCAGCATTCTAATGGGTTTCTAGATGCTTCCCATCTACACTAGCCCTGGGAACTGCTGTTCCATAGTTCCCTGGGACTTTTCTCTCCTGCATGCATGTCCACACCATTGCGCAAGGACAGGGACACCTGGGAGAGAATGGGAGGGGACCCCACCTGGTCACAGCCCCTTGGGAAGGAGTAGGTGTGGGGACAGGAGGCTGGTGTGTAGTTAGCTGTACAGAGATGGGCTGCACAGGGCACTATCTCAAACGTTAAAGCTTGTGGTGTTTGCAGGGGAGGTCTGCTTCAGGGATTCCCAAAGCTAAGAGGTAACTGCTGATCTGAAAAGGGGCTAGCATGTGGTCTGTAGAGCCTTTTCACTTAACCCACAGTGCCAGCTCGTGAGCCCTGGACGGGCAATGAGCAGGGGTAGTCCAGTGTCCTCTAAGGCCGCGTCCTTGCTCTACTTTGCTTTCCTTTACAAAAGGCACACTCTGTAGGTGAGAAGCTTAGTTAGACTAGAGGTATAGTCCTATTCCTTCCTTAGCCAAATTGTTTTTCTGGCCCAGAGCTTTTGTCCTTCAAGATGGTGGACATTTTTAATGCCTCTTCTGCCTGTCCTCTGTTCTCGCTCACCACATCCCTGTTCCCTTTCACAGTGGCACGTAAGCCCTTCCTACTAAATGTTGGTCAGGGTGGTGTCGGAGACACGGGACCCTCATGCATGATCCAGTCAATCGCTGGTCCACTGTATGCTAATGAGTTGGCTTGGTTGTTTAGGTACCCACACCTCTGGCTCTTATCTGGCTCCTGGTTCAGAACGTAGGAACAATCTAGTTGTGGGAGTTGTTTCAAAAGCTACAACCCTGGATAATCCTGTTCTATCCTAAGATTAAAACCAGGTTTGAGTAACATTTTTCTCTCTCGTTGGTGAGAGTGCAGAGAAAGGGCTGAGACCCAGAACTACTAGCAGGGCACCCCGTGAGGAGCCAGCTTTGCTGGGCCATTCATAGATCGTTGCCACGGAGTTCACTCCTGACTAACTTACATTCCTGCTCTGAAAGACCCCCACCCTGCAGAGCTAGGGAGTCTGCTTGGGAAGAGCTATGGCTGATTTTTAGTCTAGGACTGGCAGACTTGACCTCTAAGAGAGACCTAGACCTCTGCTTCCCTACACTTTTGTCAGCAATTACAAAAGAGCAGTACAGAGTGTCTCAAGGGCTCAGAGGAATGCTGGGAACCGGGAAGGGGAGCAGCACGGTCAGCTAGGACTCACAAGTCCGGTTCGTCCTTTGATACTCTTCCAGCTCCGTCTTCCTGCTCACAGCCAGCTGCAGCTCCTGCCGGATCACCTGAATCTGCTTCTCGAGCTCCGAGAGTTCCTGCATCACTGAGTTCCGAGCTCCATTTAGGGAGTCCGCCTTCCCATTGGTGGCCAGCGAGGCAGGGAGCTCTCTTCTCCTTGGAGGGAGCGGAATGTCCTGGTCGGTCCGGATGCTCAGCTGGTTTTGTCCTCCCTCATCACTAAAGATGTATTTTCGTCGGTTATCCTGACTCAGACTGGAAGTATTCCACACCGTGAGCTGACGGGGTCCCACACTGGACCTAGGAAACAAAGACACTAGATCTACCTTCCATTCTGTGGCTCTCCAAGTGCTGCTGTGGGCTGTTTCAAACTGTGAATACAGAGCGGGATATGCATTCAGAGGACAGACTGCCTGCTGGAGTGGCACAGAGACAGAAAGAGCCATTAAAATTCTTTTCAACTGAAGTTCAAGGTCTTACCAAGTCTTCTGCCGCCCTGAAATTGGAATGGATGTATCATCTGGAGGGCTGTTGGGCCAGAGTGTGGCATATTCTTTTTTTTTTTTTTTTAAGATTTATTTTATTTATTTATTTGACAGACAGAGATCACAAGTTGGTGAGAGGCAGGCAGAGAGAGAGGAGGAAGCAGGCTCCCCGCTGAACAGAGAGCCCGATGCAGGGCTCGATCCCAGGACCCTGGGATCATGACCTGAGCTGAAGGCAGTGGCTTAATCCACTGAGCCACCCAGGCACCCCGGCATATTCTTTTCTGAAGAACCCTGGATGTCTTTCCACTCCCTTCCTGCCAGTGAGGCTCAGAGCACAGCGCTGCCTTGAAACATTCTCTGGCTACAAAATGGTGCTTTAGTAAAAGTGAGAACCTATTTATTCACCTGTTGGGCTCTACGCAGAAGCCGGCTGATGCTATAAAATGGCTCATCCTCGGTCCCACAGGACTGCCCTGAAGTTCACTACTTGAGTTTGAGGAGAATAAAAACACAAGCTGCAGGGTTCAGCAAAAAGTTTTCCATTATAGGGATGATTTTATGTGGGTCGAGAATGACAGCTCAGGTCTGGAGCTTTAAACGAAACCCCAGGAGAGCCTCAAATTCTTGCTGGAATAATGAAGGTCAATAGAAACATATTCACATCCTCTTCTCAGGCCAGCATCAAACCAACTGCCCCCATTTCCGAGCGATGGCTGGCAGACGGCTGCAGTTACCGCTGGACAGGCCCAAGAGAAGGGGGATCGTTCAGGTGCCTTAAAGAAGCTTGGACAGTCAGATGCAGTGAGAAGAGTTTCTTGCTACAAGAACAGAAAAGAGCCCTAGCTCTAGCCCAGCCCTAGCCATAGCTGCGGATTTCTTCTAGCCTTGTTGGGAGAGGAGCAGGGTTATTACCACTTCTTCAATCCACCACAGGGCAAACCTACGTAGAAACACTCCATATATTAAGTCCTTGTGTTTCTGTTCCCACCCATGTAACTGACTCAAGACTTTATTTCTGGACTCTTTCTTTCTAGGAGAAGGGAAGGCGCGAAGGGAGGACTAATAAAATCTTGGTTCAGTTATATGGCTGAGAACAGAAACACAAGGACTTGACAGGATGATTCTGTTGCATTTTGTCCTGTGGGTGTCTGCAGAAATGGCCATAATCCTTTGTTCCTCCTTTCCACCCATGTCCCTTGATAATACGACTTTGCAGCTCACCTTTATCAAGGAGGTGTCAAGGGGAGAAAGTCTGGCTTTCCCTCCCCTTGGAATTTAGTCTGGTTTCCTGACTTATTTTGGCCCAACCAGCAGCAATGGCAGGTGGGCGTTCCACGCCCATCTTTAGAGAAGCCTCGTGCACTTCCTGAGGGTCCCTCTCAGAACCCTGCTTCTGCTGCTGCAATATAAACGAGTGCTGATGGTAACAGGGTAGGCAGAGTTCCCAGTCTTCCCAGTGGACCCAGCTTAAGCCATAGACCAGCCAGCCCTTAGCTGCCTTCCCCTTCCCCACAAGTTGGCTGCAGACATATGAGCAAATCTAGCCAAGACCAGCTGAGTCCGGCCCAGGCCAGTAAACGGCACTTGCTGTTGTTTAGAAAACAGTTCTTAATTTAGAAAATTAAGTTATTGAGATAATTTTCTCACATGGAAAAAACGAAGATACATGCTGCAAGCCATTAAAACACATGTTCCCAACTCCCCTGCAGCTCCTTTACACTTCTCAGAGTTTAAGTGGCATATAATGAGTGGCCAGGGGTGGAGGGCTGGGGGAAGGTGGCGCACCAGAGCACAGCTTTCCTGTGTCCTGGGCTCAGTAAGAGTCTATAGAGAACCCACTTATAGCTCTGCTGGCTTCAAACGTGGGTCGGGTGCAGTTATAATTTTACTTCAAGCTGTACAGTTCTTTTTAATTTTTTCCTCAAATCTCTTCCAACTGAGGTTGAAAAATTTTGATAGTCTTATTTGTGTGTGTTACATGATTTACAATTTTTGTGTATCTTAGGGCAAGGGAAAATGGGGGTGTATTGGAAACCCAGTGGGGTAAAGTATAGACCAAACCTTACATGAAATCCCAGGTTGAATAAACCAAAGACTATGCTTAGTGTCTTGTAATATCTACTTTCTTCCTCTGCTTTAAATAGAAAAAGAGCAACATCTCCTTTTGTATCATGGCCCAGAACTTTAAGCCTTTCCTCAAATCCACATGTTTATAATTTTTCATCTCTCTCTCTTTTTTTTTTAAGCTCAAAGAAATCTTTATTCTCCAGCAGGTGCACACACAACCACCATCGCTGGTCCTCAGGGCCACACTCATCTGCATTCACCCACTTATCTATTGTTTTATTCATTCTATAAATACGGAGCACGCTGGAGGAATGCCGAATTGTAGCAGACATAGGCATTTGCATAGATACTTTTCCAAAAAAAGAGGAAAAGAGTTTTCAACCAGGAGACCTAACTCTAGTAGCACAGGATGATTCACAGGGTGAACCTGGGAATAGGGCATCTGCACATTTTCCTGGTATCCAGGCAACCACAGGAATTAGGTAAGTAGAGCTAGCAAGTCTGGTTTCCTCCACAGCTTTGTACAAATATCTGGGAATAGAATATAGAAGAATAAGCAGAAGCTGGATTCCATGACAGACTCAAGTTGCTAGCATAACAAGTGCCCTGGTAATCAACATGTGGCTCTGGGCCACCTGTGAATAGAAGATGACAGTGATGTCAGATTTGGTGTCTAATTGGAGGCCTCTTCAGTGTTCTGTTCTGTTTTCTATCGAACCTTCCTCAGCCTTAGTGTGTAAGGTGACCAGTGGGTGAACTGCGTTTGGCACTAAAAATGAGCAAAATGAGCTTCCACAGACCAATTCTGTAACCTTGGAGTTCAATACTCTATTGGAATCTTCAGAAGAGACATGACAGCTGTGGGGCCTCAAATTCTCACTGCATTTGAAAGGTTACAGCTGGGTGGTGGGCAGAAGGGACATGGCCCAGGAAGTGTGGGCCCAACATAGGCCAGGAGGGCATGTTCTGCCTTAGCTCCTTCTCAAAATAAGGCACTCGAGAAGGGAATCTGCCAAGAAAAGTGGGTACATCGAGTGATAGACACATTTGGTTCTCAGCTGAGGTGAGAGAAATGTGACTGGCAATCCCATCACGGTTGGAAACGGGACACTGGGCTTCCTGTTTCTATTACGGCTGGTAAACAAATGGTTTTTCATGAGATGATGATGTCTTCACTGAGATGTCTTCTTGTGTTCCTCTGGCTCAAAATTTGTGTTAAAAAATAATTACAGAAAAAAATATACGAAACATGACATAGAACAGCTGTGACCTGATTAGTCTCCAGCTTGTCGCTGACAGGGCTGCAACACAATCCAGGAATACCACAGACTGTGAGGGCCGGGGTGCTCACTGACTGGAAAGAGAGGCTTTGAGCGAGAACGGAAACGATTCTGACATGCAAACTGGAGACAAGGGGACAGCAGGTCCAGAGGAGGTATAAACAATGAAGAAGAATGATGCTTTTTACTCCTTCTTCCTCTATTATGAGTGAGGAGTGTGTGTGGCAGATTTCAGAATTACCCAGGAAGCCAAGCTTTGAGCTGAAGATCTGCCACCGATGGCAGAATTGCTCAGGGGGGTACCCTGAACGGAGGATTCTGGGCATGAGACAGAAGGAGGAGGGCCGCCCCAGGCAGGAGGCAACAGAGGCCGGACTGAACTCTGCCGGCCTCTTTAGCCACAACAGCCACCCACAGGCTGCATGTGGGGAAGGTGTTCACTAGGCATTTAATGCTTGTTACTCCCTATCAATGAGATGCTTTTCTGGAGAGTCTGTAGTAAGAGCGCCAGGAAATGGATTAAGCAGAACACATCCGCTGCATATTTCAAATATTCCTAGGAGTGCTGGAAAGCAGTGGGGAGCAGACCCATGCCAGAAAGGCAATACAGCATGAGACGAAACTGCCTGCAGTCCTTGTGAATTCAGGCTTGCGTGTACTCTGTGCACAGTAACAAGAGCTAAAATGGCTTTGTTCCCGGGACTTTGCATGTATTATCTCATTTAATCCTTGCAGCATCTCTAGGATGTGGATTCTGTTTTTAATCTCAATTTCACAAATGAGGACATGGAGACACAGAGGTTAAAGAAATAACTTGCTATGGCACACGTATGACAAGGGTATGTGACAGGTTAGGATCTGGATGCGGGACTCTCAAGACCATGGCCTGGGCTTGTACTGCAGTTCCCTGTCCACAGATGTAGATACATTTTTTTCCTTCTCTGTTCTATTTCTCTTTGAAACCACATGTATTTTTGCTGACTGTATTATCAACAACTTGGTCCTGATTTGATCTGAATTATTGATACATAATTTCCCCTTTGAGTAGGGAGTCCCAGTTAGATCTCCACTTTTATTTTTACAAACATAAAGACACCTGGTGCTGGCCACCTTCTTACCTCTTTTCCATACGTTTAGTCCTGAAACGCTGCTGCTTTTCCTCTACAAACGATGTGTTTAGTGCTCTATGTAACCTCTGGCAGAAAAAACAGATTCACAGGTAGAGGTCATTAGAGACACACAGTCTGGGGACAAGTACCACCTGAATTTAATAGTGTATCTCACTGTTACAAATCTGGGCCTCTTTAAACACATTTCTAGGGATGCCTGAAAACATCAACCTCTAGTCCTAAATCTCAGGAGAACCAAATTTTAATTCTAAGCTATTATTCCATCTAGAGGGAAAACCAGTAATTTGAAGGAAGCTTTAGAAATGCTCTGGGACGTAAAAAGGCATGTGATAGCATAACAAATAGCATGGAGGACATGGGGAGATAGAGAGGAGAAGGGAGTTGGGGGAAATTGGAAGGGGAGGTGAGCCATGAGAGACTATGGACTCTGAAAAACAATCTGAGGGTTTTGAAGGGGGTGGGTGGGAGGTCGGGGTACCAGGTGGTGGGTATTATGGAGGGTACGGATTGCAATGGAGCACTGGGTGTGGTGCAAAAATAATGATACTGTTATGCTGAAAATAAATAAGAAATTAAAAAAAAAAGGCATGTGATATAAAGAAGAATCGTCACAACTACTGTGTGGCAAAGGGCCTTGCAGCATTGCTAAAGGAGAGTCAAAAACTTAGGTCTGAATGTCTCAGCAGCCAAAACAAAGAAGAGAAGAACCAGAGAATTCTGCTAGTTATGTTAGCACCCGATGGAGGTCACCTGTAGCCGAGGCAGCAGGGGCGGCCTTAGGGGCCAGAAGCACGGCTCCCGGAGGCAGGAGGGAGCCGCTGGTGGGGAGATGAGGCTGGCACCTGCGGCCTCCCCTTCCCTGGGGGCAGCTGCTCCTGCTGCCAGAGTCCCTTCTGTTCTTCTCTGGCTCACCGCTGACAGGGAGCGCATCTGCTCACCGCTGACAGGGAGCGCATCTGAACAGGGTGCTGGCTGGATGCTCTCTGGGGTCCCGGGGCCTGAGCACACCCAAGTCTGGGGACTGAACGTCCATCCTGCGCAGCTGGGGCTGGGCACCGGCTGACCTCCTCCCTCGCGGCCTTTGAAAATGGGGACAGAACAGGGGCCACTAGGTTCATCTAAAGGGAAAAATAGGGACTTCACACTCATTGAACGAGTTTCCATTTTGGCTGGAAGAGAGTGTTGGAAATAAATCTCTCACACCATCCCCTCAAGTTGTCACTGTTAAGTGAAACCAGGTTAAAAACAATGCCATCGCCTCTGTGGGAGGTGCAGTGCAGGTGATGAGACAGGCGGGGGTATGACAGGACAGGCTACTTCACTGGGAAAGCGGATTGATGGGCTAAAGGGAACTCCACTTTCTGCACAGAGCGCTCTAGGCCGCCCGGTTCTCTTGGGAACTGGCCACCTGTCTGCCGCGGGGCTCTGGCCTGCGGCCTCGGCGGCGGCAACGCTGAGGGTTCATCCCGAGGCGGCCGGCACTCACCTGGCTGGTGTGGAGCCAGTAGTGCAGCCGGGACCTGTTCTTGATTCGCGGGAGCAGCAGTCTGTACACGATGTGCTCCCCGATGGCGGTCAGCATGGACAGACCGAAGCCCACGCACAGAAGCACGAAGAGTCCGGAGAAATGTTTGATGCCCATTTGCAAAGTCTGTGGCAGAACAGGAAAAGAAAGGCCATGAATGCGAGGCTCCACCTGGCCCCACGCTTGTTTTTAGATGCACATCCTTTTCTGCCCCCCAGGAGAGCTGGAGACTACCCCTCCCTGAGCGCTTGGCACGCTTCACTAGACCACGCTGGGAGAGGGGCCCAGCCAGAACCGAGGGCGCAGCATGCTTCCTGGGGAACAGAGCACATACAGTCCTACTGTCTGAAGGGTCTCAGGGTCTGGGCCACCCTATAGGCTCTAGAGACTGAGACAGAGGAGAGAGACCAAGGGTTGAAACAATTTAACATATTAAAGCACTGAACAGTTATCAAGGAAAGAACCTTTCTTAGGGATGCAGAATGAGTAGGTTTAAGGGGAAGAGACGTTGAATTCAGTAATTTTGACATTTAGATCTGGCAGGAACATGGAGATCATCTACTTCAATGTTCTCATTTTACAGATGAGGAACCTGGGACCAGGGAAGTGAAGTAAATTCAGGCAGTTCACAAAATTAGACAGCCACAGAGGGGTAAAAAAAAAAGGGGGGGGGAATCTAATATTTATTGATTGCTTACCTTTTTGCACTGAGACAGGTATTAAAACCACAATTTACAGTTGAAAACCACAATTCACAGTCCTTGCAGCTTTTAAGTGACCAAGCAGGTCTGTAAGTCCATGTTTGTTTAGCTGGGAAACCTGGGGTCTTTCTGTTATCCAACAAAACAGCAGCTGGGGCACCTGGGTGGCTCAGTCAGTTAACTGTAAGACTCTTGATTTTGGCTCAGGTCATGATCTCATGGTCATGAGATCAAGTCCCACATCAGGTTCTAGCCTGAGCGTGGAATATGCGTGGGATTCTCTCTCTCCCGTTGCCCCTCCCCACATCCTTCCCTCCAAAAAAACCCACCAGCAGTTACAACAACTATAGTTACAACAATTTTATGTGGCAGGTACTTTGCTATGTGACTTACATATGAGATCTAAGAGAATCCTCATGAGTTCTCTATGAAACAGGTATTATTCAATCACAGACATCAATGACGAGCCAATCCTGCAGAAAGAAAGACTGCACACACTGAGTGCCTACTTTAGGCAGTCTCTGAGGTACCATGGGATGAAGACAGGAGGATTATGTCTCTGCCTTTAATCAACTTGAGTCTAGGGAGGAAGCAAACATTCACAGGCCATGATACAGGCACAGATCCGTGTCTTCTCAGTTTTAGGGAGAAGCTGGCTCACAAGAGAAGTAGAATGTGGAAATGTGGAATGTGGGTGGGAAAGTAAGCACTCTGAAGGCTGTGGAAACAGAGGGAAAGAAGTGACATCTGGCAGAGTGATGTAGGGCGCTGTGAAGCAGACAATGATGGCTGAGATGTAGGTCTGGGCAGAAGGCATGGACCATGAGGGAGAAGCAGGGCCACACTAAAAGCCCTCAGATGCCAGGGCTAAGGAGCCTGTCATCCCTCTTCTTGAGGCTTTCACTGATCATCGTCATCATCAATAATTACTTAGCACTTAATATGTGGAAGGCACAGCTCTGAGCACTTTGTCACTGTAGGAACCTGCTTACTATTCACAACAACACATGAGGTAGGTACTGTCATCACTTCCATTCTACAGGTGAGGAAACTTAGGAACAAAGTAGCTTGGCAACTTGTCCAAGGTCACAAAACTAGCGAAGGTAAAGCTGGCAGTCTGACTCCAGAGCCTATACTTTTACTCACTCTCCCTTGACTGATGTCAGTGTCCCCCATTCTCTGAAGGGGTCTTCCTTTCATTCTTCCCACCCGAATCCTGAAGACCTGAATCCTGAAGCTAGCCAGACATGGTTCAGGCACTGAACTTGGGGACTGCGGACTCTGGTGGAGCCTGGGCCATGAAATCTCTTTTCCCCCATGACGGTACCTCCAGCAGTGGCTCAGTATCCATGACAGATACCGCCTGGACAACTAATGACTGGAGGTGAGCAGAGACATAGAGCATGGCCTGGTCTAGGTGACTGAGCACAAGGCAGACCACCTGAGGATGAGGCAGAAGCCCAGTCCTAGGGAATAAGGAATGCTGGTCTAGGAAAGGCAAGAGATGGATCGGGCCCTGAGAGCCACGAAAGCACTAGGGCTTCTCCTGGGACAAATGGTGACCAACTGTGTGATGCTGACCTCCAGAAAGCAGATTACAAATATGGCTGAAAATAGCCACTGGGCTGGCCCTCTCTGTGTATAGGATATAGCTACTATATAAGGATTTTATGAGTTATTACTGCTATGGATGAATAAAATGGAATTCATTTTTGATTTTAACATCATCAAACAATCAGCAAAACACTTAACAGACTGGCAATGCTTTCTTATAAGGTGCTGCCAAGATGAAGGAGAAAAATGTAACCTACAGTGAAACATCTTGCCTTTTAAACACCTGGCTTCCCCTTCCTTTTTTTGTGCATGATAATAACTAGTCTCATTTTCCTCTTCGTACCTCAATAACAAATAGGCTGTACTCAGTTTATTTTACACATTTTTCTTTAAAGATTTTATTTATTTGAGAGAGAGAGAGCCTGGGCAGGGAGAGAGGCAGAGGGAGAGGGGGAGAGAAAATCTTGAGCAAACTCCATGCTGGGCTTGATGTGGGGCTCAATCTCACGAACTTGAGATCCTGACCTGAGCTGAAACCAAGGGTGGGACACTTAACCAACTGAGCCACCCAGGCACCCCCTCATTTTTTTCTTTAAAGTTCTGTTGTTTATACCCACATACCAATGGACTAATAGATACAGTTACTGTTTCTTTTAAATTAGGTATCTAAGATGTGTGCCAGGCATCCTTATGCATATTATGATCTTATAATAACCCTTTAAGTATTATTATCTCCATCTCCCATTCAAGGAAGCTGAGTCTCATAGACATTAACCACCTTCCACAAGATCTTACAAGCTAATAAATGGGAGAGTCAGGCTGTGGATCCAGGACAGTCTAACGCTAAAGCCTACACTGCCTCTCAAGTGAATACCATTTATGGGTACTCCTTGCCGCCTGGACCCCAGGATCATGGCCTGAGCTGAATGCAGACGCTGAACCGACTGAGTCCCCCAGGTGCCCATGTGTCTAAGAGTGTTGTAGTGATACTTAAAGAAACTCATTGGGATTTTTAGATGAGTGGGAATGCTCTGGTGTTTCCCCACCACCATTTAAAACAATGGGAAGGGCTTCTACCTTCTGGAAATTCACTAGCCAATGTATTTCCAGGAGTGGACTCAATTCAGATAAAGAGAGATGCCTGTTCTGGCAAATGTTCTGAGTGGTCTCTGCCCAGATCCATGAGTGCTCCCAGTGACACACAGAGGCCAAGACCACCAATTTCGTTGCTGCCTAAACTGTGCTTGGCATCTTGCTCAGATGTGGACATTTGAAACATCTGACAGCTGGTGAGATAACTGATTAATTCTGAAACCTCGAGCAAGAAATGCAGTTGGACTATTTCATGTATCATGCCTTAGATGGTACTGAGTCCAAAGAGCTAAGCCTCCCTAGCCCCCAGTGCACATCTCTACATACATACCACCTACACACTTTCTCTCGTCCTTGAAGGACTTGGCTATACCTGTTTTCAATTCCTCTGTCCCCATTCTCTTTTGGACTCATTCCAATCAGGCTTTTTGTCCCAACCTATAACCTACACGACTCCTGTTAAAGCCATCAATGACCTCCACATTGCTAAATCCAACAATCAGTTTTCACCTTATTCATGTATCAGGTTGGACACTATTATTTCATCCTCTTTGATATATTTTCTTCACTGTTTCTGGGATACCTCTCTCTTTGTTCTACTTCAGTCTTTACTGCTTTATTGGTTTCTCCTCATCTTTCTGTTAGTAAATATTGGTATGACTTTGATTTTTAGCTACATTCACTTTCTTATCCAGACTCATGGCTTTAAATCCCATCTATCTGCCAATGACTTCTAAACGTATATCTTCCCCAACTCTTATTCAGTCTCTCTACTTGGTTATCTAACAGACATCCCAGACTTAACACACTGAAATAAATAAATTTTCCCTGAGAATAGCTCCTCATATAGTCTTTCTCATTAGAGGATCTCCATCCTTGCTATTGCTTAGGTCAGAAACCTTAGAGTTATCTTTGACTGCTCTCTTTCTTTAGCATTCCATACATAGTGTGTCTGCAAATATGGCAGACCCCACCTTCGTAGTACACACAGAATCTGATGACTTCCCACCACCTCCACCAACCACTCTGGTCTATGCCACCATCACTGCTCACCTAGACTACTGAAATAGCCTTCTCTTTGGTTCCCTGACCCCCTCAGTTTGTCTTCTGCATGGCATCCGGCTTGGCTCCCTCAACATATCATGTCATGCAATGCCCAGTGATGGTTTTCCATCTCATCTAGAGTAAATGCCAGAGTTCTTACAATGTCCTACAAGAAGTTCCATGAGTTAGTCCCACACCTCCTAACTTCACATCCTTCTCTCACTTGTTCATTCTGTTCAGCTACTTGGGCTTTCTCTCACTTCTTTAAGTCTACGGAGCAGTTGAGGATCTTCATCTGTTCTCTCTGCCTGTAACTCTTCTGCCAGGCATCAATATTGCTCCTTCCCCTCATTTTCTGCAAGTCTCTACTTGCAGAAAAGGGTACTCAAAGTCTCTACTCAAATGTCACTAATCAGTAAAGTCTAGCCTAACCATATGGTTAAAAAGGCAAAACCTGCCCTGCTCCCCTTCCTTTCCTGGACACAACCTAGACCCTCACTGTTTTATTTTTCTCCTGTCATAATAAATATGATTTTATTGCTTATTTCCCTTCTCATGTAGAATATAAGCTCCAAGAGACCAGGGGTTTTGCCATTTTGTTCAGAGTGGACCCTGATTGCCTACAATAGTGCCTAGCATTTACTACATGTTCAATTAATATTTTTGAATGAATGGATGAAAGCATATGAAAGCTAGTATCTTTTTTGTATAATGTAAATGTATACAGATCCCCCCCCCCCAAAAAAAACCACTCTGTTTCTCTCAGGAGAGTTCTAGAATAATTCTGTGAGGGAGAAAGACAAAGATGCATATTCTCAATTGATAGAAGAGAGAACTGAGAGAGCTCAGAAAACTTGCCATCCTGACTTCGTAATGCCAGTGTTCATCACTCTGAGGACATAACTGGGGGGAAATATATTTACAATTAATAAAATAAAATGTTAGAGACTGAATGCAGTAATTTCAGCTGGCTTGTGTTGGGAGTGTATTGTACTGATTTTATTTGCTGAGGACCCTTTTCTTGGGGGACTGCCCTCGCCCACTTCATATAGTTTTGGTGTGTCTACCAGTCACAGACTCCCAGGTCTTTAGTTCCCTGGAGCCAAGCATGGGGCCCAAGGTAGGTCAGTTTGCATTTGGGCAGAGACATTGTCACTGAAAGTGACTGAGGCTGAGTTCCTGTGCCAGTGCCTCAAAGACACTATTTTCCCTATTTCCTGCCACTACCATCCCTGAAGTCCTGTCATTCCTGAGGCATCATCAGTCATTCATTCTCCTCACTTCAAAAATACTGAGCTCCCCACTATTCTTTCAATAATCCCCCTTTTTCTTGTTTAAATTAATCTGTTGCTTGCAACCAAAGAACCTGACCTGATCGACTGCTTAAAGGACTAAGCTCCCTTAGCTCCAAGGTATAAAAAGAATCGATCTTGAGACAGACTTTATTTCTCATGCAGAACACTGAAGTGAATGTGTGAGTCTGTTCTAGGAAGATTTCTTTGACACAGTGAGGCTCTGCCTTTCTTTGCATGCCTCCAAAAGCTTGGTATATAGTAGGTGCTCAATAAATGCTTATCAAAGTATACATCTGACAAGAATCTTAGTTATAATTAATCTCAAGATTTCTAGTACCTATTAAAGTAGGTTTCCCCCAGAGCAAAATAACTACAAGAACCATAGGAAATCATTTTATACTTTAGTGATCTGATGCATTAAACTTTGCATTATCTCCTGTCTGAGTCTGTAAAGCCCAATCCTGGTGTTCAAACAAATTTTCTTTTCCTTTAGTAAGAATAGGAGTAGGGGAGGAATAATAGTTTTAGCAAGAGGTAAAGAGAAGAAAGGCTATGGATCTTCTGAAATATGGATGACTCCTAGATACTTAGAAGCAGAACATGTAGGAAGCAAATGATGTTTCAAATTTAGAAGACCTGATTTATACACTTTTTTTTTTTTTTTGCCACCAACTACTTTGACCAGAAGAGCAGCAGCAGCTCCACAAATCTGGCAGATTCATTGTTTCTACATACATGACCCTCTGAGGGGGACGGACAGAAGATGGAGACCTGCCTGAGGCATGGCCTGGAAGGTACCAAGGACAGCTCCTAGGGGAGACAGTCGGCCTGGCTAGGGAGTACCGTAAGGGTGAAAAGTAATCATTTGGGATTTCTAAAAAATTAACAAAATCAAGAAAAGGGAGAAAGAAGGTGTTCACTCAGAGGATCTGGAATTTTCTCATCTATGAAGGGCAGACTGGAAGATCACAGTTAACAAAAGAAACAAAAGAGATGATTTGTAAAATCCAATAGGACAATGCATAAGCAAAGTTAACAGTGCTCACATATTTGGATGAGGAAAATAATCTAGATGGAAAGCTATCAGTGTCTGTGGGAATGTCCCACCACTTCCCAGGCCCTGGCAGCCGGGGTACACCTTTGTCTTCTTTAATCTGGAATCTGCTTAATGGCTGGCTCATCAACATTTCCTGCCTATAGTGCTGAGGAAATGCACCCTCTCTGTTCCTTGCGTTCCACAACCCCCTGCTCCTTCTAGGCTTTGGCAACCATTGTTTAGCCGTGGACCTGGTGCTCAGTTTGCTACATTAGTTTCATTGTGTGGCCTTTTGGAAATCTTAATTTATTATTAAGGCGGCTCAGAAAAATATTTCTAAAACTTAGAGATAATTAGCCATAATCCTTAGACTATACAAATACTTTCTTTTTAAAAACAAGTTCTATTTTTAAGTGTCAACATCCAACAAAAACAAGTTCTATTTTTAAGTGTCTATTTGAGTTTGTGGGACTCAAACTCACAACCCTGAGATCAAGAGTCACAGGCTTTAATCAACTGAGTCAGCCAGGTGTCCCTACAAAATGCTTTCAGTTCTTCCATTTTCTCTCCTGAACTGCATATGAAACATATGCATATGTATTTTCCAGAGTTATGTAAACATACAATTATGCTTTAAAAAAACCACTATTTTCTAAAAATGTTTGCATTTACAGTCACTTCATTAATTTTAATGGCCTTATGTTGTCACCTATTATTTACCATAATTGACCTAGCTAATCTCAAACTTTCAGGTATTTAATTTTAATATTATTAATTGTATATATATATGATAAATATTGCTGCAACAAAAAATCTACGTATAGCATTTAAAAAATTGGCTTTGACTTCCCGAGATAAATATATGCAGTGAGTGGGATTAACAGGTCAGCTGATGTAACTGTTTTGATGCCTGGCGACATGTGAAGCAGCTCTCAGAAAATGTGAACATTGCTGCTAGTGTTGCCCCAATGCACAGCACACTCACAGCCTTGCCAAGCCTGTTTTGTACGTAATCGCTTCTTCCTGTTTTAAACACTCTGATTTGTATTTCCTTAGTGAGGCCATTTTCTGATTTTCCCATCCCCTTTTGTATGAATCATATATTTATAACCTTTGCCAATTATACATTTCAGACAGGGCCAGGCTTTTTATTTAAAAAAGCTATTAACCTCTTTCCTACATATTATTTATGTTTCTCTAACTTCAGGTTTTACCGTTAGCTTTTGTTGGATTTTATTATATGGAAGTTTGAAATTTTATATGGCTGTTATTTGTTTTGACTACTGTAAACCCATCTATTGTTTTAGCTGTTAGAAAATATCCACATTGTTGGGATAAGTGTTTTATGACCAGTTGCTTTATTTTTGAAAAAAATCAAAAGGCAAAACCTGCCCCCCTGCCCTTCCTTTCCTGGACACAGCCTATACCCTTACTCTGTTTTAATTTTTCTCCTGTCATAATAAATATGAGTTGATTGCCTATTTCCCTTCTCATGTAGAATATAAGCTCCAAGAGACCAGGGATTTTGTCATTTTGTTCTTGAGCTTTTATACTAAAGGGTGGAGCACGTTATTTTCTCTTCATTGAGACTTTCCATTTTAACCACATGCTTCAGAGATACATTAGCCAGTAAAATGACACTCTCTTCTTAGGGTGGCATGCACTCCTTTATGCTCATTTTAAGATCTTCAGATTTTAAAAATATTGGCAAATAAGAAAATTGTGAGGACAAACATCATGTAAAACTAACAACAAAAAGTGTATTTGTGGGTCAGATTAAGCCTATGAGCTGTCAGACTATATCCTTTGATGTACACAGCTGTCTTGCTGCTAGTGTCCCTTTCAGTGTTGTGGTTTTTCATTGTGAATCAGTTAATGCCTTTAAAGCTGACACATGCTTTGCTACTTACTCACACAGTCACCAGCCTTTGAGAGAGCTATGGTAGCCAATATGAAAGGAGAGGGGTCCAGTTCTGATTCTCAGTCTAGTGGCCTATTACGGTGCAACCTTGTCTTTAAAAACATCCAAACCTTTCCCTTTTCAAGGCAAGAAAAACAGATAAAATACAGTAGCCAGATCAATGACCTCCTCCATGCTAACAAAGAGAATCAGCAGCATAAATGCAGAACAGCTTGTAACAAAATAAAAAAGTTTCCTGAGAGGTTTTTCCCAGAGAATGTCTCTAAAGCATGATAGACCTAGAGGATAAACCAACAATGCTAAAGCCATTTTCTCCTACATTTAAAAAAAAAAGTGGTTTGGGATTGCAACATACATTAGAAAGCAGATACAATCCATTAACATAGAATTCATAACAACATATTGTTACTGATCTCTATAGCTTAGACATGTATGGTTGCTATTATCAGTTTAATCTAAACAAATCACTCATTTTTCAAAATGAGACGAAGATGGAAGATGACTTATGATTGCCTTGCCTTTTTTTTTTTTTCCCCAATATGTAGAACCAAAGAGGAGGCAGCTAATTGGTCCTTTACGAGTAATTCACTCCTTTTGTGAAAACTGAGGTTTGATTTGATTATATTAATAACACTATCAGAAATATTTTGAAGCAGATAAGAACCATAAAAGTAAGAGGTAATGCAGTGAGTTCAGCGTTTGGGATCAGAAGAAAGCCTGGTTCAGGGGTGCCTGGGTGGCTTAGCAGGTTAAGCATCTGACTCGTGGTTTTGGCTCCAGTTGTGATCACATGGGTGGTGGGAGTGAGCCCCACAGGCTCTGCACTTGATGGGTGGATCTGCTTGAAGATTCTCTCCCTCTGTCCCTCCCCACACTGGCATGCACTCTCTCTCAAATGAATGAATAAATCTTTTTTTTTTTAAAGATTTTATTTATTTATTTGACAGAGAGAGATCACAAGTAGGCAGTAGGCAGAGAGGCAGGCAGAGAGAGAGAGGAGGAAGCAGGCTTCCCGCTGAGCAGAGAGTCCGATGCGGGGCTCCATCCCAGGACCCTGGGATCATGACCTGAGCCGAAGGCAGAGGCTTAACCCACTGAGCCACCCAGGCGCCCCTGAATGAATAAATCTTAAAAAAAAAAAAAAAAAAAAAAAGGAAGGGGAGGGGGAGGAGGAGGAGGAGGAGCTTGATTCAAGTTCTTGCTTTGCCACTTCCCAGCTGGGAGATCTCGGAGAAGATTCTGGATCTCTCTATAGCATCATGTATTAAACTGAATGATGGCACCTACTTCACAGTGTTATTACGATTAAATGATGTAACAACTTCAACAGTATCTGGAACAGTGGTTCAGTAAATGGGTATCACCCAAGGAGTTGCACAGAACTACATTTGTTGGCAACTGGCAACTAACAGAAAAATCAGAGCATTCTAACTTGGAAGTAAATGTGATGTTTCTTCCCAAATACCCATATAGTCAGATCTTTCCAGTTTCTGAAACTGGAAACAGGCTCTCAGTTCAAGGTCATTGCCATAAAACTCTGGGTAACTACATTAAGTAGACTGATCAAACAATTAGCCTGTTAATTCCAGCCATTCCAGAGGCTGAAATATTTTCCTCTTGTTAAATTAAAACATGTAATTCAACATGTTTCAAACCCTTCGTTGTAATTTTTAAATTTCCATATTTAAATTTACAAGGTACATTGCAGGGTATATAAAAAATGTCTATGAGGCCTTCTTGGCTAGTACTGCACATGCTCACTTTCCTCATGCAGTTTCCTCCACAAAGTCAAATAGGTTGGGCTAGAATCAGAGTCTTCCTTTTATTTTTTTAAAAGATTTTTAAAAGAATTTGTCAGAGAGAGTGAGAGCACACACAAACAGGGAAGCAGCAGGCAGAGGGAGAAGCAAGCTCCCCACTGAGCAAGGAGCCTGATGTGGGGCTCCATCCTAGGACCCCAGGATTCCAGGATCATGACCTGTGCTGAAGGCAGATGCTTAACCCTGAGCCACCCAGGTGGCCAGAGAGTCTTTCTTTTAAACTTTCTCTAGTCAAGAAGTCCATTTTTTTCTGCAAATGAGGGGGTGGGGAAGACTAGGACACTGTTTGTTTTCTGGATTAGGATTACACAAATATCCAGTTTAATTTTAGAGTGGTGTAGCTAAGTACTAAGAAAGGGTTCAAAAGGGAGAAATAAGCATCCTGTTTCCCTTATGTATCTTGATCTAGTAAAAGTGGAGAAGGGGGTGGAAGGGAGTTAGAATGAACCCACTGTGCTCTAAGCCCTTGTCTTATTTTTTAGTAGGTTCTACACCCAACATGGGGCTCAAAGTCACAACCCAGAGATCAAGAGTTGCATGCTCTACCAAGACAGTCGGCCACCCTTACATGTTTTATATTTTTGAATCCTCAAAATAACCAATGGATCCTTGTTTTAATTAGGAGAACTGATAGTGAGAGGTTGGGAAACTTGGCTTATGCTCACACAGCTAATAAATGCCCCATCGTTAAGAACCTGCTTGTAAATGACTCCAAACCCAGGTGTGCCTGATTCTTTCAATGATGTCATCCTGAGCTATGACTCAGATCACTACATGGTTGGGACCATTTATTATTAACAGATTTTTTTTTTTTTTTAGGACTGCACAGAAATGAAAGGAACAGAGATTCCTATTTTTTGTGGTTCCTAAATAATCTACTAAATTAAAAAGTATGGCAGGAGGGCTTGGTAGATGGGTGCCCTGACAGTAATGAAATTTGTGGACTTATTTTTCCTACTTCTGTTTTTTCAAGAATAGCAACTGGCTTCTTCAAACTAGAAGGATAATTTCTTTCAAACAGATCTTCCTCATCCTGAGAAAAATCACCTGAGTTTTGTCCTGTGTAGGGAGAGTAGGTTTCATTGTCCTAAGGTTTGGAGCCTTCAGCCCTTCTGTGGGGAGTGGTCCATGGTAAGCAAGAGGACTGGCATGAAGTGGCAAAAGCTGGGACCAAAGACAGTTGGTTTTCTGAGAACTGATCGCAAGTGGGGCCTCAGAGAGCTGGTAATATCTGGATATAGGCAGTGGTATACTTACTGGCACACAAGTTCTCCAAACAAAACATGAAATGTTTTTGCTTCTTTCCATGATGTACTAGTTCTATCATGGCCAAATTCTCTCTCTCTTTTTTTTTAAGATTTTGTCAGAGAGAGAGAGACCGCACACAAGCAGGGGGGCAGCAGGCAGAAGGAGATGCAGGCTCCCTACTGAACAGGGAACCTGATGCAGGACTCAATCCCAGAACCCTGGGATTATGACCTGAGCCAAAGGCAGATGCTTAATGAACTGAGCCATGCAGGTGTCCCTCCCATGGCTAATTTCAATCTAATGACATGACATCCCTAAACACAGAGCTAGAAAGAAGGCACACACACTGCCCTTGTCCAGGATGAGTAGGCTCTAATACACACCTTGGCTGCAGGTGTATTAGCCTGTTAGGAATTTGGGGCTGAATTCCATTAGAAAAAAGGCTTCCTGGGGTGAAAGAGCTCTCAGCTTCCCTGCCAGGCCTCAGGTCTGATGTTCAGAACTGAGTTTAGCTAGTATAGACAGCATTGCCGCCCTGCAGCAGAGATGTGTTTGCCCATCTCTGAATCTTTTGAATGTATCTGCCTCTGTTCTGTCAGAACAATTCTGAATCTGTTTATTTCCCTCTAACTGGGGGTGGGGTGGGGTGGGGGCAGGGGCTGAGTTTTGGAGGGAAGAGCTTTCTGGGAAGGTCCCTGCCCTATTTGGACTGGAAGCAATCTTTTTTTTTTTTTTTTTTTAAGATTTTATTTATTTGACAGAGATCACAAGTAGGCACAGAGGCAGGCAGAGAGAGAGAGAGACAGACAGACAGAGAGAGAGAAGAAAGCAGGCTCCCTTCTGAGCAGAGAGCCCGATGCGGGGCTCGATCCTAAGATCCTGAGATCATGACCTGAGTGGAAGGCAGAAGCTTTAACCCACTGAGCCACCCAGGCATCCCAACTGGAAGCAATCTTAACTGTACTTCCTACTGGGATGGCTGGCTCACCTGGAAAAACTGCCACTAAGTCTGAGAGTTGGGCTAGGCACTTAGTCCAGGCTTATTAACATTTCTTATAAGAGCCCTGAGACCACTTCTTGGTCAGGAGCTGGAATGACGGGACAGGAGGAGACCTCCAGATGGGCTCAGGGATATCTAGATGCAAGATGGGGAGTGGGCTACAGCCTAGGAAAGGGAAAGGTGGGCTTTCACCGCCCAGAGAGAGCTGATTAAAAGGTGCTCAGCCAAGAGAAATAGATCTGTTCCTGCTGCCACAACAGGAAGTTAGCAATCTGTCGAGAGAACCTGGACACAAGGAAATGAAAACAGTTCACCTAACACCTGATTTAAATTGTGCAATTCCCTCCCATCTATAAAACTATGAGAAGTAAAGGCAAAGATATGTATATTTTCTTATTTTGGAATTTTTTAAGTTTTTGACACTTTATAGTTTGGATCCTGAATCAAAACAAAGAAAAAGATGTTTAGAAAGACCTTTTGATTTTCTTTTCCCACCATGCTTCTTCATCTTGGTCTCCCCCAGTCTGGGTGTTCCCCTGAATCACTGAGATAAAAAGAATTCACAACACCGAGTTGGTTATGAGGTTCATGTTAGAAAATGTGGCTTCACAAAGAGAAACACTTCCAAATAAATCTGAGACCCAGCTCCTGGGCTGCCTTGAGCAGATCTTAAAAGAGACAGAAAGGGAAGTAAGAGTTGGTGGGTGGAGCTCTTAAAAGCTCACACAATCACCACCAACTTCTTGTGGACATCCAGGCCTCTAACCACAGCGCTGAACTCCTCAAAGGATATTTTCCCGTCTCCATCCCGATCCAGGACGATGATGGTTTTGTCCACTAACTGCTGTAACTGCCAGTCCTCCAGGTTGTCGCCCACCATCAGCTTCAGCACCTGGAAGAGCTCCCCGTTGGAAATGTAGCCATCTTTATCAATGTCATAGATGCTGAAGGCAAACCTCAACTTCTCCTCCTCGTCCCCCCTGACGCTGAACTGGGAGGTCCCCAGGATGAACTCCTTGAAGTCCACTTCTCCATTGCCGTCGGTGTCGAAGACGTCGATCACTCGCTGCACCAACGGGTTCTGGTGCAGCTCGGGCAGGGACACGAACTCCTCCACGCTCAGAGAGCCTGAACGGTCCAAGTCCAGCTTCTTAAACCTCTTGCTCAGCCTTTTAATTTCATCGGAGCTGAAGTGGGAGCATATCTCCTCCGGGTAACTGGCTTCATTTCCCATTGTGGACGCGGACACCCCTCGCAAGGGCTGTAGGCGCGGGCGGGTCCAAGCCCAGCGGTTGCGCGGCTGCGGCGGGAGGATGGGGGGGGGGGGCGGGGCAGGCTTGGAAGGCTGGAGGACCTCTCCCCTCCCCCACCAGGCGTCAGGGAAGGAGCGGGGAGGCGGGCAGAGAGGGAAGTGGGAGAAGGTAGGAGAGTGCGGCGGGGGAGGGGCTGGGGTAACGGACGCCCAGGAGTGGATAGGCATATAGGTTGCTCCGCCCTCTTTCCTTTTCTTGCCCACTTGGCCGCTGGCGGTTTTCTTCTAGTTCTGCTGCTGGTGTTTCATCTTCTCGCTTCCTCCCTTGTCCTTAGTAAGCTCCAAAGGGGCAGTGTCCCCAGCACAGTGCCTGAAGCGCAGTATGTTTCATCAATATGCTCAGAATGACAGAGCGCACTGCAGTCCTGTGCTCTTTATGCTTATGCGGGCCTTGTGGTGGGCTAAAAGAGGTAATACATCAAAGCGCGGATCTTATACATATTTCCTAAATTCTCTGCCGCGATTGACATCCTTCAGGTGCAGTGGTCACTGACCCTTTTCAAGACCTGGGGTTCCGGGTCTTAGTACGGGACCACTCAGATGTCGCACAGAATTTCTCACATGATCACTGATAGGCGGTAACATATTCCTGAGGAATATAACAGCGCTGAATCCAGGGCATTCTTTCAAGAAGACACAGTTCCCAAGACTATGGCCTTGGTTGCCCTGTTACTTGGCATCCATCATCTTATAGACTGGTCTTTATCTTTTTCCAACTGGAGCCTGGTGGCTGTCCTAAGGACCATGCTGGGAATGGCTGTAATGTGCCCAGAGATGCCTTTTGCATGTTTTGAGAGCGACAATGGTCCTTCCACTGTCTCATGCTTTCCTCTTTGCTTAACCTGGATTTGTCCTTTTTGATAAACATGAATCTCTTGTGTCCGCCCCACCCCCACATCCCTTCTTCCTTTAGAAGCACATCATTTACTCCAAATGCATAAGAAATAAACTGACTCAAGGGCAATGTAGTTCACCAGGAGAACCCCAGGCCACTAAATCAAACTGAAAGGGGCCAACACTAACTTAAAAAATGCTACTACATTCTTTGTGTTTTAAGTTAAGCCAAAATAGCACTCTAAAGGCAACTACTGAAACTGCCATGACGGCTAAGGGGTACCTAACCCAAGAACCAGGCAGTTTAAGGGAAAAGGGAAGTTTTGTAGGCGACAATATTTAATAACTGAATTATTATCCCAACTGATTGAATGAATTAGATCTGAAAGAAACATGACAGCGTGGAAAGATTCCAAAACAGAATAATCCAACTCTGAAGTGACCATTGAGTAAGGCCTCAACAACTTGCTTAACATCAGTTTTTCCATCTGTAAAATGGAGCTAATAATACATTTTGTACAGCTGTGTGAGGATTAAAGCTGGTATTAGCCAATATGAGAAATCACTGTCACATCATCATTATCCTTACTATTTCCCCTGTGGGTGGAGATGAAGTCTTAAAGAATGAACAGTTGGCAGCCTGGGTCCTTACATGCAGCTATGTCATTTACTGAGCATTCCTTGGTACCACCG
This sequence comes from Mustela nivalis, assembly GCF_964662115.1. Lineage (NCBI taxonomy): Eukaryota > Metazoa > Chordata > Mammalia > Carnivora > Mustelidae > Mustela > Mustela nivalis. Next base: position 64,364,352 of record NC_139032.1, read on the forward strand.
ACAGTGTGCCACTCACTGCTCTAAGCACTTCCTCAGCATTAGCTCTGGCTCCCCCAGCACACTCCTTGAGGACTGACCGCACTGGCCCATCAAGCATGTTTCTGGAGTCCACACTGTCTTACCCATGATAGTTGTCATTTGGAAAGGAGATATTAGTGTGGAAACTTTCAGTAAATGTATTCTTCTGTTCCTCTATGGGTTATTTTTAGGAGGTAGTAAAGGGTAGTGGAGAGAGCAGAAGAATTCAGTAGACCAGGTTCCAATCCTTGCTCTGCCCAGATTAACAATGAGCCCTTAGAGGAGCCATTCCTGTCCCAGCCTCAGTGTACTCATCTGTAAAATGGGGATAGTAATTATAACTGCCTTCTCCACTGCATGTAGTTCTGAGAGCGAGATGCGGGAGTGCACATAGAAATGTTATGTAAGAGAAGTACTGTCACAAGAGTCAACTCACGTGGAACAGACACTATCAGGAAGATGGCACCACTTCACTAAAATAATTCAGTGTGCAACCAAGAATTGCTTTACTCCTTCCCTGCAGAGGATGCAACGTCACGCTGGACCTTAAGTTCTAGTCAATGTGAAGTTGAGTTCCCCATTGCTCCACATTTCATAAACTTTGTAGGTAAGTATTGTTATGGGGCTCAATGCCATTGTTTCAATTTTCTCTGGTTGTTATTCTTAGTTATTTTCACTGTTATTCTTTCTGGTTTTATCACTGTGGAGGGATCCGGACCATCAGATATTCATTGCAGTAAGTAAATGGAAAGGGTTGACTGTTCCAGAAGAAATCAGGAGCCTGATGGCACTTCCATTTCAGCAAGTTTTTAGGGAAAGAACTGTAAGATGGTCACATGCAAAAGTAACTGGCATTAGAAAATAAAGCCAAACATAAGCGATGAGTCCTGTAGTTCATGTAAGGCATCATCTTCCAAGTTAGTCAGGAATATGGGTTTCTGAGTAGTATCACGCATTCTGGGAGCGACCCACGCAGTGGGTCATTGACCTTGACCTGGAAGCCCTCATGTATCTGTGATGCTGTCCATCACCATATTTAACATCAATCTGTGTTGAGGTTAGCCATCTTATAGATTGTGGAAACACATGGCCCTGAGTTTAAACCTGAGCATCAGATTTCTCACTGCAAATCAGTGTTATTTTAGGTTTAAGTGAGAGAACATCTCAAATAATCCAAAGCCATCTAAAATAGCATGTCGGTGCACAGTAGGTGCTCAATACCTTTTGTACCCTATCTTCTTTCTACTCTCTTTCTTACTCCTTTGTTTTCGCTAAGGCAGATATTTGGCTTTGGCTATATGTGTCTTGTTTTTCTTGGATGTGATATACTTTATTTCAAGTTTAAATCCATTTAACAAATGGATTTCTTCAACAGGTAGAGCACTGAGGGCATTCAAGGATGGTCCCTACTCAGAAAGCTTACTGACCACTGAGTGACTTGAGGCAGTAGAAAATTGTAATTAATTATAACACAAGCTGGAAAAGGAAAGATGTCATCAAAAGTGTAAAGGTTAAGAGCTGTAAGCATTCAGAGAACTGAGAGGTGGTTGGAAAATACCTAGAATTCTTGCTGGGAACAAATGGAGGAAGACATTTTGCAAGAAGTACAGTTTCATTCTGACAAAGACAAAGGGAACAGGTACTCTAACCACAGAAGTGGGAAAGGGAGCAGGTGGGGATGGCAGAATCTGGTACAATGTGGCTTAAGTACTGAGTAAAATACCAAAGTGAAATGGAAGGAACCAGATCAATGGGACTTCTGAATGTTTGGCCAAGACATCTGGTTTCTATACAACAGAGAAAGAGTGACCGAATGCACACAAGAATGACTAAATCAGGATTCTATTCTAGAAAGATGACTCTGGCATTGTGAAGGGTGAATTGAACAGGGGAGAGACTGGCAGCTGGGAGAGCAGCTAGCCACCGGGGATGAC